>NC_083871.1:12528709-13131716 GCF_032452875.1 Bos javanicus | reverse complement strand
AAGAATCTGCCTGCAATGTGGGTAGGCCCGGGTTTGACCCCTGGATCTGGAAGATCCTCTGGAGAAGGGAATGGCAACCCATTCCAGGATTCTTGCTTGGAGAATTCCATGGACAGGGGAGTCTGGTGGTACACGGGGTCACAAAGAGTAGGATACAACTGAGCGACTAATACAACAACAGAATAGCATTAATGTTCCAATGACTAATCTATTATAATAGAACAGGTTATTAATAATAATATTATTGGTCATTATTGATCATGTACTATATGCCAGGCATGGTACCAAAGTCTTTGATTAGTTATTTCATTTTATTCATACCCCAACCGTCCAAAATATGGAGAGGCTCAGAGCATACTGACACGCCATGGCCGCATACCACGTTGACAGCAAGCCACAAATGGAGGATTCAAATGCAGCTCATCAGATTTCAAAACTATGACTCTAAACCTTTCTGCTCTGCTCTCTTTTTAAAATGAAAAACAGCAAAGGGTTAAAAAAACATACTAATTTCGTACATTTACCTTTTAAAAAGAGAAGAAAAAAAAAAAAACATCTTTGCAGGCTTCTGCCTGAAGCCCATACAGACTAATCCTAAATTCCTAGACCCCCTTTCTCGGAGAGGAACAGTGGTTACCATTGATGGAGGCTTTGTGAGCGGCAGGCTCACTGCAAAGCGGACGGCAGGCATTGTCTCATTGTAATTCTCACTGCAACGCCACAAATGAAGATGCTGACCCTTAGTCTTATACTAATGAGCTGTATGACTTTGGGAAAATCATTTAACCTCTCTTTGCAGATGAGAAAACTGAGGCTCTGTATGCTTATCAAAGATGCCCAGGAGCCCGGGGTGGCGTCAGAGCTCATGTGCTGGGCCGTGACGCCCTCGGCAGTGGAACTGAGATAATTCTGTCCTGGATAATGGCCCAGAGGAACTTCTGTCACCTCAATCAGCACAGAATGACTCACTTATGTGCTCACAGTTGTACCTATTAAAGCAGAAAAATAGACTGATACAGCTTAGATTTTCAGTAACACAGAGAGAATCAAAATCAGAACAACAGCAATAAAAAATGCCACCGCATCCTATTTCTGAGCTTTTTCGCTCACAGATGTTTCACTCTGTTTAGAATCATGAAACTTTACAGCTGAAAGTGACCCTGTAAGTCTGGAAGATAGACCAGTCCATCTCCTCCTTTTTTTTTTTTTTTTTAAACAGATAAGTAAACTGAGGCCCTGGCATGTTAAATGATTAACTTTTGCTAGATCACACAGCTAATAGTAGCAGTTCAGTTCAGTTCAGTTCAGTCGCTCAGTCGTGTCCGACTGTTTGCAACCCCATGGACTGCAGCATGCCAGGCTTCCCTGTCCATCACCAACTCCTAGAGCCTACTCAAATTCATGTCCATCGCATCATCGGTGATGCCATCCAACCATCTCATCCTCTGTCATCCCCTTCTCCTCCTGCCTTCAATCTTTCCCAGCATCAGGGTCTTTTCCAATGAGTCAGTTCTTTGCATCAGTGCCTAAGTATTGGCATTTCAGTTTCAACATCAGTCCTTCCAATGAATATTCAGTCCATCCTTTAGGATGGACTGGTTGGATCTCCTTGAAGTCCAAGGGACTCTCAAGAGTCTTCTCCAACACCACAGTTCAAAAGCATCAATTCTTCAGTGCTCAGCTTTCTTTATGGTCCAACTCTCACATCCATACATGACTACTGGAAAAACCAAAGCTTTGACTAGATGGACCTTTGTTGGTATAGTAATGTCTCTGCTTTTTAATATGCTGTCTAGGTTAGTCATAGCTTTTCTTCCAAGGAGTAAGTGTCTTTTAATTTCATGGCTGCAGTCACCATCTGCAGTGATTTTGAAGCCCAAGAAAAGAAAGTCTCTCACTGTTTCCATTGTTTCCCCAGATATTTGCCATGAAGTGATGGGACCAGATGCCATGACCTTAGTTTTCTGAATGTCGAGTTTTAAGCCAACTTCTTCACTCTTCCTCTTTCATTTTCATCAAGAGGCTCTTTAGTTCCTCTTCACTTTCTGCCATAAGGGTGGTGTCATCTGCATATCTGAGGTTATTGATATTTCTCCTAGCAGTCTTGATTCCAGCTTGTGCTTCATCCAGCCCAACATTTCACGTGATGTACTCTGCATATAAGTTAAATAAGCAGGGTGACAATATTCAGCCTTGTACTCCTTTCCCGATTTGGAACCAGTTTGTTGTCCAATGTAGCAGAGCTGTAACTAAAATGCGAGTCTCAAGATAGCTGGGTTTTTTCCCACTGTCTGGTGCTGCCTTGAACTGTTCTATATGAGCATAAACAAATGTGGCCTGGATAATGATTCCTGGACTAATTTAATGTCTGTGGAGTTTAGTCTGTCTATACACACACACACACACACACACACCACAGCACTTTTTCCCACGATACAGTTAATAGGTTTTTTCTGTTCCATTGCTATAATAACCTCTTAGGGTTTCTTCAGGTAATCACTGTCTTTGAGGATTGTATAGGCGGGACTGATCACACATAATTCTGGGCTGTGACAGCTGATGCGAAGGTTCCATCGCACACTCTGATTTTACGAGCATACACTCATGAGCGCCGTGTGTGAGCATGTCAGGGTCCATGCTGTCACCCACCTGTGTCACACGTGTGTGTTTCGATTGCAGTTTGAATGACCTTGTCGCTGTGGGCCGTGAACACTTCTATGCCACCAATGACCACTATTTTGTTGACCAGTACATGAGATCCTGGGAATTATATTTGGGTCTAGCATGGTCAAATGTTGTTTACTACAGTCCAGATGACGTTCGAGTGGTGGCCAGTGGATTTGATTTTGCTAATGGAATCAGCATGTCACCTGACCGCAAGTACGTGAATGCCTTAAAAATCACGTTTGTCCCTAGATTCTCATTCAACATGTTTAGAGGATATTCATCTTCTACAAAAGGGGATACATTCTAGCATGTTATTCCAGTAAAAGGATATTGGGGAAAATGTAAAATATCTTAATTTCCAGGGGATAAAATATATCAAATCACAATTTACTATTTTGTGAAGGTTTTCCAGGCGGTGCAGTGCTAAAGAATTCACCTGCCAATGCAGGAGACACAAGAGACATGGGTTCGTCCCTGAGTTGGGAAGATCCCCTGGAGAAGGAAATGGCAACCCACTCCAGTATTCTTGACTGGAGAATCCCATGGACAGAGGAGCCTGGTGGGCTAGTTCAAGGGGTCACAAAAGTCAGATGCAAATGAACAACTGAGCACCCATACTCTTTTAAATTCCTGTGTCGGGGGGAGTGCATTTCAAGAGGGGGTACATACAAAAAACATTTAGTATCACTTTGCTTGCTTTCAAGGAGGATTTTTGACTGTGTCATGAGATTAACAACTTATGGGTATGTTTATATCCGGAGCGCTGGTTTGTGACATGACAGAGAGTTTGTACCAAAATGCAAATCAAGCCACTGCTTCCTTCATCAAGAAAGTGTTACTATGGGGAAAAAGTCAGCTTCATAAGTAGTAGGCTTAGTGGTATAGTTGATTCATGTTATTTTCTGGTGGTCATTCTGAAACAATTCACAGACCAACTCTGGGTCTGGGGACCACACTTTGGGTAAGACCGGTGTATGTATAAAATCCTCTTCATCTCGTATCGTTAAGCATTTGTAGCATACTTAGATGCTTAGTAACATATTCAGAGGGTGGTAACATATATAGAGAAAGCAGCATAGTTTTTACTCATATCGTCTCCTTGTCTTCAAAAACAGCAGATAATCACGCAGTCATTTCTCTCTTTGTTCTGGGAGGCACTGTGCTTAGACTGGCCAGAGATCTTTATGATGAATGTGACACTGTCCTCACGTAGAGGGGAGGGAGTCTTCTCGCAGATCCAGGCCAAGCACTTGTCTTCTCTTGGATTTTCTGTGGCCTAAAACAAGGGGATGAAATGCAGAACCTGGGGCTTGCCATTATGTTGACCAACCAAGAAAAGTGAGATCATGCTTTTGCTCGAAGATGCTAAGAACTGGCGTTAGAGTTAGGCTCCTTGCCTACTAGTTAGGGCCAACTAGTTTTGCGTCTTTTGAAATAACTTTTCAGGGATTAAAAGTCCCCTGTGTGCTGTCAACTCATTGAGTTCCTTCAGAATCCGGTGTGTTTTAAGACAGCTTCCGTTTTCCAGGCTCTAAGCAAAGTTCTCCCCCAGGAAGGGTTATTATGCCTTCATGGTAACCTTCTGAATTGCTCCCCTTCATGGGCTTTGATGTAGCTTTCTCTTCTTTGAAGGTATGTCTATATAGCTGAACTTCTGGCTCATAAGATTCATGTGTATGAAAAGCATGCTAATTGGACTTTAACTCCATTGAAGGTAAGATGTATTAACATTATAAGTTTGTGGGGGTGATAATTAGATTCTAATTGATTTGTGAAATTAGAAGTGAGGAAAAAGGATTGTCTAATTGGAGTGGGTGAGAACCAATTCTTCACTCCTTTATTAGGAGACATCAGCATTGTCTGCATTTGTTGTTCACTTTTGCTCAGCGGCAGAGTGGGAAGTGGCAGACCACACGCATCGTCTATGCAACTTTGATTCTCTCTGTTCCAGTGAATTTCCAGCTTGGAAGTGTGTTCTTCACTTCCCTCTTCCCTCCCCTCTCCCTTCCTCCTCCATGTTGATGGAACAGACAAGAGCCTCAGCTTGCACACAACAGCACTCAGCACAGTATTTACAAAGCCCAGGCCCTCGAGACGGCCACCGGGTGGTCACATTACCGCCTCTCTCCAGCCCTTGCCCCTGCTGCTGAGCCGCTCCTGCCTGAGCATTTCTGGAACTCCCCTGGCAATGTCGTTCCTCAGGATGGGGCGCTTGTCCCGCTGCTCAGGTATTCTTCCTCCAGGTCTTCACACCTCTCTCCTTCACATCTTTCCAGATTTCACTAAAATGTCACTTCAGCGAGGCCTTCCCCTAGACTGCTTCTCTGTAGACAAATACGCACACACACACACACACTTCCTATCTCTTTGATGGCTTTATTTTTTTCCCTTCAGCATCCTTTGCTAACACGTTTTGCATTCATGTTCTCCTTCTCCCCAGTGTCTGTCTGCCTGTCCCACTAGGGTATAAGTGTCATAGGACGGATACTTTCTCTGTGTGTTCCAGGGACAGTTCCCACACCCAGGAGGCACTCAACAAAGTAATTGTTAAATTAACATTCTTCAGGGGATCATCTTTACCTGTACCAATTCTGGTCCGGTCTGAAGGTTTGGATCAAAAGGGGTAAAAACACAAAGAAGCAGAAAGAAGAAGTATATGTAAAGTGGAGGATTATGAAAGTGATGCTTTTGAAAAGACGCAGAGGTCCCTGCCCTGCCAGCAGCGCCCACGGCACTGTGACTCACGGTCACCTGTGACTGTGCCCGTCAGGTGTACCAGGGACCATCGTGAGGGGCTTTATTCCGAGAAAATTGCCTTGAAACCACGTCAAGTGTAATATCATGTTTGACATTAAAAATCATTGACAGGGCTATGACAGTTTGGTATTTGCTGCAGTAAAATGGAATTTCACACACTCAGACTGGCTGAGGGGATAAAAACAAATTGTGGTTATCACAGTAGATACTTCTGCCAACTGAAACTTAAAGGATTTTATAAGAATAAAACCCCATCCAAGGTACACACAACACCGAGCGATAAAGGTGCTACTCCTGTCGATTGAGGGCAAAGTTTATTTCCGGTTTGTCTCCCACTGCTGGCAGAAAACCCTGCTGGTGTCCTGACATAGTAATTCAGGTGAGCCTCCCCTCTCCTCAACTAGGTAACGTCATTCTTTCTTTTGGAGGATCGTGTTAATCAAGTCCAGTTGATTACTACTGGGGTGCCAAGAAATTTGAGAAACTAGCTGGGTTGTTACTAGGATTTGTGATGAAATGTGGACGGGTCTGTGGCCTAAGTGTAGTGTATACATGGAATGAAATATTCCTCAGCCCTGGAAAGGAATGGAGTGATTCACGCTAGAACACCAATGAATTTGAAGACATGCTAAGTAAAGTTATTATGCTAAGAATACTTAGCATAAAAGTCCTTATGCTAGATACAAAAGGACGAATATTCTATGATTCCACTTACATGTGGTACCTAGAAGAGGCAAATTCGTAAGGAGAGAGCAGGACAGGGGTGACCAGGGGATGGGGAAGGGAGGACTGGGGAGCTACTTGGTACAGCTTCTGTTTGGGATGATGAAAGGGTCTGGAAATGGAATGTGGTGGATTCATGACATTTTGAATGTAACTGATGCTACTGAGTTGTACACTGAAAAACGGTTAAAATGAAAATTTTCATGTTATGCATATTTTACCACAGTAAAAATGATCCCTTCTTCAAAACATTTTCCAAGACACAGCCAATGAATTAGTCTCACTTCAGTGAGTTTCAGTTCTCTAAAAACTGGGATGTTTGTTAATACAGGATACCGTTTTCCCCCAAGAGAATCATTTATTAAGTTTCCTTGACCAAGGCATGCAAAAGTTTCCACTGGACTTTGTGGAAGCGTGATTCATGGTCTGTACCTGCGGTTGGTGAGTTGGTATTGCTGGGAACCATGCATTTGCAAGGGAAGAGCTTATTGCTGAGGCCAAGATGGGCTCCCTGTTGGACTGTCCAGCTCTTCCTGGGCAGAACACAGTTCTGCCCCTTGCTCAGCTGGTGCCCATGGCAGGAGCTTGTTACTGGTGTGAAGAATGAATGGGACCCTAGGCTTCTGGGTCCTTCTCCCACTCTTACTGCCTACCCTCATCTCTGCAAATTTTTATCTGCTGCGGAATTTACTGGTTGGCCATGACCCCTTCCAAAGATAGTAGCAGTGCCCCGAGACAAACTTTTTCCTCACAGGAAGATGAACCGATTTGCAGGGCAATAGGGCAGGGATGTAGGGAACAGACATGTGGACACAGTGAGAAGGGGAGGGTGGGACGAATTGAGAAAGGCGCATTGACATACCTGTGCCACCCTCTGTGAAATAGCCAGCTGGTGGGAACCTGCTGGAAAGCACAGGGAGCTCAGCTCGATGCTCTGTGATGAGCTAGAGGTGTGGGACGGCAGCTGGGGATGAGGGGAGGCTCAAGAGGGAGGGGATAATATGCATGCACACACACACACACACACATATATCTCCTCCCTATGAATACACATATATATCTCCTCCCTATAGATAGATAGCTGATTCACTTCATTGTACAGCAGAAACTAACACAACATTGTACAGCAATTACGCTCTGATTAAAAAAAAAAGAAGAAGAATTTAACATATCAGCCTAGAATGCCTGATACTGGGGTAGATGGGGTTTGGGGATGGAAAAGACTTAGAGATGACTTTGGCCAGAGGACATTTACTCAACCACCTCCCTTGGCCAAACCTGCCTGTTTCCAGGGTAGGAATGAGTGATGGCACTGCATGAAGGTAAAAAGGAGGTCCCTTAACATCCTTGCCCCTCCCAGCCAGGTGGGGAGAGCCCTCGTTTTGAGTGGAAAGCACAGGGCTCCCACAGTTGTCTGCCCACGCTCTGGCCTTTGCGATGAGTAGCCGCCAATTGTTCCAGGCTCTCTGGGCACTGAGGTATGCTGGCCTCTGTTTGAGGTACATGGTAATATTGTTTATCCAACTGAGAGTTAGAGGTAGACAAATAGATGTGATTTCTCCCCGGTAGAAGGCAGCCAAGATGATGAATGATGGAATTAAGAATCGTTGGTATTATTTATGATCCTGGTACAAAGCCGTGACAGCAATCTGTGCAGTCAACACATGCTTGCAACTTATATTTAGAAAATAAACAGCAGAGGAACAGGGAGTCGAATAACATCAGGAAGCTGAAGAAGAAACTTTTCCTCAACTTCAAGGCACAAATTAGACCCCAGGTGACCATTTCTCCTCTGGCTGCACAGCCTATGATTAGCCATTAAAGAAGAGCCTACACTTCACTGATGCTCTCATCAGAAATGAATCCACATTTCCTGGTTGTTTTCAGAATGCTTATAAAAATATCATTTGCACATGCCGTTTTCAAAGGAACTGTTTTATGCTGCACTGAAAAAAAAATTTTGTTTTCACTTCTGGTTTTAAGTTCATGCACAGATGTTAGTCCAAATGCTTTCATATCACTTTTAATAGTCTTTCTTGGTTTTTCTGATCTTTCCCTTCCCTCACGTTCTGGAAAATGGCAAAATACTAACACAGATGGAGAGCTAGAGGAACTCCCTGAGTGCTGGTGAAATGGGCAGGGTGCAGAATTGTCTCGTCCCTGGAGCAGGTGTATGGTGCCCAAGGACGCCACGAGAGCTTTCTCTAACGTATTGCTCCATCTCCTTTCAAATTTTTTATTGCTTGTTTTCTTTCTCCCTTTGGTTTTAATCTACAAGTCTCTGGACTGTGACACACTCGTGGATAACATATCTGTGGATCCTGTGACAGGGGACCTGTGGGTTGGCTGCCACCCCAATGGCATGAAAATCTTCTCCTATGACCCAGAGAATCCTCCTGGATCAGAGGTTAGTTTGAGAAAAGAATCATATCAGCGCCTTCATTCCCAGCTAGTTTTCTCTTGAAAACATAAATCTCAATTATATGTGCAAATAAAAGGGAGATGTGGATAGATGACCTAAATGATCAGATAAAGATGGAATTTGACTTTGGGAGGCATTTGAGACAGAGTCTAGGTGGGAGACAGATGGTACCTGTAAACTGGGTGATTTGGGGGTTTAATGAGGGCGCTATGCACAGAGATGTGGGCACAGGTAGGGAAATGAACGGGGGAGGGGAACGTGGTACCCCAGGGCCACCACGGACGTAGGCACGGCTACCAGAAGCCCAAACAAGGTGAGAGCTGTGTGTGGAGGGGCTGCTGGGAGGGGAACCTGGCCTCTGGTTGAGGGATGGCGCCAACCGAATGAAGTCATGGCCCCACACGGGGTGGGGGTGCGGGGGCAGACACTCTGCCTCCTTCTCAGGCTGCCCACCCCTCTCTGCTGCTGCTTCCTGTCAACCTTTACTGGGAGGTGGAGGGAGCCCTGAGCAGGCTCTGGAAGGCTGAGCGGAGTGGAGGAAGAGCCTGGAGGGCTGGGTTAGGACAGCCAGCACTGGATCGGGCTCTGTATCTTTATTTCAGTAGTGAGTTTCTCCGACGTGGCCGTTCACAGTAGTTTAAAAAATATAACAGGCCACATTGTTATGGTCTAAACATGTGTGTTACCTGCCTTCCTGTTCAACACCCTTTTCCTGAGTGTCAGTGCCTTTGCCAGTTCATGTAACAGAGCAGCTGCAAAGCAGAGATGCCATCCCCTCCAAACCGTCCAGGCAGAATGGGAACGTAAATCCTTGCTGGAAAGATCTGAGCTTGAAAGACCTCTATCTTAGTTTTAGTATTCAAAGACTCTATTCACGTCATTGGTCTTTTTCTCAGTGGATTATTTTGACAGTGCAAGCAGGAATTTGAAACTCATTTTGCCATGAGCATCTGAATGTCTGTTGCTGCTGCTGCTGGTGCTAAGTCCCTTCAGTCGTGTCCAACTCTGTGCAACCCCATAGAAGGCAGCCCACCAGGCTCCCCCATCCCTGGGATTCTCTAGGCAAGAACACTGAATGTCTACTACGACTTAACTCGGGTTTTCTACTCAGCTTTCAGTTTCTACTAATTATGCTGATTATTTACATCAAGTACTCGGTGTACTTTTAGTTTACTGTTATGTATTCTTTTTAAGGGGCTCCCTTGGGGGTGGGCATGGCAACCTGCTCCAGTATTCTTGCCCGGATAATCCCATGGACAGAGGAGCCTGGAGGGCTACAGTCCACGGGGTTGCAGAGTTGGACATAACTGAGCAACTGAGCATGCATTCTTTTTAAAGCTTTAAGAGTCAGTCTCATTCCACCCTTCACCCCTAAAAAAATTTTTTTTAAAGCCTGTGTCTCTTGGATAAGAAACAAAAGCCAAATATGTATTTCCAATTACATGTTGGCCCTTCATAACCTTTTCTCTGGGTTTACAAGACAACTGTGATTATGGTGAATGGCAACCCTTTGTGCCTTTTGCTAGTTCTTAGCTATTAGGACTGCTGCATGGTATGCTCAGTAGAATTGAAGAAATGTATGCTGTGGCGTGTTCACTGTTCAGAACTGGGCAGAATGTTAGATTCTAATTTGCTCTTGCTTGTTAGCTCATTTGGTGAACTTGAACCATTTGCTATAGCACGGACTCAGTTTCCTGTTCTAGAAAAAAAATGCTTCCTTTCTAATGATGAATCTGGTAAAGAATAGCAAAAAGTAATAACCATCCATTATCTAATGCACTGCCCCACGCAAGAGTGACTTAGTTTTAATAGAAAGTGGTTTCCTAAAGCCAAGGTGCACCATCAAGTATTTCCCCAGTAAGTAACTTCTACATGTGAATGCTTTAGCAATTTCCTAAAATATCTGTTTTTGGTGCCAGCTGTTTTGGAGTGGTCCTTTTAAATAAGTGCATGGACCTTTTAGTAATCAAGCACAAGCCTTCCTAATCTGTCATACTCAGTGTTTCTGTATGTCAGCATCTGTTCCTCAAGTCATTGTATTTTCTCTTAAAGCCTTCAGAAGAACACCAACTTAAAGATGAAAGGGAATTTAGAGTTAATATAGTCCCACCTGAGCAGGGCATGTCAACCCACTCCAGTATTCCTGCCTGGAGAATCCCATGGACAGAGGAACCTCGTGGGCTGCAGTCCATAAGGTCACACAGAGTCTGACAGGACTGCAGCGACATAGCCAGCACAGCAGAGAGCCCCACCCATCTCATTCTACAAACAGAAACACACAGTAAGCGGAAGATCCCAAGTATAGCCCTGTGTTCCTGCCTTACAGCGAGCTTGTGATACTATGTGAATCATATGAGATTACCGTTTCATTGGCCCAAATTGTCAAATATTGGCTATCTTGAGTAGTCAACTTGAATACTACTATACTGCTGCTGATGATATAATCATGTTTCTGCTCAACTAAATGAAGGAAACTGAACTCATAAAATCTTACATATTAGGAGTTGGGACCTTAAGTTCAGAGGAATAATGAGTGTGGAAGAGAGGTATGTTCTTTTTGGGCAACAGTCTTTAGTTTTGTTTTGTTTTTATTCCCATATTTAAAAACCAAGAATTACGTGTAAACATCCAAAGTCCAGACTTACCTGAAAATACATGAAAACTGGCCTGAATTCCAGCATGGCAATATTTGACAGTTACTGAGTAAGCCCAGCTCCATCCTGTGGTGTACCACAGTCCTCCTTATGGCCCCACACACAGGCTACGTTACCGTCTTACGGTTCTTGCTTCTATAGGTCTTTAGAGTGTCTATCTTTGTTAAAGATGATCTGATCAGAATCTGTCATCTTTGCCAATGAGGAAGTAGATATCTATAGAGAGTCATTTTGGAACAAAATACAGTTCACCTAAAAGTCTCTTCTTATGGAGAAATGACCCCGTATTTAAAGTTATGTCTCGAGTGACTTTAAAAAATACTAATGTAATGTTATTTTTGGATAGGTGCTCCAAATCCAGAATATTTTAGCAGAAGAACCCAAAGTTACAGTGGTTTATGCAGAAGATGGTAAAGTGTTGCATGGAAGTACGGTTGCTTCTGTGTACAAGGGGAAAATGCTGGTTGGAACTGTGTTCCAGAAAGCTCTTTACTGTGAGTTCTGACTGGCTGATCCGTACCCCTACCCTGACAAGTGGGAGCTCTTCACTACAACTGCTTGCCACATCTGTGGGGGCCACAGTGATCTCATCTCAACAGTGAACGCTGACCCAAAACTTGGACATCACAGGAGATGGAGATCTGTTTAGCTGGGAACAGATACTTCGCATATGGCTTTTTTGGGCATATAATATCAAATCAGTCTTGGAATATCTGAAAACTTCACTTACCAATAAAAATCCTTTAAATAAAATTGCTAAAATCATCACATCAACTGTCAGGTCTTAAGTATTTTAAGTATATGTGACCCAGAAAGTCCTCTCCCGAAAACATGTGTTCCCTGGAGCGTGTGAGCTTGTTGCTGCCGTGTCCTGTCTTGTTCAGGGAGCAGGATGAAGTCACATGTCATCAGCGCCCCAGCACTCAGAGCCTTCAGTTCATGTGCCGGACAACCAGACGTGCAACCAAGGTGTCCTCAGCCCCAGGCTCACCTAACCATCACACTTCCTGGCACACACAGACTCATTCCCATCTTCCCTTCTAAATAGGACATTCCCAGAAATGGCTCAGTGGTAAAGAATCCACCTGCCAATGCAGGAGATGTGGGTTCAATCCCTGGGTCGGGAAGATCCCCTGGAGAAAGGCAACCCACTCCAGTATTCTTGTCTGGAAAAGAAACCTGGTGGGCTACAGTCTATATGGGGTTGCCAAGGGCTAGACATGCCTGAGCTACTGAGCATGCCCGTAGTAAATATAAACCTCAATTACCCCAGCCCTCCTCCACTCTTGCTTATCCAGTCCCCCCAGCAACGGCAAGTAGGAAAATCCTCAAATTCTTGGGAGTGTCATCACACCTGACGATGATGAGTGTCTGTTATTTCAACACAAATTGTACATTTCAGTTTCTCTGACTTGATAAAAGGAAGAAGTTTGTTCACTTCAATGACTGGGTATAGAAGGAAGTCCATAACTGATTCAGGTAAAACCAAGTGCCCTCAAAGACAATATTGTTGTTGAAGTGCTGTAGAGGTAGGTTTTCCTTTCCTATTTCTTATCTTCCTATTTTCTTTTCTTATTCTCACTTGCTGTGGAGGCTAAGAAGAAAGCAATGGAAATGTAAACAAATAAAAAAGAAAATATCAACAACCTTTGGTTATCTTCTGAGAGATGTGACGAGGAAGAGAAGATGACTCTATCATTTTCTTATAAAAGCTGGTTTGAAAAGGTTACCCATCTTCATTTATTTGTGTTTGGAAGGTATGGTTTTCAGGCTGGTTTATTTCTTTGGGATGACAAGGCAGGCCCATTAAAAACAAAGTTTTACTGAGGCACGTTCCATGATGATGGTCTGGCATTTTGGGGAAAATGCTCTGCAGAGAAATTGAGCACTGCCAACTGCTGATAATTCAAGACCCCTGACTTAAGGTAACAAATAGGAACATCTTGTTTGGATCAAAAGAACACCTTACTCACTTTAGGATTAGAGTTATCTTAATCACGATTTCAGTGGACATAATATCCTGTGCTGGATGAGTGCTCAGTGATCCAGTGGTGCCGTTCACGGCCCTTGAACTGGATCCTCAAAAACACTGTTTTGAGACTCTCAATGGCTGTGGTGCTTCGGTGGGTATTTCCTTTGAGAAGAATCACTTGATATCAATAAAATGACTATACTCTGTTCTCTCTTGTTCTTGGCAGAAGGAGCAAATTCTGCTCCCCAAAGAAAGTTATCCAATTTGACATAGCTTATGCTCCAAATCATTCCAAAAGGGAAACATGCTTCCCCTTGGTTAGAAATTTCATGACAACTCCAAGGAAGAGAACAGCTTGGTGCATTTATTCCATGATGCTCAGATCTAAATTTGTGCACTGCCAAAGGTTTAGGCACAGAAAAATTATGGCCTGTGAGTGTGTGAGAGAAATTAATATCCCTCTTTTGTTATATTCAGTCTTCTGAACATTTAGGGCTTTAGGAATCAAACTGTTGAAAGGAACCCCTTCCTCTGGGATGGCCTGACTTGAAGCTTGCCCCATGCCATGAGGCCAACTGCCAGCCTGTGGACTGGCCTCAGACCTGCTCCTGGCTGACAGGTATCAGAAGCCATGATGGTGACGACGTGGATAGAAAGATGGTTGAGGGAACTTCTAGTGGAAGCTTTGATCTTTTAACTTTATTCCCAGTTGCATAATTGTGCTTTCAAATGCAGTCCTAGCTGCCAATTTACACTTTACCAGGGCCAAAATTTATTTTTAGTGTCATTTCCATGGAAAATGTGCACTTTGCTCTTGATTGATAGATGTATTTTGACAGTTAATACAGGTTTACCCAGTCAAGGCTTGTTTTAGTTGAAGGTGAAAATAGAAGAGAAAAAAAAAATTACTTCAACAGATCTTAGTATTTCTCTTTTTATTGCATTCGTTGTCTAACAACAATAATACTCATTGGCAAGAAATTTATTTACACTAACAAATTAAATTTAATCACAGGTATTTTTAGATTGGTCAGAAAACAAAGGACCACTGTGATATTTGCTTTGAATGCCTCTGAAAACCAAAGAGTAAGAAATGGCATTTGAAACGAACAATCTAGAGAAGTACATAGTAACCAAGCACAAGAGAACAATCCAGACAGGGCACTATTGTCTCTCCCATGCAAATGATCAGACATCAGAATGTACAAATCAAAATTTTCAGATAACATGCTATCCGTACTTATCGAACTTAAAATGATTTTCAAACAACTCTTTTCCTTTTAGTGATACAGAAAGAAAGATGAAAATAAATCGACTTCTCAACAACAGAACAGAATTCATTTTCTCTCTCTCGTTTTCAGCCGGCCAGTTTTGTAAGTGATACACAGGTGAACTAGTGGTTTAACTGTGACACCATTAAAAAATACAAAAGCAGTAGTGATGATCATAAATAATATCAAGGAAAACATAAACATATATATATTTAAGGGTTTTCACTAAGCACTAACTAAATCTGATGTTGTTGGGAGATGCTATCTAGCTGGAGTGCCTCTTAATTTCCACTTGTTAAGGTGATTTAATTATTTTGGCCAATTGTTCTTTCATGGATGAAAGATTAAATTCTTAACAAGAAGTCTGGGTGTGTGAATCAGATAGCTGAAGGAAACAGAACTGTACACCTTCCAACAACACACTCATGCTCACATCCACTTGTGTTATGTTTGGTGATGACCTAACCATGTCATCACTCCAAAAAAGAAGTAAATCAATGGTCCTGTGATAGCAACGCTGCCGTCAGAGAGACGGCGGTTAGTGACTGCAGTGTCACAGTGACCAAACACATTTTAGAGTGTGAGTGAATGCACAGGAACACGCAGTGCAATTTTTAGCCAAGGGAACTGCAGTCTGCAGTTGAAAATGCCCAAAGCTGCATAAACGTCTGAGCTTCAGCTCAGCAATGTGCAATTTTGACATCAAAGCATCAGCCAAACGTGTGAGGAAATTTCATCTTACTAAAATACCGAGTATCTAATAAACCAATTTTACCAAAATATATAAACATGTAGAAGGTAAGTGCATTTAGTAGAAATACATTAAAAAAAATCTCTTAAAATCTCATGAGCCATTCAATGTACACACACACACACACACACACACACACACACACACACGTGGCAATAAGGCTATGCTACTGCTCGGGGTCCTACCTGACATCACCAAGTTCCATATGCAATTCTGTTTATGCTGTGAGACTGTAGTTTGTGTGTGTGTGTGTGTCTGGTGGGAGATATAGTCACACACATGTAGTTCTGTACATCAACACAAAGGCATGCACATTCTCGAGACGTTGCCTCTTGCCTTCTTGTTCTTTACCTCATTCATTCTTGAGTCCCTAGCAGCTTGGGGGTTGGGACTAGGGTGGGCCAAGGATCAGAAATCACGCTGTTCCTTTCATCCCCCACTCTGTAGGTCTGAAAGCAGGTCACAAGCCGTGCTTGGTTCACACACTCACACGTGTGAGCCTTTGAGTAAACACGACTCCCTCAACACGTCCACACCGACGTGCCCACACAAGCACGTAAGGATCCTCTCTTTAGCGTGAGGTAGACCCTGATGTTTCCGTGTTCCAGGAGAAATTACTTCTGCAGGCTTTTTCTTTGCTTTCTGACTTTTCCATTGGGTCTATTCGATGCCATTACTTTAAATACTACTGGTGTACTGTCTGTGTTATTTTTTTTTCCCCAGTGTTTTGGATCAAGACCAACTTTCCTGAGACTTCAAATGCCTAAAACAAATATAAATAAGATCTGCCTGCATACACAGACTGTTCTTCAGGAGGGAAATTTCTGAAGCGCATTCATATTTCTTATGACAAGGAGTCTTACTAAAAATTTATTTCCCACCCCCATCTTCATAATGAAAACAATTCTAGTAGGAAATAGGGACATTTCTGGACTTCATCCTTAAATGCTTAGTTTCAGAACAGTATACAGGTAGATCCTTGATTAAAGGTAAACTGGAAAAGGTATTTTAAAAACTGAGCTTTTCTTTTTCATTTAGAAAGCACTAAGGACTTGGCATTAAGCAAATGAGATGAACCCTCATGACTGCGGTCCACCAAACTGAAACGCCTCTGAACCACAGCTCTATTGGGACAGTAAATTTAGTTACTCAAATGGAAGTTGATAATTTGGAAATATCTGGATGTAATCAAGGGACTACATCACATCCTAAGCATAGATATTCCTTTCAGTTTGGAACTTCTTGAATACTGTGGTCAAACATGGATGCTCCTCTCTTGCAACTTGGCCTGTATAACCTTTAACACTTAAAAATGAGTTAGAATAGCCACATAAATGTTAATTTTCATTTACCTTTTTAAAATATAATTCTAAAGCATGTGTTAGTCCTATTTCACAAAGAAATTCTGTCTTCAGCGAAAAACCATAAAGGCTAGTTAAGGTGCTAGATCAAAAACCTGGCTTGGGCCTAGTAGTAGATTGGACTGGGATAGCTTAAGATTGTAGGACAGCAGTGACTACAGGAAAAAAGGCAAGGGCTCATTTGGTTCCTGTCTCAGCCTCTTAGCCCTTTCTTTCCGACGACAAAGAAGCACCGCTAGGGTTCCCGTTTCGCGCCCCCTACAGGCGGAGTTCGGGATCAGTGCCCGTCACACTGCAGTCAGGAACCGCGGTGGGTTACAAGTGCGTACCTGCTGCGCAGGGTGGGAAACCCACGCGAGCCCCAACTAAAGGACCACAGCATAGAGTAGCTTTGTGGTCATGAAACTAATGGTGGACATCATCAGTGTGTTCGAATGGGCAAAAGTAAGTTTCCACCCAACACTGCTCTGCAGTAAACTGATTCAGGGGAAAAAAACAGGAGAAAACTATTACATAACCTGTGAGTTACTTTAAGGGAGATAATCTTAAATAAAGTAATCTAAGTTTTTAGTGGAATACCCTGCCCCGGACACTCAGCTCACACAACGCTCCGTCCACCATCTGGCCTCTCCACAATTCCCTGTCCCCTAAAGCATTGCCTGTACCCCCAAAACACTTTTGGCTACTGCAGGTGTCATACCGAGCTGTCGTTTAGGGAATACAGTTCATAGTAAGCAGATATTCCCTTTTTGTCCATTTTCTGACAAATAAAAAAGCTATTCAATACAAAGTCTTTAATGTTCATGAAGCAACAATTCTGTGTTAAATTGTAAGGATACTGAAAACCACTAGCGTTAAAGTAAGGATTGTATAAGACACTGGAACCTCAATGAGGCATCATGCTCCAGAGTCAATAAAGAAAATAAAGTAAAACAAACTGTTCACAAGATCTGAGGTCCTTCACTTTGTTTTCAAATCCTTT
This sequence comes from Bos javanicus, assembly GCF_032452875.1. Taxonomy (NCBI): domain Eukaryota; kingdom Metazoa; phylum Chordata; class Mammalia; order Artiodactyla; family Bovidae; genus Bos; species Bos javanicus. Next base: position 13,114,156 of record NC_083871.1, on the reverse strand, counting down.
ATCAGTCTGTTTACTTTTTATCCTTTGTTGGACAATCAAATCAATTTTAGCAGTTTTAATTAAAATAACTCATTAAGACCTAAAATTACTATAATTTAACTTAAAAAAAGTCAAAACAGTTATAATACAAAATAAATGATTTGAAGAATAAGAATTCAATTTATAACATTGTCAACTGGTCATTGATCTAAATATTGGAAGTGTACAAATAAAGTTAAAGAACAATACTTCTAAGACACTTAAAAATGCAATATAATCATAAATTATGTGCAGAGACTGAGACTTACAGACATTTCCAGTATATACATCCATTTTCAAATATTACCAAAGTGTAAACAATGAGATAATCATCCTTCTATTTCCACTCCTAAAATGAACACAGTGAAGCTTCCAGTATGATCCAGATCACTTTTTTCCCCAAAGATAAGCAAAAATCACAAACATTTACAACAGCAAGCACTAGCATTACCAGATTTTGACTAATTTAGTCTTTTAGTATTGAAAAGATTTGCTGAATTTTGTAGTTAATTGATAGTGGTTCCTGGTTTCTCATGACATTAATAAACAACAAAGCACCACACACCTCAAAATATTAATAGAGATTCCAGTATGGCAGTTTCATTATCATACCCCAAATGAAGACAGAAGAAAAATAGGTAGTGACTTCAATAATTGTCAAACACAATGTTACTTTATGTTTCTGAGGATCGAATGGATGATCTCTACCTGGTGACAAAGGGACTGAAGCTTAACAGACAATACTCTGTTACGGAAAAGGAAACACACCTCAGGGAAGAACAAGATCACAAACTTCTAGTTTAGACAATTTTAGATTTCAAATATTCAGACAAGCAAAAAAAAAAAAAAAAGCACAATGTTCAAAATAGGAGATGGCCTATATGGTAAGAAGCCCCTTTAACATTATTTGTTCCTTGTAACCTTTGAAAGCTTTCCCCTAAGCTCTGTGTACAGAACATTTTCCAGTAGAAGATAAGGACGAAGACCCCCTGAAACCGAAGAAAAGGAAGTAAAATACTTGTCCAGGAATTCATCTGGCCTCAACTCTTGTTTGGAAACTCGTCCTCTGGAAAGTGGATGACCTCATTTTTGCAGCCAATGCAGCTAAGAGAACCAGATACGTGAGCATAAAAAGCAAAAGAGCAACAACAACAACAAAATCCATCATTTGAAATTTCTCGAGGTGAGTTGATTTTCTCCTCCATCTGCCCCACTCTCCTGCACTTGAATTAGTTTGATGAAACACTTAAATCCTTAATACTGGCTTTAAAATAAGGACTGCATCGTGTGTACCATCTTAAACACACTTTACCTGTAAAGTGGAACTCTTCAAGGAATGAAAGAGACCGGCTCAGAAAAACCATTCAAAACATCTCTAAAATATAACTGACAGCTCTCCTTTACGGGAACATTCTGTGTGCTCAATAAAATTGCTTCTCTGGTTGAATGATAGTCAAATCTAACTTTTCTCTAACTGGTATTTCTATTCTTCTTAAAAGTACATTTGTTAAAACTCTAACTGAGCCCACTTGGGAAATCTTGAGTAGAAAATATGTGATGAGTTCCTGATTGTGTCATAGTCAGGCTGAAGACCAGCCCGAATGTTCCCCAGGAGAGGAAACCTGAAAATGTTGGTTTCCTTAAAAATCAATTTCCTGTTCAATTTGTTGGGAAGAAAAGGAACTGTGCGGTGTGTGTCGGTGCTGCTGAAATACTGAACGTGCAGCAGTAGCAAAGGAAACACAGATCCCAGGATCCCATGGCTGCATTAATGCTCGAATTTTTCTTTGTTTGTCTAAATCTGGAGGATAAATGTTACCCTCAGAACCCCAAAGTAATATCCACATCCACATTCTTAAGGCTTTTGCTTCCTTCTGGGGTTAGCAAGTAAGCGTAACTCTTTTCTCTCTTCCTGATGCCTAGCAAACAGGACAATTTGCCGGCTTTTAGCCATAGTCGGTAATTACACGGCAGAGCACCCACATTTCCACGGTGGGGCTGTCTCACAGTCCAGACGCCAGCAATGATGGGGAACCTTTCTCTCCGAGCGGATTCTGCAGCCCCGATCCCAGGGCAGAGCGGTGCTCCCGGCCACGCTCAGTTTCAGGACCCCGTGCCGAAAATGCATGGCGCTCCGCTGACAACGCCAGGGTGTGCCATGCTTTTGCTGGACAGGGTCACGCTGGTTCTTCAAGTGACACCACCCACCCAACACAAAGAAACACTGCTACTTTGTGTCTCTCGCAAAGGAGATCCTTGGTTTGTTACTAAACCAAAGGGGGCTTGGGATTATTTCAGTAGGTTAAGATTAAGAGTGTACTCTATGGATGCAGAAAATTGCAGTTATTGAACACACGGTTCCCCAGTCTGCCTAGAGCACATAGCGCTTGTCATCAGTGTCTTATTTGTCCTCCAGAGGAGAGCAGGGCAGGAAGAGGTGGAAGCGTCCCGGGTGCGTCACTGCTCACTAGCACCCTCTGTGGCCGCGGCCATCTTCTCCGTCTTCTTAGACTTCCTCTGCATTTGCTCTTGTTCCTTCCTCCTCAGCTTCTCTCTTTGTTTTTCCATTTTCTCCTGGGCCTTCCGAGCCTTCTCTAGAGACACCTTCATTTCCTTCAGTTTTTTTTTGACCACGGCTCGGTCCTGGGATGATGTCATTCCGAGGGCCTAAGAAGGAAATGCACACACAAACCATCTGAAAACTGATGACCCCGTTTATGAGGAGGCTGATATCACGAGATAGTCCAAACTCAGGAACTGACAGAAACATAATCCAAGAGGTAGAAAATGAGGAAGGGCGGAGTACATTTGCTAAAGGTCTACGTACTGCGGGGCTGAGCTTTACTTGTTCTTTTGCTTTTTGGAGTCCTGAGCACAGTACAGTGTAAACCTCAGCAAGTAAATGCTTTCTGAACTGGTAGTTAATGGGCAAATGAACAGCGGAAGGGCACAATTTGTCTTCTCCAACCTTTGGGCTGTACTGCTAAACTCATCACTATTTTCGCAAGCTCGGAGCAGGCCCCTGCCACCCATCTCCGAGGGCTCGAAGAAGGGCAGGAGGGACTGGAACGGCTTCCCTTCTAGCAATGCATTCACTGACAATGGAAACCAAACATGCCTCCCAGGACAACAGCGCTGGTGTCAGCATGACTAGCCGTTCCCTCCCTGCAGGTAGACCCGTAAAGGAAGCCTGATCATAATGAGGAGCTTGCTCGATAAGCCTGGAATTCAGAATAAGGGGAGCTGGTTACATATTTTCAGTGTTTCACGACCTTCAGAATCAACAGCAGGATGCATCCATCTCCCCAACAGGGACAGGCCTGTCGATGGGCCTTCATATTCACAGGCTATTGATTGAGCTCTAACCTTTTCAAGACCGTCAAGTGATACTCGGCTGCCATCAGCCCAGCAGGGCGCCTGCGTGGGGGTGGTGGGCTGGCTGTGAGCTCCTTTTGCCCTTTTTCCACAGGGTAGGTGCCACCTCAGACTCTAAAGGAGATAGGCGGGACAGGTGAAAATGAGAGCGTGATGGCCGGGGAAGGGAGGACATGGCCTGCTGCAGCGGGAGGACAAAGGTCTGGGGAGAACACAGTCCTGATTTGGAGTGGTACCCAGGGAACAGTGAGGGTGGAGGAGAAAGGACTTCAAAAGGGGAGATTCACGGATCTGGATTTTAACTTTAATGTCATGGGAGAGTCCACATTGGCCATTATTAAAACTCACACTACAGAGGAAGTAAGCAGAGGCAATACATGGACCATGTGCTGTTTGGCAGAAGCAATGGATGAACCTCTAGCGCTCCTGCTTAGCAGCCTATTGTTTAATTCAGAACCCAACAATTTTCCAAAACCTCCTTTACCACTGGGAAATGATTCAATGTCCTCTCTGCTGACCGTGGATGAGAAGTACCTCTCAGATATGCAGAAGGCTCTTATCTAATGGAAACATTTCAGGTGCTATGAGTAATACAGATTATACTTGGTAACATACAGTTCTTTACCTTAAGTTTATTTCCATCCAACTGCAGGAGTTGCTCTCCAGTGATGTTTTGGGCACTGAATTCAGAGACATACTGCTCCAGATTTAGGCTCATTAGCCAGTGAGAAACCTGCTGCACGCTCCATTCATGAACGGCCCGATTCGGATACTGACTGTGTTTGGGAGACTGTCCGTCATCAAGGATCTGAGGTAGGAATGTTATGCAGGGTTGTTAAAGGACCGAGAAGCTGTAGCTCAGTAGGAATGTGATGCTATCGAAAAGCCAGTTCTTGCCTACTAGAGCCACACCTGCTTTTAAGCCCTAGAGTAAACGAATGGGTCTAGCTGTGTGTGACACACACACAGTGATCACCTTTACAGTTTCCTTAGGTATTTGGAAATTTAAAAATTCCCCCAAACAAAGCAGCATTTTAATGTAGGTAGGAAGTTAATAACTGAAAAATACATTTAATATCACAAGTTTTTACATTAAACCACTTTGGAAAGCTTATCAGATGCAGAAAACAAGTACATCATTTATCTCTGTATGTAATGAACTGCTCTGCATTGGTCCTCTGCTAAGACATTAGAGATACGTAAAGATACATTTTAAAATACTGAGGTATATATTTTACTTAGAAGGGGAGCAGTAAGCCCTCAAGCATTCTTAGTAGGGGAAATTTCACGGCCATTATTTCATTTGAGCAGCAAGCAAACCTGTAAGGAAGGTGGGATAGGTAATTCACAAATTATCAAATTACTTTTAATAATTGAGGCAAGTGAAGCTCAGAAAGTCTACAGACCTGTCCGAGATTATGCAGCTAGCAAGTGGCAGAGCTCAGCCCTTAGTAGTTTATTCTAAATCTCTGGCTCTGTCCGACACAGGAGAACACTATGAAGACTGCAAAGGCAGCTTGGTTTTAAGACCCACTAGGCTGAGAGGAGATGACGATGGTGATAAATCTGGGAGAGAGATGGGAGCACCTTAGTGACCATGCAGGGAACACAGGAGGAAATGGGGAAGCTGAGATGAGGGCAAGGGGGTGAAACGCAATGGTCTGTGTCAGGCTAATGGTGGTGGGAGACACACCAAGGGGCTCTGGAGGTGGAGATCCTTTTGAATGTCTTTTCCACTAAGATTGAGACAAGGGCAGAGAGTGAAACTATTTAACATGAGGAAACCCACTGCAGGGGAACACTTCCTGTCTAGTTTGATTTTAAATCATTACAAAGAAAGAAAAGAAGCTTCAGACGCTACCCCATAAGCCACCACACACCGCCCACTGAGAGCTCACCTCATCATCTATCATATCCAGGCTCTGAGTGAGAGAGCAACAAAGGAATCAAAAAGAGAAGTGTTATAGGAAGCACGCATATGCAGTACACATTTTCCATACAATTAAAATCATGCCAGGTCTGAAGAATACGGACAGAAAAATTTAAGAGGAATAAAAGTTTTACAAAGCAAAAACCATGTTAGAAAGAAGTAACTAGGAACAGATATTTTGGGTGAATCCATCTTTACTTATCGCGCTTCTCTCCCCGACCCCAGCCCGCTTCTAGTACTGGTATTTCTTTCTTCTCCTTATCTCTCGGGGCACTGAGTCACATGAATTACCAGTCTAACTTTCTGCCTCTCCTGTACACAGTCATCTCCCGAGAAGTCATCACAGTACCCACCTGACCCTGGCTTCTAAGTAAAGGTCTTCCCTACTGGTCCCTCCTGATCAGAATCACACCTCTCCCCCGTCCCCTGTGGTGATCCTCAACCAGGGGCCACGCCTGACTTGGAGGGACCAGCGGGGGTGGTGGAGAAGCTGAGCGAGGGGAAGGGTGGGCTGTGCAGCGCTCAGCAACCCAGCCGCACCCCTCTGTGGAGGGCCATCCCATTTACATCCAAGAAAGGCCGAGGAGTTCCCTGGACAGCTTAAAGGGGCTCAGAGACAGAACGTGGCTTCTATGTTGAGGCAGACAGTGGGCGAAATCACAAGGCTTTTACATCAAATGTGAAACCATAGTCCTGATGACTGATCTGCAAAATCCGCCTGAAAACGTTTTTGTCTGCGACAGTTTACGGGTCACGTGCACGATCTGAGAAGGCAGCTCAGCCGCCCGTGCCATGCACATACCTCGTCGGATGAGAGCACCAAGGACTGAGAGAGTCCGGGCGTTTTGGGCTCTGCTCCCAGGCCGCTCAGGTCTGCTGAACTGGTGCTGCTAGGACTGAAATCGTCATTGAAGGTAAAATTCTGAAAAAGTAAAAAAGCTCAGTGTTAAATGAGCATGGTGAGTGAGCCAGAGAGAAGCCTGCTTACAAGCTTTAGAGAGGTTCTTTTTAGTCCTCTTAGAAGAGATGCAGATTTGGTTGGGTGGCCTTCACCTGGCAGTGGTTGAGAACTCTAGCCTTTTGTGCTGCACACAGAATTCTGGGCTCTTTCTCTATCACATGAAAGGCCAGGCATTTTAGAGAAATGAGTCTTCAATCTCTCTTCAAGGGTACAGCATTCATTATCCTCTACAACTGCTCAGAGGAGTCATGTTAATAAGCCTATCTCCTTTGGCCCTAATTGTGACGAGTAACAGTGTAAGTAAAAATACAAGATGGTGTGGCGAGCCTGAGTTATTAGGAACAGATGGCAATCCAAATTAGAAAGGTAACTTGAGCACCCCCTAGGAAGGACTGCTTGCCGCTGGCCGTGATAAACACCGTGAGAAGTGGCAGATCCTCTCCTGGATGTAACCTTCAAGATGATGAGTTCTGGGGGGGTGACAATCTGCCATTACACTATTAGTTACACGCTGAAATACAGCTCTCGCACAGCACCAGTGGAATACCAGCGAGGCCGGAGCACGGCCAGAAACGTGGTTCCAAACAATCACCTGGGGTTGGAGGAGGTCGGGTGTGTCAGAACTTTATGAACACTTCCCCAAAACTTTATGAAAATGTTCAGTGGATGCTACAGTCAAATAAACTCACAATGACTACATAGTTGCATTTGTGAAAACATTTTAAACCAAATTCTTGAGAGTCTCTCCAATGCAAGATAAGGCTGGAATTTTTCAAACAACATTCAGACTTCTCAGATCCAAGACTGAAAATGTTTCGAGACCAATGTGGTCTGCTGTTGGCAAACCTTCTTTTGCTAATAATTCTAGAAGCATTGCCTTTCCTGGAATTCTAAGCACCTGACCAACACCATCTCATTTCTTATTCCACTTCCTTAGAAACTGGACTGTTACAGCTTCCCATTAGGTTCCCTTGCCTTGGGTTTAGTTGGTCGTCAAGAATAAAAACCATGGCAGAGGCTAGAGAATTCAGTACCAAACTCCGAAGGTTTGCTAAAACTTCAGAAAAGGAGATGAAGTCAGAGTACAAGGAGCTAAGCTAGTAAAACATTTAAGCATGAGAGCATTTAACAGCACATTACCATTTGATACTGTCAATGGAGATATGACCTCACACTCTGTCAAAACGTTATGAGCTGTTGACCTCAAGAAAAGAGTTAAATTCAAGGAACATTAATCACAGGTTACTGTTTGAGAAGGAAAAGTGAACACAGATAAAAGGAGACCAAGCAACACACAAAAGTTAGCCACCACATGTGTTTCAATAAGTTGTTAGGTAAGGTTTGCAGCGTCATGCTGGAAATAACCGTCGTATATTTAAAAACAGATAAGCATATAATTCCCCATTCTGCTAAAGTTAAAAAACTCTGGTGATAGAATGATCCCAGTTTATCAACACGGAAGTTTGATTTAAAAGAAGAAATAAGTAAGGGCACTATGTCAGCACTGATTTGTTTGAAAGGGTTTCATTTAGATATATTGAACACATATTCAGTCTCAAATTTATTTGTTTTCCAGTAAATCTTGAAGAACACAGCAAAAATAGTTTTGTAATGAAATTTAAAGTGGAATACTTGGTAAACAGATTTATCATACTGTTCCAGGATTCAAATGTATCTTTCCCAGCATGGCTTAACTGTCAAACTGAGATTAAATAGCAATATGTGAAAAGACAGGCAAATCAAAGATTAACGTACAATCTAGAACAGAATAGTATTAAAGAAGGTGGTGGTTAAATAAGGCTTTCTGTCTCCCCAACACAAAAACACCATGCATGTTTATTGAAGTGTTATCACAGTGGTTTCTCAAATCCAGAGCATACACGCAAGTTGAGAACGCTTTCCAAAGACTGAGGAGGAGGAAGGACTGGGGTTTTCTTGTTTGCTTTTTAAAATCCACGTGTTTTCTACCTTAGACCCCTTTTTATCTGAAATTAGAGCTTCAGGAGAAGGCTGAGGGGGGCTTGCAGATGAAGGCAGATTCCTGAAGGAATAGGATCCTTTTCGGCTTTCATTAAACCACGAGAATGGCAGGCCAGTTGAGCGTGTGGAGGCCTGAGCAGTGGAGGATGGCGTTGGTTTCCAGGTTTCCAGCCTGCATCTGAAGATCCTGGGTTATGAAAAGAGGAGGTGTGTTAGACAGAGGAAAAGGGCAGATGGAAAACTTACTGAACTGAATTTTTAAGGGACTCTGAATACAGTTTGAAGTAATAGTTTAAGAAGTTGTTCTACACAACAGAGTACAATTTTTGCACTTTTGACTAGAACATTAATCTTTTTTTGCATCTAAATGGATGTTATAACAATGATAAGTATTTTGGTATCACCACTGCCATGATGACTTTTTTGAAATGGGAATAAATGTGTGTGGATAAATTAGCACCAGAGAGGGGCACGGTCTTCTAGGAACTGCTTTGAGTGAATGATCACAGTGTTCCCTTTATTCGGCTCACACAGCAGTGCCTCACTGCTGGTGACATGAGCTCAAAAGCAGCATTTCACCCTGGCCTCCTCGGAACACAAGTTCCCAAGAGCCTGAGACTTTAGAAAATGATATATTCCATAACTGGAAATTTCTGGGCTCATGATACTTTAGGCAGAATACACACCTTACTGGTTTTTATCGTGATCTTAGTGCCTTATAGGAGGAGCACCAGACTAGAGGTCCTAAACCCTACTTGGATGTCCAGGGTCTTTCACTTCCTGTGTACACGACCTTGGGCCTTCTTTGCCTCTATTTCCTCATCCATAAAAGGTAGATATTTTATGTATCTTATATGTGCTTAAGAATTAAGTTAGATATGTGTGAAAGTGCTTTGAAAACTGTAAATGTAGAAAGGTCTGTGCTTATTGTTTAACATTTTAAGGACTCAAAGGCATTTGAAAAACAGTCTGAAAACAGACTTTGTTTTCTTAATACAAGCACCTGCATATTTATATTTATCTTTTGGTTAAAAAAATCATCAAGACCTAAGGCAGGAATGGGCAGGAGTTTCTGTGCAATTTGGAAGAATGCACCCTCAGTAAGTTCAAGTGATAACTGATATAATACTTATTATTTGTTAGCTGTTAATGTCAAGGCTATGGTTTTTCCTGTGGTCATGTATGGATACGAGAGTTGGACTGTGAAGAAAGCTGAGCACCGAAGAATTGATGCTTTTGAACTGTGGTGTTGGAGAAGACTCTTGAGAGCCACTTGGACTGCAAGGAGATCCAACCAGTCCATTCTAAAGGAGACCAGTCCTGGGTGTTCACTGGAAGGACTGATGCTGAGGCTGAAACTCCAATACTTTGGCCACCTCATGCGAAGAGTTGACTCATTGGAAAAGACCCTGATGCTGAGAGGGATTGGGGGCAGGAAGAGAAGGGGACAACGGAGGATGAGATGGCTGGATGGCATCACCGACTCGATGGACATGAGTTTGGGTGAACACTGGGAGTTGCTGATGGACAGGAAGGCCTGGAGTGCTGCGATTCATGGGGTCGCAAAGAGTCGGACGTGACTGAGAGACTGAACTGAACTGAACTGAATGTCATGACAACAAAGAGATTCCCTTTCAATTAAAAGTGCCTCAACAGCATGGCTTATGGGCATCTTACGTCCCAGAGGTATACTGAATCTCAACCTCACATTTCATTTCACATTATTTTGAAAAATTACCCATTTCAAATTTACATAGATGATACAGCTCCTAACAATTTCTGTTCATTTCTAAAGTATATTGTGAGAATCAAATGGGACAACTATTATAAAAGCATCCCGAAAAACTGTAAAGCAATATACAAATGTAAAGGGGTTATGAGAACAATAACTAAAGAGAATGCAGAGATCAGTAAAGTTTTAGCAGCACTGAAATCACAGGTTGGATGAGTAAAAGTGTTCATCACACTAAAGAGTACAGAAGATATGATTTTAATTCTGTATTTTTTAAAAAACCAAAGGGGTCTGCAAGGATAATAGAGAACAACCAACCAGAAATATGCCAACCTTCAACTTTATCCTAAAGTTTAACGTAAAAAAAAATTATATTCTTAAATCCACTTACTATTAAAAAATGAGGGGTGAGGCGGGGTTACAATAACTGAACTTAGGAAAGCATACGAGCAGAGGCAGACTGGTCTTCTGTGCGTGAGTGAAGTCGCTCAGTCGTGTCCGACTCTTTGCGACCCATGGACTGTAGCCTACCAGGCTCCTCCGTCCATGGAATTTCCCAGGCAAGAATACAGGAGTGGGTTGCCATTTCCTTCTCCAGGAGATCTTCCTGACCTAGGGAGTGAAGTCGGGTCTCCCGCATTGTAGGCGGACGCTTTACCGTCTGCGCCACCAGGGAAGTGCACTTTTTATTCCTGGATCATGGACCAGTGCAGTGGTCCCCAAGTAAGTCTGATAAGTAAGCATCACCTGGGGAAGCTATAGAAACACAAATTCTTGGGTACCTGGACTTACCAAGCTAGAATTTGGGGGAGACGGAGGTAGGAAGTCACTGCTCTGGTTTCCCATGCCCTAATTTCCTCTTTCCAGGGTAACACAATGAGAACCAGTTGTCATTCTATATGTGGTTGACATTATATGTGAGGAATTTTAAAAATATGAATCTGTAAGGTTATATAGGAGAAGGACAGCTGCCCCCCTTCTCTTCTCTAAGAGAGGGAGAGAGATCTTATCCCCTTAATGTAAACAAGTTCATCTTGAGAAGGATCTTGGGTTCTTATGCTTTGGAAAGTGATCTATGTCAGAGGAAGGTAAGACTCATGTCTCCAGCTTTACAGCCCCTAGAACATCTCCATGGAGTTGGGTCTCAAAGCCCTTCTCTCCGTTCCCACTCCTGGAAAATGTAATCACATACCTCTGGGGAGGTAAATCTCTCTGCAGGTAAATCTATCTAGTTAGTCATAATTTAACTTTTCAGGCTTATCTTTTAGCTCAGTCCCACATTCCAGTAAAAATGCTCAGAAAGCTCTAACTGTGCTTTAAAACATAAAAATATTTTTATGCTTTAAAGATTCTTTATATTTTATATAAAATATCTTTTATATGCTTTAAAACACAAAAATATTTTCTCTGTAGTCTCATACTCTTATAATTGGGGATATATGAGATAACCTGGACCTGATGTTTATTTTTCTCTTTGGTTATAAATTTCTGAACCAGTTAATCAAAGTAACATAGAAATTTTTTAAAAAAGTTCCATCCGTAATTCAAATAAGGTATGGTAGTACTTACATATATGGATACTGTTTTCAAGTTCATAAACAGGCCACTATTAACGGCAGCATGAGTATCCTGTCCTATGCCCAAGTGAACTGCTTTTGTAACAACGCTTTTAAAACCACCACCACTACAACTTTTAATAGATAGGAAGTAGGAATATTATTGCCTGACTGTTTTCATTCTAAGACCCATGAAAACGACTTTTGGTAGCTCAAATCCTAGCCAGGTAATGTTTCAAACAAAATTCTAAGATCACACCTCACTAAACCCTTTCATAAAATTCTCACTGTCAGGAAAATACTCAAGACAAATCATTCCATGTGGGCTTGGACATCCAGCACTGAAGATGGGTCTGAAGACCATGATGTGAGAATGATGAAGTCATGGAAGTTCAGCCCTGGATGACTTCCAGAGGCTTTCTGCTCTAGCTTTCTACACCAAGATAATCGATGATACAGAGGAACAGTCACATAGAAAGCAACAAAAGCCCAATTCTAAGGAGACAGCAACTGTCCTCACAGCTGCAAACCACCAGCTCCTGGGGTACTTTGAAAACTGTGTTCCAGTTCTCCAGGAGGTCTGGTTGTGCCTCTGCTGAGGCTGTATCCTGTCCCCCTCATTTCTTTGTGTATCCTTGACTCTAAAGCTCTCTGGGCTGATGGAACCTCTGTGTGGTTCCTATGTGCTTCAAAAATAGAACAGTGGTGTGCTTCCAATTGCTTGGAACTAAGTATAGAATGTGCATTTAAGAAATAAAATTCTCCACTACTTTAAAATTATAGACCTATCAGCTTACCAACTTTTCTGAAACAAATGCCAATCTCCTTTTGGATAAACTCAACTCTTGGGTCTACAAAAGGAGCAGAGAGGGTTTGGTAATGGTTATTCTATGATTGATCACTCTTACAGACTGTTTCTCTTTGTGGAGAAATCTGTTAAGAATAACATAAAATTCTTCCTTCCTTAACTTTTTAGAGTTTGAGGGCAGATTATGGTCCAAGAGGCATAAACTCTATCTAGATCCTTAACAATCCCCTTGAAAAATCATGACTGGTAGAAATGAATAATTAATAGATCTGAAAATAACTTTTGGAGGATCAACACAGGTATGTGTTCTATGCTTATTTTTCTTTTATAGTTTATACACTAATGGTTCACTATCACTTTTGGAAAAAGTAGATTCATAAATTACTGTTACATCCCTGTGGAAACTCTTTCTTTTTCCTTTTTTTTTTTTTTTTTCTGGTGGCACAGCATATGGGATGTTAGTTCCCTGACCAGAGATGGAACCTGTGCCCCCTGCCATGGAAGCACTGAGTCTTAACCACTGGGCCACCAAGCAAGTCCCCCTGATTGCTTTATTCGTAGGAACTGGGAGAAAGCATGGCTTCAAGTCTCCATAATCCTGAAATGTCATTTTTGGGGGTGGGGGGTGGGGGGAGTAACTGTCTCCTGGCCTGTAAATGGTTTACAATTAGCAACTCTATAAAACAATTAACTAATTTGTACACATCTTGAAACCAGTTTATCCTAGTGCTAGCACCCCAAAATTAAGTTGCTCCGGTAAACATTCCTTGGTGAATTTTTTCAGTTTAACTTTGAATAAAAGGTGTAGAAAATACTCAGACTATAACTGGAGTCATCAAAATATAATGAGGCGTTCAGGAACTGCCAGAACAGAGAAAGTATAAACAGAATATAGAACTCAAGCAGGTAGTAAAGGAGATTAAGTGAAGAAAATTAGGTGCAACCAGAGCAAGGGTTGCAGACCTCCATTTACTCAAATAAGACGAAGTAGTTCTGTAAGGACTGAGGTTGTAAAGCCAGCCTCTTCTGAAGGCAACCGAGAGACCCGAACAGGTAACAGCTGTAACAAGAGGGTGTCCACCTGCAGCCAGGCCAATAACCCTGAACTCATCCTGCTTCTAGATTCTGAGTTATAGTCTAAATATCTGGTCAATAGTCAACAGCCCATCTGAGATGGTCACTATAGAGTGCTTAACCTTGATTGATGATGGGGTTTAGGAAATGCTACCCCAAAATATGGCACCGAGGCATAGCTAGTATTTTGAATATTTTATTTATTTATTTTTATTATTGACATAAATTTATTGGAATAATAATTTAATCTGGGTAAACACAAATTTATGTTTTCATAATCTTAAACATTATGTAGAAGTAATATAAGTTTATTTAATTAGTGAATCTATTTAAGATTAGGTAGTACATATTCAAGTAAAGTAAACATTTATACTTATGTATTTTACTTAATAATGACAAATCATAGATGACATAACTTTCAAAAAATAAAACCAGTAATATTAAACTTGTCTCATTAACTAAATTATTTGAAAGTGAACTCTTAAAACATTTCTGAGCTGAATATTTTTTATTTTATTTTATTTTTTTTTCCTGTAGAACTTTTTTTATTTTTTTAATTTTATTTTTTTTCTAATTTTATTTTATTTTTAAACTTTACATAATTGTATTAGTTTTGCCAAATATAAACTGAAGGAATTTGAGAAATGGCGGGTGCAGGAAGAGCTCTCTGACCTCCCACATCTCCCCTGAACCAGGTCATAAGACCCTGGGGTAAGAGGTGCCCTCCTACATCCAGAGGAGAGGAGTAGGCATCTCCACAGGTACCAAGAGGGATCTGAGCAAATGAATGAACAGGACTTGCTAAGTTTCCTCAGCTTACTACTCTTAGCTCATACCTTTTTGTCCTATCACATTTCCCCACAACTTTCTACACTTCATCAAATCTACTATAAATATTCTTCGGGCTTAACTCCTTCTCTGGGTCTTCATTTCCTTATGGAGGCTCCTGTGTCTCATAAAAAGTACATTCAATACATTTGTATGCCTTTCCCTTATTAACTGTCTTCTGTCAGTTTAATTTACAGGGCTTCAGTTGGAGAACCTAGGAGTGTTGAGGGAAAAATATATTTTTCTCGTTTTAGATGGAGATGAGTTTTTCCCATACTGGGAAGATATAAAATGAAACAGCAAGATGACAATGTAAATAAAAATCTATATTATAAAAATAAAAATGTTAGCTCTGGAGTAATAAATATATTGCTTAGTATCTACAAAAATTTGCATTAGAAATCTGAGAAACTTGTCTATTGAGTTTATTTTAATATATTTAACTGATTTCAGATTTAACTAGTTAAGTTAAATAACTACACTGATAAGAGTATTGGGACCTTTAGAGTCACTATAGCTATTTTAATTTATTAGATTTTGAAAAGTTTTTTTAAGTATGAAAAGTACTAACTTGTTAGGAATGTTAGTGTGTCAGGTTTCAGGCACAGAGAATTACTTGAAAGGAAAACGAAATAGATTAAATTTATAAATGCACCTAAAACAGGACAATTTTGGGGCAATGAGTCTGCTCTCCTGAGGCTAAGCTAATATTGTTCAAAGGTCTTCACGAAAGTGACTGCCTTTATTTTACATAAGATTTTATTAGATGTATACACAAAATAAGATTTGTAAGCTGAGCTGAAACTCAAAAAAAAGGTAGACTGTAAAATTGGGAGACTTTATTACTTAAAATTTATAACACAAATTTAAGGACAAAGCTACCTCTGGGCATTGAAAACATCCAATGAAAGGGAGAGCACCTAGGAGCCCATGACCAAGGTTAAGCTCTCCGCCGGTGCTTTCCTGAGCGTCTGCCCCCATTGCTCATGGATCCTAACGGCTTGCAAACATGTGCTCAAAACTTTCCAAGCTCAAAGGCTCAAATTATTCTGCCAATTTCTGATCGCCATCCTCCACTGGCATTTATAACTACATTTTTGTTTATAAACATTTTTTTTAGGGAAAAATTTGTCTCCTCTCCGGACCAGGTTTAGGCAGATTTAGGTTTTCCTCTCTGTGCTTCATCTTGCTCTTAGCTCTTCTGAAAGGGTGTGTTTCCTCCCCCACTCAGTAGCAGAGGCTCTGCCCTTGCTCTGCAACAAGGCAGAACTGCCCTCCACGTACTTGTCTCTCGGTATAAGCTCAAAACTCACTTTAGTGCTATGATTTATCTTTCAGAGAAACAGCATCTATGAAGAGTGGTCTGAACTACAATCCACACAGTCCAAGTATTATTCAAGATATTACTAAAGTCACCCCTGCATAAAAGAGACTGTAAGCAAAATGTGCAGAGAATATTTTTATATCCCTGCAATAAAAATGATCTTAAGTAGTAATAATGATGATAGCCATTTATATTTAGTAAGGACTTAAAATGTGGTTAAATGCAATCCCAATCCCTCTAATGACCTGAAGAGGTAAGTGTGTAAGAAAACTGAAGCACAGAGAGGTTATGTGACTTGCTCAGGAGGACAAGTGACAGAGAGAGCTGGGATGTGAACTCAGGTCCTTAACCACTCTGACATTATGTTCTTGGCTTTTACTGGAGGCCACTGTCATTTACTATGAAGTACTGCTGAAGATGTTCTATCTTAAGTACCAATCTTACTTTTTATTTTATCTTGTTCTACCCTATCCAATTTACTTTGAAAATAAATTATATTGTATCATAAAATAATATTTGGAACAAAGAGGAGCACATATAGATAAAAAAAGGTAAACAAGCAAATGAATACTTGCTAATTTTTAGAACAACAAAATAATGAGTTAGAAATCAAGAGTATGTTTTTCATAAAATCATATAGATCAACACTATCCAACAGAAATATAATATGAATCATATATGTAAATTTAACTTTTCTAGTTAGCCACATGGAAGAAAAGTAAAATTAATTTTTGTTTTATTTTTATCTCAAATATTCAAATATTATTTCAACATGCAGTCAGTATTATAAAAATATCAAGATATTTCACATTATTTTTTTTCCCATCAAGCATACATCTCAGTATTTACAAGCTACACTTCAAGTGCTCAACAGCCACACCTGACTAGAGGCTACCGTGTTGGATGATGCAGACAGAGACGGACGGGGAGTCACAGACTATCTAGTTTTAGTTGACCTCGCTTTTTTTTTGGTGAGGAATTCAGAGACTTACCTGTGGCAAAGTCAGGATGAATACTGGATTCCAGCTCTGCGTCTTCTCCACTATTCAGACTTTTAAGGAGAAAGCAGACTCACTTCCACAGAGGGGCGCTGTCTCCCTCCCTTGTCGTCTTCCCACCTGCCACCATCTAGCCTTGTTCTGAGACACACGTCTGCTCACAGGGCTTTCCATTCAGTGACTGAGCCGGGAGCGTTTCCGGAATGGGCACTCCACTGATACCACTGGCTCCTTACTCTAAGGAGAGCACTTTATCTTACCCTGGTGTATACTTTAAGGGAAGAACAACCGCTGACAACTGTTTCCTACTTTGATTATCTGCTGTGTAACCTGGTTAAATCAGAAAGTTCAGAGAATGTATTTGAAAAGGATAGAACCAAATCACATTTCTCTGCATTTTTCTCCTCAGTTTGTCTTCTCCTTATTTCAAACTCATCGATTTGTTTCATGTTGCTCATGTATTTGAATAATTTTGTCTCCACAAGGAACAATGTAAGCTCTCTACTCTTTCAGTTCAGTTCAGTTCAGTCGCTCAGTCGTGTCCGACTCTTTGCCACCCCATGGACTGCAGCACGCCAGGCTTCCCTGTCTATCACCAACTCCCAGAGTTCACTCAATCTCATGTTCATCAAGTCAGTGTTGCCATCCAACCATCTCATTCTCTGTCATCCCCTTCTCCTCCTGCCTTCAATCTTTCCCAGCATCAGGGTCTTTTCAAATGAGTCAGTTCTTCACATCAGGTGGCCGAAGTATTGGAGTTTCAGCTAGAGCATCCGTCCTTCCAATGTATATTCAGGACTGAATTCCTTTAGGATGTACTGCTTGGGTTTCATTGCTGTCCAAGGGACTCTCAAGAGTCTTCTCCTACACCACAGTTCAAAAGCAACAATACTTCAGCGCTCACCTTTCTTTATAGGCCAGCTCTCACATCCATACATAACTACTGGAAAAACCAAACCTTTGACTAGACGGACCTTTGTTGGCAAAATAATGTCTCTGCTTTTTAATATGCTGTCTAGGTTGGTCATAACTTTTCTTCCAAGGAGCAAGCATCTTTTAATTTCATGGCTGCAGTCACCATCTGCAGTGATTCTGGAGCCTGAAAAAATAAAGTTTGACACTGTTTCCATTGTTTCCCCATCTATTTGCCATGAAGTGATGGGACCAGATGCCATGATCTTAGTTTTCTGAATGTTGAGTTTTAAGCCAACATTTTCACTCTCCTCTTTCACTTTTATCCAGAGGCTCTTTAGTTCCTCTTTGTTTTCTGCCATAAGGGTGATGCCATCTGCATATCTGAGGTCATTGATATTTCTCTGCATATCCCAGCAATCTTGATTCCAGCTTGTGCTTCATCCAGCCCGGCGTTTCTCATAATGTACTCTGCATGTAAGTTAAATAAGCAGGGTGACAATATACAGCCTTGACATACTCCTTTTCCTATTTGGAACCAGTCTGTTGTTCCATGTCCCATTCTAACTGTTGCTTCTTGACCTGCATACAGATTTCTTAGGAGGCAGGTCAGGTGGTCTGGTATTCCTATCTCTTTCAAAATTTTCCACAGTTTGTTGTGATCTACACAGTCAAAGGCTTTGGCGTAGTCAGTAAAGTAGAAGCAGATGTTTTTCTGGAACTCTTTTGCTTTTTCCATGATCCAGCGGATATTGGCAGTTTGATCGCTGGTTCCTCTGCCTTTTCTAAATCCAAATTGAACATGTGGAATTTCACCGTTCACATACTGTTGAAGCATGGCTTGGAGAATTTTGAGCATTACTTTGCTAGTGTGTGAGATGAGTGCAGTTGTGTGGCAGTTTGAGCATTCTTTGGCATTGCCTTTCTTTGAGATTGCAATGAAAACTGACCTTTTCCAGTCCTGTGGCCACTGCTGAGTTTTCCAAATTTGCTGGCATATTGAGTGCAGCACTTTCACAGCATCATCTTTCAGGATTTGAAATAGCTCAACTGGAATTCCATCACCTCCACTAGCCTTGTTCGTAGTGATGCTTCCTAAGGCCCACTTGACTTCACATTCCAGGATGTCTGGCTCTAGGTAAGTGATCACACCATTGTGATTATCTGGGTTGTGAAGATCATTTTCATATAGTTCTTCTGTGTCTTCTTGCCACCTCTTATTATCTTCTGCTTCTGTTAGGTCCATACCATTTCTGTCCTTTATTGTGCTCATCTTTGCATGAAATGTACCCTTGGTATCTCCAATTTTCTTGAAGAGATCTCTAGTCTTTCCCATTCTATTATTTTCCTCTATTTCTTTGCACTGACCACTGAGGAAGGTTTTGATGTAAGATGGTGATAGAAGGACGTGTGCTCATCTTCTCCCGTGAGAACTCCAAAACTACAACTTGCTGCTAAACAACCGTTGACTGGAGAATGTTGGATCCCACCACAAAAAGATACTCCATAGCCAAGGGCAAAGGAGAAGCCCCGGCAAGATGGCAGGAGGGGAAAATCGCATTCAGAATCAAACCCCTTACCCGCCAGAGATGCTTCGAGGGCTGAAACAAACCTGTGTGCACCAGGACCCCGAGACCCCACAGAGACTGAGCCAGAACTGTGAGTGTTTCCTGCAAAGGTACAGGTCAGCAGTGGCCTGTCGCAGGGGCAGGGGCTCTGGGTGCACAGCATAAGCCCTCTGGGTATGGCATAATCCCTCTTGGAGGAGGTTGCCATTAACCCCGCCGCAGAGCCACCAGAACTTACCCAGCACTGAGTTAACAGACTCTTGGAGGACACAAACAGAACCTTGTGTGCACCAGGACCCAGGAGAAAGGAGCAGTGACCCCGCAAGAGACTGACCCAGACTTGTGCGTGTGTCCCGGAGTCTCCGGCGGAGGCGTGGGTCGATGATGTCTTGCTGCAGGGCTGGGGGCACTGAGTGCACAGTGCGTGCATGGGATCTTCTGAAGGAGGTCACCATTATCTTCATTACCTCCACCACAGTTTGGCCTCAGGTCAAATACAGGGAGGGAACACTCTCAGGGTATCACTAATTGACTGACCTCATCCAATTTTTATCATCTTATAAGAAATGGATGAAAAGCCTAAGAGATAACATTACTAACTCAGTTTGTGAGTCATTTTTGAGAAAACGTCACAGGACTGATGAGTTTACTCCCAGTTCTTCTAATCACTGGGAAGACCAGCGGGACCCTGCAGCACTGGGGCTTGTCGCCCACCTATCTTCATGGACCTGTGAAGCCAGCTCAACTGCAGCATGCTGGACAGTAACTGTGCCTCCTGGAATAGGTTTTCTAAGGTTCTGGCCCAATTATTCGTTTACATAGGAGAACGGAGGCTATTGTTAGATTTGATTACTGTTAACCAATCACTGGGATAGCTCAAAAATTTTACTTTTCGGAACAGGCAAAGCCCCTCTTCTTTCCTGTGTTATTATTATAATTACATGAGGTTCTTTGAGTCCTGTCAGCATTCTACTGTAATTACAAATAACTATGAAACTATGATTCTAACTGAAAACTACTTTATAACACTGTAAATGTGAATTGTTTGTGACTGCTGATGCAGAGACACAAAAATTGATGTTTTAAAATACAGCTGACTAGGTAGCCTGGGTGGCTGCTGGTTCAAAATTGGCATTAACTGTGGTTAAGCTTCGTGCTGATGACCACCTGCCATGGGCTATGGGTGGTTTTGCCTCGAGTAAGGTGAGCACTTGCCAAGAGAATCAAGACCTGCTTGATTTTCACCTGCGATTTAAACAAGGATATGAGAACTCTCTGGCTACTATAATGAAATTCAGTCAAACCTTGTCTCCCCCCTGCCGGGTAACTGTGCTTAACGCGCCCCATCGAGGGTGGTGCTCCCACGGTGAGAGGTGGTGGCTGCCCCAGGGGCCCAGGGACCACAGGGAACACAGCGTCCTTTCTGAAGGGTCCCAGGGTCTCTCCCGTAGTGTATTTGGGCGTCTCTCTCTCCCTTAAACGGTGTCACCGTTTGTTGTTTTCACCCCTGAGCGTACTTGATACTCTTCTATTCTTAATTCTAAGGCACTCACTAAATTTCTCATTTCAAAATCATGCAAAATTAAAAATTGCTTTTGAGTTGCATTATGGCCTAATTTCCCCCTGAGATTCCTGTCCTCAATATAAACAGAGCTTTCTTGCCATTCTCCATTGGACAGCACAGAGGAAACCCAGAATAACAAAAATAAATTTTGGAATTCTCTCTTCCCATCCTTTCCCTCTCCCCCATTCTCCTGTAATCATGGGGAGAAGGTGCAATTTCTCACCAAGTTGCTAGAAGAGAGAAAAGAGAGAAAAAAGGCTTGGGACAACCTATAAAATAGATAAATGGTCTGCAAATAATTTTGTGTTCCTTTATTCTTAGCATTTTGTCTGTTTCTTCTTTAGTCTGTACTTTTGGGATGATTCCCTAAATTCATAAAGCAATATAAACATCATTAGATGCTTAAGGAAGTGCATATGACATTCAATGTAAAAAAGACATCTAGACAGGAGGCAAGCTCCAGCTAACTGACATTAATTGCCTGTTGCATAATTCTGGGCAAATCAATTAAATTCTATGACGGCAAAGTTCTTTATCAATAAAGTGTAGTATTATTATCTCCCCTCCCAATCTTATTGTAAGAATCAAATGAAATGATAAATATAAAACTTCTTTGTAACTCACAAATAATAATAATAGTGAATTTCTATTTTTATTATTATTTTTGAATGCCTTCTATGTGCAAGGTGGCAGTTTAAAAGCTAAATGAGTTGAAAACTCATTTAACCCCTACACTTATGTTATGAGGTAGCTACTCTTATTATTCTCATTTCACAGAAGAGAAAACAAAGGTACAGAGGCTACATAACCTGTCCAAGATTTTCAAGGTAGTAACTGGGAGAGCGCTGATTTAAACCCAGGCAGCTGGACTTGAGACAGAGCACGCATCTGTGCCTTAATGTCTTCCTATACAAAGCCAAGTTTACAATTATGCAATTTCAGAATAAAATTGGGAAAGCTTAACAATACATTATACAAAGCTCATTTCTCTATAGGACAGTTTTTATCTAATAGCATAGTTGATGGCATTGGCAAAAATCAATTTAACAGCTGAGTCCAGAGACAGTGGTCTTTCTTATATGCAGGTGCACAGAAACAGTCTTGAAAGCAACAAGGTACTTAAATGCAAACTCACCCTTTCAGACTTAAAAAGAGAATATATAAGCATTGTGAGTAGCCAGGCAAAAAAGCTGAAATATGTCTGACATGTCACATAGGTATATTTATGCTGTATTTAGATAAGCATTTACTAAAACTGTTCATGTGACCATAATTCTGCAATTAAACTAATGGACCAAGTGTAGGTCCAAGTGTAGGCTATAACTAAAGTAAGAAATACAAACTGTGGAACTTTTCTTTCATCTCACCTCTAGGACCATCACATCAGCACAAAGGCACTGACCGCTGACTTTGGCTAACAATGGCAGGGAGCCAGAAAGTTCAGATGCGCAGACACACCTGTGTTCTTAATCGCCCAGCCATACCTGCTACCTGGAGAAAGCCTACTGGCTTCTTTCTCTTTCTCTTTCCATTTCTTTCCTTTGTTGGAATTCTTCCGTAAAGGTGCCCTGTAATGATAGCACACAGTCAGAAAGGGGAATGGAACATTTTCTCCTTTAACCCTTCTCTTAAAGAGGGTTTGCTTTTCACCTCGTGAAGCGCTTACCCCAGATTCACGAACTTCCGCTTGATTTTTCCTCCTCGCACCACCAATGAACTGGATGCCCTTAGTGACTTGGGACCTTTGGCACCATCTAGGATATACACATATGTAAAAAAAGGATTATTATCATGTTTTCTATTACTATCATTTTTAAAAAGCTATTGTCAAAAGTCACTGCATCTCTGTAGCTAAGGGGTTTGCCTCAATTCCTAACTGTAAAAGAAAATAATGGATGCCTTTTATAAGGAAACAGGATACAGCTATGTTGAGGAACACTCAGTTAAACCAGGAGAGGGCCTGTTATACAGAAGCCCAATTCTAAAATCAAAAGAATTTTAGTTTCAAATAAAGTGGAATGAAAAAATAAGCAAGAATAAATACTGTCAAATCACCCTTTACATTCAAAGCAGGGACCAAATGACTTTCTTTTGTTCATTCTCTGGCTCCAACTCTCTTCAGATGTCTGGGCTGGGTCCTCCACGCCTTTCTTGCTTTGGGTTTTTAAACGCCTTCTGACAGGAACCCAGCCACTTCCCCTCTATGTCCCAAGTCCAGTGAAGAATGTCACCCCTGAGAGTCTGGGAGATTCAGGGAGAAAGTGAGAGTCAAAGCTTCCCCTTCAGGTCTGCCCCTTGCTAATGGCTTTCGGCCAGCACTGGGACAGAGGAGACAGACATGGGGGAGACGGCTCAAGCAGGAGCTCAGCTATAAAACATTTACAACTTTGCAAGATCTGTTTTAAAAGTTGGCTCGGAGCACAGCTTGGCCGGCCTCCCTTGATGTGGAAGACTCCAAAACCTCCTCAGTGTTTGGAGCTGAATGATCCTTACTTCTCTTGAGTCATGCTGGCATTCGAAAGCGCAGCAGCTGCTGGGGGGTGAGGACACCTGAGATGATGCCAGAAACCGATCAGAAGAGAGACTCTGCCAAGGGAATTCAATGTCAGCTGCAGGAACAAGATCTCACTAGTGGCACTTATTCCACCTTGGACAAGGTAGAAACTGCTGTGGCTCTACCTGGAACTATACAGCAATGGATGCTATTTGGCATTATATTTCAGCACATCCAGTTATCTGAGATCATTAACAAAGGGTGTCTTAACTTTGATGCATATTTGTGTATGAAAACTGCTTTTTCTCAATTGTCTGTGGGTGTCTGTCTATCTTTTTAAAATTAAAAAGAAAATCCAGAAACTTTGTGGCATGGAATATAGTTCTCCTAAGAAAATATTCAGTTAATCTTCTGGGTTAATTTTGCTTATGCTTTTTGTCTATTTCAAGAGAAATTTCTAAATACACATAACTTACAAACAGTTCTCATTTAGAAGTTTCTTTTCGAAGTTTTGAAGATGCACAGGATATTGAAAAACATTCTAAGGATTTTTAGCAATGAGCTTTTCATAGTTTTAATGATACTCTGATTACAATAATCAATAATTTTGAAACGTACATAATGAAATAGAAAAGTCAGAAATATGTCCACATCAAAATCCACTTCTAGCCTCAAATATTTATTATGACTATTTGCATCATTACTCTTTGGGTAACTGAATTAAACAGCCACAGATGTGACATATTCATCTAAATATAATCTACAGACATAGCACAAACTTGTTGTACAGTGATTTTGCAAATGGACATTAAAAAAGCAGGACTGTAGTTTTCCTAACAGAAGTCAAAGAAAAGAAAATACTATATTCTTCCAAATCAATTCTAGAGTAATTCTTATGGCTAGGACTGTGTGAAGTTACAAGGAGACTGATTGATTATTTTTGGAAACAAAGGTGGCTGGGAGATGTTTCAATGAGTGGTGTGAGGACCAGATGAGACAATGTACATGGCAACACTCTATAACCTATTAGCGTGGCAATTATTTGGACATCTTGGGATTAAAAGCCTGATTCTGCCCATCACAGAGCCTGCTGCCAGGCAACCTTACATCATTATCTCATACATTGGCCAAAGTGTGTTCCAAGGCACACTTAAATGAATGCTTTCAAAAGGCCGAAGAGGCAAGATTAAGTAATAAAGCACTTCTCCAGTTTAAATCAATCAAACCCATCTTTAATGTACATTAGAACTTCTAGTCCATATAGAAACCAACACTGGATTGGTATGACTTCAGGAAAAGAAAAAGAATTTTGACAGTTTTGTCTGTTTGCTTATTTAGCTGTATCTGAACTTTCCACTAGGCTTTTTGAAATCTCTCCATTATCACCTTCATGAGCAATCAGAGGTCCAAGTCTTCACACTGGATGCCATAGCTTTAAGCTTTGGCAAGCGGGTCTTCATTTTCAAAGGTAATAACTGATCTCCTGAGCTAAATACTAAACCATTGTTGGGGCTGTATTCTTCTTATTCTCACTGCAACAAGACGCCTGACTACCTCTTCTTCTTTTATTATGTTGTTGCTCAGCCGCTCAGTTGTGTTCAACT
This sequence comes from Bos javanicus, assembly GCF_032452875.1. Lineage (NCBI taxonomy): Eukaryota > Metazoa > Chordata > Mammalia > Artiodactyla > Bovidae > Bos > Bos javanicus. The sequence continues at coordinate 13,089,430 of NC_083871.1, read as the reverse complement.
CTTTGTGACCCCATGGACTGCAGCAGACTAGGCTTCTCCGTCTTTCACCATCTCCCACAGTTTGCTCAAACTCATGTCCATTGAGTCGATGATGCCATCTAACAGTCTCATCCTCTGTAACCCTCTTTTCCTGCCCTCGATCTTTCCCAGCATCAAGGACTTCCAAGTCTACCTCCCAGCCCTGACTTCTCTCTTGAGCTTAAGTCCTCTTCTACTAGAAGTGAGTTAATCGTCTTTCCCCCATAAAGTTTCTGATTTCCTTATTTCTATTAACAACAGGGACCATGCTTTCTGAGGCCAGAAGCCCTGTGATCACTTTCAACCTCCTCACTCTCTTCCCCTGGTCAGCTTACTTTCAGTGGCTCTCATATCATTCTTTCTTTTCCCTAAATGGAGTTAGACATTTATCATATATCCAGTTGTAATGCGAGTCTTTCTGTCCTAGTTTCCACTGAGGTCCCACAATTTAACAAAATGGTGACTTGCGAATGCGATATTGCTACAATTTAGAAAATGCCCTACTTCAATTACATGTTCAATAATAGCAGAGACTCAGACTAAGGATTGCAATCAACCACAGCTATTAACTTAATCATTACCTCTCTGGTACCTTGGTAGACCAAAAGTAACGGTTCAGTTCAGTTCAGTCGCTCAGTCGCGTCTGACTCATTGCGACACCATGAATCGCAGCACGCCAGGCCTCCCTGTCCATCACCAACTCCCAGAGTTCACTCAAACTCATGTCCATCGAGTAGGTGATGCCATCCAGCCATCTCACCCTCTGTCATCCCCTTCTCCTCCTGCCCCCAATGCCTCCCAGCATCAGAGTCTTTTCCAATGAGTCAACACTTCGCATGAGGTGGCCAAAGTACTGGAGTTTCAGCTTTAGCATCAGTCCTTCCAATGAACACCCAGGACTGATCTCCTTTAGAAGGGACTAGCTGGATCTCCTTGCAGTCCAAGGGACGCTCAAGACACTTCTCCAACACCACAGTTCAAAAGCATCAATTCTTCGGTGCTCAGCTTTCTTCACAGTCCAACTCTCACATCCATACATGACCACTGGAAAAACCATAGCCTTGACTAGACGGACCTTTGTTGGCAAAGTAATGTCTCTGCTTTTCAATATGCTATCTATGTTGGTCATAACTTTCCTTCCAAGGAGAAAGCGTCTTTTAATTTCATGGCTGCAATCACCATCTGCAGTGATTTTGGAGCCCAAAATAAAGTATGACACTGTTTCCACTGTTTCCCCATCTATTTCCCATGAAGTGATGGGACCAGATGCCATGATCTTAGTTTTCTGAATGTTGAGCTTTAAGCCACTTTTTCACTCTCCTCTTTCACTTTCATCAAGACGCTTTTTAGTTCTTCTTCACTTCTGCCATAAGGGTGGTGTCATCTGCATATCTGAGGTTATTGATATTTCTCCCGAAAATCTTGATTCCAGCTTGTGCTTCTTCCATCCCAGTGTTTCTCATGATGTACTCTGCATATAAGTTAAATAAGCAGGGTGACAATATACAGCCTTTGCTGCTGCTGCTGCTGCTGCTAAGTCACTTCAGTCGTGTCTGACTCTGTGCGACTCCATAGATGGCAGCCTACCAGTCTCTGTTGTCCCTGGGATTCTCCAGGCAAGAGTACTGGAGTGGGTTGGCATTGCCTTCTCCATATACAGCCTTGATGTACTCCTTTTCCTATATGGAACCAGTCTGTTGTTCCATGTCCTGTTCTAACTGTTGCTTCCTGACCTGCATATAGGTTTCTCAAGAGGCAGGTCAGGTGGTATGGTATTCCCATCTCTTTCAGAATTTTCCACAGTTTATTGTGATCCACACAGTCAAAGGATTTGGCATAGTCAAGAAAGCAGAAATAGATGTTTTTCTGGAACTCTCTTGCTTTTTCCATGATCCAGAGGATGTTGGCAATTTAATTTCTGATTCCTCTGCCTTTTCTAAAACCAGCTTGAACATCTGGAAGTTCATCGTTCATGTATTGCTGAAGCCTGGCTTGGAGAATTTTGAGCATTACTTTACTAGTGTGTGAGATGAGTGCAATTGTGTGGTAGTTTGACCATTCTTTGGCATTGCCTTTCTTTGGGATTGGAATGAAAACTGACCTTTTCCAGTCCTGTGGCCACTGCTGAGTTTTCCAAATTTGCTGGCATATTGAGTGCAGCACTTTCACAGCATCATCTTTCAGGATTTGAAATGGCTCAACTGGAATTCCATCACCTCCACTACCTTTGTTCATAGTGATGCTTTCTAAGGCCCACTTGACTTCACATTCCAGGATGTCTGGCTCTAGGTGAGTGATCACATCATCGTGATTATTTTGGTCATGGAGCTCTTTTTTGTACAGTTCTTCTGTGTATTCTTGCCACCTCTTCTTAATATCTTCTGCTTCTCTTAGGTACATACCATTTCTGTCTTTTATCAAGCCCATCTTTGCATGAAATGTTCCCTTGGTATCTAATTGCCTTGATGAGATCTGTAGTCTGTCCCATTCTGTTGGTTTCCTCTATTTCTTTGCATTGATCACTGAGGAAGGCTTCCTTATCTCTCCTTGCTATTCTTTGGAACTCTGCATTCAGATGCTTATATCTTTCTTTTTCTCCTTTGCTTTTCACTTCTCTTCTTTTCACAGCTATTTGTAAGGCCTCCTCGAACAGCCATTTTGCTTTTCTGCATTTCTTTTCCATGGGGATGGTCTTGATCCCTGTCTCCTGTACAGTGTCACGAACCTCCATCCATAGTTCATCAGGCACTCTGTCTATCAGATCTAGTCCCTTAAATCTACTTCTCACTTCCACTGTATAATCCTAAGGGATATGATTTAGGTCATACCTGAATGGTCCAGTGGTTTTCCGTACTTTGTTCTATTTAAGTCTGAATTGGCAATAAGGAGTACATGATATGAGCCACAGTCAGCTCCTGGTCTTGTCTTTGCTGACTGTATAGAGCTTCTCCACCTTTGTTGCAAAGAATATAATCAATCTGATTTTGGTGTTGACCATCTGGTGATGTCCATGTGTAGGGTCTTCTCTTGTGTTGTTGGAAGAGGGTGTTTGCTATGACCAGTGCGTTCTCTTGGCAAAACTCTATTAGCCCTTCTTCATTCTGTATTCCAAGGCCAAATTTGCCTGTTACTCCAGGTGTTTCTTGACTTCCTACTTTTGCATTCCAGTCCCCTATAATGAAAAGGACATCTTTTTTGGGTGTTAGTTCTAGAAGGTCTTGTAGGTCTTCATAGAACCGTTCAAATTCAGCTTCTTCAGCGTTACTGGTTGGGGCATAGACTTGGATTACTGTGATATTGAATGGTTTGCCTTGGAAACGAACAGAGATCATTCTGTCGTTTTTGAGATTGCATCCAACTACTGCATTTCAGACTCTTTTGTTGACCATGATGGCTACTCCATTTCTTCTAAGGGATTTCTGCCCGCAGTAGTAGATATAATGGCCATCTGAGTTAAATTCACCCATTTCACTCCATTTCAGTTCGCTGATTCCTAGAATGTCGACATTCACTCTTGCCATCTCCTGTTTGACCACTGCCAATTTGCCTTGATTCATGGACCTGACATTCCAGGTTCCTATGCGATATTGCGCTTTACAGCATTGGACCTTGCTTCTGTCACCAGTCACATCCACAGCTGGGTGTTGTTTTTGCTTTGGCTCCATCCCTTCATTCTTTCTGGAGTTATTTGTCCACTGATCTCCAATAGCTTATTGGGCACCTACTGACCTGGGGAGTTCCTCTCTCAGTATCCTATCATTTTGCCTTTTCATACTGTTCATGGGGTTTCAAGGCAAGAATACTGAAGTGGTTTGCCATTCCCTTCTCCAGTGAATCACAGTCTGTCAGACCTGTCTCCACCTGACCTGCCCGTCTTGGGTGGCCCCACACAGCATGGCTTAGTTTCACTGAGTTAGACAAGGCTGTGGTCCATGTGATCAGGTTGACCTGAGTTCTGTGATTATGGTTCAGTGTGTCTGCCCTCTGATGCCCTCTCGCAACACCTACCGTCTTACTTGGGTTAAAAGTAATGGTATATTACTTTAAAAATTCTAGAAAAATGGCAACTAATGAGTAAGACAATTTCAGAGCTTATCCAACAATGTTGAGTGGAAGGAAACATATGTCTAGACTAGGAGTCAGCAAGCTTTCTCTGTAAAAGGCCAGAGTATAAATATTTTAGGTTGTGGGCCACTGACTCTGTCACAGCTACTCACTCTTCTACTGTAGTATGAAAACAGTATGGAACTGTATGAGTGTGGTTGTGTTCCAAAAAAACTTTATTTATAAAAACAGATGGAGGCTGGATTTGGTTTGATGACCTCTGTTCCAGAAGACCTGTACTGATTATCTAGAGAGACATACTTATTAATTCATCCAAGAAACTTATGGATATAAACTACATTGCATACTTCTTACTAGGGACCATGAATGCAAAGATGAATACGATGAATGAGAAAACCCTATCTCACACTTGAAAACTAGATTAGACTTATTATACACAAAGTGACAGAAGCAGAAGTAACAGTGTGAAAATTTCTGTGGGGATCAAAGAGAATAATAAGTCTACTTGGGAAAGGGGACAGGGTACAAAGGCTCCACTAAAGGAGGTGAAATTTAAGATGAGCTTTGAAGGAAGTCCAGAATCTACTGGAGGGGCACGTTAGGTATGAACTTAAGCATGAAGTCCAGTTTGTACTTGTGAGTAATAACCTAGTTCCTTTATTGAGATGCCAATGAGCTGTAAGAACCACACACACATAAACACATACACACGGGTAAATCAAGCTAATCACACTTAACCTCTGTTGAGTCCTGGTCTGAATAGTGGATTTGTCTCATATGGCAAAGAACTCAAGGATTTTACAGACTGCAAAGAGTCTTGATTGACAGGTTTCTTCGCTATCTTTCGAAGTGCATCAGAACATGAAAGTGGAAGGCAATCAAGTATGAGGTTATTGATGGTGATGCTTGTGGGGCGTGAGAGAGACAGGCTTTGTCACCTGTCCGAGGGAGACACAGAGAGAGCGAGAGAAAGAGAGACGGACTCTAGTCTACAAACTCCCTGCGGGAAAGAATGGAATATCATCATTGTATATTTGGCCATTGGCACAATGCTGGACACAGAGCAGGTGTTCAACTATTTGTTGAATAAATACATGGATGAATAGATTAATATTAGTGAACACAGAAGACAAGGGAGTTCTTCAAGACTGGAAACCTTCATCCAGGGAAGGAAAGAATGTGAGTCATAGCTAATACCTAATAACCATTATCATACTAGTAACTCACTACTTACAAAGTTAATACTTTAGAAAAGCTAATTAATTGCTCCTTTCTAGTTACTCAGAAGCATCATCAACCCAGGAATATAAAAATTGAGAAAGTTCAAGTATGTAATCTCTGGAGAAGAAACTACCACCCTTTTTCTTGGTCCTGCTTACAGCAGCTATGAATTTAATCCCAAAGAAGAGGCAGTGGAAAGCAAAGGAGGTCTTTGGAGAAAAGAAGGAATTCTCACATTTTCATGCTAATTACTGCTAACCACATTTTGCTGAATATTCCTGCTAATGGTCTGTGAAGCACAGATCATACCCATGTAATACTTTCCCAAATTTGAGATGAAACACCTGCTTTTTAGAATGAAAAGAGAAAATAATCTAGACAAGATGTAGCCACTTTAAAAAAAATATTTGAGTCAGATTTCATGTGAGTGACCCATTTTCTGACTACAATGTACTTCTTTCAGATAGCTAAGTTATACCTGAAAACTCAAACAGTGGAATACAAGGTATTAACCTCTTCCTCCAAAATAGGTCCCTCTGCTCTTTTGCCTTCTTACAAACAAAGTAAGGTCTATACACACTTTTTTTCTGAGGAGATGAGGGAGGCCTTGTTACAAGTATATTTCTATAAAAGTGCTATTATGATCTAACATTTAGGTTAATTAATAAGAGTTTCTGAAGCCTTCATTCTATTGAAAGTAAGCCAAAATCACAGGACAAGTCCTTCACCAACTTAATAAATTAGCAGGTTTGACATACTTTCTCTTGCCTCCACAAGGATCTTATACACCCTAAGTACTTAATTTTTACCTCAAAACTTCTTCTAGAAGTCTTGTGCTTAGGACCAAACCTGTAGAAGATAATTCCAGCAAATCAATAGGCTCAGGGAAGAAGAACAGGGAAAATACCAGGGGTAAAGCTATGATGCTTACTAAAAGTTACAAAACAAAGTGAGTCCCCACAATCCATTGAATTTCTATATTCAAGATGTATTCATGGAAAGATTACAGCCTTTGATTTGGTAGAGATGTCTGTGCTAAGTCGCTTCAGTTGTGTCTGACTCTTTTCAACATTATGGATTATAGACCACTAAGCTCCTCTGTCCATGGAATTCTCCAGGCAAGAATACTGGAATGGGTTGCCATTCCCACTTCCAGGGGATCTTCCGGACCCAGGGATTGAACGTGCGTCTCCTTCATTACAGCTGGATTTTTTTACCCATCATATTTAAAATGACACTACATGTGTAAGAGTTTCTTCTTCCATGTGATCTTAACTAGTTTTTAAGACTCTAGTTACATAAAATAAATGAAAATGAGCCTATTTTTTGTGCATCTTTGCATCATTTAACTTGTTTAAGCAAGAATTTATTACTTCTATTAATTAAAACATACAACTCAAAGGACAATAGTCTATTGACACTGCTATGAAATTCTCATGTTAATTCTAGGAGCATATTTTAAAATTTATGGACTAATCTTGCTGTATTATCTTTATTATAGATTTTCTATCACGTTCTGTGCCATATAAATGACTGTGAGAATTTCTTCTAAATAAAAACCAGTTAATGGATTAAGGCCTACACTGTTTTCACCTCCATATATATATATATTCTTTTTCTATGTGAGTATGTTAGTGTTTATTGAAACTTTATGGGATGCTATTATCTAAAATCTCTAGGCCTCCTTCAACAAGAAACTTGCTGAGGATGTGAAATACTAATCAGACAGGAAGAGATAAAAAGTAAGGGAGTTCTCTTGTCCCATAATGTAAATGGAAAGCAGTATCGATTATTAGCTACGCAAAACACACAGGCCCTGTTTTTGTGTGTCACAAATTGAGGTGTTAGTGAAGTCAGACAAAACAAAAGCTAAAAAAAACAAAATTAACAGTACCTTTTTCTTGTAGTATTTTCGTGGTGGTGGCTTGATTGCGGCAAGGCAATTCTTCCATATCATGATCAGATTTTGAAGGAGAGGAGAGTGAAGTGTCTTCCCCAACAGAGGAGGAAGGCTCCCCTTCCGAGTACAGTGGTCCTTCTTGAAATTCAGCTATGTGGTCAGACGAGAGGGGCACACTGCCAGCCACTGGACTGAGGGATGAAGCACCAGAATCTGATTCTGGAGAAGCTCTCAAACCCTTGGGCAGAAGTGATTTGGTAATGTGCATGTGGTTACAGAAACTGTTTGAAGGCTGTTGGTATAAGAGATTATAAAGGAGGTTATGCCACTGATCATCAGTCCATTTGGTACTTACTTTGAAATCAGACCAACCTTGTTTTTAGTAAATCCCTATGAAAACCAATTTTTGACGGTTTACAGATGAGACCGCATAGTTCACAACAATGTACCATATTACCACTGTAGCTAACACAGACACCTAAGACATAATAAAAACAATGACTTGTGCACTAATTATTTACCACGAGGAAAAATCAACAGCTGAATATCAAAAACACCATCAGGAAATATGAAGATATGGATATTCTCTTGGTTGTTAGTTCTTTGAGTGAGTACAGAAAGAATTTGAATTATAACGATATATAGAGGTGAATAAGAATTTAGGAGACATAGAAGTGAACTATTCCAGCTATTTTAAACTAGAATACAGAATCTGGCTGCAGGAAAATCATTATTTTCAATAAGCTGTAGGAACAAGGATACAGCCCAAAGCCGCAAGTCAGACAGCGGTCAGGGGTGCTCACCTTTCGCTCCAGACTGTCCTCCCCATCAGTTGAGCTGACACTGTCATAGAGTCTTGTCCTAGACGGTCTCTGGCGTCTGTTCTTCAAGGAGAGCTGGGCCCGAGTTTTCAGTACTTTTGAATCCAGGCGCTCTGTCTCTGGGACTGCTTCATTAAAGTCTAAAAATAAAATATTGCAAAATAATCTGTGAAACCTTTGGAGAGGACTGACAGAGACTATGGACACTGAAAACAAAATATCAAAGTTATCAGTAACACCAGGCAGGAAACAGGTGAGAATCATGGTGGTCTGTCTGGTAACAAAGGTAACAGAGATGAGATTTGGGAGAAATGTACAAAGCCAACACAAAGAAACCAACACTAAACATGACCACAGTCAACAACAAAAATCTAGCATTCACAGATCATAAAACCTCCCTGTAACTACACAAAGCACTTGTTAGTATTTATTTGTTTACATGAATATATGCTGAAGTGTTGGATGAAGAGAGATGTGAGAAGAAGGTGTAACAAAGTTGAGAGCTCTTAGAAATTAAGACAAAAACCTACAAAAGTCAGGTGCCAGGTCAAGAGCAGATAAAAAAAGGTGGCCATCAGCATAAACTTTCTATAGCAAAAGTTACCAAAACTGTAACTGTAAGGACTATACCACTTTGGTCTTAATATTTATATTTTTTTTCCACTCAAAACAGAGTTTCTGAAAATTTAGCTTGTTCTTTCAACTCTTTAGAAAGCCCAGCAAAGAACTTATCTCAATAGCACATTTAAGATAACCGGGGAAATAAAACAAAGTAGGCTATCCAAGCAAAACAAAATCAAAAAGCAATTAAACCACCACAAGTACTTAATTTACTAGTATTATGGATGAAGTAGAATAAACTGCCCATTGATAGATAGATAAAGAAGATGTGTATACACACACACGAATATTCATTTCAGTTCAGTTGCTCAGTCGTGCCCAACTAAGCAAAAAAAAAAACTGACTTTTTGCCACCCATGGAGTGCAGCATGCCAGGCTTCCCTGTCCATCACCAACTCTCAAAGCTTGCTCAAACATGTCCATCAAGTCGGTGATGTCATCCAACCATCTCATCCTCTGTTGTCCCCTTCTCCTCCTGTCTTCAATCTTTCCCAGCATCAGGGTCTTTTCTAAGGAGTCAGTTCTTCACATTAGATGGCCAAGAGATTGGAGCTTCAGCTTAAGCATTAGTCCTTCCAATAAATATTCAGGACAGATTTCCTTTAGGATTGACTATTTTGATCTCTTTGCAATTCAAGGGACTTGAGTCTCCTCCAACACCATAGTTCAAAAGCATCAATTCTTCAGCACTCAGCTTTCTTTATGGTTCAACTCTCATATCCATACATGACTACTGGAAAAACCATAGCTTTGACTAGATGGGCCTTTGTCAGCAAAGTAATGTCTCTGCTTTTTAATATGCTGTCTAGGTCGGTCATAGCTTTTCTTCCAAGGAGCAAGCGTCTTTTAATTTCATACCTGTAGTCACCATCTGCAGTGATTTTGGAGCCCAAGAAAATAAAGTGTCACTGTTTCCACTGTTTCCCCATCTATTTGCCGTGAAGTGATGAGACTGCATGCCATGATCTTTGCTTTTTGAATGTTGAGTTTTAAGCCAACTTTTTCACTCTCCTCTTTCACTTACATCAAGAGGCTTTTTAGTTCCTCTTTGCTTTCTGCCATAAAGGTGATGCCATCTGCATATCTGAGGTTATTGATATTTCTCGGCATATCCCAGCAATCTTGATTCCAGCTTGTGCTTCTTCCAGCCCAGCGTTTCTCATGATGTACTCCACATATAAATTAAATAAGCAGGGTGAGAATATACAGCTTTGTCGTACTCCTTTCCCAATTTGGAACCAGTCTCTTGTTCCATGCCCCATTCTAACTGTTGTTTCTTGACCTGCATACAGATTTCTCAGGAGGCAGGTCAGGTGGTCTGGTATTCCCATCTCTTGAGGAATTTTCCACATTTTGCTGTGATCCACACAGTCAAAGGCTTTGGCATAGTCAATAAAGTAGAAGTAGATGTTTTTCTGGAATTCTGTTGCTTTTTCAATGAGCCAACGGATGTTGGCAATTTGATCTCTGGTTCCTCTGCCTTTTCTAAAGCCAGCTCGAATATCTGGAAGTTCATGGTCATGTACTATTGGAGCTTAGAGAATTTTGAGCATTACACTTTGCTAGTGTGTAAGATGAGTGCAATTATGGGGTAGTTTGAACATTCTTTGGCATTGCCTTTCTTTGGGATTGGAATGAAAGCTGATCTTTTCCAGTCTTGTGGCCACAGTTGAGTTTTCCAAATTTGCTGGCATATTGAGTGCAGCACTTTCACAGCATCATCTTTTAGGATTTGAAATAGCTCAACTAGAATTCCATCACCTCCACTAGCTTAGTTCATAGCAATGCTTCCTAAGGCCCACCTGACTTTGCATTCCAAGATGTCTGGCTCTAGATGAGTGACCACACCATCGTGATTATCTGCTTTGAAGAGATAATCTGTCATGAAGAGCTTTTTTGTACAGTTCTTCTGTGTCTTCTTGCCACCTCTTCTTAATATCTTCTGCTTCTGTTAGGTCCATACTTATTATTATTTTTATTATATTAGGTCCATACATATTATTACTCAGCCATAAAAAATAATGAAAGCTTGCTATTTGCAACAACAGGGATAGACCTAAAGGGTATTTTGCTAAGTGAAGTAAGTCAGACAGAGAAAGACAATTACTGTATGTGTTCACCTACATGTGGAACCTAAAACATAAAACAAACAAACATAACAAAGTAGAAATAGAGTTTTAGACACAGAAAACAAGCAGGGGTGGTGGTCAGAGATGTGCAATGAATGAAACAGGTGAGGGAGATAAGACGTACAAGCTTCCAGTTAACAAATGAATCACGGGAATAAAACGTACAGAGTGGGGAACACAGTGGACAGCAATGTGATATCTTTGTATAGTAACAGACAGTAAATACGCTTACTGTGATGGTCATTTTGTAATGTATACAAATATTGAATCACTACGCTGTGTGCAGGAAATGACACAGTGTTGCAGGTCAGTCATACTTCAACACCAACCAACCAACCCACCCAAGAAATGCATAAAACAAGATCAGATTTGTCTTTATCAAAGGTGGGAGTTGGGCGAAGGGGAAGTTAGATGAAGGCAGTCAAAGGTACAAACTTCAGTGATAAGATAAATAAGTACCAGGAATATAATGTACACGATAAATATAATTAACATCATTGTGTGTTATATATGACGTTTAAGAGAGTAAATCCTAGGAGTTCTCATCACAAGGAAAAAATAATTTTTCTCTTTTTCTTTTACGTTGTATCTATAAGAGGTGATGGATGCTCACTAAACTTAATGTGGTAATCATTTCATGATGTAAGTAAAATTATTATGCTGCACACCTTAAACTTATACAGTGCTGAATATCAATTATATCTCAATAAAACCAGAAGATAAAAAATACAGTATAAGAGCTAAAAAGTTAAAAATAAATATATCCTCTCCAAATTTCCTTTTATTAACTTCTAAGTTTACATTCCAAGTTATTTGCATGCATCTCTGTCTCATTTCTTTTTCTTGGATATCTACTCTCCTCACCATAAAAGACACTGATTCTTCAAAGGAACATGTTCAAGTCTTTAAATAAAACAACTCAAAACTAAAAAAAAAGAGTCACACCAAATGGCTCGGTAAAGGCTAGAGGGAGAATCTGATGTGGTTCTCTTTAGTCTGCCTCTCCCTACTCTTAATCTTGCTGCCCAGAGGCTAAGTCAGGACTCAAAAGTTACCATCTCCAAGGGAAGAGGGAAGGATACCCATGAACATACTTAGGTATGTTCCTCACTGGCTGAGAAAAAGTGTTCTCCGGTTGAATTTATTTGCAATGGTACTACTCCTTACATTTGTACATGTAGCCACTTCATAGAAATAATGAAGTTTCATCATCAATCCTATTTTACCGTTTCAGAGTGCCAGTCATTAAATGAAGTAATAATACTGAAGAAATTGATCATCAAGTGGCTCTTGGACTTAAATTATTAAAAATAAAGCAAATAACTGAGTTGCAGAAAATATTAAAGTTGGCTTAAAGCTCAACATTCAGAAAATGAAGATCATGGCATCTGGTCCCACCACTTCATGGGAAATAGATGGGGAAACAGTGGAAACAGTAGCAGACTTTATTTTTCTGGGCTCCAAAATCTCTGCAGATGGTGACTGCAGCCATGAAATTAAAAGACGCTTACTCCTTGGAAGAAGAGTTATGACCAACCTAGACAGCATATTCAAAAGCAGAGACATTACTTTGCCAACAAAGGTTTGTCTAGTCAAGGCTATGGTTTTTCCTGTGGTCATGTATGGATGTGAGAGTTGGACTGTGAAGAAGGCTGAGCGCCGAAGAATTGATGCTTTTGAACTGTGGTGTTGGAGAAGACTCTTGAGAGTCCCTTAGACTGCAAGGAGATCCAACCAGTCCATTCTGAAAGAGATCAGCCCTGGGATTCCTTTGGAAAGAATGATGCTAAAGCTGAAACTCCAGTACATTGGCCACCTCATGCAAAGAGCTGACTCATTGGAAAAGACTCTGATGCTGGGAGGGATTGGGGGCAGGAGGAGAAGGGGATGACAGAGGATGAGATGGCTGGATGGCATCACTGACTCGATGGACGTGAATCTGAGTGAACTCCAGGAGTTGGTGATGGACAGGAAGGCCTGGCGTGCTGCGATTCATGGGGTCGCAAAGAGTCGGACACGACTGAGCGACTGATCTGATCTGATCTGATGAATATTAATAGAGTAAAACAATTTTTCACAGTGGCATTGCCCCATAAAATTATTTTTCACGGTATTATTAAGCCAAATTCAGACTTAAATTGAAGAAAGTAGGGAAAACCACTAGACCATTCAGGTATGACCTAAATCAAATCCCTTATGATTATACAGTAGAAGTGAGAAATAGATTTAAGGGCCTAGATCTGATAGATAGAGTGCCTGATGAACTATGGAATGAGGTTCATGACATTGTACAGGAGACAGGGATCAAGACCATCCCCATGGAAAAGAAATGCTAAAAAGCAAAATGGCTGTCTGGGGAGGCCTTATAAATAGCTGTGAAAAGAAGAAAAGCAAAAAGCAAAGGAGAAAAGGAAAGATATAAACATCTGAATGCAGAGTTTCAAAGAATAGCAAGAAGAGATAAGAAAGCCTTCTTCAGCAATCAATGCAAAGAAATAGAGGAAAACAGCAGAATGGGAAAAACTAGAGATCTCTTCAAGAAAATCAGAGATCCAAAGGAACATTTCATGCAAAGATGGGCTCGATAAAGGACAGAAATGGTATGGACCTAACAGAAGCAGAAGATATTAAGAAGAGGTGGCAGGAATACATAGAAGAACTGTACAAAAAAGAACTTCACGACCCAGATAATCACGATGGTGTGATCACTGACCTAGAGCCAGACATCCTGGAATGTGAAGTCAAGTGGGCCTTAGAAAGCATCACTACGAACAAAGCTAGTGGAGGTGATGGAATTCCAGTTGAGCTATTTCAAATCCTGAAAGATGATGCTGTGAAAGTGCTACACTCAACATGCCAGCAAATTTGGAAAACTCAGCAGTGGCCACAGGACTGGAAAAGGTCAGTTTTCATTCCAATCCCAAAGAAAGGCAATGCCAAAGAATGCTCAAACTACCGCACAATTGCACTCATCTCACACGCTAGTAAAGTAATGCTCAAAATTCTCCAAGCCAGGCTTCAGCAATATGTGAACAGTGAACTTCCTGATGTTCAAGCTGGTTTTAGAAAAGGCAGAGGAACTAGAGATCAAATTGCCAGCATCCTCTGGATCATAGAAAAAGCAAGAGAGTTCCAGAAAAACATCTATTTCTGCTTTCTTGACTATGCCAAAGCCTTTGACTGTGTGGATCACAATAAACTGTGGAAAATTCTGAAAGAGATGGGAATACCAGACCACCTGACCTGCCTCTTGAGAAATTTGTATGCAGGTCAGGAAGAAACAGTAGAACTGGACATGGAACAACAGACTGGTTCCAAATAGGAAAAGGAGTACGTCAAGGTGGTATATTGTCACCCTGTTTAAATAACTTATATGCAGAGTACTCCATGAGAAACGCTGGACTGGAAGAAACAGAAGCTGGGATCAATACTGCCAGGAGAAATATCAATAACCTCAGATATGCAGATGACACCACCCTTACGGCAGAATGTGAAGAGGAACTAAAAAGCTTCTTGATGAAAGTGAAAGTGGAGAGTGAAAAAGTTGGCTTAAAGCTCAACATTCATAAAACGAAGATCATGGCATCCGGTCCCATCACTTCTTGGGAAATAGATGGGAAAAAGTGGAAACAGTATCAGACTTTTATTTTTCTGGGCTCCAAAATCTCTGCAGATGGTGACTGCAGCCATGAAATTAAAAGACTCTTACTCCTTGGAAGGAAAGTTATGACCAACCTAGATAGCATATTCAAAAGCAGAGACATTACTTTGCCAACAAAGCTTCGTCTAGTCAAGGCTATGGTTTTTCCTGTTGGTCATGTATGGATGTGAGAGCTGGACTGTGAAGAAGGCTGAGCGCCAAAGAACTGATGCTTTTGAACTGTGGTGTTGGAGAAGACTCTTGAAGAGTCCCTTGGACTGCAAGGAGGTCCAACCAGTCCATTCTGAAGGAGATCAGCCCCGGGATTTCTTTGGAAGGAATGATGCTCAAGCTGAAACTTCAGTACTTTGGCCACCTCATGGGAAGAGTTGACTCATTGGAAAAGACTCTGATGCTGGGAGGGACTGGGGGCAAGAGGAGAAGGGGATGACAGAGGATGAGATGGCTGGATGGCATCACTGACCGATGGATGTGAGTCTGAGTGAACTCCGGGAATTGGTGATGGACAGGGAGGCCTGGCGTGCTGTGATTCATGGGGTCGCAAAGAGTCGGACACGACTGAGCGACTGATCTAATCTGATCTGATGCTTAAATATATTATGTTATAAAAACAAGGAAGCATCTCAGATTGTACCTTTCTTATCTATGGAACATGGTGCTTGGCATATGGTTCTAACAAATAAAATTAAATATATTGTTCCCTGAGAGATACATCCACTGAATAACACTATATACAGAAGTTTTCCTTTTCATTTTCTATATTTGAAAGAAAAGTGGATAACAGAAAAGTCAGACCATTCAGGTATATTTAAAGACAGCTAAATGTTTTCTAATCAGTAGTCCTTTCAGTTTTCACATGTCAATGGAAAAAAAAATCCCCTTGATTACTTTAATTTCCTCCTTCTAACAAATTCTGAACTTGTAACTGCCCTTTAAGAGTTGTGATCACTGGGAGAGAATCAACTTTACAAGCTCTTGTTTACATATAAAACATGGAAATACAACATAGAGGAATGCAATAATTCAGATACACTGCTATACACACACATCTTACAATCTGTCTATCTCATATTTGGACTGCACATTCTATAATCCCACACACTGCCCATACACCATCTCATTTGTTCCTCACAACAGCTCCAACAGAAAGAGTAGCCAAGTATATATAGCCAAGCATATATTTTGCTCTCCTGAAGCTCAGAAAACTTGACTGTCTTGTCCTCATCCATACAGCTAGTTGATGAGCTACCAAACCTTTCTAGTTTCTTGACTCCTAGGCCACTAGCCTGTGCACTCCAACTTAGCTGATGTTGAACAAATTATTAGAATCAGATTTTAATGCAGTGAGAGTTCAGGGTTTTCAGCTGTCAATTCACATATGATGTGACTAGGAAATTCACTTCTCCAACAGGTTATTTTGAAATATTATTAATCTTTCACATATGTGGAGCGTATCAAAAAAGGAAGATGTTGAAAACTATAGAAAAATTATTTCTCAGATGATTTCTTCTTTTGTTGGTTTAGTAACAGCTTTGGTTACCCAGTGACAGAAAGACCTAAGAAAGAAGCTCATTCTACTTTTGTGAGCATGATTCCTTGCACGACAGAACCTGAGCTCTGAAGCACCCAGCACAGTACCCAACATCCAGGACTGTAGGAGCTACCTCATCACTCGATGCTGAACAAATAAAGTAAGGGAACATGAAAACTGCTATTAGCAGGGTTGGGAGTACAGAGGTTATCCTGGAACCTTACTCCATTGCTCTTCAGTAATTTGCCTGGTTTGGTTTTGGACAATTGCAAAATAACAATCTCAGATGCTTGTTTTATCATCAGCTAGCACTGACTGGGTGTAACCCACCAGACAGCACACACGTAACAACATCTATTGGACGTAGAGTTAGCTAAAGCCTGAGAAGCAGGGCTGTAGAGCCATTACCCGAGTGGCCAACCACACATCACATCCAATTGACGATTTCTGAAGGCCTGAAAACAAAGATCTCAGGGTCTCTTTATAGCAGTGATAGAGCGCAGAAGACTTGATGCCTTTGACTTGTGATGCTGGAGAAGACTCTTGAGAGTCCTTTGGACCGTAAGGAGATCCAACCAGTCAGTCCTAAAGGAAATCAGTCCTGTATATTCATTGGAAAGACTGATGCTGAAGCTGAAGCTCCAATACTTTGGCCACCTGATGTGAAAAGTCAACTCCCTAGAAAAGACCCTGATGCTGGGAAAGACTGAAGTCAAAAGGAGAAGGGCGGTGACAGTATGAGATGGTTATATAGCATTACTGACTCAAGAGATCTGAAGCTGAACAATCTCTGAGAAGATGGTGGAGGAAAGGGAAGCCCAGGGTGCTGCAGTCCATGGGGTCGCAAAGGTCGAACACAACTTAGCAACTGAACAACAACAATGGATTATAACTCAGTAATTTGTGTTCCCATCCTGAGGAATAAAAAAATTTTTCTAAAGAACCAGAAAACCGTAATTGAGCTGAGAACTTTCACTTCATCAACTCTTATGCCAGAAGGAAGTTGGAAGAAATGTCCAGAGGAAGCAACTACTAAAGACATCACGGATAATCCCCCCTCAGAAGTATTAGAGGGCATGTGTGAGAGAGAAGGGAAATGTGTACCGGACTCCTGCTGCTGGGAACTAACGGGTGATCTAACGGCCAGCAGAAGCTAGCTTTTTAAAATCACGTCACGTGAAAATCAGAATATTACAATTTGAACTTCAGGGGTTCTAGCCCAGCTTTCTCTTTCAGGTAGGAAAACCAAGGCTGAGTGGTCACTGACTTGTCTACTGACCGTATCACACTTAATCTGTGGAAGACTGGATAGAGCGCAGTCCTCAGAAGCCTAGCCTCATCCTAGAAGGCCCCTCTCAAGTCTGAAAGTAAACTTCACAAGCAATCTTCCACCTTGTTTGAAACCTCTTTTTGGTCTTACTTTATGTTCCAAACAAAAATACCCATCAAGGGCTTATTTGGCCAATTCCCAGAAGGATATTTAAAAAAAAAAAAAAAAACCGGGGGATTTTATTTGACTGTGTATTTATCCAAGAAATAAAATCTTTACATGGAAAAATTAGCTGTCAGTTTTGTGGATGACGATGGTTCAACTGGTTCAACATTGCCAAGTTATGTGCTGCTCAGTGTAAAGAGCTGGACACAACGGAGCGACTAAGCACACACGAAGAAAAGCACAGAGTGTAAGGGCCTAGGTGGCCATGTTCACCGTCATTCAGCCTCTACAGAGAGCCAATCAACAGCACGGCGCAACGCTGCTCTCATAGCCCAGGACCCGGGGTTCTTCCTCTGCCCTTTCTCGTCAGTGTTTCTTGTTCTCCTGGCCATTAGCATCAGAGGAAAACTCCCTTTCCCCTCCTCTCCTTTCTTCTCTTTTCTTTCTTTCAGACCCTTCAGACTCTGAAACAGCTTATCTCTGACTCAAATGCAGCTAGAAGTACAAAAGAAGAGCAGACACAAGGGGATCAATAAACACAGCAGAAAAATACAGAAAAGGTATGAAGCAGCTGACAATAATGCAGTTTTGAGTGGGTGGGACTTCACCTCAAAATACCTGCATTTTAAGGCTAGCTTCAGTATTGATTCACACTGGAGCCTTTAAAAGAGTTTAATGGATTTGATCACAATTTTAGCAGCTCTTATGAAAACTGTTCTGTGAAATTAGGATGTTGTAGATCATATTATACAGAAACCAGTTCCCTACAGTAATGGTCTGAGTCATTCAGGTTTTCCACTAGATTGATGTTGTTTTTGACGTAAAAGGAATGCTGCCCGTGGACCAGGACCGGACATCAGCAGAGGGAACTGGAGCAGCATAACAATGGGGTCTGCTCTGCGTTCTTATGTGGATTATTCTGCTCAAAAACACTCGCACCTTATACCACCACCCTGCCTGGTTTGTGCTATTACCAATCAAAATGCTGAGCTTAATGAGGAACTTGGTGGCATCTTTAAACTCAAACAGTATCTGCATATCATTAAGTCACTGCAAGTTCACAAAAGATGGGCCCATAGGGCTTTGGGTTGGTACATATTGTATCAGAGGTGGGCTTATGTACTTTAGAGAGACGGTGTGAAATAGTCACCATGAGAGGAGACTTGGGGTTAGTCTTCCTTGAATTGAATCCAAAGCAGAGGCTGTCACTAAATTGGGCAATTTATCTAATTGCTCTTTCCCTCAGAATCCTCAGCTTCTAAACAGGCATGATGATAACAACATAATAAAGACTAAATGCATTAAGACATATATAAATGCTTGGAAGAGCACATAATAAGCACTTAATAAATGTCTTTATTTACTGACATACAAAAAAAGATTAGCAAGATACTCAAGTGACTGAAGCAATCGCAAAACAACATGTATATCCATTTTAAGTATCTAAAAAACAGCAACATAAAATACATTTTCTAACAGTAAATATGTCCATATAGTTGCATAGCAAGTGAACTGAAAAGATACACTTCATACTGATAATGGTGGTTGCTTTCAAAGAAGACATTAGATTTGAAGAGGCTGGTCAACAGGTACCTCAGTCTTATTTGTAATGTTAAAAAAAATTTTGTGTTAGATATTTTAGAAAAATCTATACATGAAACGCAATTAAAATTAGTAAAGAAGAAAGAGCACACATCTAGTATATTTTCTTTTAGAAACATCTTAATTTCATTCTAATCTGATAGCTCTAGTGTTCTAGGACTCAGATGTTGATATCAGCCCAGGATACCCAAAGTCCCCGTGACCAACAGCCTGCCCCGACATGAGAAGGCTGTCTTTCATCACATACATGGAGACTGTTTGCCTGCTTGGCCATTTTACTGCCAGCTGATTTGGACTAAAGAAGACCCCTTAGCTTCCTTCCAGCTACTTCTCTGTTTTAGTGCTGTAGGGGAAGATGTACTGAATCAGATATGGTAATTTGAGGTCAAGTTATACAACTTCAGCTCACCTCATGATAGCACTTTGGTTAGGAACCCACCCATGAGCAACTCTTACCCTACACTCTATTAATAGTTGATTTCTTTACAACCACCCAAAACCTGACAAATTTTATACCCCAGGTAGTATTCATTAAATTTTAGGAGGCTGACTTGATTTCTTACCCTTTTAGATCAATCAAAATATTACTGTTTCCTAATTTTTAATTAGGTCTGAATTTATTGTTGTATATATGTTATTTGCTAATCTTTGAAAAATATTGAGGAATACTATTTACCTCTTTATCAACAAATGCAATCTCAAAACTATCCATATGATCTTTGAAACACAATTTGGCTATTTGTTTTAATGTAGTGATTTTCCAGTGCAGTCTGGTATTTAACTTAGCCTTCTTCAGTTTATGGTCAATCTACACTCCTATTCTCAGAGTAGAGAGAGGTCCAGATTTTGCTGTCCATATCTTTTAAGACTATACTTTCAGGGGTCATTTCTGTAGTTCATATCTCAGGAATGACTCTTTAGAAATGCCACTAGACTAGCCTACCCATAGAAGAAGTGGCTATAAGTCAGAAAAACAACAACAACAAAAAACTGTATGAGCTATCCTAAATTCCACCATATATCACTTGAAACACTTGTACAAGTTGCTTGATTCTGAGAATATAAAGCAATTACAGAATTTAGACAAGGCATTTCAATATCTTAGGACTCCTTCATTGTCAGCTGTCTTTAGACTTTGACAGAAAAGATCTGCATTACCTAAAATTTGAATAAATGTTAAATCAAATCTGCAGTACATCATGAGAAACTCTGGGTTGGAGGAAGCACAAGCTGGAATCAAGATTTCTGGGAGAAATATCAATAACCTCAGATATGCAGATGACACCACCCTTATGGCAGAAAGTGAAGAAGAACTAAAGAGCCTCTTGATGAAAGTGAAAGAAGAGAGTGAAAAAGTTGGCTTAAAGCTCAACATTCAGAAAACTAAGATCATGGCATCTGATCCCATCACTTCATGGCAAATAGATGGAGAAACAGTGGAAACAGTGGCTGACTTTATTTTTCTGGGCTCCAAAATCACTGTGGATGGTGACAGCAGCCATGAAATTAAAAGACGCTTGCTCCTTGGAAGGAAAGTTGTGACCAACCTAGACAGCACATTAAAAAGCAGAGACGTTACTTCGCCAACAAAGGTCTGTCTAGTCAAGGCTATGGTTTTTCCGTCATGTATGGATGTGAGAGTTGGACTATAAAGAAAGCTGAGTGCCAAAGAATTGGTGCTTTTGAACTGTGGTGTTGGAGAAGACTCTTGAAGAGTCCCTTGGACTGCAAGGAGATACAACCAGTCTCGGGTGTTCATTGGAGGGACTGATGTTGAAGCTGAAACTCCAATACTCTGGCCACCTGATGCGGAGAGCTGGCTCAATTGAAAAGACCCTGATGCTGGGAAAGATTGGGGGCAGGAGGAGAAGGGGACAACAGAGGATGAGATGGCTGGATGGCATCACCGACTCAATGGACATGGGTTTGGGTGGACTCCGGGAGTTGGTGATGGACAGGGAGGCCTGGTGAGCTGCAGTTCATGGGGTCGCAAAGAGTCGGACACGACTGAGCGACTGAACTGAATACTGAACTGAATAAATCAAATCAAATGGGCAAACTGTCTGGGAACTGCAGGCTTCTCTGAGTAGGACTATGAAATCAAGTGCAGAACTTGGGTCTAGGAAGGTGGATTATGCGAATGTCCTTTTCTTAACATTCTAGAGTCTCTGACATGACAATAAACAAGCTTCTGTGTTCTTACTCAGGGTCTCCTACAGGTATCAAAATTAGCTTTTCTGTCAAAAATCTCTAGATATGAGTAATCACAAGCATGCTAATTAGGTGACTCCCCAAATTATATATTTGATGCTACATCTTCCTTGATTATAGTATGGAAAGAATACTATAAAATACTACATAAAATCTACATAAAATCTGAATAAAATTCAGATGTGAATGCCTTTGGTAGATTTTATGCCTTTGGTAGAGAATAACCTGTTACCTGAGATGAGAGTTGTTTGCTTCCTAAATGGGAAAGTATCTTTCGACTAGAGGAAAGACTGAGTTATGTATAGAAGATTTAAGAAAACTTAAAATTTACAGTATGTATAAGAATAATAGATATGTATAAGAACTTCTTAAGTACTTGAAAATATTGTCAGTTGATAATAGTACATAAAAAGGAAATCAAATATAACAAATTCATAAATGCAATTTAAAATGTTTGCAGATGTTCAATTAGCTAAGTCCATATACAGGAACTAAATATTCAAAGATCACTTAGTATTGATTTGCAAATCAAATTAAAAAACTATGTTTTTGATAATGTAACTTGAATAAATCAAACATTAAAACCACAATAAAATCAGAATGACTTTTTGGTACCCCTAAACTCTTCTGTTTCATCCAAAAAAAAAAAAAAAAACCTCACAAGCAACAGAATTTTTAGTATACCTACATTCTAATGTTTCCTAACTTTTCTCATAAGTGGAATTTCCTATAGTTCTCATAAATAATCAGGCCAGTATTGAAGTGGAACATTACTTCATGTCCACCTACAAGAATTCAACTATAATCTGATGCCTGGGCCCCACAGTAACAGAAAAACTGTAGGGCACTGAACCTTTATTGGAACAACATGGTTGGCAGATTGTTCAGAACCATGCATACAAGATAAGTTTCTGGTCCCAGTTCTGGAAACAGCTGTTCATTTTTTGAGTTTTAATTCTCTAGATGCTATGATCCCATGATTGATCCTGTTTACCTCTTGGCTGATAGAATAAATTTCACCTTAAACGAAATCCTGAATAATCCACAGGAACCCACTGTGCACACTACATATACAAATCACTTTGTGTACTTTCTACTTTTATATCCCCCCATCCTAACTTCCTATTCTTTTAGTCATCTTACCTTAGCATAACCATATGGCGTCTTCCAAACTATGTAACTATGACTCCATGGCGAACCACATTATAAAACAAAAGAAACATTTCAAAACACAACTATCTTGTATAATTTCCTTGAAAAGGAGTTATATTCCACATTTGGGTCAAAACTGTCTTTACTTCCAGAAGATCACAATCTACCTTATAGTTCAACTGGCTTTTGAATTTTACTCAAAAGCCAAAATAAAATAGGAAGCAGCTCACTTTTCTTAAAATTAACAGAAAATTACTAAGCTTAAGCTCATTCTGACAAAAATCACTTGCTTTCTATCAAAACAACTCTAGCTCTCTTCTAGCACTCATACATACCTCAGTATGACTGAAGGGTCTGGTGACTTCCGTGAACTTATGAAGATGCAGTGAGAAATATGAACCAAGGAGAGCTGCCATTTTGCAACTCAATACCTCCTTTTGAATGCCTCGTTGATTTGGCAACAAAAGTCTATTACACGTAGACAGATGCAAAACTCGCACAAAACTAGACAGGCAATTTAAGTGCTTTGCTTTCTGGGTAAGAGAACAGATTTTGGCTTTAATTATATGCCAGGAAACAATCAATAAGTATTGATTTCTCACTCATTTGGCTTGTTCATTAAAATTTTCCACAGTGATTTACTGGGAATGTTCAACCTTTAATTAGTGCAAATCAATAGTATTTCATGGTCAAAATTACTTACTGGGGATTAAAAGTTACTGAAAATAATTTGTTCAGGAAAAATGAAAATTGTGAAAGTATACCAAGAAACGATATCTATATGCACGATAAAGAAAGCTTGAATCTCGCTGAGAATTCTCCCCTGCCTCAGTTTAGAACTAAACAACACGGCAGCATGGAATAATCCTCCACTGCTCTGCGTCTCATGCTCTGGGACAGGACACTCCTGATAACGGAGAACAAGCATGCACTTTCCTTTTACTATCTTGCCATTTCATGAATTCTGACTTTAATTATGGCTTTAACTTTTGTTTAATATTCTGGATTCCAGTGCTCAAAGTGAATGTTTAGTGTATTCTCAGACTCCATCAGGAAATAAATCAGATGTGGTGATAGGAGTCTGGCCTGGCCTAGAATCCACAGGTATCAGTAAAGAGCTGCTAACAATGAGGACTTGGGGAAAAGCAGAAAAGACAAAGACAACACAAGGTTACAGCCTCAGCCAAAAATTATTTTCTGGAGGAGTCTTAAGTCTAAGAACTTTCTTATCAATAT
Organism: Bos javanicus; assembly: GCF_032452875.1. Taxonomy (NCBI): domain Eukaryota; kingdom Metazoa; phylum Chordata; class Mammalia; order Artiodactyla; family Bovidae; genus Bos; species Bos javanicus. Next base: position 13,065,827 of record NC_083871.1, on the reverse strand, counting down.
AAATGTATGGCTGATGCTGACTTTTTCTTTTCCCTTAAAAATCTTAAACTAGTATTTATTTTAAGCCTAAAAAAACCTTTGTGGTTTTTCTCATTCTCATCTTTTAATTATGCTACTTACTTTTTTTATATTTAAAAATATTTTATTTAAGCAAAAAAGTATACCATCTATATAAGTCATATAGAGATAGGAGAGGGAACAAGACACTTATGTACCTACTATTGAGTCTAAGAAATAAAATTACTATTTCTGAAGCCCTCTCTATGCCCTGTTTCTAGTTGTAATCCTTGGTTTTTTTTCTCCTAGTTATTCCACAAAAGTATCTCTAAAGAATATATTGATTAATTTTGCTTGTTTTTTAAACTTTACATACATGGTAATGAACTGTATATAATATTCTTCAAATCATTTTCCTTTTTGTCTGCTCAATATTATGTTCAAAGGTTTGGATTAATTATCTTTTAACTGTACCTATCATGAATGATGTTGCTGTGCATTTTTGAACATGTCTCCTGGCACACAGCAAGAATTTCTGGAGAACACTCATTTACACACAGAAGTGAACGTTCTGGGCTATAAAATTTGCAGGTATTCCATTTTATTAGATAATTCAAATTGTTTTAACAAAATAGTTGTATGAGTTTTCCTTTTTTCCCCTACATACTAGCTATCACATATTACCATGAAACTTTATCTTTGTCAATCATTTTATTCTTATTAATAAGGTTGAACATGTTCACCAACCTTTGAGTTTCTTCTTTTGTGAACAGATTGCTTACGTGTTTTGTCCATTTTTCTATTATGTTAGTTGTGTTTTTTTATGATTGGGTAAGTTTTAAGTATATTGTGTTATTGGTATAACAATAACCATCTTTTTTCTTAGTTACATGGGCTATAAATAGCCTCTCTCAATTTTTGGCTTCTAAGTTTTCCTAGTGTCTTTTCATAATCAGATTTTCTTAATATTATTGTGCTCAAATTTATCAAATTTTGCTTATGATTTGGAAATTTTTGTATTAAATATCACATGAGCATTCTCCTACATTTTCTTCTAAAAGTTTTAAATGCTGCCTTTCATTGTCGAGACTTTAATCCATTTGAAATCTATTTCACGAATGGTATGAGATCAGATTCAATTTCAGTTTTCTCTTGAGTGGTCAATTTTTCCAGCTATCTGTTGGGCCATCCTTTCCCCACTAAACTGTCATGTCTGCTTTGTATTATTCTCAAACTAACATGAATGGACCAGCCTGTTTCTGGACTCTGTTCTGCTGAACTGGTCTACTTGTCAGTTGCTGAGATTACACCACACTGTCTTAATACTGTTGCTTTACAATGAATCTCAGCAACTGAAAGAACAAGTTCCCTCACCTTGGTATTCTTCAGGAATATCTTGATTATTCTGGGCAACAAGTTGTTTGTCCACCTACATTTTAGAAACAACCTGTCAAGTTCCAAAAAATCACCTGTTCAAATTCTGATGGAAACTGCATAGAAATATATAGATTAGTTTGGCATAATGTCATTTTTTCAATATTGAGCCTTCCTATCTCTTTTGATTCATACAGGTCTTCTTGAATGTCTTTTCATGGATCTCGAGTTTATTCTGTTAAATTCACACTGGATACCTTATATTTTTTTGTTGCTATCATAAATGGTAGCTTGTAAAAGAATGTTAAACTCAGTAATTCTGATGATCTGAAGACTCTTAAGGTTTTCTTATGTATTTAATTTTATTACTGGTGAATAATGGTAACGTTGCTTCTTTTCATTCCTTATATCTTTTCTCTCTTATCTCTTATCTTGTCTACTTCTTGATAGGACCTCTAGGACAACATTGAGTAGATGTGTAATAAACAGTTATGGTGAAATGTTAAAAGTAGTCTTCATTTTAAAGGGATTTCTTGATTTTAACATTTCACCACCAAACATGATAACTGACAAAGACTTGTTACCCTCATATAACAAGAAAGTTCATATGTATTTCTAGTTTAAGAAACTTTTTATCATGAATAAGTGCTCAACTTTATTTAGTGTTTGTCTTCATCTAATAAGATGATCATATACATTTGTCTTCTAGTTAATGTGTGAATTATATGAGCTTTCTAATATTAAACGAACTTTGTCTTTCTTACATACACAGGTGGTCATAATAATGTATATGAAGATCTTCAAAATGTATTTCTAGATTCAACATTTATCTTTGTGAACAAGTAGTTTGTTTTAAATAAAGAGAATTCTGACCAGCTAGTGGGTGTTCACTCTGCTCATCTGAAAATACAGGAAGAACTCTATTCCGGAACACAACTGTGTTAGTTTAAACTGCTTAAACCTGTATTAACCCCGTATCCAACCTAACTATCAACTACACAGATATATACTACATTAGCTATACAAAAAGATATACTCACAGCATTTACCAGGGATTATAAACTTTAACCCTCTATAAAAAGCTCACTAAGAATGACACTTGTCTAGAAAGACTGCTTTTTAAAGAAAAACAAATCTCCAACTCTTTGAGAATATTTATGAAATCTTTACTCAGTAATGCAGGTCACACTCCAATTATGGAAGATATTTTTTATGCTTAACTGTGGTAGGGACTTGTTCTCAAACAAAACAAGTCATGACTTTACATGGAAACAACACATGGATTATTGTTAATAAAATGAATCCTGGTAATAAAACTTGTCCATTCGATTTCAAATATTGGTTACAAGATATAGCCACTGATTCTTTCATGTTTAGAAATTCTTTGTCATTATTCAAAAAATTGCTTTGAATCATGAAAATAAACTTATTTACAAACAAAACCCCCACAACAGTTGAATGGGAACGTCTTAATGAACAGTCAATCCATCTTCTCCAGCAAATATTCTAAATTTTATTACAGGTATTCACATAAAAAAAGAATAAAGTTAATATAGGAAAAAATAAATAAGAAAAGAAATTCCCATTTGATTAATCCAAAAGAAGGCAAGAAAGTAGATAAAAAGAACAAAGATTTACAAACAGTAAGATGTTAAATTTAAACTTATTATTATCAATCAATAAATAGCAACTTTCTAAAGTTGAGAAAAAAATTTAAACATAAGATCGAGACTTTAATAAAAATAGGCAACCATCCGTTGCTTACAAAAGACAGACAATTTGTAATAAAAGAATGGAAAAAGACATCTCACAGACACTAAAAGAAAGATAACATAGCCCTTCAAATATCAAACAAAATCAATAATAAGGTCAATTACTAGAAATAAAGAGGGACATTTCCTAATGATCAGAGGTCAATCTACTAACAGTTGTTTACTTTCCTTTGCTCTTCTTGATAAAGACTTTATTTAAATATGAGTGAATTATCAAAAAATGATTCAATTCAGAAAAATCAGATTCGGTGCAAACCAATAAGCTAACAACTGGGTCACAACAAGCAAGGATAGGGCCAATGATCAAAGAACTGGCTTGTGTGAATACCTAAGCAGGCTCAGAGTTCTACTGACATGTCCATAAGTCCCAGGTCTTCAACTTACTGAGTTCAGGATTCAAATGTAGACTACTATCTTAGAGATCTACTTTTAAGAAATCTTGGGCTTTAATGCCAACAGCCAAACCATTTTGTGGAAAAAGACTAAGGGAAAGCAGAAACAGCAGGAAGGTATTATTTTCTCTAAGTTATTCTTAAATAACCTAAAAGGTAGCTAAGAAATATTTGTATTTTTAAAGATGTCAGAATTGACTAATTAATTCCAGCCACAGTCTATTACGAAAGTGCCTTCTCTGGTGACTTAGATGGTAAAGAATCCGCCTGCTAGGCGGGAGACCTGGCTTTGATCCCTGGGTTGGGAAGATACCCTGGAGGAGGGCATGGCAACTCCCAGTCCAGTATTCTTGCCTGGAAAATCCCCACGGACAGAGAAACCTGGCGGGCTACAGTAGATGGGGTTACAAAGAGTCGGACGTGACTGAACGACGAAGCACAAGACTTTCCTATAATCTGCTATCTTGCAATTTAAGTAATTTTCTTCTTGCACAGTTTTCCTTAGAGTTAAGAAATAGAAAGTAACTAAAGGAACTAAGGATAAAATGCTTTATATATAATATTCCATGTTCATACTTTGGAGAAGATAACATTCAGTGTTATTTAACCAGTGGTCTACTGGCTGAGTAGATGGGTATGAAATAAAACAAGTATTTGGTAGTAATGCCCAAAATTCAAAGGGATCCTTGAATCACACTTACAAACCTACTAGTGACCCAGTTCCTGTTATGCTTCAATGCTATTAACGGTATTGCTTTGGATTTTCTGACTTCTTATGATTTCAGCCTTTTCTGAAGGCAGAGTTCCCATCAGTTGTCTAAGAGAAGCAGCGGATTCCAAAAAAGCAGTACAGTTCAGCTGCGTAGTTAAGAACATGGGCTGTAGAGCTGGATGAGAACAGCTCTCCTGCTCACTGAGCATGTATGCTGTATCCTTCATCATTCAGTCGTGTTTGACTCTTTGTGACGCCCATGGACTGCAGCCCACCAGGCTCCTCTGTCCATGGGGATTCTCCAGGCAAGCATACTGGAGTAGGTTGCCATGCCCTCCTCCAGGGGATCTTCCCTACCCAGGGATTGAACTAAGGTCTCTCTCATTGTAGGCAGATTCTTTACCGTCTGAACCACCACAGTGAGCCAGGGCAGACGGCTTAATTTCTTCACCTATGGTTTCTGATCTGTAAAATGGGATGACAGCAATACTATTCTTAGGGTTGTTATGAGAATTAAGTGAATTATTCTGAGTTACTTAAAACACTGCCTGCCCTGTAGAACTGCCCTGTAGAACTATTGTGTTGTTTCCCATAAATATTTTTTTAAGTGAAGTATAGTTGATTTACAATATTGTGTTAGAAAGTATTGCTTGTTATCATTATTGTTGACTTTGCAAATGTTATCTTTTTCCATTAATAGAGTTTTTAATTTCTAAGAAAAAATAAAACTGTTAATGGGTCACAATGCTTACATAATTAAGTATAAACTGTTCTTCATGCATCCAAAGCCTACTTTTACTCCAAAAATACCCTACGACACACCCTGAACGTAAGGTCCCACCTTTAACATAAGGTTTCTGAATCAGGAAAAATTATTCTAATTTTATTCACTTTTTTCCCATCTTAAACCTCCCTCTCCATCTCTTAAAATGTTCATATTATCTATTCATTTCATATCAACCCTTCCCTGGTGGCTCAGTAATTAAAGAATCTGCCTGCAATGCAGGAGACCTGGGTTTGATCCCTGAGGAGAAAGAAATGGCAACCCACTCCTGCATTCTTGCTTGGAGAAGTTCATGGACAGAGGAGTCATGGGGTTATAAGAGTCGGACACGACTTAGCAACTAAACCAACCAAAACCTTCTCCTGCCCCATCTGGAATACCTGGAGGCTCAATAAGAGCATGTTATTTAAGTGAGTTTTTTTAGGGAATTTAATCAAACTACAACTACAACTCTTCCTTCTACCAGGATCTCTCTAACAAGCCTGTTCTCTGCGCTTTTCCTAATCCTGACTTGAACATCTGGGTGGCCACAGACATTTCTCGTCACTTCAGGGCCTCTGGATACAAACTGGAGAACTCGTATATAGACCAGCATTACTCAGACACTAAGAAATTACAAACGTGAAACCTGGCAGCAGGACAAAACTCATTTTTCACAGCCTGAGACACATGTAAACTAGTACCTGCCAGGCATGCTGGTGTAAACTAGAAGTGCTCGAGTCTGTTGTGTCTCTTGGTGAAAAAAACAAAACAAAGAACTGTTATACTTGCTTCATGTACTTCAAGAAAAAAGTATCAAACTGTATTAAATAATATGTTTGTATACATAATCTGCCAACTCTTTTTTTTTTGCTACATGGTGCAGCTTGTGGGAAGCTTAGTTCCCAGACCAGGGATTGAATCTGGGACCCTCGTCGGTGAGTGTGAAGAGTCCTAACCACTGGACTGCCAGGAAATTCCCAATATGTCCACATTTTAATGAGATATTTCAGTAGGCTTAGTTTATAGAAAAAGCCATATGTATGATGTTTGAATAGAAATTTAACTGTGGTAAATTTCAGCATGATTTTAAAAATGGTTTTATCACTCTAAATATGTACAATAATTTAATGAAAGAATCACACAATTAATCCATCCACAGTTGGGAAGCTTGTTCCTAAAAGAGGATGAGTTCTTGAGAACAAGTGACTGCTTACATGCTCTGTCTTTCCTCCTCTTGCTTTTCTGCCTCCTTCACCCTCTCTTTCCCTTTCTTTCACTATTTCATTCCAACACGGTTTTTCTCTGACCTGTAATTGATAATCCTTTTGCTTCACTGAGCTGACTCAGACCCAAAAAGATGCTAAACCACTCATTCTATCAATAAGACTCCAGTGCTTAGAAAACAAATCAGAGCTGGACAGTCTACAGGAGGTGAGGAGACAAAGCCCTGCACCTCAAGGGTGAAAACTAGCAGAACCGACCTCCACTGCTGTATCTGTCCTGGGGCAAAAAGGTGTGTGCTTGGGGGTGGGGTGGTAATTAAATGCCAAATGACCTGTGTTTGGTCCGCTGCTTTACTTCCTTTTCTAAACCTGGACGACTTCAGCGTTCCCTAGCAACAGAAGCAAAGGATCAATTTAGAAAAGTGCTTTCCAGAGCATTCCTATCTAGCTACTGACCAAGCCATTTTAGTTTATGTGATCAAGCAATTGAAATTCAAGGAGATTTATCGCTGACTGTCCTCGGCAGCAGAACTGGAAGAGGACCGTTTGATATGTATGCTGCTAATGTCTGAGATGACTGATTCCACCTCTACCGCACAAGCACGAATTGGTTTCAGGGAGAATTAGTAGTCTCTGCATTTCACCGGGAACCAACAGTGTTGCTAGGGAAACTGATAATTATGTGGCAAAATGGAGGGTGTAGGATAGAAGAAAAAGAAGAAATGTAAGGTTCTGAAGAAATGTAAGGTTCTGATCCAAATCAACATATTAACAATAAAGTATGTTGATCTTCTGTAGTCATATAATTTAATAAATACTGTTAATTATATGTTTGACAAGATACTGATTTCTGAACTAAAAGAAATGAATCAGACGTTGCAAAGTCACTGGTTACTGATAATATTTTGTGTATGGCACAGCAGGAATATATATTTATTATAAAAACTACAGTGAATCTGAAGAATTAAAATATTCAAAAAAGTGGGAAAAAACACACTGATTTGATTTCCATTTTTTAAGAAAATCAGCTTACAGAGTTCCAGATAAAAAATTGTAACTCTATAATGCTCTAATAAAATTTCTTTTTTTCATCTCAAACACTGTTTAGGGGGGAGAAGAAAGAAGTGTTGCTATTTTTATATTATGCATAGTAAAAAAAACCAGCCTAGAGAAGTTGAATGACCTTCCCGAAGTCACACACTTCTTCAGTTAGTGGTAATGTTGGTGCAAAACACTTTTCTTTCACCACTGGGAGGCATTATTTACAGACTATGTCATAGTAAGGGAAAACAGCAAATGGATGTAAACTTAGTGAAGAGACTCAAATCTCTAAATATTACTTCGATTTTAAATGAAAATTTCCAATACTTTCATTTTTAACAGCTAAGAGTTTAGTTCTGAAAGTTAATGATATGATATTAACACTTGCTTATCCAGAAAATCTCCCTGGAGACATTGTAATATGTGTGAAAGGGCATCAGAGAATCACACAGCTCATCAGTGACCTCAGTTTTACTGCATGTCAAACCACTGCTTGTGAGTTGTCAGTCCCTTCCTGACAATGCTACGGCATGACATTCTTTTATTTTCACTCTTTCTAACGTCCACTAGGTAGAAATTTTAAGAGATGAAATTGAAAGTTTTATGTCTTCCTATGTATTCATGTTAATAAATTCTTAACACATTTTTAAATTTATAAATATACTACACATATTAAAGCATTCACATTCTTATACACGCAATCCATGTACAGGTGCGCTGGGGGAAGAAAATAAGTGATTCATTTATGGTTGGTTTATGAACAAAGACCATTTCCTTTATTAATAGGAAATGTTTCTAGTGTTTTGGTCTGATTTGGTCTTTGACAGGAAAGAATGAGACATATATACAAGTCATCAAGGTAAAAGCAGAAAACTATACAGAACTTCTTAACTCAATGAATTCTAAATGATGGAAGTGGGCAGTCAGCCTTCTGATGTTATGAAAAAGATCTTCATTCTAGGGACTAAAAAATCATAATTCTTAAGTAGTAACTCACCCTAGATGGGATAAACTATCAGTTTACGGCAGTTCATTAAGTGTATCAAGTTTATGTGGTTTAAAATTAGTATCTGGCTTGTCAAACTTGAAATTTTGTTGTTTTTTTTACTTCAAAGATTTATTTTTGATAAAACAAGAGCAAAATGATAGGTTACTATTTTGATAAGCCCTTTCTTCTTTCCCAAAGCAGGAAAGCTTTTGCACCTTTTAAATCTCTGAGTAAAACAAAGAAGAATGTAAGGCCACATTTTACAGTCATTAAAAACCATTTTTATGGTTAGGTTGAACAAACCTTGACTTAGGCCATCTTGACAAGATGTCTGCTTGATATCCAAGTTCTCCAAGGTATCTCCTTTAGAGACCTCACCAAGAGATGTCCTTCTCTCAAAGATATTGTTGTTGTTGTTAACTTGAGTCCCATTTTGCTTCAGTAGCCTGAACACCTCAGTTTCCAAATCTCTAATCTAAGAGAGAAGAAAAAAAAACCAATACACTCATGAAACCATAAACCAGCACTCTTCTCCAAGCACTAGGCAAAACTACCCTATTATTCCTTTTCTTTAATTTTATTAAAAGGTAGTTGATTTACAATATTGTGTTAAATTCTGCTGTAGAGCAAAGTGACTCAGTTATATATATATATGTATATATACATGCACACATGTGTGTGTATATATATAGTCTTTTCCACTATGATTTATCATGGGCTTCCCTGGTAGCTCAGTTGGCAAAGAATCCACCTGCAATGCAAGAGACTCAGGTTTGATCCCTGGGTCAGGAAAATCCCATTGAGAAGGAAATGGCAACCCAATCCGGTATTCTTGCCTGGAAAATCCCATGGAGAAAAGAATCTGGTGGACTCCAGTGTACGGGGTCACAAAGATAAATTCTATGATTTATCTTTTTATCATAGTCTATGATTTATCACAGAATATTGAGTATAGCTCCCTATCCAACCTATGCATAATAGTCTGCATCTGCTAATCCCAAATTCCCAGTCTTTTCATCACCTCCCCTTAGCAACCACAAGCCTGTTCTCTATGTCTATAAGTCTTTTTTTATTTCATAGACATGTTCATTTTGGTAGTATTTTAGATTCCACGTGAGTGATATCATATGGTTTCGTCTTTGTCTTTCTGACTTATTTTGCTTAGTGTGAGAATCTGTAGGTCCATCCATGTTGCTGAGAATGGCATCATTTCATTCTTTTTAACGGTTGAGTACTATTCCACTGCATAAATGCACCGTATCTTCTTTACCCATTCATCTGTGACAGACGCTAGGCTGTCTCTGCGTCTTAGTGTCTGCAGTGAGTCGTCCTGACATGGACACAGGGGTGCGTGTGTCTTTTCGAGTTAAGCTCTGTCTGGCTATTCTGTCATCCAGTGGCTCTGTGCACAGGACTCACCCGCACTTGCAAGCCTTGAACTTCCACGAGATGAGCTTTCTCCAAATCTTCTATTTTCTTTCTTTCTGCTTCCTGTCTTTTGATGAAATCAAGTTCTCTTAAGGAGAAAATAATAGATCTCAGTGCATCAAATACTCAATAAATGAGGAAATACAAAAATTCTTATCTGAAGCAATGAGCCACACAGTGAAATAAGTAACTAGACAGCTATTTAAATAAATAAAACTCACTCACAGAGAAAAGGTATCTAGTAATGAAAGCAAACAAAATGTTTTAAAGATATACAAGGTAAATAAAAATGCTTTGATTCTGCTTACTGAGCTTTTCATTTGTAGCTCCTGATTCTGGAGCACCTGTTCATACTTGGATAGAAGCTACTGAACTAATGACCCACCTTGGTAATTTAGTGGAGATAATTACATGTTCAGTAGAAATAATTCCACATTTATAAAGTCGTTTACCTAGTAAACTGATGGAATGGATGGTAAGAGTTTTTAAAAGATAATTATTATAAGACTGCTTCTTAGAAATGACAATAGGCTGAATGGGCCAGAAACACAGAGGGGAAGCTGTCACTACACATCTAAGGATATCATGAGGACAAGGAGAAATATCAAATGTGGTAGAATTTATTATAAAATTATTACATGAAATAAGAGTTAGGAATACTTTTAATAAGAATTAAAATAGAGATGTATTGAATTCACAGTTGTAAGAAAAACTGCTTCCTTTTTAAGATACTTTTATAGCAATACCTTTTAAACATTAAAACCATTGTTTCCATGATAGGAAATAACAGATACCATGAATCTTACATATATGCTTGGCTTTTAAGGCTTGACAGGCAAGGCCAGAAGGGATACTAGAGTTACTTTCTAAGTAACTGATGAAAAAATATGGTAAGAATCTTCCTAGTCTCCCTGAAATTACACCAAGATCCAACAGATGGAAGCAAAGCAGCATTAGCTTGAAAATAGGTGTTGAAATTTAAAAGCCAAGTGTGGTGACGGTCTCTCACTGTAGTGAACCAAGGACCTTGTGATTCTCTCACAAGGAAAGGAAAGTAACAGGGCAAGGGGTCTTGTCAGTCAATATTTCCACTATCTGTAGTGGGAAAATTCTTTAGTTAACTGATTCTAAGAACAGAAACAGAAGGCCCCAGTTGCTGCTCTGAACGCACCATATCCAACAGTCATTTTGCATGACTTCAACTTGGCTTCCTGCTTCTAAATTACATACGTTTCAAAAGGACAGAGGTTCAAATGCTTTAACAGTTACAATAAATGATTAACCAACAGCAAAAACAAGAACAAAACAGGAAGTTGCCAAAAAATTATAGAAGAAACAAAATACAATCAACACATGAAACACTGATGTAAGAGATTTCTAAAACGTACTGTCTATTTATTATTTTAAGTATGCTCCTTAAAGGGATGACTCTGAGGTCATCTTTTCTTTCCCACTAGATACTACAAAACTACTGGATATAAGACTTCTTTAGATGCACACAAAAATCGTTACATCATTAGAAGCTGCTTACTTTTGTTGAAAATCCTTGATCAGTTTCTTTGCCTTGTTGTACTTCTTTTCCAAGGCCTGATACTGGCTTTGAGTCTCTTTGAGGTGCTCGTTCACTGTGTGGCATAATGTTTGGGCCTCAATCCAGTAGCTCTCCAACTTCATCATTCTTTCTTTATTCTCTTCTATATTCTGTTGAAGTTGAGTTTTTTCTAGTTCCCACCTCACTTTCTCATTTTCTGCAGCTTGCAGCTGGACAAAGCAAATGTCAAACCAAGGATATTTCTGGGTACTTTTATAGCAAACATCTCTCATACTTTTACAGCATATTTTAGAATAAATTCCATTATTACATATACTCAATCATGAAATACATTGAAATGAGAAGAGCAAGTATGATTTTCATTATTATAGAGATTATAAAACAGAAGCCTTGAAAAGTGAAATGGTTGTCCAATGTCACACATCTGATAAATGATAAAACATGGATCTGTTTCCAACTCCCAGGATCTTTCCAGAGCATACCAGGCAGCGTATGAAATTCTCCAAGCAGTAAAAAATGTTTTAGAATTTGACTGATTCTATCCAATGAACTTCAACATGCTTTTAGAGTTGTTTTTAAAACATACAATTATATGTAAAATGTTAACTAAAAAAGGAGTGGGGAGACGGCAAGCTGGGAAGGAGAGGGGTAGAGCACAGTATGGCCAATGATTAAGAGGCAGACCCTGGAGTCATATAGTTTAGATTTGAATTCCAGCTCTGCCAACACTGGCCTTTAAACCTCGGACAAGTAACTGAAGTCTTCTAAGACTAAATTGTTATATGTAAAAGAGAACTGTGATATATCACATCAGCATGCTTGGAAAAGCTCCTTGGGGATAATAGTCTGATAAAAGTTATTTTTACTTTGTCTTAATCCCTTTTGACGATATTATCACATACTTTATTTCAACTGACTCATGAAAACAGTCTGTAGCTCATTATTTTGCTGACATTGTTCTGAGTTTCTAAAGCCGGATAAATGCCAATTTGCATAAAAGTATAAATGACAGTGTAAGTAAAAATATAAATTATTCCTGAACTAATTTAAGTCTCTCTGATGGAAAAGAAAGGCAGCTTCCTCTGGTTTCTGCTTTCCAGAAAGTTTAGGAACAGATAAGACCCTGGTCCAAATCCCTCATTTCTACGGAAATTCAAGACTGATCTCTTAGGTAAGGGATCAAAGGTCATTTATTGACACTAGCCATCTAACCTTTACACTAGTGCTGCATACATTTCACGTGCCTCTGGTATAGTTTAAAAGGGTGCAGAGTCATTACAAGCTATTAATATCAATTTTCAAAATCTGAAACATTCCAAAATCGCACAGCATTCGGCAAATGGAAATACACATATGTTTTTATATGTATTTTAAACTAAGTACATTGGCAAAACAGATTGCAAAGTAAAGTAGTCAGAACCATTTCAAAATTAGGAATTCTATTATCAACATGGACATAAAGAATAACAGTAAAGCAAGTTAATCTGTGGATATTAGCATAGGTAATAGAATGTTGGCACAGCCAATATAATTTTGAAAAAAAAAAATACTCATTTATAGATTTTTCTAAATTAAATACCTAACACATAAGCCTTGTTAAAGCACTTGCAATCAGAGGGCAATCTTTTTCCCCCAACTGTAACCCAACAATTAAAAATCTTCTATTCTTCCATTCTATGCCAAGAAACAATAGAAATTTAAAACAGGACTGGGTTTTTACCTGCACCTTTTATTAAGCAGTGTTTTGTGTTCAAGTTGCTTATTTACCAATCTCTACTAATTTAAAAATTATTATTCACAGAGCTTGGCTGAAACCATGAATGATGTATAGACATGTTTTGACTAAAGAACTACAGAGTTATTAGCTGAAAATACCATTTACCTAAAATAGCCTTGCTAATTTATCTCCATTTAAAACACATGGAAAAAACAAAACAAGTGTATATACTGTGAACAGGGAAACGGACTATTAGTGGTGTGGGAGGAATTATGTCTCAATTATTAGAAGACCATAAAAAAAAAACGTTAACTGTGTTTTTAAAGTAATTCAAAACATATTTTAAAATCTTTGAGACTACATATTTGATAAAACTAGACACAGTTCAAGAAACTGAAACTTACCTTATAATTTACCAATTAAAAATGCCCTTTTGAACTTTGCATTATTTCATATATAAACTAAAAATATATACTCCTTTTATCAAGACCTGTTTTTTCCCACAAATTTAAATGACATGAACTAAACTTGTCTAAAGATTTCTGGTAGCATCTGGAACCTAAAATAAATTATTCATATATTAATTAAATTTCACAGTATTTCATTACTAGAAATTTGAATTTTTCTTTATGAAACCTAATTAATGTGCTATGTTAATAAAAATACATTATTTCTGGTAAGCTAAAAATAAATAAAATGATTATATTTATTTAAAATAAAATAAAAGAGAAAGAGATACAGTATAACAGCTTGTGCTTAAGGATTAGTGGTCAAAATGTAGTTTGAATGCTTGAACTATTATAAACATTTACTTCTTGAGAAAGTTCAGAGGGAATTGGCCACATAGGTGCAAATATGCAAATATGTAATTTTAAAATCCTGTGCTATTTTCACTGAGGGGTGCTGACCCCCTAAGGGTGTGCACTGTTAGGTTTTCCCACTAACAGTGGGAACGAATCTCTCATTTGTGTTCTTCTAAATGTACACAAACAAAGCATTTAGTGCTTGGGTTGAATTTATTCATAGCATCTGGAGTTTAGAAAGTACAATTCAAACACCATGTATTGCTGCTTACCTTGGTCTTCAATTTTTGAATCTCTGCTTCTGTAACTGCATGTTTGATTTGCAACTGAAAATGGAAAAGAAAGGAAAAAAATCTGAACTAAGCGTATCTATATTTTTCTACATTTTTAAAGCCTTAGCAGCTGGCAGAATACCTTATTATATAGCTGAAGGGCTAGGAAAATGCTACGGTGCAGCAGGTTGTAAATTAAAATGTCTAGTGTGTAAAATGACTCTCTAGGTGCGAACTAATTAAACACAGGGTTTATGGTCCACGCTCCCTAACATCAGATTAGGTTATGAATTTAATTGCTCAGGGACCAAAGAGAAGGAAACACATTTTCCTGCCCTCCTTGCAGCTCTTCCTTTGTGATTTGAGTGTCAAGGAATTGTTTCCTTGCGGTCTTGAGGACTGAACAGCTTCAGCAGGCAGACGGGCAGTGGGAAGCTTCGATTCCAAATCTGGAAGGAAGGCGGCGCTCTGGTTCCGCGAGTGGCGCGCATTTTAGCTTAGCAGCTCTTTTACAGCTCGGGCTGCGGCTGCAAAGCTGAAAGAGGACGATGCAGGTCGGCGACAAGATGTGTAATTTCCTTTTTACATTGCAGGTAAAAGTACAGATCTAGATGTCCGTCCTTTAAGTCATTTACTCATACTGAGGGCCTGGACCCTCCAAAGCTTCAGCTGCGGTTGATTCTCTCTAGAGCCACCATTTAGATTTGTTTTGCTTCTCCCTTCCCCCCACTTTGCTTTCTTTGTAAAGGAAGAAAAATGAAGGAAACAATCACTCTTTAAGGAATAAAAAAAAAAAATTATGGAAAACAATTTCTAGGTTGGAAATCACTTTTCTAAAATGCTTGGAGGCAGATGTTTTTGGAATTCAGAGTTCTTCCAATTTCAGAAACTTAGTAAGATGCATTTTCCATAAATTGCTGACTGCCCACAGCAGGGTCTGTGGAGGTGCTCTATAATCAAATAAATACATGAATATCTTTGCCACCAAACATGTGAATATTGTGACTAAGTGAGGTACATAAAGACTGTAAATAGTAGCCTATCAATTTTGGTCAGATTTACTACCGTCTGCTACAAAATTATTTTAAAATAATCTTTTCAGAGCAGTTTGAATTTAGGATTATACAGAGGGACCTGTAATCTTCCCATATAACCGTAATCAAATAAGTCTAAGGTTTTCTTATCAGAAAGACAGCTATAATGAAAAGACAGAAATCTGAACCTTTGGAGATCACACCACCTCACAAACCTCAGCCCTCTCTCTGGTTCGTAATCTTAATTTCCTTGGTTTTTGCCTGACCACTAGGGACGTATGGGAAGGATGAAGAGGGAAAGAAGTTAGAATCCAGGGTTAGATGCTGATGAATAAGAGCCCAGAAACGGAGAGTCCCAAGTTCCTTATAAAATTCCCCTTCCGTGATGCTCTCAGGTCTCGTTCGAGGTTTAAGTCTCTGTGGGCTACAAAGCTGCATCTCTGCTCCTGCTCCTGTGGGGTGACCCTGAAACTTTTACATCTGATTCTGCCCTGCTCACTCATTTTACTCTCCTGCTTTCGGGCGCGGTTGCTCTTGCAGTCTTGCCTATGCAGCTGTGGCTCCTTTCACCCTCTCCGTTCCCAGGGGCTTCTGCACTCCACAGTCTCGAGGGGCAAGTACTCTTAGTCAGCCAAGACTAAGAAAGGATGATTTAAAGGACTAAAATACGATTACTCCAACTCTGCTTCTTAGATAAAAGTCCTAAATGCTGTAAAATGTTGCACCTGAAATAAAACCAACTCCTCTAGTTCTAGTTGAAGAGTAGCAAGAAATCAAGAGCAGATTTTATGATGAATGCTGCAACTATCAGCAAGTGCCGTATTTTATTTTCTCAGCGGTTAACTCCCTGTAGGGTAACCAATTATATTGCAATACAATGTGTTAGGACTTTGGATTTTCTTTGTTCAAATTACCATGTTCTGTAGCAAGCTACAGCTCTGGGCCCCAGTTTCCAATATGCAAAATGAGAGGGCAGGATGGGAAGAACACCACAGCCTCTGCAAGTACTACAGGTGTAACGTTTTACGAAATGAAGACCCTGGAGGTGACTGTCATGGTTGCAGAGTGGAGAAACTCATCCCACGCCAGCATTTTCATTCCTAGGAATGCATACGCTGGATTAATCAAGTGACATGTGGGACAAACCAAGGGGAAACTGTGAAACAGCCAGGCTGATTTTCAGTTATCCTACCCCTCCCATCTCACCGAAACAGATGACAGAAGAGAACTGAACTCATAAAGCAGCAAGGTGAGAACACTGATAAAAGCTTAGAGTGTTTGTTACTCGGTACAGCCCAGTCCTTTAGCTATAGGAAAGCAGAACGAGGTCTGTAAATTCAGACGTTATTCAGAAGATGGACAAAAGTTTTAGTGCAAGGCTTCCCTAATACTAATACAGCCTAAAATGATAGATATGTAATTATTATGTAATTATTTTAATCCCCCATGCACCTTAACACAATGTCTAGAAATCCACCACTATTAAAAGGAAAAGCATTAAAAATAAACTAACTGAACTTTTTCATTTTATATAGGAAGAAACTGTGTTTCAGTAGCTTAAGCTGCAGAGCTAATAAGTATCAAAGCCAGGTTTTATAAATTCCAGTCCATAGTCCTTTCTGCTAGCTCCAAATTTCTTACATTTGTAGCATCCTTTCCCTTTTGTTATGTCCTCCTTCCTCACTGCGAATGGATCTGTGAGGGAGGTAGGACAGGCACTGTTAACCTCACTGTTCAGACAGGCAAAGAGGCTCAGAGAAGTTACATGGGCTCTTTAAGTTCCCAGCAGAAGCGGGTGGTGGAGAGGAAACTATCCCAGGTCTGACCGCACCTACTCCGTTCCTCCCTTCCTCTGTACCTCATCGGAACCAGCTTTGGACACACTTTTCATCTGATCATCATGGAAACGCTGAGGCATGTGTGATCACTGTCACCTCTCAGGGAAGAAGATAAGATTCCACCTGGAAACCATGAGTCACTTCCGGGGTCTGAGTATTCTCATACTACATACAACATGGTGTTCAATCATTTGCTTTTAGTCACTGAACTTAGAAATTTCTCAGGCATTATTCAACCTGCATTTACTGAATGAGACTATGTGCCAGACGCTGTGCTAGTCACTGAGGATACATGAGTGCTACACAGAATCTACCTTTGAAACACTTACTTCGAGGAGAGTAATAAATACCACCTCCTGAAAGAAGTTTCCAGATGCATGAGAAAAACTCAGGAACTTCGGATGACCTGCGGCTTTGGCCTATGTCTCATATCTCCAAACTTGGACCCTTGCCTCCCAGGCAAAGTGGGCAACGGTGGGGGGCTGGGATACCTCCGTTTCATGAGGAAGACGAAACTGCTTTTCAAAGAGGTACAGTGACTTGAAACAAGAAGCACAGTGCATACCAAATTGAATTTTCTTGTTCTAAAGCAGTTCTCCTTCCACGTTTAATAGCCTTTCCAAAGTACAAGTATAAGGGTTTGCAGACAACAGCTGGCTGCAGGGAGCAGGGTCTACATAACTGCTTAATAGACACAGAACCTGAAATACCTTTTGGAACTTTTAGAACTTCAGAGAATATAGGTTTGGAGAGACGACTTGGGAAGAGAGGATATAAAGAAAAAGAAAAAGTTAAGGACTGCAGGTCAATGTCTATAAGGCCAATGTCTTTCATCTTTTCTGTCCTCTTGAACACGAATGCCATCGATATCCACCCCAGGATTACAGTACAAATAAACACATGCACTCTTACAAAGAACAGCAGCTCTCATGTAACATTCTGCGGGTATACCTGCTGTGTTTATTTTCTGTTTATTTCTTTCAAAAAGATGAATACAGAACACGTACTCATATCACTGAATTAATATATCCAAATATAACTGCACAGGAAACAGAAACATTTTTATGCATAAACATTATAAGACTGAACTTCTGCATTCTTTACTTATCTTGTACAGGCACGTAAATCATTTTTTCTCTAAAAAGGAAATATGTTATCTTTGCAGGAAATATTTTAAGAGCTCTCTAGTACTGGAGATTTTACATCCTCTGTTCTTATTTTGGTGGTGGTGGTATGTGTGCTCAGTCCGACTTTCTGTGATCCCATGAACTTTGTGACCCTCCTCCCGCCGCCCCCGCCCAGGCTCCTCTGTCCATGGGATTCTTAGGCGAGAATACAGGAGTGGGTTGCCATTTTCTACTCCAGGGGATACTCCCGACCTATGTCTCCCAACCCGTGTCTCCCAAGTCTCCTGCATTAGCAGGCCAATTCTTTACAACTAAGCCACCTGGGAAGCTCGTTCTTACAAGGGCAAAATAATAACTGATATTTGCATACAACTTTATGCAGTGGTTTCAGCATTGAAATCAGAATTCTTACAATTATATCTGTGATCATGTGATTGCAGTCTGTCTTACCCATGATAGCTTAAGTTCTAGAAAAGAAGAAATCAGGGCTGCTCTTGCCTGTATTTGGTGCCATTAAAATTAAGCTAGGCTATATTTCTTTACAATTTCTGCTCAAAGGTTTATAAATGGTACCTATCTTTACATTTACATAGAAGAACACTCAGGGAATAGACTATGCAAAACTAGTTGAAATCGGCTGATTGAATGCTGTCATAACCTAATTTGAATGGCAACACTAATTGCAGTATATGCAGCATAGAGTGACACAGTCCACCAAGTCACTCTCTAAGTGACTCATAAACTGGTTATTCATGGGGATGGTGCTGGATGTAGGTGACGGCCTATAATTACAGTTCCTTTTAAAATAAATACCTGTTTATTGTTAAGTACATAACAATGTTTTACCTTCTTGACATATTAATGGACAGTTCCATAAAGGTAACTTTATTATCTAATGCATTAATAACTTTTTCTAAATTACTTTTCATAGATTTTCTATGACTTAATTAGGCAAAATAACATATTTTTTAGACTCCATTTTTTCCCTCCAGATAAATGCAGAACTGTTTTTCCTGGGAGCTAATACTTATGACTCTCAAGAAGGAATGGTGTTGGGAAGCGCTGACAGTCCACTGACCAGGCACCTGGCCAGCAGTTTCTGATTCAGCCTCTTCCTACTTTCCAATACATATCCAGTGAAATCATATTAGAAAAGAAAAACTCACAACCAAACTGATACTGAAACTAAAAACAACTGTTACTAGAATGTGAGTCATGAAGCTGAATTAAGAAAAATCTATCCAAGCTTCACTATCTTCACTCCAAAGACAGGGAGGTGCCTTGTGCCTCTCTCACCAACAGCGTGAGACACCAAGTTTATCAATGAGGAAGAAGGCAAACTCTACTGTCTCTCCTGGAGTGCCTTCACACCAGGCTCTCTCACTCTCCACCTCCTGTGTTCATTCAGAAAGCAACTGCTACATGAGAAAAAGAATTCAGGAAGGTGGCTGACAGTGGCACGTTGCATACTTACAGCTCCAGACTCCAACGTGCAGCAATATGGACAGGGACAGTCCCAGTAAGTGCTTTGAGAGCGAGGAATAGCTTTTCTTTCTTTAACTTACAGAGCTGCATGGTGAGATCTGGACATCGCACATTAGTACAGAGAACTGCTTTAGATGAGAGGCTGCCAGAAAGCAGCAACCAGGCTGGGAACTAGGCACACAGACATGTCCTCCTGACGGAGGTCCAGCAATGGGCTTTGTGGTTTCAAAAAGTGAAAAATTCCTGATTAACACTGGATACAAAAATGGTTTGTGCCTCATTGAAGATAAATAGATGAGAAAAAGGCAAAACTAAGCCTATTACTAAATTCTTCAGATCAGGGAAAAGAAAATATCAACTTGAAAATTCAAATAAGTAAACCTGTGAAAATAATGTATCCCATAAATAAAAAGATATTTTAAGGTAACTCTACGGAATACCAGGATGAAGAGAAAGTAAAGAGGCATGAAAAATGAATGGAGAACATGGAAACTAAAATGTATGAAAAGAATTAAGTTGTTAGAAGCGCTAAAAAAGCATACAGAAACTTGAAGTCAAAGCATACTTAATGCTACAGAGAGGTGAAACACTGATGTGAGAGGACACGTTTGAGGACAATCTCAGGCGTGGGAAAAAACAGAGAAGAAAAGAAAGGTAAAAAGATAATACTAGAGACAGTGTTTCTAAGGAAACAGAAACTGAAAAAAATTCAAAACCTGAAGAAAATATTCACAGACCAAATTGAAAACATAAACACAAACACAGAACAGGAAAACAGATTAGGAAAAAAGAAAGGAGACCCACTTTAAGAAATTGTGATGAAAAATTTAAAGTACAAAGTTAAAGTAATACAAGTATCCAAATGGCTGTTGTTGTTAGATTTTTATTTTACAGTATGCAGTGCTAGGTCAAAAAAATTAGCCTGTGCAACAACACTTTTAGGGGAAGAGGTGGTGAATTAAAATGTTAAAACCAGCTAATCATTACTCTTGTGTCAGTATTAGAGGGGAGGAGAGGTGGATGAATGTATGTGAAGGCTATTATTTGGTTAAATGGTAAAGACATAGCTGCTGGTCTGCCTTTCATGTTGCTGGGTGAAAATATCCTAAGACGGAGTCAAAGCTACTTGAGAGTAACTGTTAGAGAAGAGAATAAACATGTGTAACTGTTAAGCAGCAGATGAAAAAGTGATATATCTAACAGCAAGCAGGTAAAAAAGATAAAAACAAAACAAAAAGAAGCATGGAAATTATGAAATCAGGTGGTAGATGTAAGTTCTAATAGTAAAATAATTAAATATAAATGGGGTAAACTGACCAATTACCTGACAGAGACTCCTAGAGTAGAATAACAGTAAGATTTAGGAATATGTTGACTAAAGGAAACACAGTTGTGAAAAGTACACAGAAGGGTTGAAAATAAAGAGATGGAAGAAATAGATACTCTGCAGCAAATATGAAGCCAAAGAAAGGCAGTGCTGAATTTTTACAAACAAAACAGAATTTGTAGTAAAATGTGTCATTAGAAAACAAGAGAGATATTACAATAAATTGAAAAGTTGCAATAATCCTGAACATATATGTTCAGTTCAGTTCAGTCGCTCAGTCCTGTCTGACTCTTTGTGACCCCTTGAATCGCAGTATGCCAGGCCCACCTGTCCAAAACCATCTCCGGGAGTTCACTCAAACTCACGTCCATCGAGTCGGTGATTCCATCCAGCCATCTCATCCTCTATCGTCCCTTCTTCCTCGTGCCCCCAATCCCTCCCAGCATCAGAGTCTTTTCCAATGAGTCAACTCTTCGCATGAGGTGGCCAAAGTACTAGAGTTTCAGCTTCAGCATCATTCCCTCCAAAGAAATCCCAGGGCTGATCTCCTTTAGAATGGACTGGTTAGATCTCCTTTCAGTCCAAAGGACTCTCATGAGTCTTCAACATCACAGTTCAAAAGCATCAATTCTTCAGCACTCAGCTTTCTTCACAGTCCAACTCTCACATCCATACATGACCACTGGAAAAACCATAGCCTTGACTAGACGGACCTTTGTTGGCAAAGTAATGTCTCTGCTTTTCAATATGCTGTCTAGGTTGGTCATAACTTTTCTTCCAAGGAGTAAGCATCATTTAATTTCATGGCTGCAGTTACCATCTGCAGTGATTTTGGAGCCCCCCAAAATAAAGTCTAACACTGTTTCCACTGTTTCCCATCTATTTGCCATGAAGTGATGGGACCAGATGCCATGATCTTCGTTTTCTGAATGTTGAGCTTTAAGCCAACTTTTTCACTCTCTTCTTTCACTTTCATCAAGAGGCTTTTTAGTTCCTCTTCACTTTCTGCCATAAGGGTGGTGTCATCTGCATATCTGAGGTTATTGATATTTCTCCTAGCAGTCTTGATTCCAGCTTGTGCTTCTTCCAGCCCAGTGTTTCTCATGATGTACTCTGCATATAAGTTAAATAAGCAGGGTGACAATATACAGCCTTGATGTACTCCTTTTCGTATTTGGAACCAGTCTGTTGTTCCATGTCCAGTTCTAACTGTTGCTTCGTAACCTGCATACAGATTTCTCAAGAGGCAGGTCAGGTGGTCTGGTATGCCCATCTCTTGAAGAATTTTCCAAAGTTTATTGTGAACCACAGAGTCAAAGGCTTTGGCATAGTCAATAAAGCAGAAATAGATGTTTTTCTGGAACTCTCTTGCTTTTTCGATGATCCAGCGGATATTGGCAATTTGATCTCTGGTTCCTCTGCCTTTTCTAAAACCAGCTTGAACATCTGGAAGTTCTCGGTTCAGATATTGTTGAAGCCTGGCTTGGAGAATTTTGAGCATTACTTTACTAGTGTGTGAGATGAGTGCAATTGTGTGGTAGTTTAAGCATTCTCTGGCATTGCCTTTAAATATATAAAACTGCAACTGCTATAATTATAGGAAGAAAGAAACTGTAGCTGATGATTTTAACTTATACTTTTCACAATTGGTACATCAAACCACAAAATCTAAGCCACGCTACAGAGAAGACATTTGTATGTTTGTATTATTAATCTTATCGATATAAATTTAATGCTTATATAAATTTCATATCAAAGTACAGGATATGTGTGATGTTTACATACATAAGAAATATTTAAATACAACTATTTATGAATTAAGCTACAAAAGAAATCTTGAAAATTCAAAATAGATACTATACAGAATATTTTTTCTGAATAGTGTCATAAAATCAGAACTCAATAACAAAAGGATAGCAAAATAAAGTATATAGGTGTGGAAAGTAAAATATACCCGTAAATAATTCTTGTGTTAAAGAGAAAAGTTGCATATAGCTAAAGCAATATTCAGGGAAAAAATTATAGCTTTAAATATACTTATCAAAATATAAGGGTTATCAGAAAAATAAACGTATTGAATGCAACTGATAAATATCAAAAAATAAAACAGGAGAAAAAATAAAGATATTGGTGAGAAAAAATAAAGATATTGGTAGGAAAAAATAAGTATTTTTAAATTTAAAAATAAAAAATGGAAATGTAAAGCTAACTTGACAGATAAATTCTAGAAAAAAACTAAGAAAAAATTGAGCATTTTCAAAGCAAAAAAAGAATAAAAAAGGTAACTAGTTACAGCTACTAAAGATTTCACTATTTTAAAGCCATATTATAAAAATATAAGTTAATAGATATGAATACCTAGAGGAAATATATGAATTTCTTAAGAAATACAAAATACCAAAGTTGGCCCAAGAAAAACTTGGAAAAGAGTAATAGCTATTATAAAATGTATTCTAAAAATCTTCCTCCGCAAATGCACATAAGGTTTTATAGCTGAGTAATAACAAACTTTCAGGGAACACAAATTTTGATCTTATGAAAGTCATTAAGTCTCTTTTATAAAAGTCATTTCTGAAAATAGAAAAATAATGAAGACTTCTTTACTTATATTGGAGCTAATATAACCTCCCTTTGTGGCAGCTTTTGATTAATCCACTCTGGTTAAGACTTTCTATTACTTACAGGTGACACTTACATAATAGAGGGGACTATAAACTTTGAGGGAGGATCAGAAAGAGACTTTAATTAAACAGATATGTTCCATGAACTTGGATTAAAAGAGTCAATGTGATAAAAATGCCAGTTTTTTGCAAGTTAATTTACTAGCTTAACGAAATTACAATAAAAAATGCAAAGAAGTTTCTTCAAGGGAGTTAAAATGATTCAAATGTTTTCTTGAATAACTTGAAAAGCAAAGGAATTTTTGAAGAGAAGTGTTAGGTGGATCTGATTTATTTCATTAATGTTTTATATATATTCTAACATTACTGCACCAAAGATTAATGAGAAAATGAAACAGAATATGAAGGTCAAAGGCAGTCCAGAGTGTAAAGACAAATACTGCAGATAATAATGCTGGCCTTCCAACCAGAAGGAAACGGTTAAAGGAACATTTAATAAATTGTGCTAGCCCCCTCGTCAACTGTTTGGGAAATTAAATAGCTGTCTTGTATTATACAACAAATTCTAGTTTGTTTGATATCGTTCATTCACCAAATATTTAACCACTAAGTATATCCAAGAACTATGGATAAAATATTCAACAGAAAATAGAGGAGGTTAGAGTTCAGTTACAAGATATTTAATAGGCTAAAAAGAGGAATGATTGCAAGAATGTTAGTATAATGCACTTTGCCCAAACAGTATAACGTATACTTTTGGTTGAAATAATATAATTAAGAGAACTCTTTCTGTAATATGAGTTTTTTTTTTACAGACTCCAACACAAAATGACTCTCCACCTCCACCCCAGATTCTGTGCATAATTTTGGGCATGTTATGTTAATCACATAGAGAAGTTTAAAGCTGTGGCAGTGGCAGTGTACAGGACACCAATCCTGTGACAGAGAGCCAGGCAGCTGACACTCTGTGGTAAACCCCTGAACAAATGAACATATTCATATGTTAAATATAAAACAAAAGAGAATAAAAGGACTTTAAGTGAAATGACACAGTATTTGCCTGTTTTAGAGGTGGTGACAAACGTTCAATTCTTAAAAGCCAAAATTAAAAATGCAGATTTGCTTACTCAGGCTAAAACTAAATCAGCCATGTTACAAAGAATGGTTCCAGATCACAGAGCAGCCTACACCAATGTAGGCAATCATTTTCTCTAACAGTGCAAATAGCACTTTAGGATTTAGAGGTTATATGGTTTCCGTGCAATTAGTTAGCTTTACTGCTGTAGAATGAAAACTGCCACAAACAAATAGACAATAATAAATAACAACATATAAATGAATGTCTATGGCTGTGTTTGAATAAAACTTTATTTATAAAAAAAAGCAGTGGATCAGATTTGGCCAATGGGCCATAGTTTACTGACCCCCAGTCTAGATCATGTAGCTATCTGCACTATGGAGTCCATTTCAAACAATATTTATGCAATATTGAGTACTTGGCTAAATTCAGAAAATGGAGGCTATAACCTTTATTTACTATTTCTGCTTTTTAAGCTCTTTAACTTCCATTAAAAAAAAACAAACAAAAAACATGTATTCTAATTCCAGCTCAATTATCTTCCAAAGAGCAGGGATCATGCTCACCTGGCAACATGGAAGTTACACAATAGACTTTTCCCAAGGAGCACAACCTTGTTCTCACTGCCTCAAAGTCAGATTGAGAGCTACAATATTCAAGGAAGACTGTTTAAAGAACAGACAGTTCATCTGCTCTCCAGATAATATGTAATTCTAGGCCACATCAGAGCTGAGCAGGAAGGGATTATACCACTTGCACTTGGGCACTTCTCTGCGTTGTTCTTTGAAGATATCAGTTAATCTAGAAGCCTTTATAAGAGATGGTCCGAAGACAGGAATTGCTATTCAACTGTAAGAGAATTCTGATCATTAGATAATAGTGTACTTCATTGTCACCAAGATGTTTGCGTCTGATTTAGAACTAGGAATAGTCATACATTGTCTGGAAAACCCATGTATTCTGCTTGAATGACTCTGTGAACTATATAAATGAAAATGGTTCAATCTGACTAATAATAACATGTGAAAGAGAAATGGGCATTCTAAACACATTCATTGGCAAATTGGTACTAAGTACAAGTCCCTCAAATACTCATATTCTGTAATCTAATAATACCACTGTAAGAAATTATCCTAAGGAAAATGTAATATTTGTTACAATATTATTTTTAATAATTTTAAAAGAACTGGAAACAGAGGAACTGTTCTAAAACAAGGGGTGAAGTAAATCATATAAGATCCATAAGATAAACAGTAAATAAGCATCATTTTTGGAAAAATATTTGATGACATGGGAAGATCCTAAAAATACAGTTTTTAGTATCAAGAGCAGGAGTTTAACATAGTATATATCCTATAATATCAAATACCACAATATTGGGATCATGAATGATTTTGGGGGCATTTATACAAATCTGTACTTTCCAAAACCCTATAATGAACGTAAGTTGTTTTATTTAATAAAAACTTATATTTGAAAAGTACATTCACTTTGATACTGGCCTCACAAATTTGTCATGAGGAATTAAAAAGGTAAGTCAATATACTAGATGTCTTAGGTATAACATGAGAACATATAAATTTCTCTGTTGGGCTTCCCTGGTGTTCCAGTGGTTGAGAATCTGCCTTGCAATGCACAGGAGGCCTGTTCTATCCCTGGTCCCAGAAGATCCCACATGCTGTGGAGCAACTAAGCCCAAGAGCAGCAACTACTGAGCCCAGGAGCCCTAAAGCCCTGCTCTGTAACAAGAGGAGCCATTGCAATGAGAAGCTCACGCATCCTCATGAGAGAGTAGCCCCCCTTGCCAAAAAGCCTGCGTGCAGCAACGAAGACCCAGCACAGCTATAAACAAACAAACAAATAAATTTTTAAGTCCCTGTTCCTAACACATCAAAATTAGATATTAGAAATCTGCAATTATCAACCTTGTTTTTCTTGAAAAGGAAAATATGCTTTCCAAGTGGGGTCAAGTCCCTAAGAGACTTGTAACCACAGAACAGTGGTTTTCAAGCCTCAGTGCTTCAGAGTTATTTATTGCAGGGAGGTTGTAAATAATGACATATTTGTTTTCAACAATGGAGGAAGTTCCACAAAACAACAGAGAGTGAAATGCCTGGGGACACATTCATCACTGTTTCTATTTTACATGTTGAGGTTCTGAGAAGTTAATCTGGAGGAAGAGTTTTGTGGTTATCTACATTCCCTTCACTCCCTCGGGATCCTGGCCCATTTCTGACAGCTCCTGCCTCAGGACTGAATTGCCCAGGCTATCCTACCTGGATTAGACTGATGGGCAGCATCAGCCAGAGGAGAGGAGGGTCTTGGTATGTTATCACCCTCACTCCAAAGTTGTCGTTTTTAGCAGTGGCTGCATCTTACAAAGCTGCAGATGGTGAATGGCCTGCCTTCAAACAAAGGTTATCTCTTTCCCTCTTCACCTATTAAGTCAACAGATGGTGTCAGCTTCTGCTGCTGCTGGTCCCTGTGTGCTGTAGTATCACTTGGTAGTTCTGTTAACTCATTCAACCATATTCTAAGATAAAATCAAAAGTTTAAAAAAAAGTGTTTTTTTTTCCTTGAACTTTTTCAAGAAATTGAACTTTCTTCAATTAAGCCACTTGGGAATACCATCTAATCCCTGCTGGAATCTTGTCTAGTTTAGGGGGGAAAAAAATCCTTTTTAGCAATCACTGCCTTTGAGGAAACCAGCTCCCGAAACTTTCATAAAGCTTTAAACATACAACCTGAACTTATCACAAAAAAATGCAAATTAAAGCTGTAGCTTGAAATTATGGAACAGACAAGTTAGCAACTGTCACCATGACAAATAATGATTGTATTAATTTAATGCATTTAAATTAATGACTGTATAATGAGATCTACTTAACTTTTGCCTTGAAATTCAATGAGATTCTGGACAATCTGTAATTGAAAGGCATTCTTTTGAAAACCGACTATTCTTAATATATTTTTCTAACAAAAGTATATACTTAATAATGAAATGGACAGGTAGAGAAAAATATTTTGCAGATTGGCAACTTACCTCTTTGAACTTGTGACTGAGCTTGCTTGTATCCAGGTCTGAGGGGGAAAACACGTCCTCGTTCTCAGGCAGCTCGAAGACTTCGATGGCCATGTCGCCTCCAGGAAGAACAGGCCCTACGTCGTCCTCCTCTTCATCTGTGGCATATTCTCCTGTCTAAAAGGAAGGGAACTTCAGAAACCCAGCTGTTATTACTCAGGTGGAGGTGGGCTATTTTTAAAATATTTTATAAAAGAGAAATAAAATATGTCACACCAAGTGGTAAAAGTGTAAGTAGGCTTTTGAGTCAAGCATGCCTCATGCAGCTAGGGTTACAAATGTTAGTTCAAAGATCCAAAGTGACAGGTCTGTGACGTGTATAAGTGCATTTCTAAAAGTCTAACAGCATCGGCAGTATCTTCAGTGAAGCGACAAACTATTCTAAATCTAAGTATTTGATGGGGTTTTGTGAAGCAACAGACTATTTTAAATCTAAGTATTTGATGGGGTTTTACTAAAGAAAATTACATTGCTAACAGAAATAAGTAATTCCTTTAAATTCCTGCCACCTGTAATGCATTATTGACAGCAGAGAAGAAGAAACGGTAGGTCAAAAGATTCACAGAGCTGGAAGGGACCTTATTTAAGCCTTACAAAAAAAATGTCTGGTAGATTCATTCTCCTAAGCTTTAGAGTTCAATCAACTCTGCTTCATTTGCTTGTTTAACTAACATGGTGGTTAACTAGTGACCTAAAGGGCAAACCAAAAGTTTCTACCTTACAGCCCACATGGGTACATTGCTTTGCCTGTTTAGTACTACTTTGATAAATGTGAGCATTTTGACGTTTAAAAAAAAAATGTCACCTAAGATTCTAGTTTCCAGTTTCTCTTTTGTGTGTGTGTGTGTGATAGAACCAAAGATCTGACAATATAGGCACATTATGATATGAGAAACACTGGTCAGAGTCAGCAGTGGTTGTTCGTTTACATGGGTCACACTCTTTCTAATACACCACAAGTTCCATAATTCATTATACTAAGCTGTGAGCATCCCTCCTTCATGATACCCCTGGGCCCCTGTAGGGATCCAGTTCATGAGCCCTGGAATGTATATTCTTCCTCACCGCTAAGTTCCTTAACGTGATTAGAAAGTGGCTCCTTTCCTGGCAGCACCAGGTTACTTGTTTGAGATCTATACCTTCTGATTTAAATTGAAGATAAATCACTGACTCACAGTCTTGAAAAACAAAGTTTCTTTAATTCACCCCTGCTCCTTCAGGTAGTATTACATTTAATACATAAAACAGATAAGAATTCATGTTGCCTTTAAAACATTTCATAGTGTACTGAGTGATCTATTTCTTTGACTAAACAAGCTTAGTATCCGATTGCTATTTTATCTTTTGGTTCTACACTAAATTGTTCTTCCTAAACCTGAAACTGTATTTACTTGACTGTTTGCAAATGAAGGAAATCCAGTCATTAACTTCAGTGTAATAATTCCTAATTTCTGAAAGATCATTAGTATTGCCATTTTGAATTCTCTCTTTCAAAGTAAAATAACTGCAATTTCCTCCTAGGTCTCATTCTCTGTAATTGTCTTTCTGCCTGTACACTGACATCTCTCCAGGTTCTCAAATTTCTCTCTTAAATTGCAGTGTCCAGATGTACACACAATTTCTGGAGGCCATTGAGCATGAGGAACAACAAAGGATGACGCAGCATACTCAGACTCTTCCTCCTCACACACAGACTATCATCATGAAGACTTTGACTTTGGCGGCATTTGTATATACAAGTAAGCTCAGGGTATTTCATACAGAGCAGTGACTTTCCACACTGGTTACACATTAGAACTCCCTGTTTCCCCCACACAAAAAAATCAGAGACGCCTTGACTGAAAGGGAAAGCAGTGGCTGGCCTCCATGTTGAAACCGTAGTTTATCAGCACAGGGAATCCTAGGAGTCTTTAGAAAGCAGTCTGAAATGATCTGAACTGTAAACATCATTCTAAGTGTCAGTGGCACTGGGAGGGAAGGTAGCTGAACAGTGGGGGCTGGCTGTTCCCAGAGAGCCTCCATTTCTGGTATGATTAGTTCCTATAAACCTTAAAAGGACTCTAATTCCAGACCTGTTTTGTGTGTGTGTGTGAGATTCTGTACATTAATTCATCTTCTGTTTATACATATTTTTAGAACTAATAGGTACTTGATGAATCCCAGTGATGTTAATGAACAGAAATGTAGCACGACTGGCAAGTACATGATCTCAAGATACCTTGCTGAAAGTTCTGATTTAGAGACATAAAACTCTGCACTTATTCTTAACCCTATAGTTACAACTATCAGCAATTATAAAGGCCTAAGCTAGGTATATAAAATTCACTTCTATATCACATCAATTTGACAAATACCATGAATGATTCAATAAAATCTGAAGTTAAATTTAAGGTCTGATGACAGCATAGCACTTTTTAAACCTAAGAGTTGAACAATTTGATTTTCCTTTAACAGCTTGAAAATAGATACTTCTTCATCATGTCTAAGGGAATGAACATAAATATGTGCCTAGGAAGAGGCCTAACCTATAATAGGATCTTGAAAAATATATTTTTTTTTTTTAATGAATCCAATAATCCCAATTGCATTTACTTGGTAATATCTGTAACCTGATAGGAAGTTTTCAATCATATCAAGAAAATACCCTGTAAAGTCATTTGATGAGAAGGCAGCATTAGATCACATTAATTTTTTAACATTCTTTTTAGTAAATAACAGGATTAGGGTCTCTACAATATATGCAATTCTCACCTCTAAGTACAATTCTGGCTTTGCTATCCATTTGAGTCATCAAAATTATTTTTATAAATGTAAGTCACTAAGAATTGTTTTGATTTTTTTTTTACTTTGCCAGTCTCCTTCTCAATACCCAAACTGCCTGCAATTCTGTTAAAATTTGTTATCTTTCATTTCATCTTTCCATTTACTAGTGTTTTCTCTAATTAATCTCAAGCATCCTGAGGACAAGATGTGTATTTTACTGTCTTTATTATACTATTATTTATCAGAATCTCTGGATATAGTGTTTTAAAACATGTTGCCATTCTCTCCCATTGATTATTTATCACCCCCATCCTAAACAGGCTTTTGAATAAAGTATGGATTTACTCCAGAAGCCCATAAACACCTAGAAGCTTAAAAGTTACATTCAGTAGACTCAGAATATACATTCTTCTAATTCTTTTATCTTTTTGGAAAATGGAAATTACTTTTCTGGTTAGTCAGCAAATAACATAAATTACATGGACTGATACAGAATTTCATCAATCTCAAAATTAAATTGAATTTGACATTTACAGAGGAAAGTGGACAATGTTGTACCCCCCAAAACTGCTACAACACAGTGTTTCCATTGGTATCCTGATCCTTCTTCTCTTTCTCTCTTTATTCTGAAAATACTTAACATATTTTAAGTAAACAGAAACTCTTGAAAGTTCTTTGTCCCAACTTGCAAATCCACTTTAAATGAGGCAAGAATAGTTCTTACCGTTTCATCATCTTATCTACCTTCTTGACTAACATTTTATATTTTTAAATAGCCTCCCAAAAGGGTAAAAAAAAAGAATATTGATTTTTTTTTTGTAACTTACTATGTGCCCAACACTGTACATTCTTTAAAAACTGTCTGATGTTACTATACCATGTTAACTTGAGGAAACTGAGGCTCAGAAACTTTCCTCAAGGTCAATTAGTTATTTTCCTGAAGTTACATATTTAACATATCCCACGGCCCATGCTCTTTCTTCTATGCTATGCTGTTTGCAGTCTACAGAGCTAAAGCTTTGTAGAAAAATAAACGGAAATACATTCCTTTCATTTCTCTCCAACCAAAAGCCCTGGTGCATAATCCTGTTGTGTTGAGATTCACTCTCTGCATCTTTGAACCTTATCATTCAGTTCACTTTGAAGACTTGTGCCTGCCTGTAGTGAGCTCCAAAGTTCTTGTCCTCTTCTTTTCTCTCATAGTATGCTCACCCTGGACAAGCGCACAGAAGTCTCCTTCAAAAGGTTTGGCTCACATGTATGCTGACTGATGTTTCATGTACTCCTTGTTATATAAACCAGAACCAGAGCGTATATGCCAAAGAATTAATGCACTGTCTTAAAATGGATGAAAAAGATACTTGCAAGGCAAAATAAGTGTGAAATTCCTCTAGATTTTTATAGCTTTTCTCTTTTGCATTTCCTTTTCAATCTAGTTTTCTTGAGCTACCAGTCTTCTCTGAATCGCTACAAAGAATTTTATCTGCTTTCATAGACACAACTTCCTTTATACTCATATTCTATCGGAGGATTTAATATTTTATTAAGATTCATAATTACAATGTTAAGTACAACTGACAGCTTCTGCCTCTTCTGGTGGTTCTAGAGGGACCAGAAGCATGTAGACATATTAGAGCCTTGAATACTCAGGAGGGCTGTAGATCTCAGTATAGGTTTTACAAAGGAACAGACAGTATCTGTTATAGCAAAGACCAATTAAAGAAACTTGGTTTTGAAATTACTTGAGCCTAGGTTCAAATCTCAGCTCTTGATGTTGGCAAAGTTACTTTTCAGATCTAAGTTTCAATTTCACATCCATAAAGTGAGGATAAAAATAGTTCCTTAGAGTAACAAGGTTTTCATGACATTTAGTTAGATGGTGCCTGCAGAATATGCAACACAAGGGCAGGCACATGGCAGATACTCAAAATAAGTGACCGCTGCTGCTGGTGGCGGTACTTATACCACATTAGCAATAGGGTAAAGCTTCACCAAATCTTGTAACCAGACATTTGTTTGCTTTTGGTCTCACAAATATAATGTCCTAGAAACCCTGGCCACATGAATCTTTTATAAGCAAACCGTCATTTTTGAAGTGAAACTTTTACACTTCCTTAACTTGTTCCTCTTCTCGTGTTCTCAGTTTTGGAGTAGGTACTAGCTTCTACCCAGGGTGAAGCAAACTTCCAGGTCTCTATTATCCTCACTTATTGACTCTCCTCCTTCCCTAATGATCCAAATGAATGTCTATCTACTTAAAGGCTGCTGCCTTTAAGACTCTTCTTCGTGACTCTTCTTTAAGACTCTTAATGTTTCTGTGATGTGCCACACTTCACCCATAAAACTTGGCTGTTTTTTTATCTGCCTTCTCCCAACAACTTTTTTCAATGGCAAATTCTTTGAGAATGCCAGGTATAATCTATGCCTGTAATTCGTGTGGCTCGCACACTGCTTGGCATGTAGTAGGCGCTGAACAAATGTTTGCTGAATAAATTAATACAGTTTTAGCCACATCTACACAGCACGGTAGAGCCTGATTTTCCTGTTGATTCTCAGCTTTCAAGTAAGAAACATAGTGAAAGCACAGCTGCAGCCGGGGCCTCACTGACCCTTCTGGGATTTTCTCTTGTTGTTAGGTTCACCATTAGTAGTCGTTTTTGCTGAGGCAATGTTTGTTCTGGTAGATTCAGGGAAACTAAATGGTGCTAATCATAAAAATAGCCTTAATTATGCAGTTTTTGTTGGATTTGTTTACTGGAATTGAATTTGGTTATATATATTTTCAGACTCAGTTCTGTGGGAGGACAGAAGAGAGTTGCTTTTTCTCTGGAGGAGAAAGACCTCAAACTAACACTTTAATGTTTAAAATTCCTCAGTCTGCGCCAACCATCCAGATGACTTTCAGCAAAAGCATCCCCATCTCTGAAAAGGCATCTCTCTTTCTGTGTTCTCTCAGCTGACTTGTGTGTCCAGGTTTTGTAATGTTGGGCCATTTGGTCTCTTTTCATGTCACTGGGGATAATAACACCTTCTTCATAACGCTGTTGGGAGAATTTCTAGTAGTGACATATTTGAAGTATTAATTACAGCGCCTGCTGCTGCTGCTGCTAAGTCGCTTCAGTCGTGTCCGACTCTGTGCGACCCCACAGACGGCAGCCCACCAGGCTACCCTGTCCCTGGGATTCTCCAGGCAAGAACACTGGAGTGGGTTGCCATTTTCTTCTCCAATGCATGAAAGTGAAAAGTGAGAGTGAACTTGCTCAATCGTGTTCGACTCTTTGCGACCCCATGGACTGCAGCCCACCAGACTCCTCCGTCCATGGAACTTTCCAGGCAAGAGTACCGGAATGGGGTGCCATCGCCTTCTCCAATCACAGTGCCTAGAATATGCTAAATGACTAGATGACTATGATAATCATCAGGACTATGATTATTTCCACTGTCTTCGGTTTCTCCAAGACAATGCCACAGAACAGTACAACAAAAAAGAGCATGGCCTGGGAGCTGGAGAGACCAGGGCCCCAAAAGAGAAAAAGTAATACCACTGTTGCATGACAGTGGGCAAGTCATTCAGCTTGTGTCTTCTGTGACCTTTTCTTCTATAAAATGGTGTGAAAAATTCCAACCTCATAGGTATTGAGAGGATTCAAAGAAATAAAATATGTAAAACATCCAACATGATGTATGGCTCAAGACATATATTCATTTCTCTCATTTATCAAGTCATTCAAAATTTTATCTTTGTTTTCAGAATGTTTTCTGAAATTTCACTCCATTCTTACTGTCTAGTCACCAAATCAAGAAACATCTAACATCTCTATCTCTATTACTGATAATGCCTCTTGTGTTCCCTGCCTTCAGATGCTCAGCTCCTGAAGGCAGGCAGATTATTCCTCCTAAAATTCTGACCAGAAAGATTTAAGATTTGCCTGTACAATCT
This sequence comes from Bos javanicus, assembly GCF_032452875.1. Lineage (NCBI taxonomy): Eukaryota > Metazoa > Chordata > Mammalia > Artiodactyla > Bovidae > Bos > Bos javanicus. The sequence goes on along the minus strand of NC_083871.1, from coordinate 13,031,495 downwards.
TCTGTAAGAACTCAAACTCATCTTTAACCCTTCTTAAAATTTTCTAGTAATTGTGGTAGACCATTCAAAAACTAGAATTAGACTTTACAGAATTGTAAAGCTTTCTTTAGCTCCCTGCCTCCTTCCATTTCAAAAGTATACTCTTCAAAAGCTCTTTACCACTACGGCAGGTAGGCTGTAAAATAAGCCCCGTTGATCTCTTCCTCATGGACTTCTATAAGCTCTTCCCTTGAACGGGCACTGCGTCTAGAGACTCGCTTCTAACAAGCAGGATACAACAAAAGTGATGGGATGTCACTTCTAAGATTGGTTTTCAAAACCCTGCGACTGGCATCTTTTTTGTCCTCTTGCTGTTGAAAGCCAACCCACCATGTTGTATGTGGTCCTATGGAGAGGCCCGTATCACAAGAAACTGCTGTTTGTGGCCAATAGCCAGCAAGGACCTGAGGCCTGCCAAGTTGGAAGTGGATCTCCTGCATTCAGGCAACAGCTATGAGTGGCCTTGGAGCAGACCTTCGCCAAGTTGAGCGTGTGTGTGACTGCAGCTGTAGCTACAACCTTACTTTTGGCTTTATGAGACATCTTGAGTCAGAGGTATCCAGCTAAACTGACCTACAGATACTGTAATCTGTGAGTATTTCTTATTTTAAGTTGCTACGTTCTGGTAGTAATTTATTATAGAACAATAGAAAGGGGGGCTTCCCTGGTGGCTCAGACGGTAAAGAATCTGCCTGCAATGTGGGGGACCTGGGTTCAATCCCTGGGTTGGGAAGATGCTCTGGAAGAGAGCATGGAAACCCACTCTAGTATTCTTGCCTGGAGAATCCCATGGACAGAGGAGCCTGGTGGGCTGCAGTCCATGTGGTCGCAAAGAGTCGGACACGACTAGCAACTCAGCACAGCCCAGCCCAGCCGTAATAAATATAGGAAAACGGGGAAGTCTGGAATCAGGCTGGAATGAAAGCAGGGAGGATTTTGAAGAGTATATTAAAGCAGCCTAAATTTCCTTGAAAAGACTGTAGTGGCAGAAAGCTTAGCCACATTATCACCTTCTGAAGCACAACATAGGAAATACTCCTACTGAACCAAATGAACAAGAGAAGTAGATTTCCAAAGTGTTGAAGGCACTGCCTGCTTTCTTTCTGCTGCTTATAGTAAAATATGATGACTAGCCATCAACTCAGAGGACAGCTGAACAGAAAGGAACCAACAAAACATGATGGTTCTGAGAGTCTCGATTCTAAGACTAAGAAATGGCTTCCAAACAAAGATCAAATCCAGGATTCTGTCATGGTCTAAAAATGGAGCAGAGGGTATGAACATAAAATCTTTTGTTAAGAATTCTGAGCTTAGAAAACTCACATTTTTTAATCAAAGGTGATAAGCAAGTCTGTCACCTACCTTAAATGGAGACACTGTCTCTATTTTCCAAGGCTGTTCACTATGTAAAATATCATTGAAAAAATATCTGAAACAAAGGGCATTAGTGCCTCTGCTCACAACACATGCAGAATAGTCAGAGAGCCCTGGGGGAATTGTGTTCCAATAATATTCACCCTCATTTCTGCACCATTTGGGTATCTGATGAATCTTCCCATGAGTATGGCATTCCCTTGACTACATTGATACGTGTGGCCAAGAGTGGCCAGACAAAATCTATTCAGTCTTTCCCACAGCATATAATTAAAACTACTATTAAAAGAACTCCAAATAGCAGAATGAGACCAACTTGCAGTTCTGAGACTGACTATACTCCCCAGGCTCCCAGACCCTACTGGTTAAACAAATTCCATAAACCATCAAGGTCTACTTTAGAAATACAGGGGTATCTCCTTAAGATTCTTCAAGTGAGTTTTTCACTTGGTCTAAGGTACTAGTGGTATCAGAGTCTTTAGTGCCATACCACTACATCCTTAAATATAGCAGGGGATATGAGTGATTTTACAGACCAGGAATGGGACCACAAGGGAAAAACACAGGGGTGAAGGGAATTCTATAATCCATAAAAACCCTGGCCACTGAGCTGAGGTCAACCTGAATGCTTTCCAGGATAGAGGTGGTGTCACTGATTCAATTCAGTTCAGTCGCTCAGTCGTGTCCAACTCTTTGCGACCCCATGGACTGCAGCACACCAGGCCTCCCTCCCCATCATCAGCTCCTGGAGTTTACTCACTCGTGTCCATTGAGTCGGTTATGAGATCCAACCAGCTCATCCTCTGTCGTCTCCTTCTGCTCCCACCTTCAATATTTCCCAGCATCAGGGTCTTTTCAAATGTGTCAGTTCTTCGTATCAGGTGGCCAAAGTAATGGAGTTTCAGCTTCAGCATCAGCCCTTCCAATGAATATTCAGGACTGATTTCCTTTAGGATGGACTGGTTGGATCTCCTTGCAGTCCAAGGGACTCTCAAGAGTCTTCTCCAACACCACAGTTCAAAAGCATCAATTCTTCAGCACTCAGCTTTCTTTATAGTCCAACTTTCACATCCACACATGACTACTGGAAAAACCACAGCTTTGACTAGATGGATCTTTGTTGGCAAAGTAATGTCTCTGCTTTTTAATATGCTGTCTAGGATGGTCATACTTTTCTTCCAAGGAGTAAGCGTCTTTTATTTTCATGGCTGCAGTCACCATCTGCAGTGGTTTTGGAGTCCAAAAAAATAAAGTCAGCCACTGTTTCCACTGTTTCCCCATCTATTTACCATGAAGTGATGGGACCAGAAGCCATGATCTTAGCTTTCTGAATGTTGAGTTTTAAGCCAACTTTTCACTCTCCTCTTTCATTTTCATCATGAGGCTCTTTAGTTTTTCTTCGCTTTCTACCATAAGTGTGGTGTCATCTGCATACCTGAGGTTATTGATATTACTCCCAGCAATCTTGATTCCAGCTTGTGCTTCCTCCAGCCCAGTGTTTCTCATGATATATTCTGCATAGAAGTTAAATAATATACAGGGTGACAATATACAGCCTTGATGTACTCCTTTCCCAGTTTGGAACCAGTCTGTTGTTCCATGTCCAGTTCTAACTGTTGCTTCTTGACCTGCGTACAGATTTCTCAGGAGGCAGGTCAGATGGTCTGGTATTCCCATCTCTTTCAGAATTTTTCACAGTTTATTGTGATCCACACAGTCAAAGGCTTTGGTATAGTCAATAAAGCAGAAGTAGATGTTATTCTGGAACTCTCTTGCTTTTTCAATGAGCCAACGGATGTTGGCAATTTGATCTCTGGTTCCTCTGCCTTTTCTAAAACCAGCTTGAACATCTGGAAGTTCACGGTTCATGTATTGTTGAAGCCTGGCTTGGAGAATTTTGAGCATTACTTTTCTAGTGTATGAGATGAGTGCAATGGTGTGGTAGTTTGAACGTTCTTCAGCATTGTCTTTCTTTGGGATTGGAATGAAAACTGACCTTTTCCAGTCGTGTGGCCACTGCTGAGTATTCCAAATTTGCTGGCATATTGAGTGCAGCACTTTCAGAGCATCATCTTTTAGGATTTAAAAGAATTCAACTGGAATTCCATCACCTCCACTAGCTTTGCTTGGAGTGATGTTTCCTAAGGCCCGCTTGACTTTGCATTCTAGAATGTCAGGCTCTAGGAGAGTGATCACACCATCATGGTTATCTGGGTTATGAAGAGCTTTTTTGTATAGTTCTTCTGTGTATTCTTGACACCTTCTGCTTCTGTTAGGGCCATACCTGTACAATGTCATGAACCTCTGTCCATAGTTCTTCAGGCACTCTATCAGATCTAGTCCCCTGAATCTATTTGTCACTTCCACTGTATAATCATAAGGGACTTGAACAGATAGTCTAGAACAAAGAGTATTCAATGCCTCAGAAATCTTAGAGCCCTGGAGAGAACTGTTTCCCAACCATTATTATTATTATTAGGGTATAGTAGCTTTACAATTGGAGAAGGCAATGGCACCCCACTTCAGTATTGTTGCCCAGAAAATCCCATGGATGGAGGAGCCTGGTAGGCTGCAGTCCATGGGGTCGCTAAGAGTCAGACATGACTGAGCGACTTCACTTTCACTTTCCACTTTCATGCACTGGAGAAGGAAATGGCAACCCACTCCAGTGTTCTTGCCTGGAGAATCCTATGGACAGAGAAGCCTGGTAGGCTGCATGCAGTCCATGGGGTCGCACAGAGTCGGATACAACTGAAGCGATGCAGCAAGCAAGCAAGCAAGCTTTACAATATTGTGTTAATTTCAAAAACTGCCTAGAAATTCAGCTGATTTTTGAAGTTTCTATAACATTATTTGAAATAGATGGGTAAACAGTGGAAACAGTGTCAGACTTTATTTTTTGGGGCTCCAAAATCACTGCAGATGGTGACTGCAGCCATGAAATTAAAAGACGCTTACTCCTTGGAAGAAAATTTATGACCAACATAGATAGCATATTCAAAAGCAGAGACATTACTTTGCCAACAAAGGTTCGTCTAGTCAAGGCTATGGTTTTTCCAGTGGTCATGTATGGATGTGACAGTTGGACTGTGAAGAAGGCTGAGTGCCGAAGAATTGATGCTTTTGAACTGTGGTGTTGGAGAAGACTCTTGAGAGTCCCTTGGACTGCAAGGAGATCCAACCAGTCCAATCTGAAGGAGATCAGCCCTGGGATTTCTTTGGAAGGAATGATGCTAAAGCTGAAACTCCAGTACTTTGGCCACCTCATGTGAAGACTTGCCTCACTGGAAAAGACTCTGATGCTGGGAGGGATTAGGGGCAGGAGGAGAAGGGGTTGACAGAGGATGAGATGGCTGGATGGGATCACCGACTCGATGGACGTGAGTCTGAGTGAACTCCGGGAGCTGGTGATGGACAGGGAGGCCTGGTGTGCTGCGATTCATGGGGTCGCAACGAGTTGGACACGACTGAGCGACTGAACTGAACTGAACTGACAACATTATTCAGTTTACTCTGTTGAAGACTTTCCCACCGTTACTCCTTTCATATACTCTGCAGGTAAACTAGTCTTTTTATTTCTTGAGTTCACCCAATATTAGCTCAGCTTCTTAGCTACAGAAAACATATAAAAATAACAAAAATTCTTGCAAATAAAAGCTGAAACACAAGTCTCAAACTCACGCTTTTACTTTCGTGTGTCCTTTGTTGTGATGATTCTTTTAGACTGTGGTTTTCTGGCCTTTTGACAGACTGCTTTGAAAATGATTTAAATTCTTTACCATATATATTTGTTTCCACAGCAAAATACTAAGCTTCTTGGGAGTATAAACTATATTTTTCCATGACTCAATATTTCTAATTCAATTCCTCTTTATAAATGATAGCTACTTACTAAGATATAAATGTCATTAAGTCTCTGATGAATATATTCTATATGAGGAGGGAACCAGTGATCCCTATTTTTCCCACTGATATCCAGAACTAAACAGTCAAGAGACCAAAGTAGACCTCTGTAATTCAAATGTCACACTGCAATTTCAAATTGGCAGCCTTCCTTGAGTTTCATTTTACTTGCTAAGGAAACAATGAAGCACTTATTCTGATGCCAGCAGAATTGTGGGAAGAGACTTAAGAGATTTGTATTTTCCTGAATCTTTAATCTGCAGAAGAGAGCAACTACACTGACCAAGTGGCACATTATTATTATTTCAATAATTCTTTAGATGTACAACTAATTGAATCTTGGAAAATATGGTGTATTCACATAAAAATTGACTCATATGATTGCAAAAATGCTGATTATCACATAGATCTAGAAATTATAGCAACAGAATTGATAGTAAACAAAAAGTAAGACCAACAAAAATATCATTGATGGTGTTTCTACGGATTAATAATAAACGTACTCTCAAACTTATAATTTCCTTTGAGGGAAAATAATTTTTACTCCTTTCCTCATTATGGCTATCTGGTGGTTTGTGACAACAATTTCTTCTTGAAAAGTGTCTGCAATACCAGCACTCAAAAGTCTTCTCGTCAGTTTTCCCGGCATCTTTAAACTGGACAGCTCCAGCCCTGATTATCCCAACCCTTCCCACAAACCCCCATAGCCCTAGGCCATTGGCAGTGCACATTCTGTTCCAGCAGATGCGAGGCTGGGTGGAGAAATTTGCAGTCTTAAAGAAGTACTATGAGTGTCCCACTTTGAGACACAAAGTCTTTAAGTCATTTTATAGGACCCTGGAGAGCAGGAATCATGTCATATTCATTTTATACCCACATAACTGTTAAATATAAGCAATTGGACACGACAGATTTTAACTTTTTTCATTAAATATTGAATTCACACAAATAATATTTATGAAATATACAAAAATATAATGAAATAAGGATATAACCACCACAAATGAACTAACAACTTAAGGAGCAGTACCGCTACATTTCAATTATAATCCTCTCTTTGTGCCTCTTGATTCTGTAATAGTTTAGTCTCTTGCCCTTAAGAATAATTCTGCTGATTTTTATCATTCTTGTTTTTCTTTAGTTTTACCATATTTTTGTATGACTGAGTAATGTATCAGTAATTTTTACATGATTTTAAACTTCATATAAATGGAATCATGTATTCTTCTGTGCCTTTCTCCTTTTAATTATAGGCTCCTGAAATCCCTGTTATGAAGTGCAGAAACATCTTTTGTATGGCATTCCATTGAATATACCTCAATATATTAACCCATTCTCTTTCTGATAGAGATATAAGTTGTATCCAATTCTTTTCTTTTACAAGAATGATATTACACCGTGCTTCCACAACAAACTGTGGTAAATTCTTAAAGAGATGGGAATACCAAACCACCTGACCTGCTTCCTGAGAAACCTACATGCAGGTCAAGAAGCAACAGTTAGAACTGGTCATGGAACAATGGACTGGTTTCAAATTGGGAAAGGAGTATGTCAAGGCTGTACATTGTTACCCTGCTTATTTAACTTATATGCAGAGTATATCATGTGAAATGCTAGGCTGGATGAGTCACAAGCTGGAAGCAAGTCTGCTGGGAGAAATATCAATAACCTCAGATATGCAGATGACACCACTCTAATGGTAGAAATTGAAGAGGAACTAAAGAGCCTCTCAATGAATGTAAAAGAGAATGAAAAAGCTGGCTTAAAACTCAATGTTCAAAAAACTAAGATTATGGAATCTGGTCCCATCACTTCACGGCCAGTGGATTGGGAAAAAATGGAAACAGTGGCAGACTTTATTTTCTTGGTCTCCAAAATCACTGCAGATGGTGACTGCAATCATGAAATTAAAAGACGCTTGCTCCTTGGAAGAAAAGTTATGACCAACCTAGACAGCATATTAAAAAGCAGAGACATTACTTTGCCAACAAAGGTCCGTCTAGTCAAGGCAATGGTTTTTCCAGTGGTCATGTATGGATGTGAGAGTTGGACCATAAAGAAGGCTGAACACTGAAGAATTGATGCTTTCAAACTGTGGTGCTGGAAAAGACCCTTGAGAGTCCCTTGCACAGCAAGGAGATCAAACCAGTCAATTCTAAAGAAAGTCAACCCTGAATATTCATTGGAAGGACTGATGCTGAAGCTGAAGCTCCAATTCTTTGGACACGTGATGCAAAAGACTCACTGGAAGAGCTGACTCACTGGAAAAGACCCCGAGCTGGGAAAGACTGAAGGCAGGAGAAGGGAACAACAGAGGATGAGATGGTTGGATGGTATCATGGATTCAATGGACATGAGTTTGAGCAATCTCAGGGAGACAGTGAAGGACAGGGAGGCCTGGTGTGCTGCAGTTCATTGGGTCACAAAAGTCAAACATGACTGAGTGACTGAACAACAACAGCAACATCTCATGAATTTAGAATTTTACTAAGGTGTTTTTTTAAGAAATATAATTGTTGGGTCAACTTCACTAGATAATACCGAATCATTTTTCAAAGTGAATTGGCCAATTTATACTTATACAGAGAAGAGTTCCTTTTAGTTCATATTCCCACCAAAACTTAAAATATCCAATTTAAATCAATTTAATAGATGGAAAATAGTATTTCATTTTGGTTTTTAATTTTTACATTTTGATTCCTAATATGTTTCAGCATCTTTTCATGTGCTCATTGGCCACTCAGATTTCTCTTTTCCTACAGTATGACTATTTAAGTCAATGGTCTATATGTAGACTTTTCTCGTTGGCTCACAGAGGACTTTTTATATAGGTTTCTTTCAGTTTTTTATTTTTTCAAATATTTTCTTCAAGCTTCTGGTATGTCTGTTTTCACAGAAGTAATCTTTTGATAAGTAGAAGTTCTTAATCTTAATGCACTCAATTTTCTCAATTGTTTCCTTTATGGATTTGTTAAGTGTCTCATGTAAGGAACCATTTCTTACACTGAAGTCATAAAGATATTCTTCTATACTGAATCCTAAATTTTACAGCTTTTCTTTTCACATTTGAGTAATAATTCATCTGGAATGAACTTTGAGCTCAGGTTAAGATGAGGATTGCAATTTTACCATTTACCCTTCATTGAAAAGCCTAATATTTCTCAACTCATTAGAATGTTATCTGTGTCACAAACAAATTTTCTATGTGGGAGCGTCTGTTTCTCAGCTAATTGACCAACTTATCCATTCTTTTGTCCTAGGTTCTAACTTGCTACAGTTTAATAATAAATATCTCTTAATATAATATAATAAATATCTCTTAATAATAAATACCATGTGAAATATCATGGTTATTTCTGATGCATTATTCTTTCATATATATATTTGAGCATCAGGTTATCAAATTCCATCTAAAAATTCCTTAGAATCATTTTTATTTCAATCATATTGAATATATAAATTAACTTATAGAAAATTGACTGAATTAAGCTACTGAGTCTCCTAATCCACGAACAAGAGGTTTTTTTTTTTGTCTTTCTATACAAGCTTTCTTTAATAAAGTTCAATAGAATGTATTTTTCTCCATGAAGGTCATACTTATCTTTTGTTAGGCATGTTCTTGCCTTGAACAAGGTAAATAGCTTATAAATTATTTTCTTTATGTAGATACACTGAAATAGATGTTATATTTTATATTAATTCTGTATCCAGCAAATTCACTGAAATCATATATTATTTCTATCTGTAATGTATTCTCTGTATATATATTTGAGATTTTCCAAACAGACAATCACTTGGTAATAATAACTCTTATGATAACTCTTGGTAATGATAACTCTTATTTCTTTCTTTCTAATTTCTTTCTTTAATTTTTCTTTATGCCTTTCAGTACAATGTCAGATGCAACAGTGACTGATTTTCCAGTGTTAAACCATACTTGCATTATTGGCTAAACTCAACTTGGCCATGATATCTTTTTTATGTTATGGAATATGGTTTGCTACTATTTTGTTTAGGATTTTTTGTATTATTTTGAGTAGGGAAGAACTTCTTATTCTTTTGAATAGGAATAACTTACAAATCTTTTTCATCATTATTTGGTGTTGGTACCAAGGCCATATACCTCATTATATACATTTCACGCTCTAAAGATTTGACTATATTCCTGGTATCAGGAATGATTTCTATGATTGAAGGATATTTCTTAGTTCATACAATGGGCAGGAGAAGATCTATGCAGTATAGATCTTGGTATCACTTAGGCCATTTCGACTATTCTGTGCCTACTACATGTTTATTCAGTTATGACTAAAAAGCAGTCATGTCAGTATGAGTCACCAGGCTGCTATTTCCAAGGTCCCAAAGGTTTTCAAGGAATGAAATATGCATTAATATTTTTTTTTCTTGGCTTTACATGCAGAAGATTTTGGTGCAATGTGATAAAGATAAGGTATTCTTGTAAATTCATAGTCTCTCAAAACAATTAAAATGTGATAGAAAAAGCCCACAGAAAGGTGCTAACCCTCAAAGTGCCAAAGACAAGTACAGCTTATTCCTTTAAGTCCTTTCCCTAACTTCAGTCTCCAATCTATTCCTAGATTCTTTTATCCCTGTATTCTATGCCATTTTTCCTTCACTATTTCAGATTATGCTCCTAACTAAACGTCATTCTTCTCATTTAACTCTTGTCTCCACTCTTTATCTTAATATCATTTGAGTGATTCAGTTTGATTCAATGTCTTGGCTTCCTCTAACTGCCCAGTGTTGCGCTCATCCCTCCAAGTATTACAAGTCAAGCAGCTATTTGAAAGCTGCCATTGAAGAGTTTACAAACGAGTGGTAGATAAAAAGTGGCAGAGAAAGCTACACAAGGTGCTGCTGACTGAATAAAAACCGGCCCTCAGCCCAGCTGAGAGAGCCCAGGAAAGCTTTTGGAGGAATGGATGAAACCTAAACAGAGTCCTGAAAGGTGAACAGGATTAACAAGAGCAACAAAGAGTGTAGGGAATGGCATTCAAGGTAGAGAAAACAGGAGACGCAAAAGCATGGGGAACCACAGGATCCCTATGGCCCACTGGAAAGTTAGTTTCCCAGGATAATAAGGCCCAACTCTCACTGTGCATTTTAGCATTTTAGAGCTTTTTGGTAAAAAATTAAATTCAACTCATAAATGTTTTTAAAGTTGGAAAAATGCTGTCATTTGTGTTTGTTTTTATGGCATTTGTGTAACATTGCTAACTCTGCAATTCATCACTGAATTGTTCTAGAATGGTTTCTAGAAAGTATAGAGTCTGTAATCTGAGATAAATTTAATTTAAATTTAATTTAAATTTTACCTGATATTTTGTATCTGGCTCATGAATTCATATCACAATGTGGTAGTTGGAAAGAAAATAAGAAAACATATTCCAATCACTTGAATTATAATAAACAAAAATAAACCCCAAAGATGAGATACAAAAAGATGGCATTATTTAGACAAAGTTTTCTGTTCTAACTTCTAATTTCCCTTCACATGCTACATCTTCCTGTCTCTGCTCAATGTTATAAATAATAATGTTTCTACATACAAATAATATTACTAGAGAGGACCTTTCAAGTAGAGCAGTATGCCGCCTCTTGAGTATAGTGTGTTTGAGTGTGTGTGTGCTTGTGTGCACATGTGTGCATTGCTTAGGTAAGACCAAAAATGAACACAATCTTTAACAATGTCTTCCAAGTACCTTATGATTCTGGATTTCAATGACAATAACCACCAGTAGAGATCTGGGATCATAAGCCAAAGGGTATGATTAAATATAATAATTTTAAAAGTCCAGTCAAATTGGAGTCTGCATACAAGTTGAAAGGTTTTGTGTTTCTTCTATTTTTCTGGCTCCTCTAATCACCATAAAGCAATCTCCCTTTTATTTATTTATTTTGTCTTTTGTGTGTGTGTGTGTTCCCCATCCTGAATGCTCCTCCCACCTCCCTCCCCATCCCGTCCCTCTGGGTCATCCCAGTGCACCGGCCCTGAGCACCCTGTATCATGCATTGAACCTGGACTGGTGATTCATTTCACATGTGATAATATACATGTTTCAATGTCATTCTCCAAATCATCCCACCCTCGCCCTCTCCCACAGAGTCCAAAAGACTGTTCTATACATCTGGGTCTCTTTTGCTGTCTCACATATAGGGTTATCATTACCATCTTTTTAAATTCCATATATATGCGTTAGTATACTGTATTGGTATTTTTCTTTCTGGCTTACTTCACTCTGTATAATAGGCTCCCGTTTCATCCACCTCATTAGAACTGATTCAATCTCCCTTTTCAATACACCTGACTTTCCATTTCTAAGTTATTCTATCACTGTTACTAGCAGCTAAAGATAGTGAGAATTATTTTATTATTTAAAGTATAAAATATTTTTATACATTTTAGTATGCCTACAATATGTCATGTAAATAAGTACTACTATAATTGAAAGATATATGCATTTAGTTCTTTTAAAAATTAAGACCTTTATCAAATGATCCTTTTATAAAAATAATCACTGAATTTAAAGACAATATATTTAAATTGCTGTGTATATTGTATTTTATAAATACCATACAGCTCTATTGTTAGTTATCTTTTTCTTCTCCTTAATATGAATTACAAAATATTTAAAATGTTAGGTGTTAAAAACATCCATGGTGAAATATTAGGAAGTGAGTCCAAACTGCAGACCCTGTGACTACATTGTGTGCTATGTTTCAGAATTAAATACTAGTTTTGAGTGATTATTTTCAAATTGTTATTCAACATACAAAACACATGGTTCTAGAGAAGTTCTTCTGAGCACAGAGCTAGTTAATAAGACACATAGAATTTTTAATTTCACACATGAAGCAGGAAGGTAAAGATAAGCATTATTTTCCACCAAAAAACAAACCTTTAGGAAATAGTTGTTATTGTTATTGCAGTTGCCAGACACTCCTTGCAATTCAGCCACAGTGTTCTAAAATGGTTGACAACAAAAATTAAAACACGCGTTTCCCTCCACTAGAGACAGCAGCGTAATACAAAGGAAGGAAGACCACTGAAGTTCCAGTGCTTACTATAACATAAACTTTCAAGAACTAAGGGAATACGCCCAAACTCTTAGTTTTTCAACCATGTAACCAGTTATAAAGCCAGTTCATATTATTGAAAGGCCATCCACAGTAACTGCAATCTCTTGTTTGTACAACACAACCTGCTTCCAAACAGGAACAGCAAATAGAGTAAGTCAAATGTAATGTTATCCCTTTAATGCTTTTTCACATAAAAATTACATTTTTGTAAACCTTTAACTCTTATGCAAACCATAACTTGCATTATATTTCTGTTTCTAATTATTACATATTAACACAAGCAATAAAAATGCTTATCCATGTAGGCAGCTGCTCTAAATTGTATTCAATACTTTAAAAGATTCTAAAAAAATAAACTAATGCTGTCATTATGTAGTTGTAATAATAATTTCTAGTAATAAAAACAAATTATGAAAGAAAGATTAAATTATATTTTAAGAGAAGGAGCCTCGGTTTCTGGAGTGATAATTAATCTTGTTACAAACTACCACACAAAAAGGCTTTGAAATGTCATCTATAATCTAAGACTTCAAAGTCTAATAAATATTATATCTTAATATTGAAAGAAGCAAAAGCAAAATAATCATATAATTTTAAAAGTGTACGTAAAATAACTCATTTTAATGTGAACAACCATTACATACGTCCTAATTTTAAAAAGTGGTACAGTACTGGTTCACACTTCATTTCCAACCTAAGCCCACAGGGTTTCGCATTACATTTTGCTCTTTTTGATAGAAACGAATTCCCAAAATACAAATACGTGACTCATGTGACATAAAACATATGCCAGAATTACATCATCGTGCCTTAAAAGGTAAACACTGATAGCTGTGGCATATGAATGGAAATTAAATTTGTTACTGAAAATAAAATCTAGTTGAAAAATTTACTATAACCTTAGGATTTCATGGGATAGTGCTGACTGTCTGAGGGGTTTACTGAAATCCTCCATGCTTACCTTTCAGATTGGGGTTTTTTTTGGGGGGCGGGGGGAGAAAAAAGAAAGAAAAATAAATGAACGATAATTTTATAAATCCAGAAGTACAATGCTTTATCACAGATACACTCAGATCTACATTTAAAATTTTTCAGTAGTTTAGATTTACATCTCCCTCTTCTTTAAAGTATCCTTTCTTTTAATTTTCAGCTGTTAGGCAGAGCCATTTTAACTTAAAAAAAAATCAGAATGTTTAACAGAGAATGAACAGAAACAGGAATCCAATTCAAATTGAGTTGGGCATTCGCTTATTTTAAATTCTTCCAGTTTAAATATTTGAAGGAAAAAAACAGAAAATTCAGAAATTTAAATGAAGTTTTGGGATTATCTGTATATTTTAAATTCTACTGGAGTATGACTTATAATTTATTAAACTATTAAAACAGATACATATAATCACACACAATACATGGTAAAGCATTCTTAATCCTCAATAAGGTTCTGATAAGATGCCCACTGTTCTTTTACATTTTCAGGATATATTTCCTCACAGTGCAATGTTTTCCTTATAGGCAATTCAAGCAACCAACTCCCCTCTGTCAATGTGACAGGTTCCAAGTTAGAATCAACCCTGGGTTATGTGACCAAAACCAGAGTTATCTTTTCTTCAGCAGACAATCGGAGAAGGAAATGGCACCCCATTCCAGTACCCTTGCCTGGAAAATCCCATGGACGGAGAAGCCTGGTAGGCTGCAGTCCATGGGGTCGCGAAGAGTCGGACACGACCAAGCAACTTCACTTTCACTTTTCACTTTCATGCATTGGAGAAGGAAATGGCAACCCAGTCCAGTGTTCTTGCCTGGAGAATCCCAAGGACCGCAGAGCCTGGTGGGCTGCCGTCTATGGGGTCGCACAGAGTCGGACACGACTGAAGCGACTTAGCAGCAGCAGCAGTAGACAATGCTGATCTAAGTGCTGGCTCTGGAAATTAACTGGATGAACCTGGTCGTTCTGCATTTAATTTGAGGTTTTCCTGGCTGGCCTAGGGAATGTCATGGGGGATATTATCAAATAAAAATGATTCTAACTTTGAAATCACAAGATAATTCTATAAATGGTAAGAAAAATGAGAAACCAAGTGATTGATTACACAACTCAGGGTTAACAAGGCTATGTAAATCAATAAATTATTCAATTACATATGAAATTAATAAATTATTCAAGGACCATCCAAATCGCTCATTGGATAACCAATATTGGTTATTTTCATTATGTATTTTACTTTTCATTAACACAGAGAGAGAATAAATAAAAAATAAGGACATAACACTCAAATCAATCAATTTAAAAACACTTGGAAACATTAATAAAAATAAGTCTAAATCAAGTAAATAAATTGACATGTTTACACAACAGTGGGTTTTCACTATTTGCAGACCTTTTATCTCTCCAACACACAGACAATTCTGTGTGTTGGTTGGTTTTAGCTGGGCATGCTTTGGTGAGGCAGGCACAAGAAAGGGAGAGGGATACGTCCAAAAGGAACATGAGAGAGAAACAAACAATGAGAAAGAGCTCCTTGACCTTTTCAATAAAGTGAAGGTTACTTGGTGTAGCAAACACCTGCTTTCTGTTTCAACAACTTGCAGGCAGAAGAAAAAGCTTAACCTAAAACTAAACTCCGATTTTTTTTAGAATAGTTGTATACTCAGCTATTCTTCCCTTTAAGCCCTATCTTCACAGGCTACTTCTGGATTAAGTATTTACCTATAGTAAAATAACTCTTCAATCTCCCTATTAATAGGAATTTATAGAACAAAGAATTCCAGAACCTAGGTGTTACAAGAAACTTCATTACCCAAAACGGGAATCCTTCCAGCATCTCTTGTGTCCCAGTTACTCTGTGTGTGCCTAGATACAGACAGACACATCTGTCTACTCCATTCAAAATCAGCAGTGTGTTGCAAAGAGTCCAGGCTTCGGAGCCAGAAGGACTCTTTTCCCATTCTAAATCTGGCAGCCACTAGCTATGCCACTAGAAAAAGCCTCAATTATTACATCTTTAGAAAAAGGGGGTGGGGGAAGATTCTCTTCTGCTTGTTATAAAGATTATCTGAAATCATGTAGGAAAGGCACCCGGCAGAATGCCTGGCACTGAATATTTATTTACCCTCCTTGCCCCTGAGCATATCTGCTCAGGTGACAATCCACTCTGCTTTCCTTTTAAAAACAGGCATGCTGCTGCTGCTAAATCGCTTCAGTCATTTCCAACTCTGTGTGACCCTATGGACGGTAGCCCACCAGGCTCCTCTGTTCATGGGATTCTCTAGGCAGGAAAACTGGAGTGGGTTGCCATACCCTCCTTCAGGAGATCTTCCCAACCCAGGGATCAAACTCTGGTCTCCTGTATTGCAGGCAGATTCTTTACCGCTGAGCCACCAGGGAAGTCCCCTCGAACAGGCATACAAACAAATAAACAAAATCCATATGGTATACTTCTAAGTATAAACACTGAATGACAAATATTCCTTATGCATTTATTCAAATTATTAGAGAAAATCTTACACTAAAAAAAAACACACAAAACTTTAGGTTGAAAGCTTTGGCAGATGAATGTGATCTATTCCTCAAAATAACTGGAGAAAATATGTAGTATGTGATCTAAAATGTTCAGTTGGGAAGCCTTAATTAAAGAAATATCTGATTTTTCCCTCTTTCCTTGTTAGACCTGATGCTTTATTCCTCATGCTTTATGGAATATAAGGAACTGGCCCTGTACTTCTAAGCAAAGACACTGAGATTCAGCAACTGGAAAATTTGGCCTCCTCACCTTCCACCACTTGATGTCACCCGTACTCCCCTGAACTTCAGTCCAAATTTTTTCTAACAGAGTGAGCAGGTAACAGCCAAATCTGCAATGATCCTAATTCAGGCTTGCAGCCAAAGCAAATCAGCGTCTCTGATAAAACACAAGATACTTGTGCAGAGAACTGAAAAATTGGGAAGATGAAAGTTCAAACATTTGAGGAAATCACTGTTTTTGTTTCAAAAAAATACTTGCCATTTAAAATGAATTCTGAAAGTGAAAAACTAAATCAATTAAATAGAATTTTAAGAAACTAATTCACTCACATGAAGAATAGTCTGATGTTTATTCTTAGATCAATAGTTGACTGAAGCACCACTGAAAAAATTTTCTACTATAATAAAGAGAGCATACATCCTCATTATACTACAAGCAAATGAAAAATGAATATACATTTGGGTTAAAACATTCCACACTAAAAATACATAAAAAAATATTTTAATGTCTCTTTATTAATCTTTACTAGGTCCTTGATAGAAACCAAAAAAGTTCTGGAAAAATAATATATCAGATGAGTAGAGGTTGAACATATGAAGTTGCACTGTCCTTCTACCAGCTGGTATAACAAAGAATATCTATTTTACCTGAATGTTCACTATGTTTATGGAGCATGAAACACTGCAGCTACATTGTTGATGGATCCTTTGACATGTCAATGTGAAACATATGCATGTTTAACATGTTTATAAAAAAGTATGTTGTCCCATTATATCAACGTACATTTGGCACTCACATTAGAAATAGACCAGCATCTGTATTATATTACGACACACAAAGGTTCCGGAGAGTCGTTTTCACTTGGGGGTTAGCTTCTATTCATGTGCTTGATCTTTTACAGAGAGCAGGATGCAAAATTACTCCAATATGGATCTACTCTATGGAATATGTGCTGGTGGAAAAGCTTTGTTCTGCATTATGTGAGCACAAATCATAGTGAGCAGATCCAAAGAACTTTCTCTTCCTGGGGGGAAAAAATTCTAAAAAACTCACCAATTTTCAGTACTTTTTCTGTGTATGTTTGTATATGTATGTATGTCTTTCATTCAAAATGATTACTGATTTTTTGAAAAAGTGTTCCCTGTTACATACTTACTGTAGAAAATTTGGAAAAAAATTGAAAAATACAAAGCAGAGAGAGAAAAATCCAAGATAGCTAGTATTTATATTTTGGTATTTTTACCCATTTTTTGTTTCAATGAATGTATCTTAATAATGGTAAAAGAGGGCTTATTTGATCCAGAAGACTTCATACTTTAAATATGATACCATTAATTGATTGATAAGCTAATCACAAACACAAGCAATATTTCCTTTCTGTGAGGATGAGGTTGACACATTCTCCTTGAAAAACTGCAAAGATCTGTCTTACTGTTATATGGTGAAGAGAGTTTTATCGAGTAGGGATGTAGTAAGAAGAAATGAAGGAAGAAGAATGTTTGCAAGCGCAACTCACCTCATCGTCGTCAGCATCGTACTGGGCATAGTGCTGTTCAAGCAGCTCTCTCTGGCGCCTTTCTTGTTCCAGCGTCTGGCTTATCAACTGGGCAACCTCACTCACTTGTCCAGGTTTTTCTCGCCCAATAACAAATCTACATGAAAGTTAAAGAGAACTGGTATAGTCAGGCTCTCCAGCAAAAAAGGAATGCTAAGCAAAGTAAATAAGCTTCACGTTTCATCAGAGTATATCAAGCCTCAAAAAAATAATATTACCTGTTTTTTTAAAGGTATGCTTGGGTAGAAGGAAAGGTTAGCTGAGCAATTAAAGTGATTTTTGCAGCCAAAGACCAAAGGAAAAGAGGAAAAGTAAAGAAGCACAAAAATTATTACTTTAGGAGAAGGCAAAACAGATATAATCCATCCTCCAGTACTTTACACATTTTTGATGCCCTACAAAATGAAAGCAAGGTCATAATTTTCTGTAACACTGAACTTTAGAATCATTTCCACAGTTACATTCTCTTTATTTATTTATTTTTTATTCAAGTAAATTTTATTAAAAATTAACTCTATTCAATTCCTTTTTGCTACGTTCTTTGTCTTCCAAACTTTTAAAATCACAATATAATTTTCGTCCTTTTCCTTTCTAAAGTTTTTCTCTAATACATCTCTCCTAATTTTAATGAATTAATCACTTTCACAAAAGACTTTTTTTATTTCACAAAAGACTTTAAATAAATGTTTTTACCTTTCTCTTCAAGTAAAGTTATATGTTTTTTTTTTGTCACCCCTCATCCAAACATGTCCAAATATGTGAGTTATTTACTGGAAAATATTTCCCACTTTGCAATTAATCACTGTTTGCAGAGAGGAAAAATAAAAAGTCATAATTGTTTCATAGATAGGATTTTCTTCTTGTCCAAGACTATTCTAGCATCTGCCAATTTAAATCTTTTTTTTTTTAATTTTATTTTATGATACAATAGACCAGTTAGACCTAATTGATATCTATAGGACATTTCATCCCAAAACAATGAATTTCACCTTTTTCTCAAGCGCACATGGAACCTTCTCCAGGATAGATCACATCCTGGGCCATAAAGCTAGCCTTGGTAAATTCAAAAAAATAGAAATCATCCCAAGCATTTTTTCTGACCACAATGCAGTAAGATTAGATCTCAATTACAGGAGAAAAACTATTAAAAATTCCAACATATGGAGGCTGAACAACACGCTGCTGAATAACCAACAAATCACAGAAGAAATCAAAAAAGAAATCAAAATTTGCATAGAAACAAATGAAAATGAAAACACAACAACCCAAAACCTGTGGGACACGGTAAAAGCAGTCCTAAGGGGAACGTTCATAGCAATCAATACAGGCACACCTCAAGAAACAAGAAAAAAGTCAAATAAATAACCTAACTCTACACCTAAAGCAACTAGAAAAGGAAGAAATGAAGAACCCCAGGGTTAGTAGAAGGAAAGAAATCTTAAAAATTAGAGCAGAAATAAATGCAAAAGAAACAAAAGAGACCATAGCAAAAATCAACAAAACCAAAAGCTGGTTCTTTGAAAGGATAAATAAAATTGACAAACCATTAGCCAGACTCATCATGAAACAAAGGGAGAAAACTCAAATCAATAAAATTAGAAACGAAAATGGAGAGATCACAACAGACAACACAGAAATACAAAGGATCATAAGAGACTACTATCAACAATTATATGCCAATAAAATGGACAATGTGGAAGAAATGGACAAATTCTTAGAAAAGTACAACTTTCCAAAACTCGACCAGGAAGAAATAGAAAATCTTAACAGACCCATCACAAACACGGAAATTGAAACTGTAATCAAAAATCTTCCAGCAAACAAAAGCCCAGGTCCAGACGGCTTCACAGCTGAATTCTACCAAAAATTTAGAGAAGAGCTAACACCTATCCTGCTCAAACTCTTCCAGAAAATTGCAGAGGAAGGTAAACTTCCAAACTCAATCTATGAGGCCACCATCACCCTAATACCAAAACCTGACAAAGATCCCACAAAAAAAGAAAACTACAGGCCAATATCACTGATGAACATAGATGCAAAAATCCTTAACAAAATTCTAGCAATCAGAATCCAACAACACATTAAAAAGATCATACACCATGACCAAGTGGGCTTTATCCCAGGGATGCAAGGATTCTTCAATATCCACAAATCAATCAATGTAATACACCACATTAACAAATTGAAAAATAAAAACCATATGATTATCTCAATAGATGCAGAGAAAGCCTTTGATAAAATTCAACACCCATTTATGATAAAAACTCTCCAGAAAGCAGGAATAGAAGGAACATACCTCAACATAATAAAAGCTATATATGACAAACCCACAGCAAACATTATCCTCAATGGTGAAAAATTGAAAGCATTTCCTCTAAAGTCAGGAACAAGACAAGGGTGCCCACTTTCGCCATTACTATTCAACATAGTTTTGGAAGTTTTGGCTACAGCAATCAGAGCAGAAAAAGAAATAAAAGGAATCCAAATTGGAAAAGAAGAAGTAAAACTCTCACTATTTGCAGATGACATGATCCTCTACATAGAAAACCCTAAAGACTCCACCAGAAAATTACTAGAGCTAATCAATGACTATGGTAAAGTTGCAGGATATAAAATCAACACACAGAAATCCCTTACATTCTCTTTAAAATGCAAAAACTACTTGAAAAACATTTTGAGGTATGGCATACTCTATGTGAGTAAATAAGAAGGAGGCATTGACTTTTTGCTAAGTCACTATGACTCTGAAGGTAAAAAAAAAAGAGAAAAAAATGTAGGTTTTTTTTTTTTTTTTTGGTCTGTGATTTTAAAATGAAAAACTAAAACAAAGGAGAAGTAAATCAGTTCACTAAGATTGGAGCAAGATGCTATGAGGAAGGATGTGGTCTCAAGACATACTCAAGGGGAAATCCTGTCAATGTAATTCCTGTAAGAAAAAATATATAAAGAGAAAGTCACAGAAGACATTTACTTATTGCCATCTAGTCATTTAGATACATCCTCATTGATACTATGTTTCTTATTCAACAAATTAATATTCACTTTTTAAAATCTTTTCACACTAATATATGGCTCTATCTTTCTAAAAATACAAATAATATGCCTCCATAATATAGTTTCCATATATTTTTTAACTTCATTATTTTGGTTAGTAACTCTGTTTAATTTTGCTTATAAACTGAACTGATGTTTTCTTTCCTCTGATTGGGCTTCTCAGGTGGCTCAGTGATAAAGAATCTGCCTGCAATGCAGGAGACACAAGAGATGTAGGTTCAATCCTTGGATTCAGAAGATCCTATGTAGAAGGAAGTGGCAACACACTCCAGTATTATTGCCTGGAAAATTCCATGGACAGAGGAGCCTGGCAGGCTATAGTCCATGGGGTTTCACAGAGTTGGACATGATTGAGCAACTAACAGTTCTGATTATAATACTTTGCTATTTTCAATTACAATTTTAAAAGAAGTACTCTACCATTCTCTGTACAAATACACTAAATGTCAAAATTTTTATACTTGGATGTTAGTAATTTTTAGAGTTATTTTTATGTGTTTCAAATAAGTGTGAAAGTATGCCTCAGTGTTCATTTATCACCCAAGTTATTTTTCTTTGGGAAATTAATCATTGAGTTATAATCATTTTCTATATATTCTGGATACATATATGTTAGGTAGTTAGAATAGGAAAAAGGAGTCAAAAATAGTGATGGCAAAAAAACAAAGAAAGGAAAAAGCCCGGAAAAATAGAACAAAGGAAGGACCAAGAACCTGAGTGAGAACCTCAGATGAAGCAAACAGCCCTCCTGGCTAGCCCAGTTTACATCGGACAGGCTCAGGGGGAGGAGGAAAACATACAAAAAGGGGAGCCAAAATTAAGCCGCTAGCTTCTCTTCTCTTCACTTCTTTTGGGCTGGCCTGCCCTCACACCTCGAGGATGTATTTTCCTTTGCTTGCCGAATAAAACTGAGCTGTATAACACTACTCCATTGCTTCAAATTTTTGCTGCAGTGAGACAGAACCAAGGAAATTACACACTCCCCTGACATATATATGTATTATAGATACAGATATACACACACAAATCATATATGTGATTTATTATATTCTCTCAGTCTGTGGGTTGCCTTTTAATTTTCCTAAGTTTTTCAAGGAAGTCCAAATTATTCTTTTTTAAAAGATTGTGATTTGTGCTTCCTACCTAAGAAATCTGCCTGATTTAATATTACAAAGATTTTCTCCAGTTAGGTTGGTGCAAATGTAATTTCTGTTTGAGGTGGTGAATTTTAGATCACTATAACTAGGCTCAAACACATTTTTATTAATCAAATAGGAATGATTACAATCAACACAATTTTTCCAGTGAGAAATAAGTTTATCACTGTGGCATAAAAATCTGTAGCTGGGGATTCAAAGAACTCTTGGAATGCATTTTCTGGATCCTGCTAATTGTGGAAGCATTTTCTCTGGAAAAATTGTCAAGATGCTTGAAGAAATGGTAGTTGGTTGGTGAGAGGTGAATATGCTGGAGGAGGCAAAACTTCATAGTTCAATTTGTTCAAGTTAACGCGTGGTTGGACATTGTCATTGGGAAGAACTGGGCTCGTTCTGTTGAACAATGCCAGCTGCAGGGGCTGCAGTTTTCAGTGCATCTTATCAATTTGCTGAGCATAATTCTCAGATGTAATAGTTTCACAGGGATTCAGAAAGTTGTAGTGGATCAGACCAGCAAGAGACCACCAAACAGTAACCATAATCTTTTTTGGTACAAGTTGGCGTTGGGAAGTGCTTTGGGCTTCTTCTCAGTCCAACCATTGAGGTGGTCATCACCAGTTGTTGTATACAATCCACTTTTTGTTGCATTTTGCAATCTGATTGAGAAATGGTTCATTGTTGTTGCATAGAATAAGAGAAGAAGGCACTTCAAACTGACAATTTTTTTGATTTCTGGTCAGCTAATCCACTTTTTGAGCTTTTGCACCTTTCCAATTTGCTTCAAATGCTGAATGACTGTAAAATGGTCAATGCTGAGTTCTTAGGCAACTTCTCAAATAGCTGTGAGAGGATCAGCTTTGATGATGACTCTCAATTTTCACTGCCAACTTCCGATGGCCAGCAATTATGCTCATTTTCAAGTCTCTTGTCTCCTTTGCAAGACTTCTTGAACCACCACTGCATTGTATTGTACGCTAGAAGTTCCTGAGCCAAATGCACTGTTGATGTTGCAAGTTGTCTCTGATGTTTCACGACCCATTTTGAACTCAAATAAGAAAATTGCTCAAATCTGCTTTTTGTCTAACATCATTTCCATAGTCTAAAATAAACAGAAAATAAACAGCAAGTAAAGGCTCTTAAGAGTCCCTTAGACAGCAGGGAGATCAAACCAGTCAATCATAATGGAAATCAACCCTGAAGGACTGAAGCTGAAGCTCCAATACTTCGGCCATCTGACGCAGAGCTGACTCATTGGAAAAGACCCTGATGCTGGGAAAGATTGAAGGCAGGAGGAGAAGGTGACGACAGAGGGTGAGATGGCTGAATGGTATCACTGACTCAGTGGACCTAAGTTTAAGCAAGATCTGGGAGATGGTGAAGGACAGGGAAGCTAGGTGTGCAGCAGTCCATGGGGTCACAAAGAGTTGGACATAACTTAGCAACTGAAGAACAACAATAAGTCACTAGCAAAAAAACATAAAGCAAGAAATGTGCATTAAAATGATATATAACATAACCACATTTATTTATAATATATTCCAATATCAAATGGCAAATTTCAATAGTACAAAAACCACAATTACTTTTGTCCCAACCTAATATTTTCCTTCTTAAAGTGTTAATGTTTTGATTTTTTTTTTTTATCAGTGTCTCTTTTGCTGTCTCGTACACAGGGTTATTGTTACCATCTTTCTAAATTCCATATATATGCGTTAGTATACTGTATTGGTGTTTTTCCTTCTGGCTTACTTCACTCTGTATAATAGGCTCCAGTTTCATCCACCTCATTAGAACTGATTCAAATGTTTTCTTTTTAATGGCTGAGTAATACTCCATTGTGTATATGTACCATAGCTTTCTTATCCATTCATCTGCTGATGGACATCTAGGTTGCTTCCATTCCTGGCTATTATAAACAGTGCTGCGATGAACACTGGGGTACACGTGTCTCTTTCCCTTCTGGTTTCCTCAGTGTGTATGCCCAGCAGTGGGATTGCTGGATCATAAGGCAGTTCTATTTCCAGTTTTTTAAGGAATCTCCACACTGTTCTCCATAGTGGCTGTACTAGTTTGCATTCCCACCAACAGTGTAAGAGGGTTCCCTTTTCTCCACACCCTCTCCAGCATTTATTACTTATAGACTTTTGGATCGCAGCCATTCTGACTGGTGTGAAATGGTACCTCATTGTGGTTTTGATTTGCATTTCTCTGATAATGAGTGATGTTGAGCATCTTTTCATGTGTTTGTTAGCCATCTGTATGTCTTCTTTGGAGAAATGTCTATTTAGTTCTTTGGCCCATGTTTTGATTGGGTCATTTATTTTTCTGGAGTTGAGCTGTAGGAGTTGCTTGTATATTTTTGAGATTATTTGTTTGTCAGTTGCTTCATTTGCTATTATTTTCTCCCATTCTGAAGGCTGTCTTTTCACCTTGCTAATAGTTTCCTTTGATGTGCAGAAGCTTTTAAGGTTAATTAGGTCCCATTTGTTTATTTTTGCTTTTATTTCCAATATTCTGGGAGGTGGGTCATAGAGGATCCTGCTGTGATGTATGTCAGAGAGTGTTTTGCCTATGTTCTCCTCTAGGAGTTTTATAGTTTCTGGTCTTACATTTAGATCTTTAATCCATTTTGAGTTTATTTTTGTGTATGGTGTTAGAAAGTGTTCTAGTTTCATTCTTTTACAAGTGGTTGACCAGATTTCCCAGCACCACTTGTTAAAGAGATTGTCTTTAATCCATTGTATATTCTTGTCTCCTTTGTCAAAGATAAGGTGTCCATATGTGCGTGGATTTATCTCTGGGCTTTCTATTTTGTTCCATTGATCTATATTTCCGTCTTTGTGCCAGTACCATACTGTCTTGATGACTGTGGCTTTGTAGTAGAGCCTGAAGTCAGGTAGGTTGATTCCTCCAGTTCCATTCTTCTTTCTCAAGATCGCTTTGGCTATTCGAGGTTTTTTAATGTTTTAATGTTTTGATTTTATATCAGGTAGGTGAAATCTTTCAAATTTATTTTCATGCATGATGTTTGGTAAAGGGGGGTTCAATATTTTCCAAATGGGTAGCCAGCTGTTTCAATACCATGTTTTGAAAAGACTATTCATTACCACCACTGAATTACTCAGGCACATTTGCTGAAAATAAATTGACCATGTACTTGTGTGCTGATTTCTGAACTTTTCAATCTTTTGCATTGATGTATTTATCCCTGTGCCAATACCACACTGCCTTCATTGTAATATACTTAATCTTGAAACTAGTGCTGTGAGTTATCCAATTATGTGTGCCCTTTTCAAAATTACTATTCTAAGTTATCTAAATAGCTACATAAATTTTAAAACTAGCTTATCAGTTTCATTTAAAAAGCACATTGATGTTTGATTTGGTATTGCTTTGAATCTATAGATCAATTTGTAGATCAATTCTACTAATAATATAGAATTGTCTGATCCATGAACATAGTAATTCTCTACATTTATTTTTAATTATTTCTATTGAAATAAAGTTGACAATACTATGTAACAATATTATGTTAGTTACAGGTGTATTACATAATGATTTGATACTTTCATACATTATGAAAGATCACCCTAAGTCTAGTAACCATCTGTCCCCACACAGATTTACTACACTATTACTGACCATATTCCTTATTCTGTATATTACACCTTGACTTCCTTAACATATAACTAGAGATTTGAATTTCTTTTTTTAAAAAACAGGTTTAATTTTATTTTTTTCTAATTTATTTTTTATTGAAGGATAATTGTTTTATAGAATTTTGTCATTTTCTGTCAAACCTCAACATGAATCAGCCATAGGTATACATATAACCCCTCCTTTCTAAATCTCCCTCCCATCTCCCACCCCATCCCACTCCTCTATATTGATACAGAGCTGCTGTTTGAATTTCCTGAGCCATACAGCAAATTCTCGTTGGCTAACTATTTTACATATGGTAATGCAAGTTTCCATGGTACTTTTTCCATACATCTGACCCTCGCTTCCCCTCATCCCATGTCCATAAACCTATTCTCTATGTCTGTTTCTCCACTGCTGTCCTGTAAATAAATTCTTCAGTACCATTTTTCTAGATTCCACATATATGTGTTAGAGTACGATATTTATCTTTCTCTTTCTGACTCACTTCAGTCTGTATAATAGGTTCTAGGTTGAGCCACCTCATTAGAACTGACTCAAATGCATTTCTTTTTATGGCTAAGTAATATTTCATTGTGTACATTTACCACTTCTTTATCCACTCATCTGTCGATGAACATCTAGGTTGCTTCCATGTTCTAGCTATTGTGAAGAGTGCTACAATGAACAATGGGATACATGTGTCTTTTTCGATTTTAGTTTTCTCAGGTTATATGCCTAGGAGTGGCATTGCTGAGTCATACTGTGGTTTTATTCCTAGTTTTCAAAGGACTCTCCATACTGTCTTTCATAGAGGCTGTACAATTTACATTCTTACCATCAGTGCAAGAGTGTTCCCTTTGCTCCATATCCTCTCCAGCATTTATTGTTTATAGACTTTTTGATGATGGCCATTCTGACCGGTTGGAGGTGATATCTCATTGTAGTTTTGATTTGCATTTCTCTAATAATGAGCGATGTTGAGCATTTTTTCATGCATTTGATAAGCATCTGTAGGTCTTCTTTGGACAAATGTCTGTTTAAGTCTTTTCCCCACTTTTTGACTGAGTTGTATGTATATTTTGGAAATTAATCCTTTGTCAGTTGTTTCATTTGCTATTATTTTCTCCCATTCTGAGGGTTGTCTTTTCACCTGGCATATAGTTTCCTTTGCTGTGCACAAGCTTTTAAGTTTAATCAAGTCCCACTTGTTTACTTTTGTTTTTATTTCCATTACTCTAGGAGGTGGGTCATAGAGGATCTTGCTTTGATTTATGTCATCAAGTGTTCTGCCTATGTTTAAGAGTTTTATAGTTTCTGGTCTTGCATTTAGGTCTTTAATCCATTATGAGTTTATCTTTGTGTATGGTGTTAGGAAGTGTTCTAATTTCATTCTTTTACATGCAGCTGTCCAGTTTTCCCAGCACCATTTCTTGAAGAGGCAATCTTTGCCCCATTGTATAATTCTTGCCTCTTGTCAAAAATAAGGTACCCATAGGTGCATGGGTTTACTTCTGGGCTTTCCATCTTGTTCTGTTGGTCTATATTTCTGTTTTTTTGGCAGTACCATACTGTCTTGATGACTGTAGCTTTGTAGTATAATCTGAAGTCAGGAAGGTTGTTTCCTCCAGCTCCATTCTTTCTCAGGACTGCTTTGGCTATTCGGGGTCTTTTGTGTTTCCATATGAATTGTGAAATTTTTTGTTCCAGTTCTGTGAAAGCTGCCATTGCTAATTTGATAAGGATCTCACTGAATCTGTAGATTGTGTTTGGTAGTATTGTCATTTGCACAATATTGATTCTTCCTACCTAGGAACATGGGATATCTCTCCATCTGTTTCTGTTGTCTTTGATTTCTTTCATTAGTGTCTTATAGTTTTCTGTGTACAGTTCTTTTGTCTCCTGAGGTAAGTTTATTCCTAGATATTTCTTTTTCTTGGAATGGTGAATGGGATTGTTTCCTTAATTTCTCTTTCTGATTTTTCATTGTTAGTATATAGAAATGCAAGTGATTTCTGTGCATTGATTTTGTATCCTGCAACTTTGCTGTATTCACTGATTCAGTTCAGTTCAGTTCACTCGCTCAGTTGTGTCCGACTCTTTGCGACCCCGTGAATCGCAGCACGCCAGGCCTCCCTGTCCATCACCAACTCCCGGAGTTCACCCAGACTCACGCCCATCGAGTCAGTGATGCCATCCAGCCATCTCATCCTCTGTCATCCCCTTCTCCTCCTGCCCGCAATCCCTCCCCCAGTATCAGAGTCTTTTCTGACAAGTCAACTCTTCACATGAGGTGGCCAAAGTACTGGAGTTTCAGCTTCAGCATCATTCCTTCCAAAGAAATCCCAGGGCTGAGCTCCTTCAGAATGGACTGGTTGGATCTCCTTGCAGTCCAAGGGACTCTCAAGAGTCTTCTCCAAAACCACAGTTTAAAGCATCAATTCTTCAGCGCTCAGCCTTCTTCACAGTTCAACTCTCACATCCATACATGACCACAGGAAAAACCATAGCCTTGACTAGACAAACCTTTGTTGGCAAAGTAATGTCTCTGCTTTTGAATATGCTGTCTAGGTTGGTCATAACTTTCCTTCCAAGGAGTAAGCATCTTTTAATTTCACGGCTTCAGTCACCATCTGAAGTGATTTTGGAGCGCAGAAAAATAAAGTCTGACACTGTTTCCACTGTTTCCCATCTATTTGCCTTGAAGTGGCGGGACCGGATGCCATGATCTTCATTTTCTGAATGGTGAGCTTTAAGCCAACTTTTTCACTCTCCACTTTCACTTTCATCAAGAGGCTTTTTAGTTCCTCTTCACTTACTGCCATAAGGGTGGTGTCATCTGCATATCTGAGGTTATTGATATTTCTCCCGGCAATCTTGATTCCAGCTTGTGTTTCTTTCAGCCCAGTGTTTCTCATGATGTACTCTGCATTATAAGTTAAATAAGCAGGGTGACAATATACAGCCTTGACGTATTCCTTTTCCTATTTGGAACCAGTCTGTTGTTCCATGTCCAGTTCTAACTGTTGCTTCCTGACCTGCATACAAATTTCTCAAGAGGCAGATCAGGTGGTCTGGTATTCCCAGCTCTTTCAGAATTTTCCACAGTCAAAGGCTTTGGCATAGTCAATAAAGCAGAAATAGATGTTTTTCTGGAACTCTCTTGCTTTTTCCATGATTCAGCCGATGTTGGCAATTTGATCTCTGGTTCCTCTGCCTTTTCTAAAACCAGCTTGAACATCAGGAAGTTCATGGTTCATGTATTGCTGAAGCCTTCTGGCTTGGAGAATTTTGAGCATTACTTTACTAGCATGAGAGATGAGTGCAATTATGCGGTAGTTTGAGCATTCTTTGGCATTGCCTTTCTTTGGGATTGGAATGAAAATTGACCTTTTCCAGTCCTGTGGCCACTGCTGAGTTTTCCAAATTTGCTGGCATATTGAGTGTAGCACTTTCACATAATCATCTTTCAGGATTTGAAATAGCTCAACTGGAATTCCATCACCTCCACTAGCTTTGTTTGTAGTGATGCTTTCTAAGGCCCACTTGACTTCACATTCCAGGATGTCTGGCTCTAGGTCAGTGATCACACCATCGTGAGTATCTGGGACGTGAAGATCTTTTTTGTACAGTTCTTCTGTGTATTCTTGCCACCTCTTCTTGATATCTTCTGCTTCTGTTAGGTCCATACCATTTCTGTCCTTTATCAAGCCCATCTTTGCATGAAATGTTCCCTTGGTATCTCTAATTTTCTAGAAGAGATCTCTAGTCTTTCCCATTCTGTTGTTTTCCTCTATTTCTTTGCATTAATTGCTGAGGAAGGCTTTCTTATCTCTTCTTGCTATTCTTTGGAAGTCTGCATTCAGATGCTTGTATCTTTCCTTTTCTCCTTTGCTTTCCGCTTCTCTTCTTTTCACAGCTATTTGTAAGGCCTCCCCAGACAGCCATTTTGCTTTTTTGCATTTCTTTTCCATGGGGATGGTCTTGATCCCTGTCTCCTGTACAATGTACAATTTGTGTACATTGAAGAATCTTTGCATCCCTGGAACAAACCTAGCTTGCTCATGGTGTATGAGCTTTTTGATGTGTTGCTGAATTCCCTTTGCCGAAATTCTGTTGAGGATTTTTGCATCTATGTTCATCAGTGACATTGGCCTGTAGTTTTCTTTTTTGTGTGTTGTCTTTGTCTGGTTTTAGTATCAGGGTAATGGTGGCCTTTAGAACAAGTTTTGAAATGTTCCTTCCTCTGCAATTTTTTGAAAGAGTTTTAGAAGGACAGGCATTAGCTCTTCTCTAAACGTGTGATAGAATTGTCCTGTGAAGTCATCTGGTCCTGGGCTTTT
The DNA here is from genome assembly GCF_032452875.1 of Bos javanicus. Taxonomy (NCBI): domain Eukaryota; kingdom Metazoa; phylum Chordata; class Mammalia; order Artiodactyla; family Bovidae; genus Bos; species Bos javanicus. The sequence goes on along the minus strand of NC_083871.1, from coordinate 13,001,587 downwards.
GTTTTTTGAGAGATGTTTGATCACAGCTTCAACTTCAGTGCTTCTAATTGGGTTGCTCATAATTTATATTTCTTCCTGGTTCAGTCTTGGAAGACTGAACTTTTCTAAGAATCTGTCCATTTCTTTCAGGTTACCCATTTTATTGCCATACAGTTGTTCATAATAGTCTCTTATAATTCTTTGTATTTCTGCATTGCTTGTTTTATCTTCTCCTTTTTCATTTCTAGTTGTTGATTTGATGCTTCTCTCTTTTTTTGTCGATAAGCCTGGCTAAAGGCTTGCCAGTTTTATCTTCTCAAAGAACCAGCTTTTAGTTTTATTACTCTTTACTATTGTTTCTTCCATTTCTTTTTCATTTATTCTGCTTGGATCTTTATGATTTCTTTCCTTCTACTAATTTTGGGGTGTTTTTTTTTTTCTTCTTCCAGTTTAGGTGTAAAGTTAGGTTGTCTACCTGATGCTTTTCTTGTTTCTGGAGGCATGATTGTATGGACATAAACTTCCCTCTTAGGACTGCTTTTGCTGCATCCCATAGGTTTTGAGTTGTCATGTTTTCATTGTCATTTGTTTCTAGATATTTTATTTCCCTTTTGATTTCTTCAGTAATGTGTTGGTTATTTAGAAACGTGTTGTTTAATTTCCATGTGTTTGTGTTTCTTTCAGTTTTTTTCTTGTAATTGAAATCTAGTCTCATAGCATCGTGGTTGAGAGAAGATGCCTGATACGATTTCAATTTTCTTAAATTTACTGAGCTTTTATTTGCAACCCAAGATGACGTCTATCCTGGAGATTGTTCTATGTGCACTTGAGAAGAAGGTGTTTTCCTCTGCATTTGGATAGTATATCCTGAAGATATCAATGAGATCCATCTCATCTAATGTATCATTTAAGACTTGTGTTTCCTTATTAATTTTCTGTTGTGATGATCTGTCCATCGGTGTGAGTGGGGTGTTGTAAGTCTCCTACTATTATTGTGTTACTGTTAATTTCTCCTTTTATGCCCTTTAGTGTTTGTCTTATGTATTGAGGTGCTCCTATGTTGGGTACATATAGATATTTACAATTGTTATGTCTTCCTCCTGGATTGATTCCTTGATCATTACGTAGTGTCCTTCCTTATCTCTTGTAATATTCTTTATTTTAAGGTCTATTTTGTCTGATATGAGGATTGCTAGTCCAGGTTTGCATTGCTTCCCATTTGCATGGAATATATTTTTCCATTCTCTCACTTTCAGTCTATATGTGCTGTGAGGTCTGCAGTGGGTTTCTTTTAGACAGTATATATATATATGGGTCTTACTTTTGTATCCATTCAGCCAGTCTGTATCTTTTAGTTGGAGCATTTAATCCATTTACATTTAAAGTGATTATTGAAAAATATGTTCCTACTGCCATTTTCTTAATCGTTTGGGTTTGATTTTGTATATCTTTTTTCTTCTCTTGTATTTCTTGGCTATATAAGTCCCTTTAACATTTGTTGTAAAGCTGGTTACATGGTACTGAATTTTCTTAACTTTTGCTTGTCTGAAAAGCTTTTGATTTCTCCATCAATTTTGAATGAGATCCTTGTGGGGTACAGTAGGTTTTTTCCTTTTCAATACTTTAAATATATCATTCCAGTCCCTTCTGGCCTGCACAGTTTCTGCTGAAAGATCAGCTGTTAAGCATATGGGGTTTCCCTTGTATGTCACTTATTGCTTCTCCCTTGCTGCTTTTAATATTCTTGTGTTTAGTCTTTGTTAGTTTGATTAGCATGTGTCTTGGCTTGTTTCTCCTTGGTCTTATCCTGTATGGGACTCTCTGTGCTGCTTGAACTTGATTGACTATTTCCTTTTCCATGTTGGGGAAATTTTCAACTATAATCTCTTCAAAATTTTTCTCATACCCTTTCTTTTTCTCTTCTTCTTCTGGGACCCCTATAAGTCGAATGTGGCTGTGTTTGATATTGTCCCAGAGGTCTCTGAGATGATCTTCAGTTCTTTTCATTCTTTTTTACTTTATTCTGCTCTTCAGAATTTATTTCCACCATTTTATCTTCCAGTTCATTGATCCATTTTTCTGCTTCAGATATTCTGCCATTGATTCCTTCTACAGTATTTTTAATTTCAGTAATTCTGTTGTTCTTCTCTATATGTTTATTCTTTAATTCTTCTAGGTCTTTGTTAATTGATTCTTGCATTTTCTCCATTTTGTTTTCAAGTTTTTTGATCATATTTACTATCATTATTCTGAATTTTTTTTCAGGTAGTTTGCCTATTTCCTCTTCATTTATTTGGACTTCTGTGTTTCTAATTTGTTCCCTCATTTGTGTAGTATTTTTCTGCCTTTTCATTATTTTTTTTTAACTTATTGTGTTTGAGATCTCCTTTTCCCAGGCTCCAAAGCTGAATTCTGTCTTCCTTTTGGTTTCTGCCTTCCTAAGGTTGGTCTAGTGGTTTGTATAAGCTTCCTACAGGGTGAGATTTGTGCTGAGTTTTTGTTTGTTTGTTTTTCTTCTGAGGGGCAAGGCTGAGTGAGGTGGGAATCCTGTCTGCTGAAGATTGGCTTTGTATTTTTGTTTTGTTTGTTGTTTAGATGAGGCATCCTGCACAGGGTGCTACTGGTGGTTGGGTGATGCCGGGTCTTGTATTCAAGTGGTTTCCTTTGTGTGAGTTCTCACTATTTGATACTCCCTAGTTTTAGTTCTCTGGTAGTCTTGATCTTGGAGTCAGTGCTCCCACTCCAAATGCTCAGGGCTTGATCTCTGGTCAGGAACGAGGATTCTATAAGTGGTTTGTTATGGCATTAAGTGAGATTAAATCAAATATCCAAAAATGAGAAACCAAAGGTGAAACCCAGACAAATGGCAGTTATAAAATCAGGCAAATAATAATTAAAATAATGAAATATACACCATATACACATTCCCCCATGAGCAAAGTCAAAACAGTCCAACAAAAATAAAGTACAGTAGATTGGCCTGGAGAACAAAGTAAATCAAAAATTATATTTACTAGTTAAGAACAAAACTAAGTAAAGTACAAACTGGAAAACAAAACTAATGCAAGGTGCCAAGTGGGGAATAAAGCAATGAAACAAAACTAACAAATATGTTGAGAGGAAAGGAAATAAAGAAAAGAAAGAAAGAATAGATATGCTAAGTTAAACAGAGGTAGATGAAGAAGATTTATATACATTAAAGATTAACTTCAAGGGGAAGAGAACAGTAGGAAAGGCAAACAAAAGAATAAATGTAGAAAAAATATAATAGGTTTTTTAAAAATTAAAATTATAAAAAAGAGAAAAGAAAAAAAGGAAGAAGAAAGAAAAAAGGAAAACTCCATAGAACTGCAAAAGCCCAACACAGAGTCAGAGGTTTATAGCAGCAATAAAAAGTGTGACTGAATAGACACATATATGTATACACCCATAAGCAAAATCAAAACAGCTCAACAAAAATAAAGTACAATAGACTGACCTGGCAAACAAAGGAAACCAAAAATTGTATCTACCACAACAAAACTAAAGCACAAACTGGAAAACAAAACTAAAGCAAGGTGCCAATTGGTGAATAAAGCAATGAAAATAAAACTGACAAAATGTTGAGAGGAAAGGAAAGAAAGAAAGAATGGATATGCAAAGTTAAGTCGAGGTAGATGAAGATTTATATACATTAAAGATTAACTGCAAGGGGAAGAGAACAGTAGGAAAGGCAAACAGTGATAAATATAGAAAAAATGTAATAGGGTTTAAAAAATTAAAATTATAAAAAAGAGAAAAGAAAAAAAAAAGAAGAAAGAAAAAAGGGAAAAAGGAAAACTCCACAGAACTACAAAAGCCCAATGTAGTGGCAGAGCTTTGTAACAACAATAAAAAGTGTGACTGAATACACACGAAATTTGCATTTCTTAAAACCTTCAGCTATTTAGCTGTGTGTGTGTGTGTGTGTGTGTGTGTGTGTGCCACTTTGTCTTTATCCTTTCACCTCATGTTGGACACTTAGGTTGCTTCTATATCTAGAGTATTGTAAATAAAGGTCCAGTGAGCATTTGAGTGCATATATTTTTTTCAAATCATGGTTTTTATTTTCTTCAAATAAATACCCAGAAGTAAATTACTAAATCATATTGCAGTTGTATTTTTAATTTTCTGAGGAACTTCCATACTGTTTTCCATAATGTCTGCACCAATTTACAGTTCCACCAACAGTGCACAAGCATTCCCTTTTCTCGACATCCTCATTAACACTTATTCGTTGTCTATTTGATAACAGTTATTCTGATGCGTTATCTCATTGTAATTTTTACTTGCATGTCTCTGATGATTAGTGATGTTGAGCATCTTTTCATGTGGCTGTTGGCCATATGTCTTCTTTGGAAAAGTGTCTATTTAGGCCCCCTGGCCATTTTTAAATTGGGTTCTTTGTTATTTTGATATTGAGTTATGTGAGTTCTTTGTATATTTTAGACTTTAATCTTTTATCTTTTGCAAATATCTTCTCCCATTCAGCTGGCTGCCTTTTCACTTTGCTGATAGCTTCCTTCACTATGCAGAAGTTTTTTAGTTTAATGTGGTCCCATTTGTTTATTTTTTTGTTTCCCTTGTCTAAGGAGACATATTTCCCCAAAATTATATTGTTAGGACTGATGTCAGAGAGCATACAGCCTATGTTTTTTTTCTAGGAGTTTTATGGCTTCGGGTCTTAAAGTCTTTAATCCATTTTGAGTTTATTTTTGTATATGGTATGAGAAAGTAGTCCAGTTTGGTTATTTCGCATGTCTAATTATCACAACACCATTTACTGAAGAGGCTGTCTTTTCCCCATTTTATATGTTGCCTTCTTTGATTAATTGACTATGATTATTTGCTGTAGTTGTGTGAAAAATGATTTTGGCATTTTGATACTGATTACACTCAATCTATAGATTGCCTATGGAGTATTCTGACAATGTTAAGTCTTCCAGTCCATAAGCATGGTGTGTATTTCCTTTTGTTTATGTCATCTTCAGTTTCTTCCATCTGTGTCTTACAGTTTTCTGAGTACAAGTCTTGTATTGCTTTAGTTAGGTTTATTCCCAGGTGGTGGCTCAGACATAAAAGAATCTGCCTGCAATGCAGGAGACCCAGGTTCAATCTGGGTTAGGAAGATCCCCTGGAGCATTCCATGGACAAAGGAGCCTGGGAGGCTACAGTTCATGGGGCCGCAGAGATTTGGGCATGACTGCGTGACTAACACTTCATTCACAGGTATTTTATTCTTTAGGATACAATTGTAAATTGAGTTGTTTTCTTAATTTCTCTTTCTGATGTTTTGTTGTCAGTGTATAGAATCATAGAAAACTTTTGGATATTAATTTTGAGGCCTGTCACTTTACTGAATTCATTCGTTAGTTCTAAGTTTTTTTGATGGCGACTTTAGGATTTTCTATATATAGTATCGGAGAAGGAAGTGGTAATCCACTCCAGGATTCTTGCCTGGAGCATTCCATGGACAGATGAGCCTGGCAGGCTACAGTCCACTGGGTCACAAAGAGTTGGACACAACTGAGCGAGTAACACCACTACTCTACTCCTCCTCCTCCTACTACATAGAATCAGGTCATCGCAAACAATGATAGTTTTAATTCTTCCTTTTCAATTTGGATTCCTTCTGTTTATTTTTCTTATTTGACTGCTGTGGCTAGGACTTACAATACTATATTAAATAAAGTGGCAGCAATTGGCATCCTTGTTTTGATCCAGATCCTAGTAGAAATGCTTTCAGCTTTTCACCATTGGGTATGACGTTGGCTGTGGGTCTGTCATATATGTCTCTTATTATGTTGGGGTAAGTTCCCTCTCTATTGTTTATCATAAATGCATGTTGAACTTTGATAAAAGTTTTTCTACATCTATTGAGATAATAAAATTTTTTTTCAATTTGATAATGTTATGACATTGATTTTTGTATACCAAACTATCCTTGTACCACTGGGATAAATTCCACCTGACCATGTTATTATATATTCCTTTTAATGTACTGTTGAATTCAGTTTGCTAATATTTTGTTGAAAATTGTTACATCTAGCTTTATCAATGACATTGACCTTGATTCTCTTTTTTGTGTAGTAATTCCATCTGGTTTTAGTATCAGGGTGATGCTGACCTCATAGAATGAGTTCAGAAGCACTCCTTTCCCTTCAGATTTTTGAAGTAGCTTGAGAAGGACAGATTTCAATTGTCCTTTAAATGTATGGTAGAACTCATTGATGAGGCCATTTAGTCCTGGACTTTTATTGGGGGGCGGGGGCGGATTTTTAAATCAGTGATTCAATGCCATTACTGGTAATCAGTTTGCTCATATTTCCTATTTCTTTCTCAATCAATCTTTGGAACTGTATATTTCTAGGAATTTATTCATTTCTTCTAGGTTGTCTTTTACAACCTAGAAGGTATGTAACAGTTCATAGTAATTTCTTATGTTTCTTTGCATTTCAATGGTGTCAGTTCTAACTTCTCTTTTACTACTGATTTTATTTGGGCCCATGATGAGTCTGGCTAAAGTTTACCAATTTTGTTTGTCTTTTCAAGAACCAGGTCTTAGTTTCATTGATCTTTTTCTTTCTTTTTTTAAGTCTCTATTTCATTTACTTTTCCTCTGATTTTTATGATTTCTTTCCTTCTACTAATTTCAAGTTTTGCTTGTCCCTCATTTTCTAGCTCCTTTAGGTATAAGGTTTGATTATTTATTTGAGATTTTTTTCTGTCTCCTGAAGTAATCTGGTACCACTGTAAACTTTCCTCTTAGAACTGCTTTTATTATGTTCCATAGATACCAATCATTGTGTTTCCATTTTACTTGTCTCCAACAGTGCTTCAGTTCCTTCTTTGATTCCTTCAGTAACCCATTGGTTGTTTAGCAGCATATTGTTTAGCTTCCACGTTTGTGTTTTTTGCAGGTTTTTTCCTCCTTATAGTAATGGTCTCATTAGCACTGTTGCAGAATAAGATACTTGATGTGATTTCAATCTTCTTAAATTTCATGAGACTTATGAAATCCATGTGGTCTAATCTTTCATTTAGGAGCAGTGTTTCCGTATTGATTTTCTGTCTACAAGATCTTCCTGTTGATATAAGTGGCTGGTTAAAGTCCCCTACTATTATTGTATCACTCTCAATCTCTCCCTTTGTGTTTGTTAACATGCGCTGTATGCATTTAGGTGCTCCTATGTTGGGTATACACATATTTACAATTGTTAATTTTCTTGTTGAATTGATCCCTTCATCATTATGCGATGTCCTTCTTTGTCTCTTACTGCAGTCTTTGTTTTAAAGTCTATCTTATCTGATATAAGTACTGCCCAGCTTTCTGTTTCCATTTGCATGTAAAACCTCTTTCCTGCCCTTTGTTTTCAGTCTGTGTGTGTCTTTAGATCTGAAATGACTCTCATCCAGGCAGCATACCTGTAGGCCTTGTTTTCTACTCCATTCAGCCTCTCTATATCTTTTGATTGGACCATTTAATCCATTCACATTTCAAGTAACTGTTGATAGGTATGTACTTGTTGTCACTGTGTTTACTGTTTTGGGGGTTTTGTAGTTCTTTTTGTTTCTTCTTTTACTCTCTTTCCTTGTGCTTGACAACTGTCTTTTCTCTTTTCTTGCATGTGTGTGTATCTATTATAGGTTTCTGACTTGTGATTACCAGGAGGTTCATCTATAACACCAATGTATATGTGTTTATTTTAAGTTAGTGATCTCAAGTTCAACTATATTCTAACAACCCTGCATTTTTACTCCTCCAAATCACATTTCACTTTCTTGTTACCACATTTTACATCTTTTTTGGGTTTTGTATCCTTTAGTTATTGTAGATATTGATGCTTTTACTTTTGTCTTTTAACTCTACTAGTAACTTTATATATGGCTGATACTACTTTTACTGTATGTTTGCCTTTTTCTTCTGTAATTTAAATGTTTCTAGTTGTGTTTCTATTTTTTGTCTTCTCTCCTTAGAGAAGTCTTTTTAACATTTCTCTTAAAGCCGACTTAGCGGTTTGAAAACTTTCAGCTTTTGCTTATCTATAAAATTCTATTTCCCCTTCAAATCTTAATAATAACCCTACTGAGTATTCTTGGTTGTAGATTTTTTCCTTTCATCACTTTAAATATATGGTACCATTTAGTTATGGGGCAATGGCACCCCACTCCAGTACTCTTGCCTGGAAAATCCCATGGACGGAGGAGCCTGGTGGGCTGCAGTCCATGAGATCACTAAGAGTTAGACATGACTGAGCGACTTCACTTCCACTTTTCACTTTCATGCATTGGAGAAGGAAATGGCTTCTGCCTAAAAAGTTTCTGCTGAAAAGTAAGCTAACAGTCATATGGGAGTTCACTTATAATGTAACCGGTTGACTTTCTCTGCTGCTTTCAAGATTCTGTACCTTTAATTTATGCCCTTCTAAGTATTATAATCTGTCTTGGTGTGGGTCTCTTTGGGTTCATCTTGTTTGGATACTCTGTACTCCCTGGATCTGGGTGTCTGTTCCTTTCCAAGGTTATGGATGTTTTCAGCTTTTATTTCTTCAAGTAAATTCTCTGCCCCTTTCTCTCTTCTCCATCTGGGCCCCTATATGCTTGATGTCGTCCCAGAGGTCTCTTAAACTATCCTCGTTTCTTAAATTCTTTTTTCTGCTCAATCTAGGTGATATACATTACTCTGTCTTCCAGTTCACTGATCTATCTGCATTTACTTAAAAATTTTATGTTGAATTATATATAGATAGATAGATATCTTAATTCAGGCAGCAAATTTGAGTCATGTTATAGTTCCCAGTTAGTCACATCTGTAACGTCTTATGGTATAATTTACGGTACAGATTTGTAATAATAGAATATCATCATGATAAGTGTGGTCCCAAGGGAAAGCACACAGAATTGAAACTAAACTATTCTCTATGCCTTATCTCCCTCATGTGAAAATTAGTATCTACCTCATATGTCTAACAGAATGACATAAGAATAAAATGTGGTATAGACATGAAAAGTCTTTAAGGCGCTATTATAATGATGCGCTAAGTTGCTTCAGTCGTGTCTGACTCTTTGCAACCCTATGGACTATAGCCCACCAGGCTCCTCTGTCCATAGGATTTTCCAGGCAAGAATACTGGAATGGGCTGCCATGCCCTCCTCCAGGAGATCTTTCCGACTCAGGGATCAAACCAGTGTCTTTTATGTCTTCTGCACTGGTAGGCAGATAAACTTTACCACGAGCACTACCTGGGAAGCCCATTATTATGATAAGACTAATAAAACTTTCTATTTGGAAAATGGGTAACATTCCAATTACCTTTCTATATATTCTAAACATTTGGCCCACTTTAAAACTGTCTTTATAAATGTGTCCTATTGTATGTGTATAACCTAGCAGAGAAATGAGGAGAAAATGTAAAATTTAAAGTAAGGTTATTATTCAAGTATAGATGAGAATATGGACATACTGTGATAGTATAATTTAGATTGAAGTGTATACAAAAGAAAAGATTGGTTTTGATAGAACAAATACACTAAACCATAAACATGACTTATTGACTTTGTGACCTTGAGTGTATCAATATTTCTAAATCCTTAATTTCCAAATATGTACAATAAATGTAACAATAACAAACAAATATTATATAATCCATATAAAAAGCTTTACTAATGACCTGGTACCTAGAGAGTATTTAATAAATGTTTTATGTTGCCTTTATCTAGGTAATATATACATTTCTATATGGGATTGAATGTATTTCAAAATACTATATGTACACACTATCTAAATTACTTATTTATGCTCACTAATTTTGAAAGAGAGGTTTTCCTAAACCAACCACAAGAAAAATGATGAAACACTGCACTGAATTGCGCTCTGAAAACCTTAATCTGAGCTGTGATTGAAACAGGAAAGTATGGATTATATAATCATTTTATATGGAATTTTAAAAATCATCAAAAATGATTGCCAGCAACCATCAGATTCTTGAAATACATGTGACCAAATTAACTGACATTTTTGTGCAATTATTATTTATATTTTAGACATTATCCCTGACTGAAATGATAACACATACTGTCAAATCATCCTGTTTATAAACTTAAAATTAAGAGAAAAATATTTTTCTTGTTACTTTCTAATTTTTTTCCTTGCTTCAATAAGGAATGATGTGATCTTTTGCAGTTCAGATATAAAGAATGAGGTAAAAAAAAAAAAAAAAACCTGTAATGTGACATTTAAATTAAAAATTAGATATTTTCTAAGCTTATGACTGACAAATAATGGCAATATTAAAAACAAAATCTATTACTAGGGTTTATGTTTTTAGCACAGCTTGTTTCTAGTGTTTAAAACAAGTGTAATGTTACAACATGAATTATTTCACAAAGAACTGCCCCCTCTCCCCTTCAAGGCTGAGATAAAATAAGAAAGGGAGATTAATCAGTTTTTCCTATTCTTTCCATCTATAATCAGACACAGCAATGTCCATGCCCTGTCCTATGGAGTTTAGATGATGAGATTATAAAGAACTCATTTGATTTGTTTATTGAATTTTCTGGTGAGCTGTCAAACAAAAACAAAACAACGATAAAATTCTATTTACAATTTGCTGAATTATAGTCATAAAGATCCTACATGTTTCCTGTGAATGATGTGAGAAGGTTATGTTGAAAGATGATGATTTGATGATTTATGAGTGTTCTCTTTTTTAGACATAAGCTATTCCAATAGAAGTATTATGTTAGTCAAATATGGCTCTTATTATGACATCAAAAATTTTAAATTATAATTGTGGAATTAAGCTAATCAAAAAAAGGAAAAGCTAAACTGGCATGTGAGAGTTGGACCATAAAGAAGGCTGAGCACCGAACAACTGATGCCTTCGAACTGTGGTGCAGTAGAAGACTCTTCAGAGTCCCATGGACTGCAAGATCAAACCAGTCAATCTGAAAGGAAATCAACCCTAAATATTCATTGGAGGGACTGATGCTGAAGCTGAAGCTCCCAATACTTGGGCCACCTGATGCAAACAGCCAACTCACTGGAAAAGACCCTGATGCTGGGAAAGATTGAAGGCAAAAGGATAAGACAGTGGCAGAGGATGTGATGGTTGGATGGTATCACCACCTCACTGGACAGGAATCTGAGCAAACTCCAGGAGATAGATGAGGACAGAGGAGCCTGGCGTGCTTCAGTCTATGGGGTTGCAAAGAGTCGGACATGACTTAGCAAATGAACAACAACAACAAACCAGGATATAGTTATTAGTTCTTATAAAATCAATTCTTTCATTCAAATATTCTTTAAACAATATTTATTATATATAGACCAAATCTGTATTATCTTTAAAAAGCAAAATAAAAAATAGATGCATAAGACCAGCTATCATTTTACTTGAGCCTTGGATAACAAAATCACATGGTTCTTTTAAACATTTTGGTAAAAACTCACTTGTTTTACATTTGACAACATTTTAAAGTATGAGGTTCATAACTTTTCAAATATTTGGCTTAATTCTACTGAGCAAGTGATGGCAAAAGTATATCCAGCCCCCTTCACTAAAATTTGCTGATTGTATTCAGAAGTTGAAGTCCTGCACATCCAAGCTTTTACCTCTTGCTTATACTTGCAGATTCTTACATATTTTCCTTCCCATATTGGATCTAGATTAATATACTATATATTTTAGCATTTAAAAAATTTTATATTCAGCTACAAAGTGTTTGTTAAAGCCAGATATTTAAAAAATTTAACTTAATTGTAAGCATTAGTTACTAGAAATTAATTTTCTATCTAACTCAATTCTGATTATATAGAACTTTATTTACACTATAGTTCAACGTCAAAAGAAGTAGTTGAATTATTTAAAAAACACTGCCTAACCCTGACATTAACCTACGTCAAGGACATATTTTTTTAAAATGTTACATCCTTTCAAGAAATGACATTTCTCTGTTTAATAGTTAGCTCTGATGCCTCAAGTTTTTTATGGGGGGGGGGGCGGTGGTAAACATTTTTAAAACTTTCAATTGGAGGATAATTGCTTTACAATGGTGTGTCGGTTTCTACCACATAACATCTTGAGCCTCCCTCCCACCCCTCTAGATCATTGGTCAGCCATGAAGAGGGAAAAAGGATGAACCTGGACTACATACATACAGTCTATAACCATAACTATAACTGTTATATAGAGTGAAGTTAGTCAGAAAGAGAAAAAACAGCATATATTAATGCACATATATAGAATCTATTAATAGAAAAATGGTACAGATGAACCTATTTACAGGGCAGGAATACTGGCTCAGGTTTAAACATTTACACACACAAATAAAAAGAAGTTTTTAAATGTTAATTTGTATATAGTAACACCAGAAAAAGTCTCATTAAGCCAAAGTCTCCTTTAAGTAGTTTCCTGAAATCCCTACTGTCTTTAATATTCTATCACCAGTTGCTGACCATTTTCATGTATGAAAGTGTTAGTCTCTCAACTGTGTCCAACTCTTTGCGATCCCATGGACTATAGCCCACCAGGCTCCTCTGTCCATGGACTTCTCCAGGTAAGAATCCTGGAGTGGGTTGCCATTCCCTTCTCCAGGGGATCTTCCCAACCCAGGGATCGAACCTGGGTTTCCTGCATTGCAGGAGGATTCTTAATCATCTGAGCCAGCAAGGAAGCCCATTTTCACATATACAAGTGTAAAAATTTACTATCCATGATCCCAACTTTAGAGTGGCTGCTCGCCTTATCTGAGGGAAAGGGGATGGTCTTACAAGTGAGGCAAATACAAAATCTACAGTAACTCACAATCTCCATGATGTGACATGACCATGAACATGACAATGCTCTCACTGCCCACCATTATTTATGACACTCCACCACAAAACCAAGGCTCTTTAAAAAAGTGAAACTCTCAATTTCCCCTTGGGTTATCATGGAAACAAACATTCTCATTAAAATGATGTTAATGAATTGAAAACATTTCAATATTCAATGCATTTCAAGTGGAAATCTCAAATACACAATGATATTAAGTAAAAAGTATTTTTTAAAGCTCTCATATTTAGAAATTACATACCCAGGAGAGAACCCAAAATAAACATGAGCACGTCTATAAAAAGCTCACTTATCATTCACTTATATTTTCTTTTGAATATTTTAAACTCTTCCAACAAGGACAGAGGAATATTTAAGAATCTCAGATTAATTTGTTTTCTATTGTCTGTGACTACAGTTTCTATAAAATCCTAACCTTTAGAAGCATTTTATGGCTTAATGTCAAAAAGTAGTTAAATACATTCACTGGAGATAAAAGCATGATGAATGCATAGTGATTGAGGATAAGTAGTAGGTACTTGCCAGAAAGCATTTAAAATTTAATGTGAATGGTGCTGACAAGCAAACATCCAATTTATTAGAAATTTCTCATACAGAATCACAATTTCTACTATAGCATCACTTTCCTATAACAGCTTCCTTTCAGCACAAAGAAGCCTGTCTGGAGTTAAAAACAGCAGCTACTCTGCATTCTGGGCTTCCCAGGTGGCACTAGTGGTAAAGACTCCCACTTGCCTATGCAAGAGACATAAGAGACACAGGTTTGATCCCTGGGTGGAGAAGATCCCCTGCAGGAGGGCACAGCAACCCATTCCAGTATTCTTGCCTAGAGAAGCCCTTGGACAGAAGAGCCTGGCAGGTTAGAGTTCATAGGGTTGCAAAGAGTCAGACATGGCTGAAGCAACCTAGCACACACACAATCCGTGTTCCAGAGTTCATACTTTCAAATGTTTTACAATTGTTAACATGTCTTTTCAATGTTTTCTATTTTTTAGGCAAAAGTTTTTAGAATCTTTCATATATAGAAGGAAAAATGTTTAGACCTCTCACCATCCAAAGGTCAGTCTTTCTTAAAATGTCTCAAGGTTTTTAGGGTTCTTCTTAAGACAGGGTGTGCAACATTAACACATATTATGGAATAACATTAATCTGTCTGCCTATCCATCCATCTGTCCAACTAGTTCTGTCCAACTAGTTACTGATCACTACATAGCAGGCAGCTGCTACGCTGAATTCAAGTAATCTCTGTATTCTTACATTTATGTCCTGTGGAATTCTCTCCCCTTGAGTGTGGGGTGCACTTGTTGGGTTACTTTTATCAAATAAAATACAGAACTGATGGGATGTCACTTCAGCAAAATGAAAAATGACAGATTGCATCTTGGCTGAATCCACTTGGCTGGATCCACTCCCTGGATCACTCCCTCTAGGGAATCTAGTTTCCATGTTGTGATGAATCTCTGTAAAGGCTCCCACAAGAAAGCTGGGAAGCGGATCACAGAAACTATGAGATAAGAAGTTTGTTGTTCCAAGTCATTAAATTGGGGAGTGATATGTCATGCAACAATAGGTACACCAACTATGCCAGGCACATAGTAGTAAACAAGACAGTCAAGTCCCAATTAAAGCTACAGCCCAAAAACTTGATTTCCTAAAAGTTATGTTGCAAGTCCATGTTTGAAAAAGGAAAAAAGTCCAGACATAAAGAATTTTATATAGATATATATATTTTTCTAGTAAGAACCCAATAATAAAATATTTTAAAAATAAAAGTATAAAGCACAATAAAATGTACATATTGCTAATGAAATTGTTTGACTGCATCTGCCTTCTTAAATAAATATGATCCTCCTTTATAATCACCATCATTTCAATATAATTAGTTAGCATAGCACTTTTAAAGTTACCTGTAACTATTATCACACATTTAAAAAATCAGTTTTACTGAGGTCAAATTTATTTACAACAAAATTTACCAACCTTAAATTCTATAATATGTTTTGATAAATATGTATACAGTTGTATAACAAGCACAGTAAGCACAACAGAGTACATTTTGTCACCTCACAAATGTTCCCTTTTTATTCAATGCATTTTAAATGGAATCAGGCAGGGTAAAGCCTTTTGTGTCTCGCTTTTTACTCAATATAAATGGTTTTCAGAGCCATATATGGTGTTAAATATATTGGCATATACATTTATTTAATATATAAACAAATAAATATATATTCATTCCTTTGTATTGCTAAGAAATATTTCAGTGTATGGAACATAATACAATTTGTAAATGCATGTATCAGTTAAAGGACATTTCATTTCTTTCCAGTTTGGAGCTTTTGGAATGAAGCTCCTATGAATGTGCGAGTGTGAGCCTTTGGGTAGGTATTTCTTTTTATTGCTCTTGAGTAAATAGCTGGGAGTAGAACTGCTAGCTGGTATAAGTGTATGTTTAACTTTATAAGAACTTGCTAAACAGTTCTGCAAAGTGGTTGTGTTATTTCATTAACCCAAGATCATAAAGATTTTTGCCTGCTTTCTAGAAACTTTTTTGTTTCAACTGTTGCACTAAGGCCTATGATCAATCATGAGTTAATTTTTGCACACACCATAGGAAGAAGGTCATTTTTTTTTTTCATGCGGTTATCCAATTGTTCCAGCACCATTTATTTTTTAAAAAGATTGCAATTTTCCCCACTGAATTACCTTGGTGCATCTGTCAAAAATCAATTGTTCTGTCTGTGCAGGTCTATATTGAAACTGTCTATTCTGTTCCATTAATCTATATTTTTATCCTTATGCTTAAACCAGACTACTCTGACTAGTGTAGTTTTCAGACAGTAGAAGTCCTCCAACTTTGTTCTTTGTAAAAAATATTAATTTCTCCAAAAAAGCCTGCTGAGATTCTCACTGTAATTGTCCTTTTATCTGAAGATTAGGGGTAACTGAAACCTTAACACTATGAGAGCCCATACCACACATTACCTTTGGGCTTCTTGGTACCATGCCCTTAACCACAGTAGTTTAAAATCTGGAGATCAACAAGTCCTGTGAAATCCAGTAGACGTATTATAGGGAAGACTGTGTCTGATTCCTCCATGCCCACTCCTTCAATGCTTGTCTTTCTCAGCCTACTGTCGTTGTGTTATGTCACTTCTGAACATAAACTATTTAAGTCCTATGAGTCCATTCTTTAATCAATTACTTAAAGTAATTAACATGATCAGTGGAGAAATAACTCCAGAAAGAATGAAGGGATGGAGCCAAAGAAAAACAACACCAGTTGCGGATGTGACTGGTGACAGAAGCAAGGTCCAATGCTGTAAAGAGCAATATCGCATAGGAACCGGGAATGTTAGGTCCATGAATCAAGGCAAATTGGCAGTGGTCAAATAGGAGATGGCAAGAGAGAACGTTGACATTCTAGGAATCAGCGAACTAAAATGGACTGGAATGGGTGAATTTAACTCAGATGACCATTGTATCTACTACTTTGGGCAAGAATCCCTTAGAAGAAATGGAGTAGCCATCATAGTCAATAAAAGAGTCCAAAATGCAGTACCTGGATGCAATCTCAAAAATGACAGAATGATCTCCGGTGTTTCCAAGGCAAACCACTCAATATCACAGTAATCCAAGTCTATGGAACGCTGAAGAAGCTGAAGTTGAACGGTTCCTTGAAGACCTATAAGACCTTTTAGAACTAACACCCAAAAAAGATGTCCTTTTCATTACAGGGGACTAGAATATAAAAGTAGGAAATCAAGAAACACCTGGAGTAACAGGCAAATTTGGCCTTGGAGGACAGAATGAAGCAGGGCAAAGGCAAATAGAGTTTTGCCAGAGAACGCACTGGACATAGCAAACACCCTCTGCCAACAACCCAAGAGATGGCTCTACACATAGACATCACCAGATGGTCAACACCAAGTTCAGACTGATTATATTCTTTGCAGCCAAAGATGGAGAAGCTCTAAACAATCAGCAAAAACAAGACCAGGAGCTGACTGTGGCTCAGATCATGAACTCCTTATGGCCACATTCAGACTTAAATTGAACAAAGTGGGGAAAACCACTAGAACATTCAGGTATCAGTCAGTCAGTCAGTTCAGTCGCTCACTCACATTTGACTATTTGCGACCCCATGAACCGCAGCACGCCAGGCCTCCCTGTCCATAACCAACTCCCGGACTTGACCTAAA
This sequence comes from Bos javanicus, assembly GCF_032452875.1. Classification (NCBI taxonomy): domain Eukaryota; kingdom Metazoa; phylum Chordata; class Mammalia; order Artiodactyla; family Bovidae; genus Bos; species Bos javanicus. The sequence continues at coordinate 12,984,555 of NC_083871.1, read as the reverse complement.
TCAAATCCTTTATGATTATACAGTGGAAGGGAGAAAGAGATTTAAGGGACTAGATCTGAGAGACAGAGTGCCTGATGAACTATGGATGGAAGTTCATGATATTGTATAGGAGACAGGGATCAAGACCATCCCCAAGAAGAAGAAATGCAAAAAAGCAAAATGGCTGTCTCAGGAGGCCTTACAAATAGCTGTGAAGAGAAGAGAAGCCAAAAGCAAAGGAGAAAAGGAAAGATATACCCATTTGAATGCAGAGTTCCAAAGAAGAGCAAGGAGAGATAAGAAAGCCTTCCTCATCAATCAATGCAAAGAAATAGAGGAAAACAACAGAATGGAAATGACTAGAGATCTCTTCAAGACAATTAGAGATACCAAGGGAATATTTCATGCAAAGATGGGCTCAATAAAGGACAGAAATGGTAGGGACCTAAGAGAAGCAAAAGATATTAAGAAGAGGTGGCAAGAATACACAGAAGAACTATACAAAAAAGATCTTCACAACCCAGATAATCATGATGGTGTGATCACTCACCTAGAGCCAGACATCCTGGAACGTGAAGTCAAGTGGGCCTTAGGAAGCATCACTATGAACAAAGCGAGTGGAGGTGATGGAATTCCAGTTGAGCTATTTCAAATTCTAAAAGATAATGCTGTGAAAGTGCTGCACTCAATATGTGAGCGAATTTGGAAAATTCAGCAGTGGCCACAGGACTGGAAAAGGTCAGTTTTCATTCCAATCCCAAAGAAAGGCAATGCCAAAGAATGCTCAAACTACTGCACAACTGCACTCATCTCACACACTAGCAAAGTAATGCTCAAAATTCTCCAAGCCAAGCTTCAGCAATGTGTGAACCGTGACTTCCAGATGTTCAAGCTGGTTTTAGAAAAGGCAGAGGAACCAGAGATCAAACTGCCAACATCTGCTGAGTCATCGAAAAAGCAAGAGATTTCCAGAAAAATATCTATTTCTGCTTTATTGACTACGCCAAAGCCTTTGACTGTGTGGGTCACAATAAACTGTGGAAAATTCTGAAAGAGATGGGAATACCAGACCACCTGACCTGCCTCTTGAGAAATCTGTATGCAGGTCAGGAAGCAACAGTTAGAACGGGACATGGAACAACAGACTGGTTCCAAATAGGAAAAGGAGTACGTCAAGGCTGTATATTGTCACCCTGTTTATTTAACTTCTATGCAGACTACATCACGAGAAACACTAGGCTGGCAGAAGCACAAGCTGGAATCAAGAATGCCGGGAGAAATATCAGTAACTTCAGATATGCAGATGAAACCACCCTTATGGCAGAAAGTGAAGAAGAACTAAAGAGCGTCTTGATGAAAGTGAAAGAGGAGAGTGAAAAGGTTAGCTTAAAGCTCAACATTCAGAAAACTAAGATCATGGTATCCAGTCTCATCACTTCATGGCAAATAGATGGGGAAACAGTGGAAACATGGCTGACTTTATTTTGGGGCTCCAAAATCACTGCAGATGATGACTGCAGCCATGAAATTAAAAGATGCTTACTCCTTGGAAGAAAAGTTATGACCAACCTAGACAGCATATTAAAAAGCAGAGACGTTACTTTGCCAACAAAGGTGCATCTAGTCAAGGCTATGGATTTTCCAGTGGTCATGTATGGATGTGAGAGTTGGAATATAAAGAAAGCTGAGCGAGAAGTGATGCTTTTGAACTGTGGTGTTGGAGAAGACTCTTGATAGTCCTGTGGACTGCAAGGAGATCCAACCAGTCCATCCTAAAGGAGATCAGTCCTGGGTGTTCATTGGAAGGACTGATGTTGAAGCTGAGGGTCCAATATTTTGGCCACCTCTTGTGAAGAGCTGACTCATTTGAAAAGACCCTGATGCTGGGAATGACTGAGCGCAGGAGGAGAAGGGGACGCCAGAGGATGAGACGGTTGGATGGCATCACTGACTCATTGGACATGAGTTTGGGTATACTCCAGGAGTTGGTGATGGATAGGGAGGCCTCCCCACTCCAGTATTCTTGCCTGGAAAATCCCGTGGAGTCCTTGGGGTCGCTAAGCGTCGGACACGACTGAGCGACTTCACTTTCACTTTTCACTTTCCTGCATTGGAGAAGGAAATGGCAACCCACTCCAGTATTCTTGCCTGGAGAATCCCAGGGACATGGGAGCCTGGTGCACTATTGTCTATGGGGTCGCACAGAGTTGGACACAACTGAAGCGACTTAGCAGCAGCAGCAGGGAGTCCTGGCGTGCTGTGGTTTATGGAGTCGCAAAGAGTCGGACATGACTGAGCAACTGAAGTGAATTTAATTAACATGATTAGTATAGTACTCACCATAATTTCATTAGGATCACTTAGTCTTAAATGCTATCAATAAAACTGAGGAAATACTAGTGTTTTTCCAACACTTTGAGCCATCCCTGAGCTTCTAATCCTCCAGGAACATAGCCTGGTTTGAGTTGAACCACTTCTTCACAGTGGCCTAATATGGTTTAATTCATATAAATGATGTAAGGTTGAAATATATATATATATATATGCCCTTGGAAGTTATCATATTAAAAATATTTATCTTATAATTTCTCTAATATGTCAAAATTGGGACTTCTATGAGGCTTTCATTAGGACTTATTAGTTCATAAACTCAGGTACAGCAATTCCAAGTTTAAAAAGTAATTAGACTAAGCTCAGATAAAAGTGATTCTCTGTAACTGTGGGTGAAATCAACAGAATTTCACTGTGTGGTTTTGATTCATATCCAAATGATGGTACCAATTTCATATGCATTTCCAGGAAATAAGTTAAAAAATCAATCTTAGTGATTAAAATATAATCATGTCCAAATCTCAGGTTCAACTTCCTTATCAATACTAGTTTCTTATCTTTCTCCTTCCAGGCTCTCAAAGCCATGAGTTTCATACCTTCATTCCTGATCTGTATTTAGTAGTTTGAAATATTCAAATTAATTTAGTGATTTCTTAGATATCCCTTTTAAAAAGTAGATTTTAGGAAACGGTAATGTGATAGCTATCTCCCAATAAATAAGAAATATAGAACCATACATGCTTTAAACCCTCAGTTTAAAAAGTTTCATTAAAAATATACATCTAACATTTTTCATCCCATTTTTGGTTTCCCTGGTGGCTCAGACCATAAAAGCGTCTGTTTGCAATGTAGGAGACCCAGGTTCCATCCCTGGGTCGGGAAGATCTCTTGGAGAAGGAAATGGCAACCCACTCCAGTACTCTTGCCTGGAAAATTCCATGGTGGAGGAACCTCGTAGGCTACAGTCCATGGGGTTGGAAAGAGTCAGACATGACTGAGTGACTTCACTTTGACTTTTCACTTTTGTATTAATATCTTATGAAGAACTACCAACTAAAATAAATTCAGAGGATTCAGGTGTTATTTCTGATAAGTTAAAATGAGAAAAGTCTTTTTACTTACATTCAATTATGACCCTGAGTTATACATCAATCTAAACCTAGGGTTAAATAATTTGAGGGAATAAAGGAAGCTAAGGGTTCCATTTTGATATTAAGTTTTTTACAAATTAAATGAGGAAATTAAATACATGCCTTTAAAAAATTAATGTAGCATGTTCTGTAAACTTGAGGTAAAAAAAAGTGGTATGAATGATGAATATTATCAGGAAGAAGAGATCACTAGGAAACAGGGAGATCAAGGAGGATTTCTTAGAGGGCAAAGGAGCTGAAATACGGCCTTCAAGGTAAGTATTTTAAACAGAAAGAATGGAAGAAAGAAATTTATAATCCATGTTTGAAAGATGATGACTACACTAGTCATACTGTACTAGAGCATGAATATAGGGAGAGGTAGGTGTTAAGACAGGCTTCCCTGGTAGCTCAGTTGGTAAAGAATCCGCCTGCAATGTGGAAGACCTAGGTTTGACCCCTGGGTTGGGAAGATCCCCTCAAGAGGAGTATGGCAATCCACTCCAGTATTCTTGCCTGGAAAATCCCAATGGACAGAGGAGCCTGGCGGGCTACAGTCAACGGGGTCACAGAGTCGGACATGACTGAGCAACTAAACACAGAACAGCTGGAAATTGTATTGTTTCTATTATTAATAAAGTTATGGCTTCTTGTTGGAAGAAAAAAAATTAAGACAAGAGGAACATAACAAAGGAAGAATTATTATTTCTACCCACAAGTCTTAGTTCTACTACTCAAGTTATGTAGAATGAGTCGATTGCTTTTTCCATGATAGGTCTTTACTTAAAAACTGCTTTTATGTTCTTCCATTAGAGGTAAAGATGAAGACAGATTAAAGAAGGGAGAGACTGAAATCATGAGACAATTAAGAAGCCATTTGCCATCTGTATAAGGCTTGAAATGAGTACAAAATTATGAAGGGAAAGAAAGGGGTGGCTATGAGTCTATGTAACTACAAACTTTTTTCCAACTGAGAAATGTTCTTATTTGGACATATTTCTTACTTATTTCACTTTAACATTTACTGCAAAACATAATGAGCAGCTTCAAAACCAAGTTCTACCCTGACACAGAAAAGCACTGTCTAAAGAACAGACGGTAATTCTACAGAGACAATTGCATTTACTGAGGGACCAGCCCATGCAGCTCCAAATTTTCCCTGCACTCTTTCTAATTATTTTACATGCTTTTCTTAGGATGATACGTATTCTTGAATCATTGACATAGCACTCACAGAAGTCATTTAGGCTAACATTCCCTACATTAAAGGACGTTTCCAATTGAAAAAGTCTAAATTATAAAATGTAAACCTGTGCTTGTGCAACATAAAATATGCTGTAATAAAATCCTGTTACTCTCTTTATAGCAATATTAACTCATCAATATTTTCAGAATATTTGGCAGTTTCATTTTGAAGATAACACTAAAATACACTCATAATTATACACAGTAAATAATGTCCCCTCACGTGCTTCTTTATAGGACTTATGGAAAAGGATAAGGCATGAACAATACTACATTAAAAAATAAGTACCCTGTGACCAAAATTAAAAGTTATTAAAACCTCGACTTTAGTTGGCACAGAACTACTTTATTTGTTTTCCAGACTATAAATTTTAGGATGTCAGGGCTGGATATAAATTTAAGGTTCCAAATAATGTATAGTCTGTCCTATTAAGTTGGAAAAGTTATAGTTTATCAAAGATTAGTCTTGCAATTCTTTAAAACAAGAAAGATTTTAAAATGCATTTATCAACCTTAAATCATTCCGCCTACTTGTCTTAAGTAACATGTATCACTGGATATATGTATAATCGTTTCAATTTACTGCATAACTGATTTTATTGAAGGGATCTGGGGCCTAAATTCATATTTACTGAGAAATTCTATCATCTTCCTTGAAATTATTGCTATATTAGCAATGAAAAATACTAACACAGTTCAGCAATTAACCACACTGATACTGTATATTTCATATCTTCATGTCTTTCTAGAATATTATTAATACAATTTTTAGTCTTATTAACTTACATGAACCAATCACAATAAAGAAGGAAAAATTTTAAACTAAAGACAAGTTTTTAGTATTTAGATAAAATTCTTCTGGTAATTATATATATTTATAGGTACAATTAGAGAGAAAACTAAAATTCAACAAATTATCAAGTAATCAAATTGTATATATCTCAAGCCACATACCTGACATTGCCCTTGGTGTTTCTTAGAACTGTTGCAGCAAAATTCTGTGTGACACCCACCAAGCTGATTCCATCCACTTCCACAATCTGGTCATTGACTTGTATTCTTTGGGAAAAGGGAAAAAATTACCCACAATTAGTTTTACTGATAATATATTCCCACTCGCAAAAAATGAGTTAACAAAATATTTGATTTTTAAGATACTCTTACTGATTCAAAATTTGTCTCCAAGCCCCAGATCTTTGTCAAAGGTTTTTATCTATTTGGGAGCTCAAACCATTTCATTAAAAAAAATTTCATGAACACTAGAAAGGAAAAAGCCCTTTGAAATCTTGACCAGTGAGTTTTTGTGTTTCTTGGACTACTTAACTTGTTCCTGAGGTTGCAGAACTGAAGCTACAAGTTCTCTGTGCTGTAGTAACTGAGAGAAGCCATGACCTCACTATGTGAGCACAAAGTATGTTCCTAACTTAGAAGGGTCTCAATAAATTGAATTATAAAGCCTCTGAAATTAAAGGAGTGATAATCTAATTGGTTCATAGAGAACAGTAATCACTTTCATAAATTTTCTTTTCTAGGATCTAATGAGAGTTTCAATGTACTAGACATTTAAGAAAAACATTCTTCTTGGAGATTCTGCTAGAAGCTTAGAAGTTTTTTCATATGAGACCAAGTTCATGTAATAAAAGTGAAAAAGTGAGACTTTGGATGAATAAGACTAATTTAATAATTTTGGTTTAAAGTAACAGTGGAAAAGACCGTGATGCTGGGAAAGATTGAAGGTAAAAGGAGAAGAGGGCAGCAGAGATGGTTAGAGCGCATCATCAACTCAGTGAACATGAATTTGAGCAAACTCTGGAATGTTTTACAGTCCACGGAGTCACAAACAGTCAGACACAATTTAGCAACTGAATAACAACAACAAAGTTTTCTCCATGATTTTATAAAGGTGTGGCTTTATATTTTCATGAGACTAGTTAATCTGAACTTCCTAAAATTCTGAGACAATGACAAGTTAGATTAACAATATTCCTACGTAAAGTTTAAAAAGGAAAATATATATATATAAAAGTATGTTTAACTAAACTGAATCATAATACTAACAAACTTTTATATCAGTAGTAATTATGTTTTATAGAGTGCCAGCTTAAAACATGATTTCCAAGATTCATAGTTATTTCTAAAATCTTGGTCATGATGCTTTTAAAATACACAACTCTCCTTGTGTTAAAGAATGTGCTTATTGTGGCATATTAAGAAGATGTAAAAATAGTATAATGGCTATTTTATAGAATATTTGGGGAAATGAGACGCTGGGCCTGGGGAGCTGGGAAAACTGAGTTGAGAGACTAGGAAATGGATGCCAGACCAGGCTGGCTGTTTTATTTTTCTTTATTTTTTCAATTTGGTATATTAATAATATTTATTGCTTCAAATCCTCAACAATGCCTAGAAGAGTATTCATTCTGACAGTAATTGCTAACAAAGGATGGATTTCCAGTTTGTCACCAAACTAACACTGTTCATTTGTCTATGTACCATTTCAACCAGTTTTACCAAAATAGGAAAAAGAAAAGTTTATGGCTTTTTTTGTCTTTTACTCCTAAAGTAAGAAATCTCCAAAGAAACTTCTAAAAATGTATCATTCAGTTATTAATAATAAAAATGTAATAAATTATCATGGCATCTGGTCCCATCACTTCATCGGAAATAGATGGGAAAACAGTGGAAACAGTGTCAGACTTTATTTTGGGGGCTTCAAAATCACTGCAGATGGTGATTGCAGCCATGAAATTAAAAGATGCTTACTCCTTGGAAGGAAAGTTATGACCAACCTAGATAGCATATTCAAAAGCAGAGACATTACTTTGCCAACAAAGGTCCGTCTAGTCATCTAGTCCGTTTTTCCTGTGGTCATGTATGGATGTGAGAGTTGGACTGTGAAGAAGGCTGAGCGCCGAAGAATTGATGCTTTTGAACTGTGGTGTTGGAGAAGACTCTTGATAGTCCTGTGGACTGCAAGGAGATCCAACCAGTCCATCCTAAAGGAGATCAGTCCTGGGTGTTCATTGGAAGGACTGATGCTAAAGCTGAAACTCCAATACTTTGGCCACCTCATGCAAAGAGTTGACTCATTGGAAAAGACTCTGATGCTGGGAGGGATTGGGGGCAGGAGGAGAAGGGACGACAGAGGATGAGATGGCTGGATGGCATCACCGACTCGATAGACATGAGTTTGAGCGAACTCCGGGAGTTGGTGATGGACAGGGAGGCCTGGCGTGCTGCAGTTCATGGGGTCGCAGAGAGTTGGACACGACTGAGTGACTGAACTGAACTGATAGTATAGTATAGTGGCTACAGAAAATGCTATTTGCTGGTCTGCTAAATTGTTTGCCTATGACAGGTGATTATTACCAACTTCCAAGCTACCAGTGAGGGTTGTTACTAGAAATCAGTTAAGTAGGCAACAAGTTAAATTTTAAATGGATAATTAAGACTATGGTAACAACAACAATGAAAGAAAAAATAAAATCATGTAAATAAGGTATTGGAAGGAATTTTTGTTTTTTAAGAAAAAGAACAGCAGGCTAGTCCAAATGTATCAGCCTGTTTTAGCATATGAAAGAACATAATGATCAAAACTTGAATGTGTATAGCAAGTTGATGAAGGTCTAAAGAAGTAATTTTTATTTGCCTTGGTTTATATGACCTCGGCCAAAAAGACACTATAAATTGTGCTGCATTTTGACAAAACTCTCTCAGTTTTAAAGGACTGTTCAAAAGATAATTTAAAAAGAACGCAGTCTTCTACTACTAGAGTTACATAGAATGAGTCTCAATTCCTTTTTCTATGATAGCCCTTCATGTATTTGAAAAATGCTTTTATGCTCCTCCATTTAGGGGTAAAGGATGAGAAGGACACTGGAGAAACTAAAGTCATGAGAGAGTTAAGAAGTCATGTGCAATCTGTACAAAGTTTGAAATGATAAAAGCACAAAATTATGAATGAAAGTTCCTTTTACATCACATTCTCATCAGCATTGTACATATTTTAGATTTTGGCCATTCGACTAGGTGTCCAGTAGTATTTCTCACTGTTTTAATTTGCAATAATTCACAGATTGGAAGAAAATTTTTATATATCATATATCTTACTTGGGGCTGGTATCTAGACTATTATAAAGAATACTTACAACCCAATAATAAAATGACAATCCAACTTAAAAGTAAGTCAGATATAGAAAGAAAAATACCATATGATCTCACTTACCTGGGAATCTAAAAAACAAACAAACAAAAACCACCAGCTCATAGATACAGAGACAGACAGATGACTGCCATAGATGGGGCTGGGGCATGGGCAGAATGGGAGAAGGGGGTCAAAAGATACAGTCTTCCTGCTATAAAATGAGTCATGGGGATATAATGTACAATGTGGTGACTACATTTTTGTAGTATTTGTATTGCGTATTTGAAAGTTGTCAAGAGTAGATCTTAAACATCCTCATCACAAGAAAAACATTTTTATAACTATATCTGGCGATGGGATGTTAACTAGACTTCTTGAGGTGATCATTTCACAATGTATGTAAATATCAAATCATTATGTTGTATACCTGAAACTAATATAATGTTATATGTCAATTATACCTCAATTTAAAAAAATAAGCAAAGGGTCTGAATAGGCATTTCTCCAAAGAAGAAACACAGAAGCAAATAAGCATATGTAAAAGGTGCTCAACACCATTAGTCATCAGGGGACTACAAATCAAAACTAAAGCAAGATACCTCTTCATAGTTACTAAGATGACTATGATCAAAAGACAGATAGTACCCAAACTAACACAGCACTGCTAATCAACTACACTCCAGTACATATATTAAGAAAAAGACAGATGGTAACTTTAAATGGAGCATAACCTATAAAGATATTCATTCACTGTGTTGTACACTCAAAATTAATATCATATTGTAAATCAACTATAATTGAATTAAAAAAAAATAACAAGAAGTCTTCATGAGATGTGGAGACACTGTAATCCACATACATTACTGGTAACACTATAACCATCCAGCAGTTTTCCAAAGGGTTAAACACAGAGTAACCATATGAGTCAGAAATTCCACCCCTGACTATATACTCAAGAGAAATGAAAACCTGTTCACACAAAATTTGCACATGAATATTCAAAGCAACATTATTCATAATAGCCCAAAAGTAGAAACAACTCAAATATCCATCCATTGGTGCCAGAATAAACAAAATATGAAATATGCATTCAATAGAATATTATTTGGAAATGAAATGTGATAGATGCTGCAACATGAATAAGCCTTGAAAACATTATACTAGTGAAAAAAGCCAGTCACAAAAGATCACATGCTCTATGATTCCATTTATATGCAATGTCCAGAAGAAGCAAATCTCTACATAAAGTTGACGGAGGGAGGAGGGGAAAGCTGCGTTTCTCAAATCTGCACAAAAGTACAATGTAAGCTGCCAGAGGCCTGACCATACTGGACAGGATCGTCTAGGGCACTGGTTCTCAAACTGCCTAACTACAATGGGACAATGGAGTCATTCTGAAAATTAAAAATTCCTCAAGTTGTACCTCCTGCAAAATTCTCATGCAGAAGATACAGAGTACAGGACAGCCATTTTTTTTTCTCAATTTTGTCTATTATAAATAAGTTATCATACAAGTCTTTATGTAGACATACATTTTCATTTCTGTTGGAAATTACCAACACGTAGAATTGCTGGCTTGAAAGGTTAAGTATATGCTTAAAAGAACTGCCAAACTTATTTTCCTAAGTGCCTGTAAAACGTTATGTTCCCACAAGCTATGTGTGAGTGTTCCATTTCTCCATAGCCTTGCTAACATTTTACATTGTCAGCATTCTCAACTTTAGCCATTCTAGTAGGTATGGTATCTCACTGCAGTTTTTATCTGTATCCTCTAAGGACTAATGATGTTGAACAAATATTCATATGCTATCGAGCATTCATATATTTTTCTCTTTGAAACAACTACACAAATCTTTCATTTGTATTTTTCAAATACAATTATTTTTAATTTGTGGGTTTTTTGTTACTGAGTTGTAAGTTTTCTTCACACCCTTGACACAAATCCTCACATGAATGTTTAACAAATATTTTCTTCTTGTCTATATAGATTCCCTTTATCATTTCATAACCATGCCTCTTAAAGAACAAAAGCTTTTAATAAAGTTCACTTTTTTCCTTAATGCTCCATGCTTTGTGTCCTGTCTCAAAAATCTTTGCTTAATGGTAGGATACAAATACTTTCACCTATGTATTCTCTTAGTTTTTCATGGAACTCTGATGCCTAGATCTATAATTTTGACTTAATCTGTATATGGTGTAAGATAAGGTTTGTGGTTTACTTGTTTTGTTTTTCCATACAGATATCTAATTTTTAAAAAAATTTATTTTATGTTGGAGTATAGTGGATTAACAGTGTTGTGTTAGTTTCAGGTGTACGGCAAGGTGATTCAACTACACACATATATACATGTACCTATTCATTTTCAAATTCTTTTGCCATTTCGGTTATTACAGAATATTGGATATCTAATCCTTATAGCACTGTTTGTAGAAAAGATTATACATTTTACCACAGAATTATTATAGCACTTTAATTGAAAGTCAACTGACTATATCTGTTTCAGTCTATTCTTACTTTTTATTCTACTCCACTGATCTCTGTTTCAATTTTTATACCAATATCATATGGCCTTGGTTACAGAAATTTTGTACTAAGTCTTGAAAAAAATCAGGTAAGGTCATTCCTCTAACTTTATTCTTTTACAGAATTGATATTCTAGGTCCATTATGTTTCTATATGCATTCTGGAACCAGCTAGTCAATTTCTATCCCTAAAAAGAGAAGACTCCTAAGATTTTTATTGGATTTCTTTGAAACTATACATCAGAATGAGGACATCTGACATCGTTTCTGGTTTTGTAAATATGGAGTTGTTTGCTACTAAGGTCTGGACTCTATAGGTCAGGTCATCCATCTTCCTTATTTATTCTTAATGTTCACCATACTTCCAAGATGGGAGGCTAGGTTTCGGTAGAGGTTAGAAATGGATATTATGTTTTAAAGTGAAAGTTGCTTGATTGTGTCCAAGCAAAAAGGAGAGAAGAATCAAATCAACAAAATTAGAAATGAAAAAGGAGAGGATACAACAGACAATGCAGAAATACAAAGGATTATAAGAGACTATTATGAACAACTGTATGGCAATAAAATGGATAACCTGGAAGAAATGGACAGATTCTTAGAAAAGTTCAGTCTTCCAAGACTGAACCAGGAAGAAGTAAAAATTATGAACAACCCAATTAGAAGCACTGAAATTGAAGCTGTGATCAAACATCTCCCAAAAAACAAAAGCCCAGGACCAGATGGCATCACAGGACAATTCTATCTAACATTTAGAGAAGAACTAATGCCTATCTTTCTAAAACTCTTTCTAAAAATTGCAGAGGAAGGAACATTTCAAAACTCATTCTAAGAGGCCACCATCACCCTGATACCAAAACTGGACAAAGACAACACACAAAAAAGAAAACTACAAGAAGAATCAATATAGTGAAAATGAGTATACTACCCAAAGCAATTTATAGATTCAATGCAATCCCTATCAAGCTACCAAAGGTATTCTTCACAGAGCTAGAACAAATAATTTCACAACTTGTATGGAAATACAAAAAACCTCGAATAGCCAAAGCTATCTTGAGAAAGAAGAATGGAACTGGAGGAATCAACCTACCTGACTTCAGGCTCTATTACAAAGCCACAGTTATCAAGACAGTATGGTACTGGCACAAAGACAGAAATATTGATCAATGGAACAAAATAGAAAGCCCAGAGATAAATCCACGCACATATGGACACCTTATCTTTGACAAAAGAGGCAAGAATATACAATGGATTAAAGATAATCTCTTTAACAAGTGGTACTGGGAAAACTGGTCAACCACTTGTAAAAGAATGAAACTAGAACACTTTCTAACACCATACACAAAAATAAACTCAAAATGGATTAAAGATCTAAATGTAAGACCAGAAACTATAAAACTCCTAGAGGAGAACATAGGCAAAACACTCTCTGACATACATCACAGCAGAATCCTCTATGACCCACCTCCCAGAATATTGGAAATAAAAGCAAAAATAAACAAATGGGACCTAATTAAACTTAAAAGCTTCTGCACATCAAAGGAAACTATTAGCAAGGTGAAAAGGCAGCCTTCAGAATGGGAGAAAATAATAGCAAATGAAGCAACGGACAAACAACTAATCTCAAAAATATGCAAGCAACTCCTAGAGCTCAACTCCAGAAAAATAAATGACCCAATCAAAAAATGGGCCGAAGAACTAAATAGACATTTCTCCAAAGAAGACATACAGATGGCTAACAAACACATGAAAAGATGCTCAACATCACTCATTATCAGAGAAATGCAAATCAAAACCACTATGAGGTACCATTTCACGCCAGTCAGAACGGCTGCGATCCATAAGTCTACAGGCAATAAATGCTGGAGAGGGTGTGGAGAAAAGGGAACTCTCTTACACTGTTGGTGGGAATGCAAACTAGTACAGCTATGGAGAACAGTGTGGAGATTCTTTAAAAAACTGGAAATAGAACTGCCTTATGATCCAGCAATCCCACTGCTGGGCATACACACTGAGGAAACCAGAAGGGAAAGAGACACGTGTACCCCAATGTTCATCGCAGCACTGTTTGTAATAGCCAGGACATGGAAACAACCCAGATGTCCATCAGCAGATGAATGGATAAGAAAGCTGTGGTACATATACACAATGGAGTATTACTCAGCCATTAAAAAGAATACATTTGAATCAGTTCTAATGAGATGGATGAAACGGGAACCTATTATACAGAGTGAAGTAAGCCAGAAAGAAAAACACCAATACAGTATACTAATGCATATATATGGAATTTAGAAAGATGGTAACAATAACCATGTGTACGAGACAGCAAAAGAGACACTGATGTATAGATCAGTCTATGGACTCTGTGGGAGAGGGAGAGGGTGGGGAGATTTGGGAGAATAGCAGTGAAACATGTATAATATCATGTATGAAACAAGTCGCCAGTCCAGGTTCAATGCATGATACTGGATGCTTGGGGCTGGTGCACTGGGACGACTCAGAAGGAGGGTATGGGGAGGGAGGAGGGAGGAGGGTTCAGGATGGGGAACACAGGTATACCTGTGGCGGATTCATTTCGATATTTGGCAAAACTAATACAATATTGTAAAGTTTAAAAATAAAATAAAAATTTTTTTAAAATGCCAAAAAAAAAAAAAAAAGAAAACTACAGGCCAATGTCACTGATAAACATAGATGCAAAAATCCTCAACAGAATTTCAGCAAACAGAATTCAGTAATACATCAAAAAGCTCATACACCATGAGCAAGCTGGGTTTGTTCCAGGGATGCAAGGATTCTTCAATGTACACAAATCAATTAATGTGACACACCATATTAACAAATTGAAAGATAAAAACCATATGATCATCTAAATAGATGCAGAAAAAGCCTTGGACAAAATTCAGTACCCATTTATGATTAAAACTCTTCACAAAATGGGCATAGAAGGGATCTACCTCAACATAGAAAAGGTGATATATGATAAGCCTACAGCAAACATTATTCTCAATGGTGAAAAACTGAAAGCATTTCCCCTAAGATCAGGAAAAAGACAAGGGTATCCACTTTCACCACTATTATTCAACATAGTTCTGGAAGTCCTAGCTACAGCCATCAGAGAAGGAAAAGAAATAAAAGGGATCCAGATCAGAAAAGAAAAAGTAAAGTTCTCACTGTTTGCAGATGACATAATATTGTACATAGAAAACCCTAAAGACAGTATCAGAAAATTACTAGAGCTAATCAGTGAATACAGCAAAGTTGCAGGATACAAAATCAATGCACAGAAATCACTTGCATTTCTATATACTAACAATGAAAAATCAGAAAGAGAAATTAAGGAAACAATCCCATTCACCATTCCAAGAAAAAGAATTAAATATTTAGGAATAAACTTACCTCAGGAGACAAAAGAACTGTACACAGAAAACTATAAGACACTAATGAAAGAAATCAAAGACAACAGAAACAGATGGAGAGATATCCCATGTTCCTAGGTAGGAAGAATCAATATTGTGCAAATGACAATACTACCAAACACAATCTACAGATTCAGTGAGATCCTTATCAAATTAGCAATGGCAGCTTTCACAGAACTGGAACAAAAAATTTCACAATTCATATGGAAACACAAAAGACCCCGAATAGCCAAAGCAGTCCTGAGAAAGAAGAATGGAGCTGGAGGAATCAACCTTCCTGACTTCAGATTATACTATAAAGCTACAGTCATCAAGAGAGTATGGTACTGCAAAAAAAAAAAAAAAAACAGAAATATAGACCAACAGAACAAGATGGAAAGCCCAGAAGTAAACCCATGCACCTATGGGTACCTTATTTTTGACAAGAAGCAAGAATTATACAATAGGACAAAGACAGCCTCTTCAGAAATGGTGCTGGGAAAACTGGACAGCTACATGTAAAAGAATGAAATTAGAACACTTCCTAACACAATACACAAAGATAAACTCATAATGGATTAAAGACTTAAAT
Source organism: Bos javanicus (assembly GCF_032452875.1). Lineage (NCBI taxonomy): Eukaryota > Metazoa > Chordata > Mammalia > Artiodactyla > Bovidae > Bos > Bos javanicus. The sequence continues at coordinate 12,969,216 of NC_083871.1, read as the reverse complement.
GCAAGACCAGAAACTATAAAACTCTTAAACATAGGCAGAACACTTGATGACATAAATCAAAGCAAGATCCTCTATGACCCACCTCCTAGAGTAATGGAAATAAAAACAAAAGTAAACAAGTGGGACTTGATTAAACTTAAAAGCTTTTGCACAGCAAAGGAAACTATAAGCCAGGTGAAAAGACAACCCTCAGAATGGGAGAAAATAATAGCAAATGAAACAACTGACAAAGGATTAATTTCCAAAATCGACATACAACTCAATCAAAAAGTGGGGAAAAGACTTAAACAGACATTTCTCCAAAGAAGACATACATATGCCTATCAAATGCATGAAAAGATGCTCAACATCACTCATTATTAGAGAAATGCAAATCAAAACTACGATGAGGTATCACCTCACACTGGTCAGAATGGCCATCATCAAAAAGTCTACAAACAATAATGCTGGAGAGGATGTGGAACAAAGGGAATGCTCTTGCACTGTTGGTGGGAATGTACATTGATACAGCCTCTATGGAAGACGGTATGGAGATTCTTTAAAAAACTAGGAATAAAACCACTATACAACCCAGCAATCCCACTCTTATGTATATACCCTGAGGAAACCAAGGTTGAAAAAGATACATGTATCCCACTGTTCATTGTAGCACTATTGACAATAGCTAGAACATGGAAGCAACCTAGATATCCATCGACAGATGAATGGATAAAGAAGTTAAAGAATGTATAAAGAAGTGGTACATATATAACGGACACAATATACACAATGGAATATTAGCCATAAAATGAAATGCATTTGAGTCAGTTCTAATAACACATATATATGGAATCTACCAAAATGGTACTGAAGAATTTATTTACAGGGCAACCAGTGGAGCAACAGACATAGAGAATAGACTTATGCACGTGGGGAGAGGGGAGGATAGGGTGAGATGTATGGAAAGAGTAACATGGAAACTTACATTACCACATGTAAAATAGATTGGAGAAGGCAATGGCATCCCACTCCAGTACTCCTGCCTGGAAAATCCCACGGACAGAGGAGCCTGGTAGGCTGCAGTCCATGGGGTCACAAAGAGTCTGGTGGCTCAGACGGTAAGGCGTCTGCCTGCAATGCAGGAGACCCAGGTTCAATCCCTGGGTTGGGAAGATCCTCTGGAGAAGGAAATGGTAACCCACTTCACTACTCTTGCCTGGAAAATCCCATGGACAGAGGAGCCCGGTAGGCTATAGTCCATGGGGTCACAAAGAGTCGGACACGACTGCGCGACTTCACTTTCACTTTTCACTTTCATGCATTGGAGAAGGAAATGGCAACCCACTCCAGTGTTCTTGCCTGGAGAATCACTGGGACGGGTGGGCTGCCATCTCTGGGGTAGCACAGAGTCGGACACGACTGAAGTGACTTAGCAGCAGTAGCAGCAGCAAAATAGATGGCCAACAGGAATTTGCTCTATGGCTCAGAGGTTAAAGCGTCTGTCTGGAATTCAGGAGACTCGGGTTCGATCCCTGGGTCAGGAAGATCCCCTGGAGAAGGAAATGGCAATCCACTCCAGTACTCTTGCCTGGAGAATCCCATGGAGGGAGGAGCCTGGTAGGCTACAGTCCATGGGGTCACAAAGAGTCTGATAGGACTGAGTGACATCACTTTCAGGAAACTCAAACAAGGGCTCCGTATCAACCTAAAGTGGTGGGATGGCGAGGGAGATGGGAGGGAGGTTCAAAAGGGAGGGGATATGTGTATACCTATGACCGACTCGATGGACGTGAGTTTGAGTGAACTCCGGAAGTTGGTGATGTCTGGCGTGCTGTGATTCACGGGTCGCAAAGAGTCGGACACAACTGAGCGACTGAACTGAACTGATGGCTGATTTATGTTGAGGTTTCACAGAAAACAACAAAATTCTTTAAAGCAATTATCCTTCAATTAATAAATTAAAACAGTGGGAAAAAAGAAGAATATGAGGGACATTCTAAAATATATATATATATATACAAGACAGTAAGATATTAATGGGGCAAAATGAAAAAACAAAATATGAATAGGAAGTTTACATCTAAAGCCACGAAAAACAGAATAAACATAGAAAACAGCATGTTCGGATCAAAGAAAAGAGAAATTCAACTTCTTTTATGATAAAGTTTAGATAATCATAAGACACATGTGAAATAAATGAGTAAGTTCTACATGTACCAAGACTGGGATACAAATTTGGGAGTAATTTATATAGAGTCATTTAAAAAAATGACTTGAATACAAAAATGAGTTCAAGATGCTCCCCTTGGAAGAGAAGCATTCTTTCAATGCAGGGTGAAAACAGGAGGATCTATACTGAAGGAGAACCTGGAAAGTCTCTTTCCCTCTCCTTCTCTCTCTCTCTGTGTCTCACACACACATGCACACACACACAAACACACACACCAATAAAAACAAACAAACAAAAATCAAGGAAAGGGACATGGATCTCATTGAAATGAATGACTATGATGACACTGAGAAGTTTAAGATAAGGCCTAAGAAATGTTACTTGGATGTCTCAAAAAGGAAGTAAATAATTTTAAAGCAATAAATTTGATAGAATATTAAGGCTAGAAACTAAATACAGAATTTTACAGTGTTGTTTAAATTTTCACTTTAATTCTATTATATTTGATCATTTTTTGTTATCAGAGTGGGAAAACAGGAGAAAGTTCACTATAGTTAAGAAGTCGAATCAGCGACATAGACCACTTATTTGTATAAATTAGCACTAATAGAACAGATGATAACACAGTAGTAAAAAAGGCAACAGGAAAAAAGCACACTGAAAATAGTTTCTAGAAAAAGAAAGAAATATAAATTGTTTTAAGTAAACAACTTAAAAACAAGAAAGTATCAAGTTCTTCAAAATTTTATGACACAATATTCAGTCTTAATGAGGGTGCAGGAGACTTCTCTAGGGGCTTGCTAGGTGGTGTAGCGGTAAAGAACCTGCCTTCCAATGCAGGAGATGCACAAGACTCGGGGTCAATTCCTGGGTCGGGAAGATCCCCTGGAGTAGGAAATGGCAACCCGCTGCAGTATTCTCACCTGGAGAATCCCATGGACAGAGGAGCCTGGAGGGCACAGTCCACAGGGATCACAAAGGGTCAGATATGACTAAAGCACACACACACACACACACACACACACACACACACACACACTACTCTTTGACACTGCTGGGGAGCATATATTGAACAACCTTTCTTAAAGGCAGGTTAGCAACGTATTTCTGCAACATTTAAAGTGCAATTCACTTTGACATAGTAACTCTGCTTCAAGGAAGTACTTTCAAAAAATTTCAGAGACATTCACAATGATTTTTACATAAAAATGCTAACCTGATCAACACCTTGAAATAATACACTACTATAACAATATGTGGGCTTCCCTCGTGGTTCAGGTGGTAAAGAATCTGTCTGTAATGCAGGAGACTGGGGTTCAATCCCTGGGTCAGGAAGATCCCCTGGAAAAAGAAATGGTAATCCACTCCAGTATTCTTGTCTGGTGAATTTCACGGACAGAAGAGCCTGGTGGGTCACAGTCCATCGGGTTGCAAGTGTCAGACACAGCTTAGTGACTAAACAACAGCAGTATGTAAATGGTTTACATATACAAGGACTTTGCTGGTGGCTCAGACGGTAAGGCGTCTGCCTGCAATGCAGGAGACCCAGGTTCAATCCCTGGGTTGGGAAGATCCTCTGGAGAAGGAAATGGTAACCCACTTCACTACTCTTGCCTGGAAAATCCCATGGACAGAGGAGCCCGGTAGGCTATAGTCCATGGGGTCACAAAGAGTCGGACACGATTGAGCGACTTCACTTTCACTTACATATATAATACTATGGCATAATATGTCTTTAAAGTCTGCTGTAGAAAAAGTATTTAATATGTGATATACTATTTGAGCACAGGCTCTGGAATAAGATATCCTAAGTTCACAGCTAGGCTCTGCCACTTACTTGCTATGACTATATAAGAGGAGCCATTGCTTTCTTATATATAAAACAGAAATAACAGTAATTTCATGGATTTAATCAAAGCTATTAGTGAGATTAAAAAGGTACAAAATATAAAGAACATAGCACACTGCCTGACATATAATAAGCACTCAACAAATATTGTCTTGATGAATAAAATGTATGAAAAATGCATAAAGCTATATGTTCAATTGCTCTTAATTCTGTAAGAAAGTAAACTTAGGCATATCCACATAAAAAACTATGGAAGGAAATTTGCCAGCAAGATTTTAAGCGTGGTCAACTCAACATTGTGGGATTACATGAGATTTTTATTTTCTTCTTTACACTTTCTATACTTTCCAAATTTTTAACCATAAACATGTATTACATTTATAACTTTAAAACGTTCTCTAAAATTGCTGCTGCTGCTAAGTCACTTCAGTCGTGTCCGACTCCTAGCGACCCCATGGACTGCAGCCTACCAGGCTCCTCTGTCTATGGGATTCTCCAGGCAAGAGTACTGGAGTGGGGTGCCATTGCCTTCTCCGTCTCTAAAATTAGCACATGCTTATTTGACAAGTGATGATGGCATTTTACAGTGACTGTAGAAATAGTCTAAAAAGTTTTGCTTTAGAAGCTGGGCTGGAGGAAGCACAAGCTGGAATCAAGATTGCCCGGAGAAATATCAATAATCTCAGATATGCAAATGACACCACCCTTATGGCAGAAAGTGAAGAACTAAAGAGCCTCCTGATGAAAGTGAAAGAGGAGAGTGAAAAGGTTGGCTTAAAGTCCAACATTCAGAAAACTAAGATCATGGCATCCGGTCCCATCACTTCATGGCAAATAGATGGGGAAACAGTGGCTGACTTTATTTTTTCTGGGCTCCAAAATCACTGCAGATGGTGACTGCAGCCATGAAATTAAAAGACGCTTACTCCTTGGAAGGAAAGTTATGACCAACCTAGACAGCATATTAAAAAGCAGAGACATTACTTTGCCAACAAAGGTCCGTCTAGTCAAGGCTATGGTTTTTCCAGTGGTCATGTATGGATGTGAGAGTTGGAATATGAAGAAAGCTGAGTGTCGAAGAATTGATGCTTTTGAACTGTGGTGTTGGAGAAGACTCTTGAGAGTCCCTTGGACTGCAAGGAGAAACAACCAGTCCATTCTAAAGGAGATCAGTCCTGAGTGTTCATTGGAAGGAGTGATGCTAAAGCTGAAACTCCAGTACTTTGGCCACCTGATGTGAAGAGCTGATTCATTTGAAAAGACCCTGATGCTGGGAAAGATTGAGGGCAGGAAGAAAAAGGGACAACAGAGGATGAGATGGCTGGATGGCATCACTGACTCGATAAACATGGGTTTGGGTGAACTCTGGGAGTTGGTGATGGACAGGGAGGCCTGGCGTGCTGCGGTTCATGGGGTCACAAAGAGTTGGACACAACTGAGCGACTGAACTGAACTGAACTGAAGGATTATAGTCACTTGTTCTTTATTAAAGATGCAAATGTGAATAACCATAAAATAACTAGACTAAAGGTTCTGGACTCAAGAATCTATAACTGATAACCCAAAGCCAACAAGACATTTTCTCAAAATGTAAAGGACAGTTAATTCATACAAATGGTTTTGCGCTCTTGTTTTACAACAAATTTCACAATGCTTATCAAATATTATAAATTTAAGCATAAAATAAACAATATTTATTATTTATATTATAGCAATTCCTAATTGTCTTAATTCATCTGTGTAGGCATCCTTATGTTCATGCACACCCAAGAACCTAAAATGAGAAAATACATCTGGAAAAAGCTATAAACGGACAAAAAATGCCTGTCAACCTAGAATCCTATACACAGAGAAAACATTTTAAAAAATCAAAGGTGAAACAAAGGCTTATTCAGATATACAAAGCTGAAAGAATTCATCACCAGCAGATCTGGTGATAAAATGGTAAAGGACATCCCGCAGGCAGAAGAAAAGTGATACTAAGTGGAAATACATATTTCACAAAGGAATAAAGAACGCTGGAAACAGAAGACAGTAGAGCTGTAAAGCACTCCGGCAACACCAAGAGTGGCAACAGGTATGTGGCTGGATTTGCTCTCCAAATTCAGAGACCAGTGTAAGAAAGAGGCATCTCACAATTAAAACGCAGGTCTCTGATCCTACATAATTCTTCCTGTCTGCCTTAATACAGAGAGCATTAAGGAGATAAAGAGAGCTCAATATTATTTGATTATTATTTTCATTAAAAGGGTATTGATTTAAATTTTTTCACATTTCAAAGTGATATTCATTAAAGAAAGGATCTAAAAATATGATACACAATTAAAACAAGAAAATTAAAGCCACCTTTAAATTAGAAAAGAGGGAGAGAGGGAGGGAAGTGCCACAGATTTTGCTATTTCTTTGAAGGGCATTTCAATATACCTTTTTAGAGGTAAGTTGTATGGTGATAATGTGGAGACAAACTCAAGAAACTATAAAAATGAGCAGAAGAAAGAGGAGAGATAATAAATGATTGAACATGGGTGAGGGAATAAATAATACTAGTTACAAAAAAGGGCACTGGCTTGGGGTGACTGCAACCGTGGACTGACCCTACAACCCAGAAGGTTGTGAACATGCAGCGCATTTACTATGTAAGTGCTTACCTGGTAGGGAAAAGTTTTTTGGCATCTGATACCCACTTTGCTTGAATTTTTTACCTTGAGAGAGGGCAACTTTTAGATGCAACTTTATAAAGTAGTAACTGATAATCTCTTTCAAATCTTGGCTCATAATTAAAATAGCAGAAAAGAAGGGATGAGTCATGATAGTAAAAATTAATTGGACAGTTTCTCCTCATCAGACCATTCCAGAGTAGAAAGCTTACAGATAACATATGCTTTCCAAAATAGCAGAGGAAATACCTGTTTATCCCTGGAAATACTGTCAACTGGAATGCAATTTACAGGAAGGTGGCTTTATAAACTGGCCACTTTGTTAACGTGTCCTGTGTATATTCATAACATTATTGCAGCAAAAATTAATGGTTAATAACCTAGTATGAGAAACGCTGGGCTGGAAGAAGCACAAGCTGGAATCAAGATTGCCAGGAGAAATAGCAATAACCTCAGATATGCAGATGATACCACCCTTATGGCAGAAAGTGAAGAGGAACTAAAAAGCCTCTTGATGAAAGTGAAACTGGAGAGTGAAAAAGTTGGCTTAAAGCTCAACATTAAGAAAACTAAGATCATGGCATCCGGTCCCATCACTTCATGGCAAATAGATGGGGAAACAGTAAAATCAGTGTCAGACCTTATCTTTTGGGGCTCCAAAATCACTGCAGATGGTGACTGTAGCCATGAAATTAAAAGATGCTTACTCTTTGGAAGGAAAGTTATGACCAACCTAGACAGCATATTCAAAAGCAGAGACATTACTTTGTCAACAAAGGTCCACCTAGTCAAGGCTATGGTTTTTCCAGTGGTCATGTATGGATGTGAGAGTTGGACTGTGAAGAAGGCTGAGCACCAAAGAATTGATGCTTTTGAACTGTGGTGTTGGAGAAGTCTCTTGAGAGTCCCTTGGACTGCAAGGAGATCCAACCAGTCCATTCTAGAGGAGATCTACCCTGGGTGTTCTTTGGAAGGAATGATGCTAAAGCTGAAACTCCAGTACTTTGGCCACCTCATGCCAAGAGTTGACTCATTGGAAAAGACTCTGATGCTGGGACGGATTGGGGGCAGGCGGAAAAGGGGACGACAGAGGATGAGAGTGCTGGATGGCATCACCGACTCGATGGATGTGAGTTTGAGTGAACTCCGGGAGATGGTGACGGACAGGGAGGCCTGGCATGCTGCGATTCATGGGGTCACAAAGAGTCAGACACGACTGAGTGACTGAACTGAACTGAATAGTATTTTAATAAAAATTTAGAACAAACAAAGTGTAAATGGCTATCATGCCACTCAGCTAAATTACAAGTTACCCTCTAAATTATAAGGCAAAGTAGCACAATAAAAGAGAGAGGAAAGAACAGAAAAAGAAAATGTTAGGTCTCAAGAATAAATGTTTTGAAAGCAACTGAAACACAGGTATATTCACTTATTCAACAAATATTTAATGAGCACCTCCAACATTTCAGGTGTCATATGAAATGATACAGACAGACATGAAGACAAATTCAGAATGTTAAGATATAATATCGAATAGTAAGGGAGACCCAAAACTTTTTAACTATACTAGATACTCAGGAGATATATATCCATGGTAAATTTTTAAAACTACTCAAAACTATCTGTGATTAGTTTCTGAGACATTTGGAAGGGTAAAAACATCACAATAAAAAACGCTTATCGTATCAGGGGTGGTAAGGGAAGAGGAGGGAGAAAAGTATTTTCTCTATATATCTGTTTATTTGACACACCTTGAAAGAAGATTGACCAAATTTGAGACAACACTGAAATCATTTTCTTAAGGAAGAGTTATCAAGAAGTTAGAAAGCTATAAGCTATAAAGCTATAATACAGCAAGCTAGAAAGCTATAGTACAGTCTTTTAAAGGTAAAAGGAACATCTAACCTGGAACTTTAATTTTGTCCACAACTGAGTTCTGAAGGGTAACTTTTGCATGGCCACATGGTGATTATTTTAGTTGCAGTTTAAACTATATGAAGTATTATTACATATTCTCTATAGAAAGATTAAATATTCAATATTTGCTGAAATAGAAACATAGACTAGAGCCATTCAACCCTTTGATGTATATTAATTCTAAGTTTCTTCAGAGAAAGAAAGAGGAAAAAGAGAGAGAGAGATGGGAGTGAGGTGGGAGAGGGATGAAAAGAATGGAAAACATATCTGCATAAGAACCGCATTAAACTCATCATACTGTTTTGTAAATCCTTAATACAATATATTTCTATATCAGTAAGTAGAAATAACTTTCTATATCAGTAAGTATACAATATATTCTATATCAGTAAGTATACATGTATTGACTGGAGACAGCAACCAAAATGTTCCTTTTGTATTTTTTTTACACTGATAACTTTTGAATAGTAAATTATAAATGCTATGCAAATGAGTATACCTTTAATGGTGGAAATAAGTATAATAATTTAAAAGATGTGAACACTGCCATAATGTGACCACTTATTTTCAAATATATATATACACATATATGTGTGTATATATATATATAGGTCACATGATCCCAAAGATTCTCATTTCATTACCTCCAGTTGTCTTTTTTAATATATTCACTGAGGCATTTATTAAGTATTATAACAACAGCAGGATTACTGTACTAGGTAAATATTCATTTAGAAGGTCTGAGGAAATGCACACTGGGATGGGTAAAGCAAAGTTCTCATATCAATGTAATTAAAACTACACAGGAGAAAACATCAGTACACAGGTTAACATAAAAGAAACCTAATTTTAAAAATGAGTGATACAAAAACAAATAGTTCTGAGTTTAGAAAACAGGAACTGACTAACTGGTTAATAAGAAATTTTCTTTTTTTTTCAGTGAATTGCCTTTTCACTATTTTAATGGTGTTTTTTGGAGAACAAGAGTACTTAATGTATTTATTTTTGGTCGCTCGGCATGTAGGATCCTAGCGCCCCCCCTGGGGCTGAAGCTACGCCGCACTGGAAGGGTGGAGTTTTACCCACTGGGCCACAAGACAAGACCTCAAATTTTCTACATTTTTGGCTTTAAATCAATTGGTGTTTCGGTTTGGCTTTGGGGCCTATTTACTTAAGAGAGGTGATTGATAATTAATAGTGTTTTAATATTAACTATAAGAATTATTCCCTGTCACTTTAGAACGATTTATATTTCTCACGAAACAAAGAAAAATGATGCAGATTTTGGCAAACAAATTTTAACTCTCTTGGAAGAAAGGTTCTAAATTAATAATAGGAAATACTACTGTTGCTGCTAAGTCACTTCAGTCGTGTCCGACTCTGTGCGACCCCATAGACGGCAGCCCACCAGGCTCCCCTGTCCCTGGGATTCTCCAGGCAAGAACACTGGAGTGGGTTGCTATTTCCTTCTCCAATGCACGAAAGTGAAAAGTCAAAGTGAAGTCGCTCAGTCGTGTCTGACTCCTAGCGACCCCGAGGACTGCAGCCCACCAGGCTCCTCCATCCATGGGATTTTCCAGGCAAGAGGACTGGAGTGGGGTGCCACTTAGGAAATACTACTATCATCACAAAATACAATCTTTTACAGGAATATCTTATTTTACAGGGAAGCCTGGCATGCTGCAGTCCATGAGACTGTAAAAGAGTCGGACACGACTTAGCAACTGAACAACAACAATTATAGAATCCATTGACAGAGCAAAGAAGTTATTTCCTTCAGTAAGACAATAAATTACTTTTAAACACAAAATATTAATACCCCACTTTCTTTGTTTTAAGTATAACACCTAGTCAGCTGAAGATTCACTCAAAACATTCATTTTAGACCTTTTTTGTTCAAGTGTTCAGATCAGTTCAGTTCAGTCGCTCAGTAGTGTCCGACTCTTTGCGACCCCATGAACCGCAGCACGCCAGGCCTCCCTGTCCATCACCAACTCCTGGAGTTCACTCAAACCCATGTCCTTTGAGTCGGTGATGCCATCCAACCATCTCATCCTCTGTCGTCCCCTTCTCCTCCTGCCCTCAATCTTTCCCAGCATCAGGGTCTTTTCAAATCAGTCAGATCTTTGCATCAGGTGGCCAAAGTATTGGAGTTTCAGCTTCAAAATCAATCCTACCAATGAACACCCAGGACTGATCTCCCTTAGGATGGTCTGGTTGGATCTCCTTGCAGTCCAAAGGACTCTCAAGAGTCTTCTCAAAAGTGTTATGGGAATACAAATAAGGTTACTCTGGTAAGATGTGATCCCTAACCACATAGAAAGAGATGATAATGAAGGTGTGGCTTCCTATTTAAACAAATCAATTTAGTTCCTCTGAAGGTGTGGCTTTCTATTTACATAAATCAGTTTTATTTATCAGTCCTCTATTTAAATAAATTAGTTCCTCTTGGGAAACATCTTCGGATATCAATATGTTCTTAGAATTATAAAAGAAATATTACTACTATTGGTTTCACTGGAGATTCACAAATGATTTTCAACATGGTTAATTATTTCTAGATAAGACCGTAAAAGTAATACAAACTTAAACCTGAAAAAAAATCAAAGCCAGTCGTTAGTATTTAACTTTCTGAAAAAAATAAAATTAGATTTCATTGATTTTGGCACTCATATTTTTTAGTCTACTTTTATTTCTACTGCCAATCCTCTGTATCATCCCCAATTTGTTGCATCAGTAGCTAGATAAGGATTAATCAAAATCTTTTAAGATACTTATAGCTCAAGATGATGAAAGCTCGGACATAAAATATGAACATCTGAGGCTCTGGTGTGTATCCAGTTATCCCAAGAGGATGTTTAACCCTCTCTGAGAGATTCCACAGGTCTAGATGGCACTCAAGAACCTATGTTTTTAGACAACACATTTTGAGAGACATTGATCTCCACAATCACCATCATTGCAGGATCCAAGTTCCTATTCTCTCTCCTACCACTGTCATTTTCAGAAGAGCCAGAACTACTATCATTTGTCTTGATATGTCTCAAGTGAAACTATATGCTGATCTCCATAGTACATATTGTCAAATGATATATACCATGTTTCTGATCACTATCCATGAGCTAGACAGATGAATGGATATATACAAAGGAAAACAGATAATAGATAACAGACCCATCCACCTATTTATCTAATATACATTAAAGAAATATATTCTGACTACAAATCAGAAAGTAATTCAAATGTCTTAACATTTTCCACATCTGAGACACACTCTGAAATTCTGTTCTAAAAAATCAAAAGAAAGCTACCAATGAAGGAAATTCCCAGAAACATTTCCCAGAAGATTTTAGATGTTAACAGTAGCTGGTTTACCTGCCGTCTCGCTGAGCAGCACCGCCTTCTGTCACTGTCTTGACAAATATCCCCAGCTTTTCAAGGCCTGCATCTGCTCCAACACCCATTCCAATAATACTTATGCCAAGTCCATCCTCATCTATGAAAAAGGAAAAAAGTGAACAACCTTAATTTTACACTCATCCATAATTAGCTTCTGAGATCTATTTGCTGCTTTTAAATTTGTTCTTTGTGAACTATACTGACATGTTTGCTTTGACAGAATTTTATCCTATGTTGGGGAGCAAGGACGTTAAATAAGATCCCTTAAAAGGCTCGTTAGTTTATTTTCACTGTTGCAGTTGGCTATGCATTGTGATCCCTGGAAAAGGTAATAACTTGATTATCGAGCAATCAATCTATCTGAAAACACAGCCTAACTAAATAATACAGTATTTTTAAGCACAGAGCATACATACTCACACATATATGTATGTTTGAGTATATAATTTTAAATTACTGTGATTATAATACATCTGGAATTTCCCATCTATTTTTCTCTTTTAACTTGGGCCACGTGCCCATTCATGTTAATAAGATGGTAAGTATCTCTCAATATTTTCCTCTGTTCTACTATACAAGCATATAAACATATGATCAGATAAAATATACACATATATGTACATATAATTGAATATACATATTATATAGTGTTTAATTTTCCTTCTTATTTCCTTTACACAAACAAGATCATATTATACCTACTTCTCTCTGCAGCTTATTTTTCTGATCCAATGATAAGATATCAACTTATATAGCCTTAAATCACTAATATCATAACAGTTCATGGTGAGAAGGTGTCATAATTTATCCAAGCATTTCTCTATAAACAGGCATTCACTTCTGTTTTCATTTTATTGGACCTTTGAACAATATTGACAATCACATTTTTTAATTCAGATACAATTTTCCTTTCTGTGAACACATATATTTTAACATTAATGAAATAAAAGATACACTAGTTGCATTCCACATTTTTTGGTTAACATTCAAAGTTGTTTTCCGATAGCCTCAAAGTCTTTATAATAATGGTGCATTAGCTGTATAAAAATAGATATGAACTAATAATCAACAGTGTTGGATTGATTAAAAAAAATAAACTGGCTCATGTGCTCAATAGAATGTTTCATGCTTTTAAAAGACTCTTTAGCAATAACCTTTAATTTGCTAAGTATTTTCACCTAGTAATTTTTGAATAGGGTTCATCTCATTGATTATTACTTATTACTAGCTTCTGCTTTAAGTATTTCTAAGTACAATTCATAATCCTACATTTTTAGTCTGCTGCTGCTGCTGCTGCTAAGTTGCTTCAGTCATGTCTGACTCTGTGCAACCCCAGAGACGGCAGCCCACCAGGCTCCCCCGTCTCTGGGATTCTCCAGGCAAAAATACTGTAGTGGGTTGCCATTTCCATCTCCAATGCATGAAAGTGAAAAGTGAAAGTGAAGTCGCTCAGTCGTGTTTGACTCTTAGCGACCCCATGGACTGCAGCCCACCAGGCTCCTCCGCCCATGGGATTTTCCAGGCAAGAGTACTGGAGTGGCATATCTAAATGCTGTCTAATACTACCCCCAGACCAGACACTCACCCTGTCTACACTATATGGCTCCCCTCCCCGAGGCCCCTCTCCCGAGCTTCAGGCCCGCTGCCTCCAAGGTGCCCCCCGCCCGGCACCCTGCCCTCTGCCAGGCCACCTAAGCCCAGGGGCAGCTCCTGTGGCTTGGCACCAGGCTCCTCCCTGCCTGTCCCCACACCTCCAGGTTGTCCTCCACACTTGCCAGATTAATCCTCGCGAAGACTCACGTCGCTCTCCCACTCAGAACCTCTGAAGCCCTGCCTGGCGCACCAGTGGCTAAACTCCTTAGCTGGCATCCACAGGCCAGGCACAGGCCATCCACGATGGGCCTCGACACACACACCTGTATGTTTTTTCTCAGTGCGTGGTCTTGCATGGATAGTATTGCGTGGGTAGCCTAGTATGGATGCACATTTGTGCTTGGGCTAGCCCTGGGCTGCTACAGATTGTTTACCCACTTGGAAAATATTTTCTAAGGATAAATTCCTGGGAGTTGAATTTGTGTTTAAAGGATAGGAGGCTTTTGCTCCGTGTTGCCAAATTACCCTGTGTAAAGACTGTGCCAGTTCACATTCCCATCACAGTCGGGCGAGGCCTGTCCCCCTGCATTCCTGCGTGTGCTGGTCTTACTGGTCCATTTTGAAATGGGGTGGCATCACACTGCCACCACTGCACCAGTGCAGAATGCACTTAAGGCGCCTAAAAAGGCGTGGGGAAAAAACATTAGAAACGTCTGAGTGGCTGTTACTGAGGTCGCCGATAAGGCAGTTATGTCTTAAAAAGATTTGGCTTAGTTGGGGAGATAAGACATATGACAAATTTTTAGTCTACATATGTTTAAAAATATGTCATTTAGCAAAAGTGTGATGTCTTTGCTCAGTTGTATGCTAAAGAAAGCTAGTACAGAGTTTGATCTCCAGCTGAAGGCACATCCACATTAATTTTAGGCATAGGTACCTCTCTGCTGTGAGAACTGTTGACTAAATGAGTGATCACTGGGGACTTTCCTTCACTCCTTACATTTAGAATATTTGCACACATCATTTTCCACATTTATTACATTCTAATTGTTTCCCTGGTATAGGTATTCATATTCATTAAGAGGCATTCTCGTTCTAAAACTTTCCTACATTCGCTATAGCTTTACAGTTTCTCCCTAGAATGAGGTTTCTTATGCATAAGAAGGTCAGATCTGTGCTGAAAGCTCTTCCTCATTGGTTACATGTATACAGTTGCTTCTGTTACATAAATTCTCTTATGTGTATAAAAGTCAGCTGTATTCAGAATTATTGCACATATTTATCACATTCATAGGATTTCTCTAGAGTGTGAATGTTTATATTTATGAAGGGATTAATAATGCCCAAAAGCCTTCCCAGTGTTTACATTTAGTGAGTTTGCTCTTGTGTTGTTTAAGAGATGATCACTGTAGACTTTTCCACATTGAATAATGGTGCAGGGCTTATATCCTGTATGAAATCTTTGGTGAATATTAAGTATTAGGGGGATTCTTATTCGTATTCATTGTATTTACAGAGCTTTTGTTCATTATGAATTAACACATATCAAGCCAACGTTAAGTTACCATACTCGGTATACTCAAAGGGCTCCTCTCAAATGTGGATTCTCTGTACTACTATGCCATTTAATGGTTTCTACCAACAAATATCCTGCATGAAAATTATATCTTAGTTTTTAAATCCGTTTTCTCTCCCTGGACTCAGGTTTTAGTAAAATCATCTCCCTTCCTTTCATAGCTCCTCTTGATGCTCTAACTGGAAAATTACTCAGTCTTGCAAAGATGAAAATGCAACTGTGGGCAAAGCAGTATGTTGGCTTGAGCCACTCTCAACTCAGTGCAGACCACCTGAAAGACATGGCGATAACTGAAAGAAAACTAAAGGAAGAGTACAATCAACCCAGAGATCAGTTGACTGATTTCATCCCTGTACAGCTTCTCTGAGATGGCAGGCATGGGTGAAGTCCAGAGCCACAGGCTTGAAGGCTTTGATTTCTGTGGTTGCACCATCAAGAACCCAGCAGCCACCCTGTCTTCCTCTGTATATATTCTACTAGGAACAGGCAGAGCACGAAGTATGCAAAACATCCAGGAAAAGATGGAAAAGACTCAAAGGCTATGTTAGAAAGATGCTGACACCACCTTCTGGAGCTCAGAGCTTATTTTCTCTATCAGGAAAAAAAATCTCATGTTGGTTCAGCATTCCACTCACAACTAGTGAGGTTTGAGCTTGTATTCATAGGAATGTGGGTCATTCAATTTCCTCTAAAGTAAAGTACCAATTTTTCTAATGAGTTTTGCCTGTCTCTTTCATCCTGATAATTTACAGACTCTTAGAATATTATAGCTATTAACTCCATGTCACCTATAATGAATATTTCCCCTCCTAAATATATCACTTATCTGTTGGCTTTGTTTGACAATATTGCCTTCAAAAGTTTAAAATTTTGAATGAGTGAATTGGACCATCTTTCTTTTATAATTTCTGATTTTCCAAATGGTTAAGCCCTTCCTCCCAGAAGCCCAGATGTAGATATACGTTTTCATAAAATATCTTTGTTTTTTAAATATTTTATTATTTAATTCATGTAGTTTAGCTTTCTATATGATATAATGAAAATGAAGTTTTCCCAACTTAACATTCTTTCAGATAGATGCTCAGTTATGCCAGAACAATTTGTAAAGTACCCTGTTACTCCTAGAGTATCTCACATGTCAAGTTATTAAATTTTCATGCACACTAACATCATTCTCTGGACCTTGTAATTTGTTTCAATGATCAACTGCTGTATGATTACAATTTGTTCTGATTATCGAGGATTTACATTACATTCAGATATTTGGGAAATTAAATTCTTTCACTTTCTTTTCCATATTTCTCTTAGGTCTGTATTTTTCCATGTAAAATTTAGTACTGTATTATGCTATCCCCTCTCCCAATGTAACTGATGACAGTTCTATTTGAATTGCATTAAATTTATATATTACTTTATCAGGATCGAAGATGCCTATCAGATATAGGAGAGACTTTCCTATACTGAGTCTTCCCATCCAAGAATGCAGAATATCTATTTGCTTAGATCCTGTATCTTTAATCAAGATCTTCAATCAGGATCCTATATCTTTAACGGGCTTCCCTGGTGGCTCAGCTGGTAAAGAATCCTCCTGCAATCCAGGAGACTTGGGTTCGATGCCTCAGTTGGGAGGATCCCCTGGAGAATGGAACGGTTACCTACTCCAGTATTTTGGCCGGGAGAATTCCATCGGGTCACAAAGAGTCGAGCGTGACTGAGCAACTTGCACTTCCACTTTTGTATCTTTAATAACCCCAAACAACCACCTAGCCCAAGCTCTCACTTATAGCAACTCTGCCTGGACTCTTCACATGCACCAGTGGTTTGCAGGAATACAAGAAAACATCAGACCTCATCCACACTTCCCTACTCCTAGTCACAAATCCAGCCAACTAAAGTAGATGGGTTTCAGGAGAGATGGTAAGGGAGGAGTCTTTCAATATATCATCTATATAGAACTCATATAAACTGTTTTTGAAATTTAAAAAATAAAACTTTCCATGAGAATGAAAACTTTCTCCAATCCTTAGGGGGAAAAAAAGGCTATACTTAGGAAAAATAAAGTCATTTCTATACTATTAGAATACCAGCATAACATTAACATTGCAGAGCTCATATACCTTTTTCTAGTTCCACTGGGAAAAGTTCCAGCTTTTCTACACGTTTTTCAAGTTCATACTCAGCCGAAGCAGCCACGGGGTCAACTTCATCATTCCTCCTGTCATAATCTTCATTGGAGTATGTGCTGAAGACCTGTAGTAAGATGTCAACAATAAGATGAAAATCCAGAAAAGACAGCTTTCTTAATTTAAAAAAATTCTGCTAAGTATCCAAAACTACATACGTTACAAATTTTGTATGAAGAATTTCTTCTAAACAACTGTTTTGTCATCAAATCAATAGAAATGTTAGGAAAAGGAAAATGGAATCAGAATAAAAGTAACTCACTAATTTAAAAATGTACCACTTTGAATAATTTGAGAGACAAGAGTAACCAGCAGCTAATCATTACATGGTTATCAATATTTATCACTTTTTACAGAATCAGGTTATACCATATTAGCAGCAATAAAACTAAGGTAAAGCATCTTGAGCATGCTGCTAGAGCAAATGCCCATGCGGAATCCATTTCATGCCTGTCTTGTGGAAGCCCTGGTGTTGTAGTGTGCTGGTACTAGAATTATATGGAAACACAGAATCACCGAAACTGACTTCTGTTCTATACTGTACCGGGCAGTGTTAAGCTCTCATTTGTCATCTCTCATTTTACTTGCATGCAAATATACATTAAATTCTCATTGAACATTTTAATGAAATCACTATCAAAATATTGCTGAAGATCTGCAGAAAAAATAGAATATTGGTACGTCTTTCTTCCTGACCTAAGTCATTCAAAAGATCATTATATGTGGTCTTCAAATGTAGCCATAAGGAACTTATTGTCCTTATTTCTGCTGAAATATTTGATTTATTTTAAAAGTAACTGGAACTTGGTTTATAATCCCTCACTTAATACATTGAAGAATATTTAAAAGAAAGAAATATATAATTCATCAAACCAAATTAATTTACATGATAAAAACTGACATTTTCAATTAAATTCAATAGTTATAAAGTATTCAAACTCTGCCTGACAAAACTCTGTCATGTCCTCCAAAACTTAAAATCTCAGAGTGAGCAGTTTTTTAAAAAATATACATAAAAAGTGACAATAAACGTAGAAAGCAGGACTGAAGGTCAGAGATGGAAGAAATCAAGCCTATTGTCTATAAAGCCGGCCCTGCTAGTCCAGATGTGGTTTACATTCATATTACTGGAAAACTGGCAGCTCTTACATGCTATATATGGTAATCTATAAACCAGAAATACATATTGGATACACAGAAAC
Organism: Bos javanicus; assembly: GCF_032452875.1. NCBI lineage: Eukaryota > Metazoa > Chordata > Mammalia > Artiodactyla > Bovidae > Bos > Bos javanicus. Next base: position 12,950,691 of record NC_083871.1, on the reverse strand, counting down.
AGATGTAGTGTGGTTCCTAATTCTACACACTTCTCAAAATCGTGTCATTTATAGTCTTTGTTCCTGACTTTCAACATGTTTTCATAGCCATGTACCATTCACAGTTGGTCTTTACCACATTTCTCCACCAAAAAAAACATTTCTGCATCAAAAGGAAGACTTCTAGACTATGGGGTTCATATCTTTTAAATTTATCTTTTTATAAAATATGCTTTCTATGCCCCTTCCATAGAACCTTCTAGTGTTTTTCTTAAATTGTCAGGTTTATGACTTTCTCTAAGATAGCCTTTTTGATCTTTCACTTCCCTTATATGTTTTGGTAATCATTAATTCACATATATTCATGCATCAAAAATGTATACAGTACCAGCTCTATGCTAGACATTATGCTAGACACAGAAGAAAGCACAATCTCAAGAAGCTCACAGTTTAGTAGGAAGACAGAAATAAAAATAAACAACTACCACATATGTGATAATTGATGTGACAAAAGAATATACCAAGCAATTTTTTTATCGTTCAGAGAAAGGGAATAATTTCATGGAAGGGGAACTATCTGAGCTGAATCCTAAAGAATAAACAAGGATTCATATATTCAAATGTAGAAGTGAAATATGTATTTCAAATATAAGACACTATAAAAAATCTGTATCTTCTGGAAAACATGGACAATTGAACGGATCACAATATAGCATGCCTAGATAAACAAACTTTAATAACACACACAAAAAGTAATTGGATCTGGAACATACATGTCCTGGAAACTATTGGCAGTGATGATTGGAAATTATTCCATTAATGTCTGCCACTCTACTTCTGCTAATAGGTTCAATTATATGATTGCTAAACAAAGATTCAAATGACATTAATACCACAACATAACTCAACTTTACTCCTGCATTTAATACGTTTATAACAGAATGTATATGTATTTTTATATATGTATATAAGTGTATGTATGTGTATATACACTGGAAGTGAGAAATCGATTTGAGGGACTAGATCTGATAGACAGAGTGCCTGATGAACTATGGACGGAGGTTCATGACATTCTACAGGAGACAGGGATCAAGACCAACTCCAAGAAAAAGAAATGAAAAAAAGCAAAATGGCTGTCTGGGGAGGCCTTACAAATAGCTGTGAAAAGAAGAGAAGCAAAAAGCAAAGGAGAAAAGGAAAGATATACCCATTTGAATACAGAGTTCCAAAGAATAGCAAGTAGAGATAAGAAAGCCTTCCTCAGCAATCAATGCAAAGAAATAGAGGAAAATGATAGACTGGGGAAGACTAGAGATCTCTTCAAGAAAATTAGAGATACCAAGGGAACACTTCATGCAAAGATGGGCTCAATAAAGGACAGAAATGGTATGGATCTAACAGAAGCAGAAGAAATTAAGAAGAGGTGGCAAGAATACACAGAAGAAATATACAAAAAAGATCTTCATGAACCAGATAATCATGAAGGTGTGATCACTTACCTAGAGCCAGACATCCTGGAATGTGAAGTCAAGTGGGCCTTAGGAAGCATCACTATGAACAAAGCTACTGGAGGTGATGGAATTCCAGTGGAGCTCTTTCAAATCCTGAAAGATGATGCTGTGCAAGTGCTGCACTCTATATGCCAGCAAATTTGGAAAACTCAGCAGTGGCCACAGGACTGGAAAAGGTCAGTTTTCATTCCAATCCCAAAGAAGGGCAATGCCAAAGAATACTCAAACTACCACACAATTGCACTCATCTCACATGCTAGTAAAGTAATGCTCAAAATTCTCGAAGCCAGGCTTCAGCAATACGTGAACCGTGAACTTCCAGATGTCAAGCTGGATTTAGAAAAGGCAGAGGAACCAGAGATCAAATTGCCAACATCCGCTGGATCGTGGAAAAAGCAAGAGAGTTCCAGAAAAACATCTATTTCTGCTTTATTGACTATGCCAAAGCCTTTGACTGTGTGGATCACAATAAATTGTGGAAAATTCTGAAAGAGATGGGAATACCAGACCACCTGATCTGCCTCTTGAGAAATTTGTATGCAGGTCAGAAAGCAACAGTTAGAACTGGACATGGAACAACAGACTGGTTCCAAAGAGGAAAAGGAGTACATCAAAGCTGTATATTGTCACCCTGCTTATTTAACTTCTATGCAGAGTACATTATGAGAAATGCTGGGCTGGAAGAAGCACAAACTGGAATCAAGATTGCCGGGAGAAATATCAATAACCTCAGATATGCAGATGATACCACCCTTATGGCAGAAAGTGAAGAAGAACTAAAGAGCCTCTTGATGAAAGTGAAAGTGGAGAGTGAAAAGGTTGGCTTAAAGCTCAACATTCAGAAAACTAAGATCATGGCATCCAGTTCCATCAGTTCAGTTCAGTTCAGTCACTCAGTCATGTCCAACTCTTCACGACCCCATGAATCTCAGCACGCCAGGCCTCCCTGTCCATCACCAACTCCCGGAGTTTACTCAAACTCATGTCTGTCGAGTCAGTGATGCCATCCAGCCATCTCATCCTTTGTCATCCCCTTCTCCTCCTGCCCCCAATCCCTCCCAGCATCAGGGTCTTTTCCAATGAGTCAACTCTTGGCATGAGGTGGCCAAAGTATTGGAATTTCAGTTTTGACATCAGTCCTTCCAATGAACACCCAGGACTGATCTCCTTTAGAATGGACTGGTTGGATCTCCTTGGAGTCAGAGGGACTCTCAAGAGTCTTCTCCAACACCACAGTTCAAAAGCATCAATTCTTCGCGGCTCAGCTTTTTTCACAAACCAACTCTCACATCTGGTCCCATCACTTCATGGCACATAGATGGAGAAACAGTAGAAACAGTAGCTGACTTTATTTTGGGGGGCTCCAAAATCACTGCAGATGGTGATTGCAGCCATAAAATTAAAAGACGCTTACTCCTTGGAAGGAAAGTTATGACCAACGTAGACAGCATATTAAAAAGCAGAGATGTTACTTTGCCAACAAAGGTCTGTCAGTCAAAGCTATGGTTTTTCCAGTAGTCATGTATGGATGTGAGAGTGGGACCATAAAGAAAGCTGAGTGCCAAAGAATTGATGCTTTTGAACTGTGGTGTTGGAGAAGACTCTTAAAGAGTCCCTTGGACTGTAAGGAGATCCAACCAGTCCATCCTAAAGGAGATCAGTCCTGGGTGTTCATTGGAAGGACTGATGTCGAAACTGAAACTCCAGTACTTTGGCCACCTGATGTGAAGAGTTGACTCATTGGAAAAGACCCTGATGCTGGGAAAGATTGAGGGCAGGAGGAGAAGGGGACAACAGAAGATGAGATGGCTGGATGGCATCACCGACTCAAGGGACATGAGTTTGAGTAAACTCCAGGAGTTGGTGATGGACAGGGATGTCTGGAGTCCTGTAGTTCTTGGGGTCACAAAGAGTTGGACATGACTGAGTGACTGAACTGAACTGTGAGTGTATACACACACACCTGCTAGCAAATATTCTTCCCTAAAATGGCTGGCTTATTAAGTTCATTTAGGGATATCCCAAAATTAAATAAAACAAACAGAAAACTAACTATATAACTACAGACTGGAAAATAATATTTTAAATAATGTTTGAGGCATCTAGCAATCAGAGGACCATATCACCATCTCATTCTGTAGAGAACAAATAATGTAATATCCTCTCATCCTCAGCCTGTTCATTGTCTGGTAAATTATGTGGGCACCCTTATAAATACAAGGAAAAAAAATGCCAGAATTCATTATTCGTGAATTAAGCTTTTGTTTACCTGGAGAATCCAAGAGGTTAAATAGAAAAATTTAGAACTAACAAGAGTTCAGTGATTTCTACATTCCCTCACTCATGTAAAAAAATCATTCTCTTAAACTTATGCAAGCCAAACTTGGGCTACTGCTACTATAAATGAAGAGGATAATTACAAGAAAAGCAAGTGTGTTTCTAGAAATGTAGTTCCCTAACTATTATATCTGTGATAAATTATCATACAACCTCAAATTTATTGTGAGACCTATAGATAGAAAATACTAATGTTGTTTTAAAGAAATTAAAAGTGTTGTCTTGCCTTTGGGGAAAAAAAAAAAAGAGTTCAGTGAAAACAGAATTTGGAAACTGACCAAAAAATCCATAGTCATTTTACAAAATATAATAGACAAGATCATAAATTATAAAATTAGTGATTATAAATGTACAACGGTATCCTTATCTTTAAAACGTAAGTGAAAAATTTAAAAAGCCCTGAGTAAGTGTAATGCCATTCTATGTTCTTGGATTAAAATTATTAATATTGTAAAGTCACCTATGATCCTAAATTAGTGTAGATGTCTGTTTGCCCCAATTTAACTTATGAATACAGGGCAATCAAAATAGAAATTCCACTAACATTATTCCTGGAAACTAGGAAGCTGTTTGCAAACTAAGAATAAAAATGGAAACAGACCTTATCAGATATCAGAAGAGATAATAAAACCTCATTTATTAAGGCAATATACTTTGCCCAAAGACAGATCTATTTTTGTACTTTCTGCTTCTCTCCTCTACTTTTCTATTCAAATTAGTTTGGGTGATCTATTCAAAAAATAGTAGGGAAAGAAAGAGATTTCTTCCTGGAAAAAAAACTCCTATTTCATATGATTAACAAAAGTAAAATTTACATTGGCTAAGGACAAAAAAATAATAAATTATTAAACTGCTAAAGTTCAAACTACCAAACAATTACATGCATTTCTCATGCTAGTAAGGTTACACTCAAAATCCTTCAAGTTAGGCTTCAGCAGTATGTGTAGCAAGAACGTCCAGTTGTACAAGCTGGGTTTAGAAAAGGTAGAGGAACCAGGGAACAAACTGCCAACATTCGCTGGACGACAGCGGAAGCAAAGGAATTCCAGAAAAACAATTATTTCTGCTTCATCAACTATGAGAAAGTTTTTGACCACGTGGATCATAACAAACCATGGAAAATCCTTAAAACAGATGGGAATATCAGACCACCTTACCTGCCTCTGAGAAACCTGTATGCGGGGCAAGAAGTAACTGTTAGAACCGTACATGGAACAAACGACTGGTTCAAAATTGGGAAAGGAGTTAAGACAAGGCTGTATATTGTCACTCTGTTTATTTAACTTATAAGCAGAGTACATCATGAGAAATGCCAGGTTGGATGAGCCATAAGATGAAATCAAGATTGCTGGGAGAAATATCATCAGCTTCACATATGCAGATGATACTATTCTAATGGCAAAAAAAAGGAACTAAAGAACCTCTCAGTGAGGGTAAAAGAGGAGAGTGAAAAAGCTGGCTTAAAACTCAACATTAAAAAAAAAAACTAAGATCACGGCATTTGTTCCCATCATTTCACAGCAAATAGATGGGGAAAAAGTGGAAACAGTGACACACAGATTTTCTTTTCTTGAGCTCCAAGATCATCACAGATGGTGACTGCAACCATGAAATTAAAAGACGCTTGCTTCTTGGAATGAAAACTATGACAAACCTAGACAGAGTATTAAAAAGCAAAACATCACTATGCAGATAAAGGGTCCATCTAGACAAAGTCATTGTTTTTCCAGAAGTCATGTATGGACGTGAGTGTTGGACCATGAGAAGGCTGAGCACCGAAGAATTGATGCTTTTGAATTGTGGTGCTGGAGAAGACTCTTGAGGGTCCCCTGGACTGCAAGAAGACCAAATCAGTCAATCCTAAAGGAAATCAACCCTGAATATTCTTTGGAAGGACTGATGCTAAAGCTGAAGCTGCAATACTTTGGCCACCTGATGCGAAGAGCCAACTCACTGGAAGAGATCCCGATGCTGGGAAAGTTTGAAGGTAAAAGGAGAAGAGGGTGGCAGAGGATGAGACAGTTATAAAGCATCACCGACTCAATGAACATGAAGTTGAGTAAAGCCCAGGAGACAGTGGAGGATGCGGAAGCCTGGCATGCTGCAGTCCTGGGGTTGCAAAGAGTCTGACACAACTTATGACTGAACAACGACAAACTGCTAAAGGAAAATATGCAACAGTGTTTTTAACAGGCAAGAGAGAATCTTCCCCAAAAGCCACGGATCCTAAAAAGCCTAAAGAAAATAAACTATTTGATTAAAAATTGATGCTGAAAATTTCTAGGTAACAATATACACCATAATGAAATTATAAAACAGGTCAAATATTAGGAGAATATATTGCCAAATATCAAGATGAAATATGAACATTTGTAATATAAGAAATGTTTTATCAACTTAAAAACTATGTCTATAAGTAGGGGGAAGGAAACTGAGAATTCAACAAAGAAACACTACTGTTCAATAAATGATGTAAAGATGCTCAATTTCATTAAAAATTTTCTTCTTAAGGAAAAACACCAATACAGTATACTAACGCATATACATGGAATTTAGAAAGATGGTAACAATAACCCTGTGTATGAGACAGCAAAAGAGACACTGATGTATAGAACAGTCTTATGGACTCTGTGGGAGAAGGAGAGGGTGGGAAGATTTGGGAGAATGGCATTGAAACATGTAAAATATCATGTATGAAACGAGTTGCCAGTCCAGGTTCGATGCACGATACTGGATGCTTGGGGCTAGTGCACTGGGACGACCCAGAGGGATGGTATGGGGAGGGAGGAGGGAGGAGGGTTCAGGATGGGGAACACATGTATACCTGTGGCGGATTCATTTTGATATTTGGCAAAACTAATACAATTATGTAAAGTTTAAAAATAAAATAAAATTAAAAAAAAATTTTCTTCTTAAAAATTAATTTAAGAAGGAAATGCAATATATTCACCTATAGGATGACTTTTTAAAAGAGCCTGCAACATTAGTGTTTGTGAGGATATAGGAGAAATACTCTTGAAAAAGCAGGGAAAAAGTCAAACTTTGAAGTTAGCTATCAGGATTGTAAATGTAAATGCCTTTGATCCAATAATGTTACATGTAAGTATTTATAGAGATATTTACTAGTGTGCAGATATCTGTGCAAGGAAGTTCATTAAAGAACCGTTTGTCATTCCCCAAGATGGAAAATTATATAAATATTCAAAGATAGAGAAAATGTCTCACTATGTTATTGTATTTACAAAGATGTAATTTCACACAATGATAAGAAAGATCTATCTCTGCAGACATGAAAGGATTTGAAATTACTTAGCCAAAGCCTCATATATTACTTAACCAAAAAGGCACATGGCAGATATATTTGTATCTATATCCATATGTATCTACTCCTCTATCTCTCTATATACATATATAGTGAGTCAAAGTCACTCAGTCATGTCTGACTCTTTGCGACCCCATGGAATATAATACAGTTCATGGAATTCTCCAAGCCAGAATACTGGAGCGGGTAGCCCTTTCCCTTTCCAGGTGATCTTCCCAACCCAGGGAACGAACCCAGGTCTCCTACATTGCAGGTGGATTCCTTAATAGCTGAGCCACCAGGGGAGCCCAAGAATACTGGAGTGGGTAGCCTATCCCTTCTCTAGCAAATCTTCCCCACCCAGGAATTGAACTGGAGTCTCCTGCACTGCAGGCGGATTCTTTACCAGCTGAGCTGGTATATAGAAGCCCATATATATAGGTTTAAATATATTCTCAATTGGTATGACCCTAACTTTAATCTAAATTAAAGATCTCCTAAATTTCCTAGCCATGTAGCTCTTGCCAAACTATAAAACCACTCTAAGCTTCAGTTTCATTATTTACAAAATGGCTATTATAACAATAACATCTATCATATAAAGTTGCTGTGAAAATGAAATGAGACAATCCAAATAATTATGCTGGGTTCAATGAAAGGGGAGTGAAAGCTTTCCCAGGGTAATCCGGGATAATAATATTTCCCTAGATACCTACACTCATCTCATACTCTTATTTACAAATAAGTTTTGAATGTTTCATCTACTATGACACTTAATGCCCTTGGCACAAAAATCTACTAGACTAATTTGGTATTACAGTGTAGACTGGCCTGCCAAAACCCCTACCTGTGTCCAGAGCAATATAATATCATTACACAATGGATTGTTATTTGCCAGGCTTTGTTTTGCCTTGACCAGGAAGAACCTCAGAGATGAAAGGAAAATTGACCTAGGTAAGACTTTCCCTTTCATCAATATGGTCATGACTCATTCAGTATTCTTACAATAGTTCTATCATTTTTATTTATATTACCATAACTGCTCTATAAATATATATGAATAGTTAATTATGCAAATAGTAATCAAAACCCCATCATGATATGGCTGCAATGCAAAAATGCAAAAAGCTAAAGGCCAACCGCATACTGTGTCCTAATATTCAGCACCATTCAAGAGATACACACATGTTTAGTTCAGTAACCTTTACATTGTTTCTGTGTTATTTCACTGAGAAAAGCAAAAGGATGTTTAAATTTAAGACTTCTTGTTTCAGAGCCAACAAGCGATATTCTATTCCTTGATCAAAGGAAACAAAACAAGACCTTATCCCTTGCTTTACAGCAGAGGCAGGCTTTTAGGGATAACAGGTTTACAAATACAGTTAGCAATGACATTTCTGACCCTGCAACCCAAAGTTATGAAAAATAAATAAAGTTAAAATTAGCGTATAAGATTTCAACTAGAACCATTCTTTTTCAAATTTCCAGTAATTGGAGCTCCAACACTTTTTCAAAACAACACCAACCTTTTTTCAACAATAAGGGAAAAAAACCTGATTTCCTTTACTTCCTTACAACACACTTTCTTTAATCAATGCAGGTCAAAATGAGTCCAGGATTTTCTGTAAATATTGACTGGAAGGAATCTCCCACAAGGCTTCCCCAAGGTTTCAGTCCTGCCTGTCGTCTGTGTTCTGCGTCATCTCCTGACACATCAAAGAGGGAAAGTGTTCCAGGTTCCAGCAAGCTGTATTTCAGATGACGGCTTGGCACAGCATGCTCATGGAAATTAGCCAAGCATTCACATGCTTCCACGAACGGGCCCCACTTATCACAAGCTTCCTTGGCAGAACTCTAACTCACCTTCACATGATTTTAGCGGCTCTGCTTAAGAGACTCTATAAATTGAAACTGAGAGAAGACAGTCCACCTCAAAGTTTTTAAAAACAAATTTGGTGATAAACCATCCTCAGAAAAGAGGATCCTGACAGCCTTAGAACAATGTACACAAAACTTCAGTTTCCTTTCCTTCCCACACTGACTTACAATGTTAAGAATTATAGTTTCTAGATTGCCTAGTGTGTGCCAGGGAGTATATTAGGTTCTCGGTGCAAACTGACATAAGCCAAACTTGAGTTTAAAATCATCAGGCATTTGGGGGTAAGTACTGGCAGTGTCCAAATATTCTAAATAGGTGAGAGCTTTCGGATGAATATAAACACATTGATGAGTAGGAGGATGAAAAAACAGACCCGCAGCTCCATCTTGCATGCTCAGTACAGTCTCAGATTTCTGTCCTTCAGTTACTGTGACAAGTAACCTGCATGGAGGCATGCTTAAAGCAACTGTGACAATATTCCACAGTAGGATGTCTCTAACCTAACTGGATCTGTCCCAAAATCCTACATGTCAGAAAAAAAGACCAAATGAATAAGAGAGTTAGACACTCCTACAAAAGCTTAGCTTGCTTGAATCAAAATCTATTTACATAAAATATTTCTAAAACCAATCCACATATTTTCAACATCACTCATTTAACCAATTATCTGTAACATTCCTAACATTAATAAACCTTCCTATGCAGATTTAAAATATGCATCTCTGGAGTGTAGACTTATAATTAGGTTCTTTCAAATACGAATCCTTGAGTGAAGATCCATGAGTGTTGTACCTAGAGTGCTAACTAAAGACTCCTAAAAGAAAGCTATACCCATAAATGTGGTAGTGTGTATGCTGTAATAACTGAAAGTAAATTACAGACAATATAAAGCTTTACAGAAGTAGTCTTTAACTCTTATACCAACTGATCCAGTAAATAAGGCAGAAAAAGGGAGAGAATTTACTTTTCATATTTTTACATGAGAAATTCGAAACTCAGAGAACAATATACATGGCATACATGAGGATAACTAATAAACACAAAGTCTGTAAGGACAAAAGGTGTATTTCACTAGTTGCAAGCCGAGTGGTTTCATGAATAACTAAAGAACAGGAAGTGAAAAAAACAAAGATACTTGATACAACGGGAGGTAGAGGACAGGCTGAGCAAAAGGCAACACAAAGAGGCCTATATCCTCAGGTTTCTCCAGAGAAGCACAACCAACAGGAAGTGTATGTGTATAAGATGTTCCCCGGCCCAGGGGTCGAACCTGGGTCTCCCACACTGCAGGCAGACTCTTTACTGTCTAAGCCACCAGAGAAGCCCTCATATTTGTATTTACATTAACTAGATTTATTTTAAGGAATTGACTCACGTCATTATAGAGACTGACAAATCCAAAATCTGTACAGTAGCAAGCTGGAGACACAGGGAAAAGTTGCTGATGGGAGTTCAGGTCCAAAGGATTCTCTCTGCTTCAGGGAAAGTCAGAAAGGAAAGTGAAAGTGAAGTCGCTCAGTCGTGTCCGACTCTTTGCGACCCCACGGACTGTAGCCTACCAGGCTTCTCTGTCCATGGGATTTTCCAGGCAATAGTACTGGAGTGGACTGCCATTTCCTTCTCCAGGGGATCTTCCCGACCCAGGGATCGAACCCAGGTCTCCCACATTGTAGACAGACACTTTACCGTCTGAGCCACACTATAAAGCCTTCAACCTGTTGGATGAGTCCCATTCATATCACAGAGGGCAATTTACTTTACTGTACTCAAAGTCTACTAATTTAGATGTTAACCTCGTTCAAAAACAGCATCACAAAAACATCTAAAATAATATGTGATCTAAAACATCTGGGCACCATGGCCTAGACAAGTTGACACATAAAATTAACTGTCACAAAGTCCTTAAAATAGAATAATCTTTGGCTCCAAAAGCTTGACATCTAACTGAGATAATCATATCTAGATAGTGCCTCTCTATATATCATTGGAGTGCAGTAAATTTTTATATCCCCAGATACATTCATGGAATGTACACAAAACCCATGATAAAATTAAACATACATTTTTGTATTATCAATGGCACCAATCACTTCATATTTGTAGACAATCAACAATGAAATATGGAGAGTGTAAATTCTTCAAATTTAAAATAGCAATGGTTGACTCTGTAGAAAGATAAGCTAAATATAAGAAAACTTTTTATGAAAGAATACTTAAAAATAAGAGGAGTTTTATTAAGGTCACATACACAGAAATTATCAGTGAAATAAAAAGATTAGAAAGTCCTACATCTCTTCATTTTGACAAACTAGAATTCAGTTATAATTAGCACATTTATCTACAAATATGTATATAGTTAAAGTCCTTGAAAAATCTTAAAAATAAGCTTAATATCTCCTTACAAAATCAGCTTATGCCACTAGAGTAATTAAAAAGAAATTCCATCATAAATAAATATAAACTTTGCTTATTTTAAACTTGGACAAATTGTCCAAAAAAGTGAGTTTTTCCGGTAGACAGCTGAACAGAAAACTGGGCAGTTCCACAGATGTTCATGTTTTCTTGGTGTTTTTCAAATTGTAATAAACATTTAAACACATCCATGAGAAATCAGCAATGTTCTCTTTCAGCTCAGCCAGACTTTTAGTTTAAATCAGAGACATATGCTTTTCAAACTGACACCCAGTGGCCAGCATAAAATAAACTGGTGGCCTTGGTCCAGTTCCCCAGAGAAGGCAATGGCACCCCACTCCAGTACTCTTGCCTGGAAAATCCCATGGATGGAGAAGTCTGGTGGGCTGCAGTCCATGGGGTCGCTAAGAGTCGGACACGACTGAGCGACTTCCCTTTCAGTTTTCACTTTCATGCATTGGAGAAGGAAATGGCAACCCACTCCAGTGTTCTTGCCTGGAGAATCCCGGGGACGGGGGAGCCTGGTGGGCTGCCGTCCATGGGGTCGCACAGAGTCGGACGTGACTGAGCGACTTAGCAGTAGCAGCAGCAGTGGTCCAGTTCCCACTGAACAGGCATCTTCACCACAGGAAAAACTGAACTAATTAGCACCCCTTGGCAACTTTTAGGGGGGCAGGATAATCTCCTAGAGAAATAACTTTCCATTCACAGAAAGTAATACTCTTGTACAGATGCAACAGGTCGAGCCAGTAAGTCAGAGTTCTGTTCTCGGATTTGTCTTAGCGGTTAGTATTTACTTCTTTCACTACCAGACCCAGCACTGTGCTTCTGAAGGCCCATGGAGTGAGATTATTTTGAATTATCTAAATAAGAAAACAGATGGAGGTGAGTACTACAGCATGTATGGGGTAGTGAGGTAAAAGAGGAGAAAGGGAGTCATGGGCCACACCAAAGAGGGTTTGAGGCTGGGAAAAGAAAGACTTTCCATGGTATAAGAGTTAGTCATGTACAGAAGTTTACTCTCACCCATGCAAAGGTCCCAGGGGTGACTGCACCTCTGATATGAGGGCTATGGGGTATCATGAGGACTAAATACTAAACTCTGAGGTTTTAACAACCTTGGGAAGTATACTCCAGACCCAGAATTTTGCCTGGAAATAGAGTAAAAGAAAGAGCCTTGCAGGGAACTTGATCGTCTGTTCAAAAATATCATCAGAAGTAATGGTTCAGGTTAAAAGCAAAAGGAGCCCTTTCCCTGCTGGTTCAGATGGTAAAGAATCCACCTGCAATGCGGGAGACCTGTGCTCAATCCCTGGGTTGGGAAGATCTCCTGGACGAAGGCATAACTAACCCACTCTAGTATTCTTGCCTGGAGAATCTGGATGGACAGAGGAGCCTGGCAGGCTACAGACCACAGGAGTCACAAAGAGTCAGCCAAGACTGAGAGACTGGTCACAGCACAGCACTGTAAAACTATCAGAACTTGTGCATCTATCCAGGGAGATGGGAGAAAATGTAAAAACATGGACGAGACTAAATAACAGCCAAATCAGTGTGTAAGGAGATCAAGGAGGTTAACTTGAGTACAGCAGAAGAAAGGAATGTGACGTAAAGTATACTAGAGGTGGGTCAACTAAAATTGATTTCTACTCCTTAAATAATAAAATGGGCTGAAGATCAAGCTCCTCATACCTACTGTGATGGTCTTTTGATATGTCAACTTGATTAGATTAGGCTTCAGCCCCCAGTTATTTAATTAAACAGTAATCTAGGTTCACTGTAAGGTATTCTGTAGATGTGATTAAAGTTCAAAATCAGTTGACTTTAAGTAAGGGAGGGTCCAGTGGTTAAGACACTGCACTTCCAATGAAGAGGGCACAGGTTCAATCCCTGGTCCAGCAACTGAGATCCCACATGCCACTTGGTAGAGCCAAAAAAGAAAGTAAGGGAGATTACCCTAGATAATCGGGGTAAGCCTCATTCAATCAGCTGAAGGGCCTTAAGAGCAGAGTTGAGGCCCACCGGAGGAAGTTCTGCCTCTGGACAGCAGCTTCAGTCTGTTGCAGAGTTCCACCCTCCCTCCCATCTGGATGGCCTGACCTGCAGATTTCAACCTTGCACACTTACATTTGTGTAAGTCAACTGACTGAAATAAACCTCTTAATATGTATCTCCTACCGTTTCTCTGGTTGAACTATGACTGATACACCACACTCCAAGTCTTCACCACAGGACAAAGTACAGTTATTTGGGGGCAGCGGTTTGTTGTAAAATCAATCTAATGGGTCATGAATAGCATTGAGAAAATTAAACAGAAAAAATATAATAGAAAACATCAGTGTTCATTACAATTTTACTAAGGGTATGTATTATACTTTAAACCTTTCAGTTTGATTTGAACACATACATACACACATGTATGGACGATGTCTTGATGTAAAATGGTTATGATATATAGAGACTAAAACAACAGCATGGTTAAGCAATGAGTTTTTAGGAGTATGTGCATCTAAGCCTGCCTGAGAGACAGGGGAGGAGAGGTGTAAGCAAGAAAGGATCTCCAGAAAGATCTTAAAAACACAGACTTTAGTCAGCTATCCTTACCATTAGCAAATAATAAGTGGGGAAGGGGAAGCATGTGAAAGGCATTCTGGGAGAACAAATACTACGTTCAAGGTAGGAAAGAGAGAGAACACCAGAATTATGGAAAAAGTAGTTCAATCTAGGTAAAGCTGGAGTGGTGAATACGAGATGGAAAAAAGTATATAGGGAGAGCTTTGTGATACATGATTCATTGTGTGAATAAGATTCAAGTTCTGTAACCTTGACTGAACAACAACCTTGAAAGAGCTTATGCAGAGGATTAGAGGGGAGCAGAATCAGAAGTGGGGATGAGTTAGAAGCTCTAGAGATCCTATACTGTCATTCTTATGAGGGGACTTAGTGATAGCCTAAGTCCTCAAGGTACTAAGAGATTTTGCCTAAGGTGCCCCTGCTGGCGTGGCCAGCCATTCACAGGACAACAGAAGGCAGGCAGGAACGTGGGCATGCTGCCCTCACACAGGGACTGGGAAGCAAAAAGAGCTGAGGCATCATCTATCTCAGACGGACCATGAGTAAACCAAGGTCCTGGGAGCGGAAGCTCCTCTTCCAAGGTCAGCTGAGACAACAGTGGCATGTGAGTGACAACGGCAATAAAAGATTTATTTTTGCTGAATTGCTAGGGTGAAATTATGTAGAAATTATCTATGAGATAAAGACCTATCTAAAACCTTGTACTTTAGTAGAAGTGTGTTCATCTCTAGAGGAGAGAATCTCTACTTGAGATTTATCACCTTCTGCATGCATGCTCAGTCACTCAGTCATGTCCAATTCTTTGTAACTACATGGACTGTAGCCCGACAGGCTCCTCTGCCTATGGAATTTTCCAGGCAAGAATAATGGAGCAGATTGCCATTTCCTTCTCCAGGAATCTTCTGAACCCAGGGATCAAACCTATGTCTCCTGTGTTTCCTATATTGGCAAGAAGATTGTTTACCACTGAGCCACCCAGGAAGCCCCTTATCACCTTTCCAGTTCAGTTCAGTTCAGTTCAGTCGCTCAGTCATGTCCGACTCTTTGAGACCCCATGAGTTGCAACATACCAGGCCTCCCTGTCCATCACCAACTCCTGGAGTTAACTCAAACTCAAGTCCATCAAGTTGGTGATGCCATCCAGCCATCTCATCCTCTGTCGTCCCCTTCTCCTCCTGCCCCCAATCCCTCCCAGCATCACAGTCTTTTCCAATGAGTCAACTCTTCGCATGAGGTGGCCAAAGTACTGGAGTTTCAGCTTTAGCATCATTCCTTCCAAAGAAATCCCAGGGCTGATCTCCTTTAGGATGGACTGGTTGGATCTCGTTGCAGTCCAAGGGACTCTCAAGAGTCTTCTCCAACACCACAGTTCAAAAGCATCAATTCTTCGGTGCTCAGCCGTCTTCACAGTCCAACTCTCACATCCACACATGACCACTGGAAAAACTATAGCCTTGACTAGACGGACCTTTGTTGGCAAAGTAATGTCTCTGCTTTTCAATATGCTACCTAGTTTGGTCATAACTTTCCTTCCAAGGAGTAAGCGTCTTTTAATTTCATGGCTGCAGTCACCATCTGCAGTGATTTTGGAGCCCCCAAAATAAAGTCTGACACTGTTTCCACTGTTTCCCCATCTGTTTCCCTTGAAGTGATGGGACCAGATGCCATGATCTTCGTTTTCTGAATGTTGAGCTTTAAGCCAACTTTTTCACTCTCCTCTTTCACTTTCATCAAGAGGCTTTTTAGTTCCTCTTCACTTTCTGCCATAAGTGTGGTGTCATCTGCGTATCTGAGGTTATTGATATCACCTTTTACCAGAGGTCAAATAATAAAAGCAAAGGTTCCACTATTTTTCAAAACCTCCAACAGCTTTAAATGCTGATAAAGTTTAAAAAAAAAAATCTTTTAGCAAGCATTTCTACCATCAACTGAGACTTACAGAGTCAACTGAAAATTTTAATTTCTGTAAAGGTCATGAGTAAAATATGCTTCATTTTTAAACTCTGCAAGCTGAGGCCAGACATCACATGGTGGAAAAAAACTGACAAACAAGACAGAAGAACAAACAACCAACTGTCAGGGAATGCATACATACATGAGGACGTTGATGCCGCGCACAAGGCCGAGCTTGGAAACCTAAGACTAGATGCAACAGGAACTCTACTACGTGCAGCACAGCTGCGATCCAGCGTTAAAATTTATCATGCTACCCCACAAAGCAGGAAAGACTCTGCTTTCTGATAAACAAACTGTTCCTTCCACTTAGTCTTCTCCAAGAACTATGGTCAAATGTAACTGATTCTGGATCATTGTTGAAAATGTCAACATAACACTAAATCTACAAATGGTATCTGTCTCATTCTTCTCTTATTTACTGGCAAAGCTTAAAGGGCAGGAGTGCTTCAAGGGAAACAAGATAATGGGCAATCTTTGTCAAAACACGTGGAGGACAGTGCTGTCACATTAATTCTTGGTGTGTTTGAGGTGAAAGCTGCCATCACTTCCATTACCATAGGATTAATGGTCAAAGCCGGGGATCACTGACCCTTGAATCACACTAACTTTGACCTCATATATCTTGTAATAGAAATGATGACTTTGTAAATACTGTGTTAACCACTATGCTTCTTAAATCAATTGTCTTCACAACCTCAGAAACTGTCTGTACAAACAAAGATGCCAACAAAGCTAAGTGGTACATCGTTAAAAAAATAGGTGACTGCTCTGCAGAGAAGAGGATGCAACAACCTCTGTTACACAAGTGCCTGACTCGTACAGAGAGTCCACACTTCTGGGCCAGTACAATGCCTCCGTAACACCTCAGATTTAACGGGCCCCAAGAGAAAAATGTATGTCTCCCATTCTTAGCACAGCTAGCTTGGGAGGTGGGGCTGGGATGGGGAACAGAGAGTGAATATATGGGTGACTTTACATTTCTTCTGCACACCTTTTCTGTGCTTTCCAATTCTGTATAACGACCAAGCATTCCTTTCCTGAGGGGGTGTAACCAGGAAGACATTCTAAAAAGCTTCCCAAGGTTCTCCACTCCCAGAGGAATATAGTTCACATATTTAGAAGGACATCAAAATTCTCCAAGATCTGACTCCAGCCTACCTTGCCAGCCATTATCTGGCACTACTTCTGTTCATTCTCCCCATCATGCAAAAATTATGACTATTTTGTGATATGTCTGCAAAACTTGTTCCAGCTTTTTTTTGGGGGGGTCTCTCCTATAGAATCCCTCCCAGGCTATATATTATATTTATCAATGATCACATTTTCTGTTCAAATAAAATTTCAGCTCCCTAGGGCTGGAGTAGTTTTATTCATCTTTGTACTACTTGGTTTTGGTTTCTGTTTTTCAGCTTTATCAAGGTATGATTAACAAATAGAAATTATATCTTTGTAACAACATGATGTTATGCTGTAAGTATATCTTGTGAAATATTTACCACAATCAACATCATCTACTGTTAACAGTGTACAACGTCTTAAAAGCAATCGGTTTTTATCATTGTTAGTGATCTATATATGGACTGTATCTTAAGTCAGGATTGCTGAACAAATGAAACACGGTAAAAGGGAGCCTCATTCATAAAAAACCTTAAAATAAAACAATTTCAAAACAAAGAAGTCTTCACATATGCACAGTTGGAGATGATTGTCAGTGGTCATCTATTAGCCAAATAAACCTGTGATAAAACCCAGTTAGCATAACCATTTACAAGGCCTTTTTCCAGAAGAGATGACATAATAACATACTCTTAATGACTGTATCTGGAGAAGGCAATGGCACCCCACTCCAGTACTTATGCCTGGAAAATCCCATGGACGGAGGAGCCTGGTAGGCTGCAGTCCATGGGGTCGCTCAGAGTCAGACAGAACTGAGCGATTTCACTTTCACTTTTCACTTTCATGCACTGGAGAAGGAAATGGCAACCCACTCCAGTGTTCTTGCCTGGAGAATCCTGGGGACGGCGGAGCCTGGTGGGCTGCCGTCTATGGGGTCACACAGAGTCAGACACGACTGAAGCGACTTAGCAGCAGCAGCAGCAATGACTATATCATTAAGATTATATCATTAAGATTATGTCATTAAGATGGGCCTTCCCAGGTGGCACAAGTGGTAGAGTCTGCCTGCCAATTCAGGAGACGTAAGAGATGTGGGTTCCATCCCTGGGTCAGGAAGATCCCCTGGAGAAGAAAATGGCAAACCATTCCAGTAATTCTTGCTTGGAAAATTCCATGAACAGAGGAGCCTGGTGGGCTACAGTCCATGGGGTCACAAAAGAGTCAGACACGACTAAGCACACACACACAATGTGTGTCAGAAATCAAGTATCAGCAAAGAAGGAATATTTGTTATTAAAATTAATTTTATATTCTATTTAGATAATACCAAAAAAAGACCATTGCCCTCCTTTTTTAAAGGCCAGTCAGCTCCTGGAAAGAAATTTTATAATGTCTCCTTTTTGATCAGATTAGTGTGATTGACAAGAGAAGTCAGTTTGGTAGAACTGATTATTTTTTAAATGTATTTTGAAATGCTAATATAAAAGTGTATTGGTAGAATAGGACAGTCAAGGATAATTAGATTTCTAAAAGTGTAACATTTGATAGATAAAATAATATCTAATATTGGGTTCTCTGCTTGAGAGACTGGCAGGAGGAATTTAAAAGTATTTCACTTTTGGTTAGACAGCTGACTTAAATATATAAATATATAAAAGTGGTTGGCTTCTTTTGCGGTCTTGAGTACAGCAACTCTCGCTAAATGACCAGGGGTCAGGCTTACAACTGCAGCAGATTCGCTGATTAAAATCCAGCAGTCAGGGATGTGAACTTCCCTGGTGGTCCAGTGGCTAAAACTCCATGCTTCCCAATGCAAAGGGCCCAGGTTCAATCCCCGGGCAGGGTACGAGATCCCACATGCCTCAACTAAAACCCAGCGAGGCCAAATTAATTATATAATTGATTTTTTTTTTTTTTTAGATGAATGAGCAGTCATTCAGTCTTGTATTCTGGTCATGGAGGTCCATACATGAGAAAATCCGTCTGCTGGTATCTATCCTCTCTCATGCCAAAAACCACAAGCAAACCAGTGTGTAAAAGCCGACCTCCAAAACCTGTCCCCATGTTGCCCCCATCTGCCTTACTGCCATGCAGATGCGAACGTGTTTGTCAGGTACCTAAGTCTGGTTAGCCTAATGCCCTTTCCCTCATGCTAGTCAACTCGACAGAGAGGTTTAAAAGAAAAGCTTAATACAAAGGAAAACATATGTCACCCTTTCATGCTGGAAGAAACAAAAAACACTGTTTTGAAATATAGGACTCGATTTCTTCAATATTTTGAAGCCTTATTATGACAATATCCTCCAACATTGGATCACTTTCTTCTTCTCCAGAACTCATCAAGTCCTCTGTCAATCTCTTAGTGCTTATATCCTTCCTTTTATTTGTTAATAATGTTATATGTTTAAATCTTATCACTGCTGGAAACTTCAAACAAGTCTTATTCCCCACTGCATCTCCACCACTTGGCACTGAGCTTGACACAGGGTACTTACGCAACAGATGTTTGTTGACAGAAGTGCCTTATAAAGGAGATAGTCTGATAAATTGACTTCTTTTGGAAATTCTGCAACTAAACTCTCCTGAATAGTTTCTCCATTCATTCATTCAAACAGCTGTTCAAGTTTTACAGACAAGTTGTCAACATGAGCAAAGGAAATCTTCTTCATCATCTGGTCGACTCTGCTGGCTTCCACTAAAACCTCTGGCATTTAGGATACTGATATTCTGGCAGTAGCTAAGTGCCATATAAAAATGCAACACAGGGAGCCAAAAGCAAAAAAATAGTATCAGACACAGGATATAAAAAGCTGATTTGCTGGTGTCTGGGCATATTCCAACTCTAGTTGTTTCCACTTTTTCCTATATGTGTGTGTGTGTGTGTGTGTACATGTATATACATATGTATATAATGCATTTTTGCCAATCAACTCTATCGTAAGAAAAGATTATTTCAGTAGTGACCATTTGGTGGAATGGGAGGAGAACCCACCCCAATATGCTTACAAGCAAACAGCAAACTTGGATAGACATTCCTTTAATTTTGTTCAAAAAAAAAAAAGGTAGGTGATAATGGAACCATTAGAAGGAGGACCTTTTTTTTTTTTTTTTGTGGCATGGAACCTTTTGAAAGAGGTCTGCATTATCTTCATTACCTCCACCAAAGTTTGGCCTCAAGTCAAACATCAGGGAGGGAACACAACTCCACCCATCAACAGAAAATTGGATTAAAGGTTTACTGAGCATGCCCCAACCTCTCAACATCAGAACAAGACCCAGTTTCCCCCTCAGTCAGTCTCTCCTATCAGGAAGCTTCCATAAGCCTCTTACCCTTCTCTATCAGAGGGCGGACAGACTGATAATCACAACCACTGAAAAGTAACCAATCTGATCACATGGAACACAGCCTTGTCTAACTCAGTGAAACTATGAGCCATGCGATGTAGGGCCACCAAAGACGATGGGTCATGGTGGAGAGTTCTGACAAAACGTGGTCCATTGGAGAAGGGAATGGCAAACCACTTCAGTATTCCTGCCTTGAGAACTCCACGAACAGTGTGAAAAGGCAAAAAGATAGGACATTGAAAGATGAGCTCCCCAGGTCAGTAGGTGCCCAATATGCTACTGGAGATCAGTAGAGAAAAAACTCCAGAAAGAATGAAGCTGCTGCTGCTAAGTCACTTCAGTCGTGTCTGACTCTGTGCGATCCCATAGACAGCAGCCCACCAGGCTCCCCCGTCCCTGGGATTCTCCAGGCAAGAACACTGGAGTGGGTTGCCATTTCCTTCTCCAATGCATGAAAGTGAAAAGTGAAAGGGAAGTCCCTCAGTCATGCCATCGCCTTCTCCAGAAAGAATGAAGAGACGGAACCAAAGCAAAAACAGCACCCCATTGTGGATGTGACTGGGGATGGAAGTCAAATCCCATGCTGGAAAGAGCAATATTGCATAGGAACCTGGAATGTTAGGTCCATGAATCAAGGCAAATTGGAAGTGGTCAAACAGGAGATGGCAACAGTGAACACTGCCATTTTAGGAATCAGTAAACTAAAATGGACTGGAATGGGTGAATTTAACTCAGATGACCATTATATCTACTCCTGTGGGCAAGAATCCCTTAGAAGAAATGAAGTAGCCATCATAGTCAACAAAACAGTCCGAAATGCAGAACTTGGATGCAATCTCAAAAATGACAGAATGATCTCTGTTCATTTCCAAGGCAAACAATTCAATATCACAGTAATCCAAGTCTATGGCCTGACCGGTAATGCTGAAAAAGCTGAAGTTGAACAGTTCTATGAAGACCTACAAGACCTTTTAGAACTAACACCCAAAAAACATGTCCTTTTCATTACAGGGGACTGGAATGCAAAAGTAGGAAGTCAAGAGTTACCTGAAGTAACAGGTAAATTTGGCCTTGGAGTGCAAAAAGGAAGCAGGTCAAAAGCTAATCGAGTTTTGCCAAGAGAATGCACTGTCATAGCAAACACCCTATTCCAACAACACAAGAGAAGACTCTACACATGGACATCACCAGATGGTCAATACTGAAATCAGACTGATTATATTCTTTGCAGCCGAGATGGAGAAGCTCTATGCAGTCAGCAAAAGCAAGAACAGGAGCAAACTGTCACTCAGATTTATGAACCCTTATTGTCAAATTCAGACTTAAATTGAAGAAAGTAAGAAAAGCCACTAGACCATTCAGGTATGAGCTAAATCAGATCCCTTATGACTATACACTGGAAGTGACAAATAGATTCATAGACAGAGTGCCTGAAGAACTATAGACGGAGGACTGTGACACTGTAGAGGAGCCAGGGAGCAAGACCATCCCCATGGAAAAGAAATGCAAAAGGCAAAATGGCTGTCTGAGGAGGCCTTACAAATAGCTGTGAAACGAAGAGAAGTGAAGGCAAAGGAGAAAAGGGAAGATATACCCATCTGAATGCAGAGTTCCAAAGAACAACAAGGAGAGATAAGAAAGCCTTCCTCAGTGATCAATGCTAAGAAATAGAGGAAAACAATAGAATGGGAAAAACTAGAGCAAAATATGTATGTATGTGTGTGTGTGTGTATACATGTATATACATATGTATATAATGCATTTTTGCCAATCAACTCTATCATAAGAAAAGATTATTTCAATAGTGACCATTTGGTGGAATGGGAGGAGAACCCACCCCAATATGCTTACAAGCAAACAGCAAACTTGGATAGACATTCCTTTAATTTTGTTCAAAAAAAAAATTAGAGATACCAAGGGAACACTTCATGCAATGGTGGGCTCAATAAAGGACAGAAATGGTATGAACCTAAATACACAGAAGAACTATGCAAACAAGATCTTCATGACCCAGGTAACCATGATGGTGTGATCACTTACCTAGAGCCAGACATCCTGGAATGTGAAATCAAGTGGGCCTTAGGAAGCATCAGTACAAACCAAGCTAGTGGAGGTGATGGAATTCCAGTTGAGCTATTTCAAATCCTAAAAGATGATGCTTTGAAAGTGCTGCACTCAATATGCCAGCTAATTTGGAAAACTCAGCCATGACCACAAGACTGGAAAAGGTCAGTTTTCATTTCAATCCCAAAGAAAAGCAATGTGAAAGAACGTTTAAACTACTGCACAATTGTGCTCATTTCACATGCTAGCAAGGTAATGCTCAAAATTGTTCAAGCCAGCATTCAGCAGTATATGAACTGAGAACTTTCATCTGTACAAGCTGGGTTGAGAAAAGGCAGAGAAACCAGAGAACAAACTGCCAAAATCCGCTGGATCATCGAAAAAGCAAGAGAATTCTGGAAAAACATCTACTTCTGCTTTATTGACTATGCCAAAGCCTTTGACTTTATGGATCACAACAAACTGTGGAAAATTCTTCAAGAGATGGGAATACCAGACCACCTGACCTGCCTCCTGAGAAATCTGTATGCATGTCAGGAAGCAACACTTAGAACTGGACATGGAACAACATACTGGTTCCAAAAAGGTAAAGGAGTACGTCAAGGCTGTATATTGTCACCCTGCTTATTTAACTTATATCCAGAGTACATCATGAGAAATGCTGGGTTGGAAGAAGGATAGGCTGGGATCAAGATTGCCGGAATAAATATCAATAACCTCAGATATGCAGATGACACCACCCTTATGGCAGAAAGTGAAGAAGAACTAAAGAGCCTCTTGATGAAAGTGTAACAAGACAGTGAAAAAGTTGGCTTACAACTCAACATTCAGAAAACAGAGATCATGGCATCTGTTCCCATCACGTCATGGCAAAAAGATGGGGAAACAATGGAAACAGTGACAGACTTTATTTTGGGGGGCTCAAAAATCACTGCAGATGGTGACTGCAGCCATGAAATTAAAAGATGCTTGCTCCTTGGAAGGAAAGTTATGACCAACCTAGACAGCATATTAAAAAGCAGAGACATTACTTTGTGGACAAAAGTCTGTCTTGTCAAAGCTATTGTTTTTTTTTGTTTTTTTTTTTTTTCCAGAAGTCATGTATGGACATGAGAGCTGGACTATAAAGAAAGCTGAGCACTGAAGAATTGATGCTTTTGAACTGTGGTGTTGGAGAAGACTCTTGAAAGTCACTTGGACTGCAAGGAATCAAACTAGTCAATCCTAAAGGAAATTGGTCCTGAATATTCACTGGAAGGACTGACGCTGAAACTGAAGCTCCAATACTGTGGCCACCTGATGCGAAGAACTGACTCACTGGAAAAGACCCTGATGCTGGGAAAGATTGAAGGTGGGAGGAAAAGGGGACAAGAGAGGATGAGATGGTTGCATGGCATCACTGACTCAATGAACAGAATTTGAGTAAACTCTGGGAGTTGGTGATGGACAGGAAAGCCTGGCTTGCTGCGGTTCATGGGGTCACAAAGAGTCAGACACGACTGAGCGACTGAACTGAACTGAAGGTGATAATGAGGAGATGAGCAAGAAGAAGATAATCATACCTATCACAAAGTGATTCTTCTGCAATAAGTGTCCCATACTGGTCCTATTTTGCAGATCAGTGAACATCAGGCTGAGAGATGACAGGTAGTTTGCTCAAAAATACATGGAAAAAACATGCGGCAACAGAAATCTAAGCCCAGATATGGCTGGATTAAAATTTCATGCCTTTCCCCAATACCTACAGCTTTAGTAGAGGAAGCATGATTAGAAACACCGAAATATAAAATAAGCACCCCATGTAGAATAAACAACATACACACACATACACACACACACACACACACATATGCACATACACACACAGAGACCCATACACTCTACACTGCAAAGGACCAATAAATGAGGGGGAGGGGAGTTGGGATTCAAACTCACTAGAAAATGAAGAAATGCAAATTACACAAGTTATTTTTTATTTACAAAGATTTAAAAGCAGGCAAAGGGACAAACTATCACTCTAATATACTATGAATAAAGTAAACTGATACAAGTTTGTAGACAGCAATATGTTAAAAATCTTGAAAACTTTAAAATCAATTGACCTAATAGATTTTTAAATTTTCTTTATTGGATAAATCCTTTACAGAATTTAGTTGTTTTCTGTCAAACCTCAACATGAATCAGCCATAGGTATACATGTATACCCTCCCTTTTGAACCTCCCTCTCATCTCCCCCACCATCCCACCCCTCCAGGTTGATACTGAGCCCTTGTTTGAGTTTCCCGAGTCATACAACAAATTCCCGTTGGCTGTCTATTTTACAGATGACAATGCAAGTTTCCGTGTTAGTCTTTCCATACATCTCACCCTCTCCTCCCCTCTCCCCATGTCCATAAGTCTATTCTTTATGTCTGTTTCTCCATTGCTGTTCTGTAAATAAATTCTTCAGTACCATTTTTCTAGATTCCATATATATGCATTAGAATATGATATTTAACTTCAATTGATTGACCTAGTAGATTTTAAGGATTTAATCTAATGGAATCATAGATTGTACTTACCCAGAAATTTATGTACATTGACATTAATCATAGTATTATTTATAAAAGAGGAAAAAATCAAAACAAGCTAAGCAAAAAAGGAAGGATAAATAAATAATGGAATATCCATAAGATGGAACACACTGATCCTTATGGATGTAACATAATCATCATACTTTGTAAGAGTATATAATGATACAAAAATGTTCAAATATATGATACTGAAAAAATAATAAAACCATGTGTGTGTGTATGTACACACAGAATATGAATGATCCTAATTATACATATACATATAGATAAAACAATTTGGGATTTATAAATTTTAAATTTATAAACTATTTTCTTTATACTTATCTATCTTTTAAAATATATAGTGTTGATAAATAAGTGAAAAACAATACCAAATGTTTAATGATCAACAAGCATTAAGTCTTTCACATACGTAATAGCAAGTTTATCTGACTTTATATTAATTTAAAATATATTTTAATAATGTGTACCACATTAATTTATATTGTAATAACTGATGTTTGCAATGATGAGACTAAGGAATAAACACACTATCTGCTTTGTAAATCTTAAATGCAAAACAAAATTACATTAAGGTTTTTTAATATAATAAGCTTGTATGTGCTAAGCAGTTAGGAACTACATTTTCTAGTTGTGGTATCATTGACCAAAAAAATTCATTTCAGAGTTTCCACCTTAAATACTAAGACGATATAAAAGCCTTGATCCTCAATAACAAAGAAGATCTAGATCCCACTTTCTGCGCAAGAGAGCTTAGTTACTGGTTTTAATTCTGAGAATAGGTTACAGGGAAGTCAGCTGTACATTCTCTTCTTTTAGACATCTGGCTGAGGGTCTGCTCAGTGGAAAATCACTGCTCATGCTGAACAAAAAACTATTACCATGTTTTGGCTGAAGTTTCCTGGGCTGTTTGTGCATTTATGCAGAATGAGTTTTTTCATCATATGAAAACAGAACTGATCCCTGAGTTACATCTATAGACAAGCATGGCAAACTGACTGATTAGTCTGAAGAATATGACTTTATTTAAAACTCAGGTAAATCAACTATATTCCAATAAAATAAATAAAAAGTCAGTAAAACTATAAATTGGTCTAAGTTGGAAAAAATAGTTTCTAATTTATATAGCCACATAATTTTACAACCAGATGGGATCTTGGCAATTGCCCAAATGGGGATACAAATAGACACCACGCATGATACTCCCCTTCATTCTTCAATGGATTAACCAGGTGAGTGATGTGAGCTGACTTCAGCCACCTCCCATCATCTCCAATGTAGTCACTGATAAGCGAGCAAGACAGGAGAAGGACAAAAGAAACATATGTGCCATATCTGGTCTAATCTGTTACTTTAGTTTCAGGGAAGCAATCCAAGATCACACAGTTAATCAAATCTGATGTTAGAACAGTAATTTCAAGAAGTGCCATAGAGTATTCTTGATACTACCCTGTATTCCTTCAGAATGGTTCTCTATTAAAAAAAAAAAAAAAAGTAGCAAAATAAGACCTCTCACCTGAACCAAAACAAGCTCTCCTCAGAAAACAATTTCAATTTGGAACTTCCAATTGCAGTTATACTTCACATATGCGTTTTAAGAGTTAAAAAGCTTTTGAAAAGAAAGTACATAAATATGATAGTGGTTGTTTTGAGGCGGCAGGATTATGAATTCACTTTATTTTTGTTAAATATGTTTGTTTTCTACATGGAAAAGGGAAATGAAGAAACTAAATTTTCTGTTGAAAAAACAATACAGTAGCATTCCTGCTTATAGACAGATGTCTACATGGTGACTCCAGTATCGCTCTTCCACTTGTTTTATCTTAAGAAAGTTGACCTTTTTAGGTTCACATTTTCCTCATCTGTAAAACTGCAAGGAGTGAAGTAAATGGTCTCTAAGATCAACTGCATCTCTAAAATTCCAAAACTATAACAATCTGCTATTTGAAAGTACAATATTATCATTCCATAAATGGTTTTCAGTCTTAGTAGTGCCACTGACTGGGAGAAAAGGAATCCCTTTCCCCTGGCTTTATTTGTCATGGGACGGAACATTAGTGTATGCCTCCAGACCCAGGTAAAACTGATTTACTTATCTGGTGGTCCTTTAGGGATAAGAAACTAGGGCTGTGTGACTCTGCTCTTCTTTTTTGGAAGCAGATGCCCATATTCTGATCTGTTCTTCAATGTTTTATTCATAGAGCTTTCTCTTCGCTGGAGAGCCCTGTTGCCTTCCACTGTTAGCAGGAACTGAGCGGCAAGTCTAATTTTGGAGTCCAGAATTTAGGAAGACTGATGGCCCTACAACCTAAGGTACACCCCATACCTATTCTTTACTAAGGGAATTTTGATCTCTATAGCTGTAGACTTCTCAAGTTACCTCACATGTGGTGCAGTTTTATCAGAAAAGGGAAATACTGTCTGTTAGGATCCTGAAACTCTAAACCTCAAAAAGGAGAAAGTTTGGGCAGGAATACAGACCATTATGGGTGTAGTTAATCCTCTTTTATCTTTCAGCTTCTCCAATTGCACAGAGCTTTCTGACTACTTACTAACTTCAGTAAACCTTCCATAATAAACTTCAGTTCAGTTCAGTCACTCAGTCGTGTCCGACTCTTTGCGACCCCATGAATCGCAGCACACCAGGCCTCCCTGTCCATCACCAACTCCCGGAGGTCACTCAGACTCACGTCCATCAAGTCAGTGATGCCATCCAGCCATCTCATCCTCTGTCATCCCCTTCTTCTCCTGCCCCCAATCCCTCCCAGCATCAGAGTCTTTTCCAATGAGTCAACTCTTTGCATGAGGTGGCCAAAGTACTGGAGTTTCAGCTTTAGCATCATTCCTTCCAAAGAAATCCCAGGGCTGATCTTCAGAATGGACTGGTTGGATCTCCTTGCAGTCCAAGGGACTCTCAAGAGTCTTCTCCAAAACCACAGTTCAAAAGCATCAATTCTTCGGTGCTCAGCCTTCTTCACAGTCCAACTCTCACATCCATACATGACCACAGGAAAAACCATAGCCTTCCTAGACGGACCTTTGTTGGCAAAGTAATGTCTCTGCTTTTCAATATGCTATCTAGGTTGGTCATAACTTTCCTTCCAAGGAGTAAGCGTCTTTTAATTTCATGCTTTCTAAAATAAACTTAGAAAGCATGTAATACAGCATACCATGTTCTTTAAAAAAAGAGAGAGATAGAGACTTTTGTAAGGATACTACCATCCATTTAAGTCTCTTAAAGTAAAAAATCAAGAGGTATGGGCCCAGTATACTCCACCTTCTTAAATAATCTGAGTGTCTTTCTCTCCCCCACAGTGACAGAAGCTCTTCTCATTGACACATTAAATTATTATTAATCAATTCAATTCTCAGCATCTATTCAGTCAGTTCAGTTCAGTTACTCAGTCACGTCTGAGTCTTTGCTACCCCATGAACCGCAGCACACCAGGCCTCCCTGTCCATCACCAACTCCCAGAGTCCACCCAAACCCATGTCCATCGAGTCAGTGATGCCATACAACCATCTCATCCTCTGTCGTCCCCTTCTCCTCCTGCCCTCAATCTTTCCCAGCATCAGGGTCGGTCTTATCAAATGAGTCAGCTCTTCTCATCAAGTGGCCAAAGTATTGGAGTTTCAGCTTTAACATCAGTTTTTCCAATGAACACCCAGGACTGATCTGCTTTAGGATGGACTGGTTGGGTCTCCTTGTAGTATCTATTCAGGTACCACTCTAATCACCCCATACTGTCACCACTCTTCTAAAAATGTGAATTTCATCAGGACTGTGCTCTGCTTAGAGAGACAAGTTTCTTGTTTGTTTCAAATTTAAATACCTTCAAAAGATTCTTATAAGCTACCAAAATCCCAACAATATAACAGACCTTACAAGACTTTTAAATATTCTCACTTCCCATCTCCTCCCTGGGATTTGCAGGTGGCACTGGTGGTAAATAATCTGCCTGCCAATGCAGGAGATGCAAGAGATGTAGGTTCAAACCCTGGGGGTCCCAGGGGATCCTCCTGAGAAGGAAATGGAACCCACTACAGTATTCTTGTCTGGAAAATTCCTGGCGGGCTATAGTCCATGGGGTTGCAAAGAGTCAGACATGACTGAGGGCACATGTGCATGCATGCACACACACACACACACACACACACACACACACACACTCCTGATAACACTCTTAGCAGTATCTCCATCAGTCTCGAGATCTCAAACTGTGTGAAAGAACTAGAATTCCCTTTCATGAGTTAAGAGCTTTTTCCACTCAGGTTTTATACTCTCTTCTATTACAAACTGGTGACCTTGGTTCAGTTCCAGCAGATATTTATAGGTGTTGCCTTAAAAAGGATTTCCTGGTTACATACACCTGAGAGATAATCAAACACTACATTCATGATGAGTATTATGAGATTAAAGCCACAGAGAAGACCTGGGATTACAAAACAATAAAGACGATAACAAATAGAAAATAACAAAGCCCAGGACTGGATAAACTTATTTTTTTTTCAGCACACCTGTAAACATCCCAAAGAATAATGTTCCATGGGAAACTCAAATATATTAGATCATCTGCCCCTTTACTATAAATATTTCATCATGTTTCACTTTAACCAGGAAACTAAGTCCTTCAAGCATTATAGACCATGATCTAGCAAAGAGACTGCCCATATTAAGAATTCAATAGTACTGTGAATAAAGAAAATTTATTTTTAGTTTCAAATAAAATTAGAGTAAGGAGATTAAAATTTATAATGAACTACAGTTAATGTTTTTATTTAAATTAAATACAAGAAATATTTATTTTAAAATAAACTATTGATTAGAGAAATAATCTGATTAGAGAAAGAAATTCAGAATATATCACCAATTTCTCAATAGCATGAAAGTACACACCTGGTGCGGCATATTCACATTTTTCTGTTTACTTCTGTCCTTAAAGGGCGAGGAAATGAGAAGACAGACTCACATTCTCAGTGCAGCTACAATAAATGTGTTAGGCGGCTTTAACCAATGAAATTACAATACTTTGACCAGCCTTATTCTTTTAGCCCTCTCATATTCTAAACTCTTTTTCTGAAGTGAAAGGGCATTTTCATGAATTTCAATGACTTCTTGTTTAAAGTATCAGCTACTTTATAAGTTATGTTTGCTATTTTTCTTGATATTATCTTTACTGCTCTTGAGCTGAAATTCAAATGTAGTCTATATCCTTTCTTGAGTTTCCAAAGTTACAGAATATGGATCTTAACCCCTAATCCCATAGAATGAAATAATGTTTGACAGTGAGGAATTAATTAAAAACAGTTCCTTTGCTCCTTTCTTGTTTGCCCATTTCTGTTACCCTCTAACCTTCAAAGTTAACCTTGAATGTTGGCTTAAAGATCAACATTCAGAAAACTAAGATCATGGCATCCGTTCCCATCACTTCATGGCAAATAGATGGGGAAACAGTGGAAACAGTGGCTGACCTTATTTTTCTGGGTTCCAAAATCACTGCAGATGGTGACTGTAGCCATGAAATTAAAAGACAGTCGTTGGAAGGAAAGTTATGACCAACCTAGATAGCATATTAAAAAGCAGAGACAGTACTTTGCCGACAAAGTTCTGTCCAGTCAAGGCTACAGTTTTTCCAGTAGTCGTGTATGGATGTGAGAGTTGGACTATAAAGAAAGCCGAGTGCCAAAGAATTGATGCTTTTGAACTGTGGTGTTGGAGAAGACTCTTGAGAGTGTCTTGGACTGCAAGGAGATCCAACCAGTCCATCCTAAAGGAGATCAACCCTGGGTGTTCATTGGAAGGACTGATGTTGAAGCTGAAACTCCAATACTGTGGCCACCTCATGCGAAGAGGTGAAAAGACTTGGATGCTGGGAAAAATTGAAGGCAGGAGGAGATAGGGACGACAGAGGATGAGATGGTTGGATGGCATCACTGACTCAACGAACATGAGTTTGAGTAAACTCTGGGCATTGGTGATGGACAAGGAGGCCTGGCATGCTGTAGTCCATGGGGTTGCAAAGAGTTGGATGCGACTGAGCGACTGAACAGAACTGAAGTGAACCTTGAAACAATCCAATTAACCTGTGGATTCTTTTCCTATATAAAAAGAAGACTGAACAATTAAATAGTAAAAGAATGACTAGCTCTCCACCAAACACGCCCCCCTAAGCAATCCTGCACACAGACCACACAGGCAAGATAATACCTGAAGTGAGAGACTACCAGCTTACACGAGATGTAGAATGATGCAGAACCCAACCTTCTGCGTGGATGATTCACTGAGTGTCGTCCCTGCACCTCCCCTCCCAGGCCTCCCAACCCACCCCTGACTTTATCCCTTTAAAAACTGTCCTGGCTAAGCAGAATCTCTGGAATTGGTCTTGGGACATCATTCTATCTTCTCCCCAGATTGCTGGCTTTTGTGAATAATGCTCTTTTCATTTCTATTGACACTTCCCTCTTGATTACTGGCTTTTGAGAGTCAAGCAGCTGAACATAAGTTTGGTAATACACTAACGTTTATTTGACTATATAGCTTATCTCACAGTTTACTGATGTACCTTTCAGTATTTTTTCCCAATCATTTTTTTCATTTTTTTTCATTCTGTTTCAATTTGGAGAACTTCTATTACAACATCATCCCTTCCACTATCTTTATTTGGTGACTGTCTCAGTTCAGTTCAGTCCATATCCAAGAGTTCATATCCAACTCTTTGCGACCCCATGGACGGTAGCATGCCAGGATTCCCTGTCCATCACTAACTCCCGGAGTTTACTCAAACTCATATCAATTGAGTCAGTGATGCCATCCAACCATCTCATCCTCTGTCGTCGCCTAGTCCTGACACCTTCAATCTTTCCCAGCATAAGGGCCTTTTCCAATAAGTCAGCTCTTCGCATCAGGTGGCCACAGTATTGGAGCTTCAGCTTCAGTATCAGTCCTTCCAATGAATATTTGGGACTGATTTCCTTTAGGATGGACTGGCTGGATCTCCCTGCATTCCAAGGGACTCTCAAAAGTATTCTCCAACACCACAGTTCAAAGCATCAATTCTTTGGTGCTCAGCTTTCTTTATAGTCCAACTCTCATATCCATGCATGACTACTGGAAAAACTGTAGCCTTGACTAGACAGACCTTTGTTGGCAAAGTAATGTCTCTGCTTCTTAATATGCTGTCTAGGTTGGTCATAACTTTCCTTCCAAGGACTAAGCGTCTTTTAATTTCATGGCTGCAGTCACCATCTGCAGTGATTTTGGAGCCCCCCAAAATAAAGTCTGACACTGTTTCCATTGCTTCCCAATCTATTTGCATGAAGTGATGGGACCAGATGTCATGATCTTACTTTTCTGAATGCTGAGTTTTAAGCCAACTTTTCACTCTCCTTTCACTTTCATCAAGAGACTAAAGTTCTTCGCTTTCTGCCATAAGGGTGGTGTCATCTGCATATCTGAGGATTGACATTTCTCCGAGCAATCCTAATTCCAGCTTGTGCTTCATCCAGCCCAGCATTTCTCATGATGTACTCTGCATATAAGTTAAATAAGTAGGGTGACAACTTGACATACTCCATTCCCTATTTGCAACCAGTCTGTTGTTCCATGTCCACTTCTAACTGTTGTCTCCTGACCTGCATGCAGATTCTCAGGAGGCAAGTCAGGTGGTCTGGTATTCCCATCTCTTGAAGAATTTTCCAGAGTTTGTTGTGATCCACACAGTCAAAGGCTTTGGCATAGTTGATAAAGAAGAGGTAGATGTTCTTTTGGAACTCTCTTGCTTTTTCGATGATTCAACGGATGTTGGCAATATGATGTCTAGTTCCTTTGCCTTTTCTAAATCCAGCTTGAACATTTGGATGTTCACAGTTCAGGTACTGTTCAAGTCTGGCTTAGAGAATTTTGAGCATTACTTTGATAACCTATGAGATGAGTGCAATTGTGCAGTAGTTTGAGCATTCTTTGGCATTACCTTTCTTTGGGATTGGAATGAAAACTGACCTTTTCCAATCCTGTGGCCACTGATGAGTTTTCCAAATTTGCTGGCATATTGAGTGCAGCACTTTCACAGCATCATCTTTTAGGATTTGAAATAGCTCAACTGGAATTCCATCACCTCCACTAGCTTTAAGGCAACTTTTTCAGTCTCCTCTTTCACTTTCATCAAGAGGCTTTTTAGTTCCTCTTCAGTTTCTGCCATAAGGGTGGTATCATCTGCATATCTGAGGTTATTGATATTTCTCCCAATAATCTTGATTCCAGCTTGTGCTTCTTCCAGCCCAGCATTTCTCATGATGTACTCTGCATAGAAGTTAAATAAGCAGGGTGACAATATACAGCCTTGACATACTCCTTTTCCTATTTGGAACCAGTCTGTTGTTCCATGTCCAGTTCTAACTGTTGTTTCCTGACCTGTATATAGGTTTCTCAAGAGGCAGGTCAGGTGGTCTGGTATGCCCATCTCTTGAAGAATTTTCCACAATTTGTTGTGATCCACACAGTCAAAGGCTTTGGCATAGTCAATAAAGCAGAAATAGTTGTTTTTCTGGAACTCTCTTGCTTTTTTGATGATCCAGCAGATGTTGGCAATTTGATCTCTGGTTCCTCTGCCTTTTCTAAAACCAGCTTGAACATCTGGAAGTTCATGGTTCACGTATTGCTGAAGCCTGGCTTGGATAATTTTGAGCATTACTTTATTAAGTGTGAGATGAGCCCAATTGTACGGTAGTTTGAGCATTCTTTGGCATTGCCAAATATATATAATAATATAATATATACAATATAATATATAATTATATTATATATATAATATATATACTATAATAAAATATATATAATATTATATATATATATTATATAGATATAATGGTCATTTGAGTTAAATTCACCCATTCCAGTCCATTATAGTTCACTGATTCCTAAAATGTCAATATTCACTGTTGCCATCTCCTGTTTGACCACTTCCGATTTGCCTTGATTCATGGACCGAACATTCCAGGTTCCTATGCAATATTGCTCTTTCCAGCATGGGACTTGACTTCCATCCCCAGTCACATCCACAATGGGGTGCTGTTTTTGCTTTGGCTCCATCTCTTCATTCTTTCTGGAGTTTTTTCTCTACTGATCTCCAGTAGCATATTGGGCACCTACTGACCTGGGGAGCTCATCTTTCAGTGTCCTATCTTTTTGCCTTTTCATACTGTTCGTGGAGTTCTCAAGGCAGGAATACTGAAGTGGTTTGCCATTCCCTTCTCCAGTGGACCACGTTTTGTCAGAACTCTCCACCATGACCCATCATTTGGTGGCCCTACATCGCATGGCTCATAGTTTCACTGAGTTAGACAAGGCTGTGTTCCATGTGATCAGATTGGTTACTTTTCTGTGGTTGTGATTATCAGTCTGTCGGCCCTCTGACAGAGAAGAGTAAGAAGCTTATGGAAGCTTCCTGATAGGAGACTGACTGAGGGGGAAACTGGGTCTTGTTCTGATGGGGTGGAGGCATGCTCAGTAAATCTTTAATCCAATTTTCTGCTGAAGGGCAGGGTTGTGTTCCCTCCCTGCTGCTTGACTTGAGGCCAAACTTTGGTGGAGGTAATGAGGATAATGGAGACCTCTTTCAAAAGGTTCCATGCATGCACTTTTACACTCAGCGGCCCCAACCCTGATGCAGGCCACCACCGACCCACGCCTCCTCCAGAGCCTCCTGAACACTCACAGGCAAGTCTGGATCAGTCTCCTTTGGGGTCACTGCTCCTTTCTC
The DNA here is from genome assembly GCF_032452875.1 of Bos javanicus. Lineage (NCBI taxonomy): Eukaryota > Metazoa > Chordata > Mammalia > Artiodactyla > Bovidae > Bos > Bos javanicus. Next base: position 12,915,886 of record NC_083871.1, on the reverse strand, counting down.
CTGAGTCCTGGTGCTCACAAGTTTTTTTTTGTGCCCTCCAAGAGTCTGTTTCCCCAGTTCTGTATAAGTTCTGGCAGCTCTATGGTGGGGTTAATGGCAGCCTCCTCCAAGCGGGCTTATGGCATACCCAGGTCTACTGCACCCAGAGCTCCTGCCCCGTGGCAGTCACTGTTAAGCTGTACCTCTGCAGGAGACACAGGTCCCAGCGACCCCACAGAGACTGAGACAGAAGTTTGTCTGAGTGTCTGCTGGGGAGGTTCAAGGCACTGGTTGACTGTCTAACATGCAGTAAATCCAACCAGTGCATTTTTTCATCTCTAGAAGTTTAATTTGAATCTCTAATAATTTCCACATCTATTGTAATATCCTTGTGTACTAATTCCACCATTTGCTTAATCAAAAGATCGCTTTTTTCCTTCACCATGGTTTTGCCCCCCTGCTTCTTTGTATTTTGGAAATTCCTAACTGAAAGCCAGATACTGTGAATCTTACTCAACTTCTTGCATCAGAAGTATCTTTGTGTTTCTACAAATACCCTTGAGCTTTTTTCCCTGTGATATGGTTAAGTTACTTAGAAACTGTCTCATCCATTCAGGTCTTGATTTTAACTTTTGTTAGGAGGATACAAAGTCACATTTAGTCTGGAGTTATTTTTTTTCTCCACTAAGGAAGTGAGACCCTTCTTTGACACTCTAAGCAATACCTACAGAATTATGAGACTTTCTTCTACTTTAGCTGTTGTGAACAAGCACTCTTTAACACCAGATATGGCATATGGGTACTGTTCCATCTCATCCTTTCTGTTGTTTCATTCCTTGACCATTAGTACTTTTCTCACATGCATGCACAGATCAGTATCATCTCAGTCTTGAAGGGAGGACCTCTGGAGATGTCTAGGGTGTTCTTTTTGTGCAGTTCTCTCATCATTACTCATGGACTCCAGGTGTCTTGGCTTCCCCAGCTACATCTCAGTGATTGTTAATGATAACCTCTTCCTGGGTTCTGCTTATTGCACCATGGTCTGGGTAACTTCCTTCAGGTGAATCTAGGCAATTGCAGAATCGCCTTTTTCCCCATCTCTCAGGGATCACTGTCTGGTACTGCCTGATATCCAATATCTTCACTGCCATTGCTTCATTCAGTTGTCCATTTTATGTTATTTCAATGAGGAGGATAAATTAAATCCTTGTTAGTACATCATGAACAGAAGCAGCAGTTGAATTTACTGTTGAGATGAACTTGAGTAGACTGTTATTCAACTTTATTATTATTTTAGAATCCTCTGCAGATTATGAGGAGAAGGCAATGGCACCCCACTCCAGTACTCTTACCTGGAAGATCCCATGGACAGAGGAGCCTGGTAGGCTGCAGTCCATGGCGTTGCTGAGTTGGGCATGACTGAGCGACTTTACTTTCACTTTTCACTTTCATGCATTGGAGAAGGAAATGGCAACCCACTCCAGTGTTCTTGCCTGGAGAATCCCAGGGACATAGGAGCCTAGTGGGCTTTGGGGTCGCAGAGAGTCAGACATGACTGAAGTGACTTAGCAGTAGCAGCAGATTATGAATCTATGCATGGCCTGTACCTAAAACACATCACTCCCACTGCCCTGCCCTTGGTGCACTACTGATGTGCATAAAAGCACTGGGAAGTGTGCACAGACTAATGAAAAATAACCATACTGCTCTAATAAGCTTTCTCGGGAAAAATGTGTTCATGTGTATTTGATAATGAATACCAGTCAGCCGGGAGATTTATGAAAATGAAGATCTCAAGAACTGACAACTAATGGCATGAAAAGGCTGATGCTGACCCTCAAATCATTTGTACAGAGTGAAGGTCAACAAAATACAGTCCATGGTCTGTTTTTTGTACAGCCTACAAACTAATAATGGTTTTTGCACTTGCAACGCATTGTAGAAAGAAAATAAAAACAATAAAACAAAGAATATATGACAGAAACCATAAGTGCTCCCCAAGATATAAAATATTTCCTATCTGGTCCTTAAAGGAAAAGTTTTCCTAACTCCTAACATAGAGAATGAATGCTAAACAACTCTGGAAATTACATAATAATATATAAAATGAATATCAGAAATATTTTCAAGGTAAAAGCTCAAAACTTTTTTTGTGTTCCAATGGAAACTATGCAGCATATGTAGCATACCCCTTTGGGTTAAGGAAATGAGATTATACTGTTATCTGTGAGATATTTTTCAACTTTTGTAAATTACAGTGCACAGACAGATATGTAGATTCTGACCTGCCTGACAGTGTTTCGACATCCTGAAGAAAAACCAGTTCTGCTTTCATTTGCATGCCATCTCAACATTTTTCTAGCTCATATCAATCTATGTTGTTCTAACTTTCTCTGAACCTGTTATAACATCTACTTGGTGCCCTCATATTATTATATGAGTATGCTTGTTCATTATTAAATCTATAAGAAAGACATGATTTCACATTTTTCTGAACAGTAAGTAAAAATCAAAAAATGAGAGGAAAGTAAAAAAAGGAAATGGAAGTTGTAGGAAAGGAAAATTTTTTTCTCTGCCTTCTTAGGGTCTATAATGGGGATGACAAATTAAATTAACAAAAAACAGATTAATGAAGAAAACGCATACAAATTTTATTGCTGTCTTTATTGTTTATATTTATTTATTTTTTAATTGAAGGATAATTGTTTTACGGAAGTTTGCTGTTTTCTGTCAAACATCAACATGTATCAGCCATAGGTGTACATATGTCCCCTCACTATTTCTGTCTTTAAATCTTGGGGGCATCACAGAAAAGAAGAGAAAGCCCAAATGAGAGACTACACCTGGGGCCTCATAGACTATTTTACCACAGGGCCATAATTTGTGAGAAATGACTAAACAAAGAACAAAGGACTTTGTACTCCTACAGGTGGTAAATGGCAGAAAGGTAACTCAGAAATGTAAGGCTTAAACTGTTCAGAAACATTTGGCATACAGACTCGAGTCATCTCCAGTGGTGAGAATCACTGCCCTCTACCTGGTACAGGAAGGGAGGTGGGAAAGGACCTCCCGTTTTTACAAATGGACATTTATTTCACCTTTACAAAAGAAAATTTATGCCCTGCTTTCAGGCAGAAAGGAGGCAGGCAAACAGCTCCTTCGATTTCTGGTGCTCCTCACTTACCTTCAGTTCAAACTAACTTATGCTAAAATAGCCGGTTTGGCATATTCTGATTTCCTTCAAAGCACACTAATAATTCTCATATTCAGTAACAAGCTGATAATACTCTCTACTTGATTAAAAAAGAATATAGATTATACAACTAGAATTTTTAATCATTTATTTCACTATTAAGGGTAATAACAAAACCATGAACCATAAAGCAAAAACTAGAAAAGAAAGAAAGCACTGGAAAGAAAAACTGTGACACAGTAAGCTGGTAAAATTAAGATCAAACATTTCTGTCATAACAATAATTGCTTACTGAGCAATCAGCTATTGAAATTAATAAGAATGTGAGGTTGGATTAAAAACTAAAACCCAACTATATATTTACAAAAAAGGCTCATTTAGAATAAACTCACTCAAAAAAGTTGAAGCGATGACTCTTTGCAAAGAATTATCCAGTGACATGAGTCAAGAACAAGAAATAAGTGGTGTAAACACTGGAATAATGGCATAAATATTAGAAGGAAAGAGACATAACTATAATTTCCAAGGGATAAAATTAAAACCAAAAAATCAACTGGAAAATATTAGCAACACTATAAGTAAGGAGTCAGGTTATAAAACTAATATGTATAAACTGATAGCTTTCTCATATATAAGTAGTAGTGACAGAAAATCTAAAGAAAGAAAATACCACATTTATGATTACCTTAGAAATTTCCCCACTAAATATTAAGATATTAAATTCTGAAAGTGAAAGTGGCTAAGTCGTGTCCAACTCTTTGTGACCCTATGGACTAAACAGTCCATGGAATTCTCTAGGCCAGAATACTGGAGTGGGTAGCCTATCCCTTCTCCAGGGGATCTTCCTAACCCAGGAATCGAACCAGGGTCTCCCACAGTGCAGGTGGATTCTCTACCAGCTGAGCCACAAGGGAAGCCCATATTAAATTCTACTGAACTTATAAACTCAGTGCAGTCTCTTTAACTTACAAATTTCATGGGACTTATATTTTGAAATATGACAAAAAAGTTTAAGTTTTCCAGGAATGAACTACACTAAAGAGTGAACTAGAAATTTCTGGATAAACAGTGTTGGGGAAGGGTAGCTAGAAATAAGAGGAATTTTTAAATATTACAAATATATAATAAAAAGTTTGCTTATTATTAGTAAAGCAGTACACTGTCAGATTGGTGAAATAGAAGAGTCCAGAAAGCTTCAACTCAAATACACACATATAAGTACCATATACACATACGTGTGTGTATGCTGTCACTTCAGTAGTGTCTGATTCTTTGTGACCCTATGGACTGCACAGAGAACCCCCTAGGCTTCTCTGGCCATAAGATTCTCCAGGCGAGAATACTGGAGTGGGTTGCCATACCCTCCCTCCTTCCGGGGATCTTCCCGACCCAGAGACTGAACCCGTATCTCTTATGCCTCCTGTGTTGGCAGGCAGGTTCTTTATCATGAGTGGCACCTAGGAAGTCCATATATAAATATATACATATATAAATATATGCAACTTAAGTTTATGAGAAGTACAATATCTCAAAATTGTGAAGGGAAGATGAAATATTTAATAAATAGTATTTGTAAGTAAAATATTTTAACCATTTGAGAAAAAAAATAAACCTAGATCCTTAAGTTTGCAATGGATCAAAGATCTAAAGGTAAAATAAAATTATAAAAGCACTAAAGAAATAGACAAGTACATCTTAAATGTGAGCCTCTGCTAGAGAAGACCTTTCAAAGAATGACATAACACTCAAAAGAAATAACAATAAAAATATGTAAACCTGAATACATAAAAATTAGAATAATCATGGGCAAAAAAGAAAAGAAGCCATAAACACAAATATTTCTGCCAAAAGTCAATAATAAACTGAGAAAATTACTTATAGTACAAATGGGCTAACAAACATTTACTCCCTCTAAAGAGAAAGTATCCCTAGAAAACAATATGGAAAACAGTGATAAACCAACAGAAAAAAGAGCCAATTCTGTGGATACATTCTGCATGGAAAAAAATCACAAACAGTCCCCTATAGATAGGTATTCAAGTGTACTTACAATTAAATATAAATTAAAATAAAAATTAGTAAAACTAATCACATTAGCAAAAACTGAAAAATCAGTAATGTCTAGTATTGAAGAAGATAGGAGAAAAGCAGTCACATAATTTGAAAGACAATTTAAAAGACCAGTAAGTCACTGAAATATTGTTTTTATTATTTGAAAGACCAATAAATTATTGTAATATTAAAACAGGATAATCTGAAAATATTAGAAAGAATAAAATAAAATTTTAAATCCTGAAAAACAGAAAGATAACAGCTAACATACTATGGCTGTACTGCCAGGACCATTCTAAGTACTTTTTCAGAGTTAATATTAAATACTCACAGCAACTCTATGAGACAGATATTAATATTGTTCACCATTTTACACATGAAGAAAGCGAGACATTGAGATGTTAAGTAACTTGCCAAAGGTGTCAAAGATAGTAAACACTGAAATTGGGGTTCAATCCCAGGCAGCTCAAGATACTGTGCTTAACTTTATTTTTGAATGATATACTCCATTTTAATCAGTTTTTTTTTTTTAATTGAAGTAAGTTAATATGTGCTTACTTTTACCCACTCTTGCAGTGTATCTTAAAGTTCAGGTTGCCAAAAGCTGTGTGTGGGTGTGCATATGCTGGGTAATCATTTTACACTAAAAAAGCATGTATGTGTATTTACAAATTCATGTATAATTTCTGGAAGGATACAAAGGAAATTTATTAGTAGTTTTAGAAAATGGGACATGACAAAACATTTATTTCTTGCTTTATATGTCTCTTTACTATTTTAATGTTTGACAAACATGATTTTTTTAAAAACATCAATACTTTGTCTACCTTATCTACTAGTCTTTTCAATCAGACAATTTTTAATATTTATATTTCAAAACTAGACGAAAACTAAATATCTAAAAATCCTATACATGATTAATTTATCAGTAAAGAGGAAAGCAGAACAATAAATGAAACAGTATTATATACAAAGCATAGAAATATATGCTTCCACTTATATCATCTATTTTCTTTAATCTGTGATTTATTAGGATCCTTAGAAATAAACTGTTACTGAATTTGAGGTTTACTTATACAAGCAGACCTAGTATATAATTAGTATTTAACTAGTACTCAAAATAATTTGTATACATCATGTTAACCTTCAATTAAAAATTCACTGTAGTTGATTAAAAGATTTCAGTATAAGAAAATTATACCATGCAGTATGAGATAGTAAGGTTGAAGGACACACCAGTCCAGACTGTGCCACTTCAGAATAAGAATTATTTTCAGCTCAAGGCAGCTGGGACTCAACAGAGGCAAGAAACGTTTTCTGCCCTCCCCTTTTCCAGCTAAAAACAGGCATGAATTTCCTTTGTGCAATCTGTGCCACCAAAAAATGATGCACCTAGTTAAGGTACCTCTCATGTGATTTACAAAAGTAATTTCATGTGATGACATTTATGTGTCGGCCTTCAGAAATGACATAATTTTACCTAAGTAGACAGAATTTCATAGTTCTTTTTTTTAATCACTGTATGGAGCTTAAGTCAGAACTAAACTACATTTTCAAATAGTTTCTGATTCCAGTGTATTTTTTGGAATAGTTTACAATTGTAACCAAATATGGTTTTGGTATGTTTATGAATTTCTAATCTAACTGGGGACTGAAAATCTTGATAACACCGTGTGTGTGTGTGTGTGCGTGTGTGTGTGTGTGTGTGTGTGTGTGTTTTACTAGATATCAAAACCACGTAGGTAAGTATTTTAATGTGCTCCTGCCTGGCCTAATTACACGACAGCACATTCTTCATCACATCCATTAGGAGATTCTGGGAATGGGGAGAAGAAACAACAAACACAAATGTGCTTCCTTAACCCATTCAGTCCTCAAAAACTGGTTTAAGCAGCAGAAGGACTGATTGTTGATATATATTCATGTTAAAGACTCTCTGAAAAGAAGCGTATTAATTTTAGAAAAAAATATTTTGACAATTTAAATAATGACATCCTTAAAAATTATCACAATAGTTTCTACTTTACTACTTTATACAGAGAATGGACTCTGAAAAGGAACGCATTATTGGGAAATCTGCCTTTGTGTTTTTGGCAGAAGATCATTTCAAAAGCTTTCATAACGATGGTGATGATATTCAACTGATCTATACTTTCAATGGTTACTACCAAAGTCATGGTAGAATTTAGGAGTATTTTTATTTTTACCCTCCAAGTTACTGCTTTAATTCATGCTACTGAAAAGGGTTTTGCTCATATTCTGATACTCGCGTAAAGCAAAACTTTTATGGGAACATACAACGTTAGACTATACTTTAGAGAACTTTTTTTGCACTGTAATCATTTTCAAATGAAATTTCAAATGTTTCTTGTGTGCAAGAAACTGTTCAAACATAGAAAATGGCTTAATTTTTAAGAATTCTGTCATCTTACTGGGAACTTCCTGGTGACTCAGAAGGTAAAGAATTTGCCTGCAATGTGGGAGACCTGGGTTCGATTCCCTCAGGTCATCCCTGGAGAAGGGAATGGTAACTGACTCCAGTATTATTGCCTGGGAAATTCCACAGACAGAGGAGCCTAGCGGGTTACAGTCCAGGGGGTCACAAAGAGTCAGACATGGCTGAGTGACTGAGGAAAAAAACTCAGGTCTTGAAGAAATCTTGCCATTGAAATACATATACTGGAAATGTTTAAAGAAATCTAAATTTAAACTTACGTTATACTTTACATATGCCTATATATTTTATATGCAACTATATTAAAACAATATTAATTCATAATATAAACTCTGAAATATCAAAATGATTAACTATATATTTTCTTTTTAATAAGGTAAAAGTTGTATACATTATACAAGTAGTTTTAACATAAAATACAATTTTTAAAATGTCTCCCCTAAAAAAAACTAAATGATAATAGAATTAACATGTCATGGCTTTATATGAATATTCATATTCATTTTATAATAAATCTAGTTAACAAAATTAAATCACTTAAATTGAACATTAATGTATAGTTGACCCATATAATAGCTTGCAGCAATTAAAGTTATATGCAGAATAATATTTAATGAATTACATTATTTAAAATATGTTAAGGTGGGGAAAAGATATGGAGATAAAATATGAGCCTTTAACAAGTAAAACTATATATATATTCAATTAATGTTGGATGACAGTGCTACAAACAATTTTTACTTCCTTCTGACATACTATTTCTGTATATTTTTTACAAATAATTCCTTTTATAATAAAATATTTTCTTTTAATTTCAAAAAGACTGTCCTAAGCTATTTGAAAATTGTAGCTATTGAAAATAATGGTCCTAGATAGCTAATGTTTTCGTATGGTCTACTTTGTGCTCATTTAAAATTATCAAAAGGAGAAAGTGAGTTGAGCCAAGCTCTTGACAATTCTGGTTTTGCCACACTCTATGAAATGTCACACAAAAGATGTTCAACAAGATGTTGTACCCAGAGGAAAAAAAATCTCAATCAAGGATCTGATACTATTTGCCTTTGCAAGGAACCCTGAAAATAGATTAATCTCTATAATATGTCCCCAGTCTCAGCCTCTTCCTAGTTTGCTAGTTTCTCCCTCTGTATTACAAATTCTTTTGTGCCATTGCTAATTCACAACAAAGAGGATATTATGCTCAGGTACTTATTCTTGAAATCCTAATCCTACTAATTTTTGCCTGCTAATCCTACCAGACACTGAGATGGTATCAAATGATCTCCAAGTATGATCACTTACTCATGTGAGCACTGGATATAAATGAATCAAGTGAAAAATCTAATTTATAATTGCATATGAAAGCCAGTTTCCAGTTTGAAAGAAAAAGTGAAAATGAAAGTCACTCAGTCATGTCTGACTCTTCACGACCCCAAGGACTATACAGTCGAAGGAATTCTCCAGGCCAGAATACTGGAGTGGGTAGCTGTTCCCTTCTCCAGGGGATCTTTCCAATACAAGGATCGAACCTAGGTCTCCCACACTGCAGGCAGATTCTTTACCAACTGAGCTGTAGCTCAGTTGAGATAGAATGGGTTCAATTCCATTTTGAAATGAACCATAAATAAATGTTCCCAGTACATTAATGAAAAGCTACTTCTTTTTCCCTTGAAATTCTAAAAAAATGTTTTCTTGAAAAGTTTGTGTTTTTTTTTGCCAATTACATTATCCTTATCATCTGAAGACCTCCTCCAATTAAAAGTTATAAAACAGAAGCCACTGTTCATTAATATTCTCTTTTTTCATATAGGTAGAGATCAAATAATGATTTTACAGTAATCTGAAAAGAACAAAGATGTTAAATATCTCTAAGTGGAACTAGGTAATGACTATAAGAAGAGGGATCCAGGTAGGGGAAACATGATCCGACAAAATGCTCCAAGGAATCACAGAAAATATCATTCATCGTGATGCTGAACTTGTAATTTCGTAAGTACATGAACTCTGACAAAGTAGTCTTATTTCACAGGCAAAAACAGCATCTTACACATTTCTACTAGAAAGGACAATGATTGAAATTTAAATTTTAGCATTAGCCAAGTGTTCTGCCTTTTCTGATCCTATGAAATAGAAAAGTTACCGTTCATTTCCTCTCTGACTGCTGATTTTCAGTAATTCCTTAATTTGCTTTCATTGAACGGCTTCACAGGAAACTGTTACAAGGTCATGGTGGTCTAGTTACTCAAGTAAACAGTATCTTTCTTGAGCTGCACCTCCATTCAACAATGTTATTTTCAAATAAATTAAACCAAAATCATTTCTAATTGATATAAAAAGTTCAACAATGACAAATTTCCATCACCTATAATGGAAGAAATAAATTTTGCAAGGATATGAGGCTGACATCTATGGTTTTTACACACTGTGGAATGATTTCTAGAGAACACCAGATGCCACTGCAATGTTACGTCAAAGTTAACAAAAGAGAATCAAGCAAGCCAATAGCTTAGGAAACCTTAGTGTAAGATGGGCCAGAGAAAGTTTCCTTTGTAATAAAGGAATATTTGCACTCACAAAGCGAAGTCATCACACATAAAAAAAGGTACCTGAGGACAATATAAAATGGAATTATATGGCTGTAGCCCCAGAGGATAAGAAGAGCCCATTGTATTGTGTTATCAACAGTATATAATGAGATTCCCTGCACTGCTTATAGGAAACTGAAGGACCCCAGTGCCTAAAAGGTAAAAAGTAATGGCTAATTTTATTCTCCTCTGTTTTGGCTTTCTCTTGTCTGTTTGTTCACTCTGTCTCTGACAGAAGGATTCCAAGGAGCCAAAAAAAAAAAAAAAAGTTGTACAAAACAGGGGTCTCAAAGGCAGGGCAGGCACCTAACAAATAAGAAAAAAAAAAGCTTTTAAGTGGAGAATCCTGGCTTCTACTGTCTATACATGTCAATACTGAAAAGAATGCGGGCTGACTGATGAGCATAAAATTATGGAACAATAAAAAGGCTGGAGAATATTACTTCTTATATACATAACCTTTATACAAAATCTAAATAAAATCAAGCCATCTGATGGAGAGTCTCCAAAGTGCCCTCGTTTTTCTTTTCCTCTCTCTCCCCAAACTATAGTTGGCCTTCTGTATGCAGAATCTATGGATACAGAGGGCCAGAGGCCCACAGGATCAACTATTAGGGACTTGAGCATCCTCAGATTTTGGTACCTAAGCCGGGGTCTTGGAACCAATTTCCTTCAAGGACAACTGTACCAGTCAGATACCAGCCACACTGGATTAGCACCTACCTTATTTAACTTATTTAACCCATCTTGGCTCAGAGGATAAGGGCATCTACCTGCAATGCAGGAGACCCAGGTTCGATCCTGGGTTGGGAAGATCCCCTGGAGAAGGAAATGGCAACCCACTCCAGTATTCTTGCCTGGAGAATCCCATGGACAGAGAAGCCTGGTGGGCTACAGTCCACAGGGTCGCAAAGAATTGGACACAACTGAGCGACTTCACTTCACTTATTTAACTCATTTAACTTAATCACCTCTCAAAAGGCCCTGTCTCCAAATATAGTCACATTCTGAGGTACTTGGTTTTAGGGGTTCAGCATATGAATCTGGGGAGAGGGGACACAATTCAACCCATAATGGTATATTTCTGTTAAGCTGACTGGAGTGTTGTGCCCTTGGAACAAGGGTTATTAACTGGTGAATCTCAGTGTGGGTTGATGAAGTGATAATCCAGCAATTTAGTCTGGTGATTCCAAATATCTGTCAAAATTTTCCTCTTGGCTTAAAATTTTTTCTCAGGGAAGAATCTTCCTCCTGCTTGGAACAACATAAGGGAAGGAGACTGGCAATCTAACTATTCAATAATGAAGATAACCAATTGTTCTCAAATTCTTTATGTAATAAAACTCTTATCTTCTCCTAGTGGTGAAAAGGAAGATTTTCACCTGTTGCACTGTTAGGGAGATTACTCAAAGCATCAAACTAATTTCCTGATCTTCTTTGCACATTCTAATTTTTAGAGGTACCTGGAATGTCAACTTCTGATGTTCTCAATGGTTCTCCATTTCTTTATGTGGGTCCAAGTTTCTGTCTGGTATCATATTCCTGTGTTTGAAGAATTTCCTCTAACATTTCTTGCAGCACAGGTCTGCTGCTAATGAATTCTCTCCCACAAAACTGTTTTTTTTTTCACTTTTATTTTTGAAATACTTTTTTTTTAACTGAATATAGAAATTTGGGTTGACAGACTTTATTTTTTCCAGGACTTAAAAAAATTTCACTCCATTTTAGAAGCAAGGCTTCTGAAAAGAATTCGGGTAAAATTTGTATCTTCACTGCTATGTCTGTCATTTAATCAGTTTTTTTTTTTTCCTCTTTTCAAAATTTTCATTTACTCTTTCATTTTGGGTAATTTTAATATTAACGTGCCTAGGTGACTTTTCTTTATATTTATCATACTTGAGAATCTCTGGATTCCTATAGTCCATAATTTAACGCATTTTGTTATCTTTAGAGAATCTGCCCATTCTGCCCAAATATTTCTTCTATTCCATACTTTCTCTTCTTCTACATTCCCATCATACAAACATTAGACTTTAGTTTAAGAAGTCTTTGAAACTTTGCTATTTTCCCTACTCTCTTTTTCTCTTATTTTTTGGTTTGGGTAATTTTTATCATTCTGCCCTCAAGTTCACAGATTCTTTCCTTAACTGAGTCAAGTCTTCAAAATAGATCATTGAAGGCATTCTTCATCTCTGTTACTGTACTTTTAAGAATATTTTCAGCATTGGTCATGAATTAATGTTAATGAATCAAAAACATTAAATAAAGTGTTTTTACACAGAAACACACAATATAAAACAAGTTATATACTGATTTGTTGAGGAAAATGCAATCAAAGGCTCACAGGAATATAACACTATATTTTCCCTAGGAGCAAAGATGTAATATTCCCTAATAAAGTGTTTGCAGCAACATTATAGAACATAACTACTGTAAATAATAGTAGTTATTTACAGACTGTACTTTAAAAGATTAAAGAAAAAAAATTCTGCTGGATGCATAAACAATTTAAGGTCCAACTTAAACTATTACCAGGATAAGAAGACCTCAAAGTCCCCCTTTTTAACAATAAATTAACTGAAATGAACTCACATGATAAAACCACCTCACACATAATTTCAAAATAATAAGTATTATGACCTAATTAAAATATGAAGGAAAATAAGAATGTATGATAAACTAACGTATTTCATTTTATTTATACCTCAGACTCAACTACACTAAAAGACAAATCTCCATAAATTTCCACAACTCTTGACAACCACCAACCATGTATTCATTTGGCTCTTCTGCAATTTAAGAAAACTGTGAGTATAGTGTACAGAGCAGGCCACAGTAACATCTAGTGTGCAAACTTACCACATACCAAGTCCATCTTATGCACACGTGAGAAGCTGAGATCAGGTAAAATGTACTAAGACATATTACAGAGTTGTACAAAATTAGGTTTTGGAATGAAACCTTCTTAAAATAAATAATGGAATTCCTTTCTCTTTCAGCAAAATACTCTGTCAGTGACAATTTTTCCAATCACCCCCAGAGGCCTCTTAGGTGCACAGGCCACCAATTCTTTGCCAAGAAACCTCATCCACACTGCTCAGCATAAAAGTTTCCATGGCTCAGATAAATGGTTTTGCTTTTTTTCAGATCAGACTTTTAACTCTGCTTCATCCCTGTGACACTCTATTTGACCGGTCAATTTGCAATGGAGTTTATTTTAACAATATTTGCAAGACTGCAGCTGCAGCCCTGCAGTCTCCCATCTGCCATCACACACCCACAGCCGCTACCGCTACCAAGCAACACTCCCCTTTCATAAAGGAGAAACACAAACAGAAGTGCTCTCTGACAGCAGAGTGTGTTGCGGATATTTTTCTTTAAAACATTTAATAGCTCTGCTAGAAGCAAAAAGAAAGGTAAAGATACAGTTTTATAGTTACACTATGACAATCATAGCTGAACAGGAGAAAAAAATCACTCATCTGTGAGCTGAGCTGCTTCTATCTGGAGGAGCAAGAAGGACCTAAGAAGAACATTTTTGGTTCTTTCACACCAATATATCGGGGCCTGGGGAAGCTGGGGTTTGCAATTCCCTTCTTATGTCCTCTCAAATATTAATTATCGTGCACTTTTCATAAAAACAAGGGTGAGAATTTGAGTGTGAAGACACTAGTTTCTGACTCTGTACAAAATAACAGACAAAATGTTGGGCAGATTGCTCCACTCACCCTGAAAGGTCACCTAATTCATTCCTTTAACTCCATGCACCTGTCAGCTGTGCAAAGGAGGATCTCCTCTGTCTTCAAGATATACACAATTACTCTTGTCAAAGGAAAATGAGAACCAAAACAATTACCAGAGGATACAAGCTAATGAGACTCTCTTCAATTAAACTGTCTTGATGATTTAATTTAAAAGTTTAGTGCCCTGGTACAGCATCTTCTCATGGTAACGCAGGTTTGTTCGATTCACTAAAGTATCGTAAGCAAATTCTATATTTGCTAACCTAGTACATCACTGTTTTTAATTTTAAGAATACTAATTTACAAGCCACGTCAGGTACAATGCTCTGTATTAATAGTTTTGCTGTATCTTGGGTAACAGTAACATCATATTGCTAACAGAGACAAAGTCACAGCTTACTAATGCCATTCAAAGAATGAGAATAATTCATTTTTTAAGTTTTGTGGTAATTTTTAAAATTTCTTTATCACAAAAATTATAACACTGATTATAATAAATTCAGTTATTATGATATCACCAAAGGAATTTTTGCCCAACTACTTAATATTTTTACAGATGTTGGCTCATACATGTTTAAAACTTCCTGTATATTTCCATAGAGAATTTCCCATTGGTGGCACTGCATTGAGCCTAGCACAAGCCCAGGAAGACAAAATGGTCAGAAAATTCCAGGTGTGTGTTTGTGCAGGTGTTTTCATTGTTGGAACGTGGGACTCCCCTTACAATGCAAATGATTTTTTAAACCCCATGTTATAATAGGATTCTGTTGGAATAAATGTATATCTTGATATGCATAATGTATTTAAAGCTAAAGGTAGAGTTTCTGTCTGTTCGCCTCCCTATTACCCCCTCCCCCATTTTCCCATCCACCACTATTGGCTCCAGCTTCCCTATGTTATCTGCCCCTAAACTAGGGTATCTCCAGCCAAACCACTGTACACTTAGAGACTGAAGTACACTGGGATTACGGAGAAGGCGATGGCACCCCACTCCAGTACTCTTGCCTGGAAAATCCCATGGACGGAGGAGCCTGGTAGGCTGCAGTCCATGGGGTCGCTAAGAGTCGCACATGACTGAGCAACTTCACTTTCACTTTTCACTTTAATGCACTGGAGAAAGAAATGGCAACCCACTCCAGTATTCTTGCCTGGAGAATCCCAGGAAGGGGAGCCTGGTAGGCTGCCGTCTATGGTGTTGCACAGAGTCGAACATGACTGAAGTGACTTAGCAGCAGCAGTAGCACACTGGGATTAAGGAAATATTTATTCACTAAAAGGCCTCATCTGGAAAATGTACAGTTAGGTGATGTATGCATGAGCTTGCTGCCACATGGTACAAGTTCATTATGTTAAAATCTTATCTAAATTGGATAATCTGACCTAATGAAGTTTGAATGGGATAAAAGAGCCAACTTTCTGAAGATGCAAAACCATTCTTAGATGATTGTGCACGCATGTTAAGTCACTTCAGTTGTGTCCAACTTCATGCAACACCATGGACTATAGCCCATCAGGCTCCTCTGTCCATGGGGATTGACTACTTCAGGCAAGAATATTGGAGTCAGTAGTCATTCCTTTCTCCAGGGGATCTTCCTGACCCAAGGACTGAACCCACATCTCTTATGTCCCTGGGATTGGCAGGCAGGTTCTTTACCACTAGTGCCACTTGGGAAGCCTTTCTTAGATGATGCCAGCATCTAAATCTAATTACAGCTCGTGGTGAAAATTTGGAAGTTTTTGACCTTTTCTTTTTAACCGTGGTTCATAACTGAGTGCTTCCATTACTTAATTCCTATAGCACCTGCTCTCAATTTTTAGTACTACTCAAGAAGGACCCTCTCATTGGGCACTGGTGATGGGATTATGGCTTGGGTAACCATGGGTCATGGCACTTCATCTGCCTTTTATATATCTGCTCTTTATTAGTGTCCAAGTTCAATTCCTTAGATATACTTTAATCCCTGCTCCATAAAGCCAATTTATACAAATCCCCAACTCTGCCCTAACTCCTTACTCAACTGCATGGCTACCTGAAACTCCCACCATCAGAGATGCACAGTGTGGAACAGCCAGCCTACCCAGACATTTGTTAGCTTCACGTAATGTGCAGCAAGAACTCAGATGCTTGGATTTCAGTTTCTTAAGTAAGCCTGGACATAACAAAAGCTGAGTCTTAACCCAGTTAGGGCTGAAGGTGATACCAAAACACCAGTCTGTGTGCCCAATGCACAGTGAATACAAACAATACCAAAATGTGTGAGTTTGCAGCAGAGAACGGTGTACTGACGGCCCTGAAAGGAGACAGGTGGCTCATGCCTTAGAAACCTCAAATTGCCCCAAAGCTCTCAGCGAAGCCCTTTTCCAGGAAAGGTGAGGGAGGGTGTGGTGAATTGCTGCAAATGACTTGTTGTCAGATCCTGTTTCTTGAGGTCAGGTCATGGTCAGGTAACATGTTCCTGTCAATCTCCATCAAACGTTATTCTCTGTTCTGACAAGAAAAGGCCAGGTCCCCAGGCACAACCGTCACCCTCCAAGGTCCAGTCCTGGCTGAGAGGAGGGAGATCTCGGTTGGCAGCTCCCTCAGCGCCGGGTCCCCAGACCTCGCCCAGCCGTCATCAATGAGGGAGCCGGGTACCCACGACCCAAGTGGCCCTTGGGCTCCTCTGGCCACCCAGACGCCACGGGCTGGGCCACAGACTCTGTTCTGCACAGACAGCTCCCGCCATTGGGTTACAGAGGCGGGGACGGGGGAGAGGTTCACCGCCCCTCAGGGCCTGGGCCGGGACAGTGGGAAGCCTTGACGAGTCTCTGGAGCCGTGCAGGACACAGCCCCAGCCTGTTCCACGGCGCCCCCAGTTCAGCCGCCAGCCTGAGGCCACGTGAGCTGGAGGCTCCTGAGGAGAAGGCCGGGATCCGCCTCTTACCTCAATCTCCGCCTGACAGCCACCACTCCACCAACCCTTGGCTGAAATGGACACTTAACAGTCACAGTGACAGCTGATTGCCAGGGGGAGGGGCCCACGGCAGCGCCAACCAATGTCCGAGCAGAACCACTAAAGGTCACGCACAGGCAGGCGCTCACCTGGGGGAGGGGCCCACTGTGTCGCTGACCAATGGCTGAGCGATCATTAGCATCTCCCGGTAAGTGTTGCCTGGTAACAGAGTCGGGGTCAGGGCGGTGTTGGTGCACATTAAGGGCTGCTGTGCTGCAGGCTGTACATGGCTGTGCTCTATAACAAAGGCACTACAGCACTTACAGAGTTCCTGTTTTAGACTGAGACTTGTTCCCTGTACTGTGTCAGTCTATACCCTGGAGTTTTTCAATTTCCAGGACCATTCCCAAAATGTCTGCTAGATCCTCCTCAGGCTACAGCTTCTCCCATACCTTCACCTGCCCAATGTCAGTGGCAGAACACCTCCGTCACGTGTTTCAGAAACCCCTTGAGATTGCTGTGTCCCCTCTCACTTGTCCAGGACAAGAGCAAAAGGGCTACAAGGGGGTCTGGATCAAGATCCAAAGTCTGGATCTCAATCTCACAAGGACCCAGTACACACTCAGAATGAAAGAAACGAAATAAGATCCAAACTGAAAACTGAGTGGTGGAATTATGGTGCTACAAAATTATTTTTGGGGGAGGGTGAGAGTGCTTCCCTGATAGCTCAATTGGTAAAGAATCCACCTGCAATGCAGGAGACCCCGGTTCAATTCCTGGGTGGGGAAGATCCCCTGGAGAAGGGATAGGCTACCCACTCCAGTATTCTTGGACTTCCCTTGTGGCTCAGCTGGTAAAGAATCCACCCGCAATCTGGGAGACCTGGGTTCTATCCCTGGGTGGGGAAGATCCCCTGGAGAAGGGAAAGCTACCCACTCCAGTATTCTGGCCTGGAGAATTCCATGGAGGTATAGTCCATGGGGTCAAAGAATCAGACACAACTGAACAACTTTCACTTAATACATCACAGAACTTTTTGTCCTTGAAGCCCACACTTAATGTACATAAAGTTCTGTCATGTTCAACCTCACACAGAATACCAACTGCTTATGTTCTAGGATTAACAGATACAGAAAGGTGAAGCAATAATATACTCAGGACTACCTTCAGTGCTCAGGTCATAGTCTACCGGGAGGATAGCTTGGGCAGTTAAATCATATGGTCACACAGCTGACTGACACACAGCTCTCTGAATTCTGGGCTGAGAAGCTAGAGACCCTTATTATGCTGTTATTCTCTTGTACTTTGGAGAGAGTGGGCTTTTAAAAAAGGCTTAAAGCCTACTGTGACAGATTTCTCTGGGACTTCGTAAAAAGAAACATGAAAGGATAAACAAAAAACTAACCAGGATGGCTGGTTATAAGGAGCGAGGGTTAGGAGTAGAAGAGGCCTGGGACAATTGTGGAAATGAGTCTTAAATAAAGCTTTTTGTAAAGTTTTGATTATTTTCAACCATGTAATATCACCTATAAAGAAGAAAAAGAGTGAAAAGCAATTACGATGGTACTTAGAAATTACAAAGAAAGAGAGATGATACATGAATAACTGAAACTGGAAAAATACCTCTTTGATATGAAAACTTTACAGCCCAGCCCTCACCTCCTTATCCTTTTTACCTTGGGTAAAGTCAATATTCCTGAGGACTCCATGTGGGCCTCCTTTTCTTCTCAGTTTATGTTGTCCCCTAAAAAGTCTCCTTTCCTAGGCTGGTTCCATCTCCAGCCCAAATATATATACATCTTTTGATACATTTTTTTCCCCTAGGAAAAACAGCTTGTCATTTTTTTGCATTTTTCATCCTACCCAGCATAACATCTAACACCTAGTAATGAATTCATTCATAGTCCAGTTAATTATTTTAATTTAGCCTAACCCATTCTCCTCTACTTAAAAATTAATTAAACAGTCTAGCCAAAAAGAATCCTTTCTAGAGGTAAATCTACACAAGAACAAATGCTCTTTATTTTTTCTTTTAAAACTAATTCTAGAAGTATCATTTAAGGTGACTTAACAACACTGTTGTCAATTATTTCTATTAATAGCACTTATTCATAAGGCTACTTTGGACTTACTAAGTCAGAATCTCTAGGTACAAACCTGGAAATACATGTTTCCCATATTGTTCATGAACCTCTAGTATTCAGATAGGTTTATAATGATTACTCTATATATCTTCCTAATAGCAAATATGGTCGCTCCAATTATTCAGAACAAAGGTCTTTCCAAATCCTGACCTACTTCCCATAACTAAGTTCAAAATGAGAAGAAAAGTAGATGATTAGAGAGGGGGTAAATGAAATAAATTTAAGAACAGTTATTCAATATAATTAATTTCTCTTCAATACTATACTGAAAGAGTAGAGAAGGAAGGAATCAAATAGATTCTGTTACACAGAAAATTATTCCAAGTAGTAAACTGGCCAAGTGGAAGGAATAAAAATGAATAAGCAAAGAAGAAGGTTACTGACAAATGAACTCAGAGAGGATTAGGAAAAAATAAAACACAGGGGTAGTTTTCCAAGTTTTAGAGGATGTGCAAGCTATCTTTCTTTAATGTACCTAAAATTTCATCTTGCAGTTCTTTATTGGGAAAAATGCCTCAAGTTCATGGAGGGAACTCAAGTTAAACCTCTCTACCATGACTATAACTTCTTATAAACCACTCTAAAGATATAGAATATGCCACATCTAAATGAGAAACAAACCACCAATATTTGATGCTGCATTAAAAGGTAGTTACTAAACTGCAGCATTTTGGCTGAACGAATGATCTCATTACTATAGAGACAGTTTAAATTTTCCTTGTTTTGTTTTCTTTTCAGTATTCTTTGCTTTTCACCATATTCAGAAAAAAATCAATTCCATACCACTACAATTTGTGGCAATATCTAAAACAGCTGTGGCTGAATGCTGTAGTACTTGAAATCCCCTAAATTACATGAGTGCAAAGACTGAATTTCTTGGGAACAGACAACAGCAGAAACAAAGAAAAAGCTCAGCATGAAGGCCAAACATATTCCCTAATGAGGCTTTGATGAAGTCATAAATTCCTCTTTTTCTTCTCTAAGTGAAATTTCCAAACAAACTATACATGTGTCACAAAGAGAAAGAGCAAAATTCAACAATTTTTTAAGGGGTAAATCATACTGATAATTTAATCAACTTTATATGTAATCTTAAGTTATCTCACAAATTCTAGCAAAGGTGTGTCTGATTATTTCTAGAACCATCTTGTATGAATTACATAGCAAACAGTCACACATAAATACTTGACTTAGATTTTGGCCTTTTCAAGATTCAAGAGTGTAAAACAATTTTTTTTAAGAGCTGCTATTGAAGCAAATACCTGCAAAAATATACTAGTTAAAATATCTGTTTTAAACAGATCAATGACAAGTTTCATGAGGTGAATGATATTATATACAGCTGTAAATGCCATTAGTATTACTTCAGGCAAACTTAGCTATCATTAAAGCAACTTCTGGGAATATGGTCATATAATGCATGTAGTGTTCACAAACTGAAAAAAACAGCAAAATCATATGGCAAGAAAAAAAATCATATGGCAAGAAAACCCTGGTAGTTTGCAACATCATAAGCTCACTATGATTAATAAGAATGCAACACTTCATCAACCTCAGACTACTGTGAGTTCCAGGATTTGAAGTAAAGACAAAGAAAGCCCCTCTCTGCTGCTCAAAGTATTCTACTGTCGTATTGAAATTATTTTTGCATGACTATAAACCAGTGTGTTCATTTGGCGGGGGGATAAATATCACATAAATCCATGGTTATATTATGGATTTATTGTTTCTGGATAATGAATGATTACAAAGAAATTAGCAAATTCACTGAACTTCTGTCATTCCAGTTTAACTGTTTATATGAGAACTTTTCCATTAAAATTCTTCAACACACAAACTCATAAGTATCAAGTGTGCTCTACAAAAAAAAAGTCAGTCTTTAGGAATTATAAAATATATATGCAATTTTAACAAGTGTAAGTCGTTAAATTAATATCTCTATAACATGTGCCTTCTGAAAGCATTTTAATTTTCCAGTATGAAAACATTTATATACAACAGTTAAATAAGAAGTCAACAAATAACCACACTAATACCTTTTTTGGGTTGCTTTGTATTGATTTTTCTAATTATTAAGTAAAACACTTGGAGTATTAGTCCTGGAATATGGTAGGTATTCAGTAAATGGAAGCAAGAATAGGTACAATGTTTATGTAACACAATAAGTGCAAGAAATTTTTAAGTATGCTGAAATTACATGTGGGTTATGTGGTCAGGAAAGACTTCCTAGAGGATAAGGTACTTGAGTAGGAGAGCATTCTAGGTTGGAATGAGAAATAAATGGGGGAAAAAACACAGATATAACTGTATTAATAAGAATCCAAGGAGATGGACATGAGGCAAAAATCAGCTACAGTTAACAGAAAATTCCAAAGGCAAGGCTTAGAAGTGTGGATGTCTTCAAATAGGCTATAGGGATCACTGAAGGTTACTTGAAAACATCGTTTAAGGAAGATTAACCTGCCTTTGGTGAGCCAGATGAGAAAAAGAAAACAAACATGTTAAATATTATCATAGTAACTTGGGAAAAAGTGATGAGGCAGCACTAGAGTTGGGTGTTAAGTAGTGGCAATAAAAACTGAAATTGGAGATGTTTCAAAGGGAGAATTAACAGAGCTTAGACGTAACTCCATGTCAAGAACAAAAGAGTGGGTAGAGTTAAGACTATTTCTAAGGTTTCCAGCCCGAAGGTCATAAAAGCTGGGAAGTTGGAAAACAGCAGTATTTTAAGTGGGAGAGAAGTGGAAAATATATAATACCTTCTAATTGTAAAAGCCCCCTAACATTTATTCCTTTCCCAAACATATATCTTATGATGGTGAGATGGGCAATGCAGATGTTATCACCACTTAACAAATCTGAGGAACAGGGAAGGAAGAATAATCAGTGAAAAGTTTAAGGTAATTCAAGAAAATAGTCCCTTCTGTCTCCTATATCAAAGTTCTTTCCCACAAATAAATTTTGTTTATCATCATGATATATAATTCATCAGAAACAGATTATTCAAATTGCAATTATTAACTTGTTCTTATTCATTCAATAAATATTTTTGAATCTTACCTACCAGGCACTGTTGTAAGCATTGGATGTATTGTAATGAACAAGGTAAACACTATTCCTACTTTTTATTTTATGGGAAAAGACGAAGAATTCAACACACAAACACAAAATTTCAGATGGTGTTAAAATACCACAAAAAACAAAGGTTGGTGTGCTGAGGAAGAGAATGGCTCATTTAGATGGACAGACAGGGAAGTCCTCGGGCTTCCCAGGTGGCTCAGTGGTAAAGATCCACCTGCCAATGCAGGAGACACAAGGAATGTGGGTTTCATCCTTGGATCAGGAAGATCCCCTGGAGAAGGAAATGGCAATCCCCTCCAGTGTTATTGCCTGGGAAATCCTATGGGCAGAGGAGCTACAGTCCAAACACAACTGAGTGATGACTGAGCATGCATGCACGGGGAAGCCCTCAATGATGAAATGGTATTTGTGCTAAGACCTGAATAACAAGAAACTAGCCATGTGATATCCGGCAAAGTGTTTCAGGTAGACAAGAAAGTATAAAGGCTGTAAGGCAAATAAATACAAACAGACCAGTCAAGGAAGAGAAAAAAGGCCAGTGTGGAAGATGAGAGAAATGGCAGATGAGGTGGAAAGGGCAAGCAGGGGCCAGGGAGCCAAGACCAGTAGGGCCTCAGTGTTCAGGTAACTGTACATCCTCATTTGCCTAAGACAGAGCTAGATAGTCCTGTTCTTCAGGTGCAATTACAAATACAACTTCTTTTCACCTGCACAAAGTTCTGATTTCAATGATAAATTAAATGGTCACCCTAGTTCCAGGCAATGCATGATAAAAGACAGAATTAAATCCCAAATGTAATGGGAAACCGCTAGAGGAAGTCAGAGTGGATTACTTTAAAATGATCAATGTATTCATTTTAAAATGTCATGCTTCTGTACTAACATAAGTTAATTATATAAGCTTATTGTAGCTGTTTTTAAAATTCTCCTCCATCAGACTTTTCTTTTTAGGTTAAACATAGTTTTGTGATTACACTTCAAATCTCTCCTATCTTCAACACACCAAAATGAATTGAACTATCTGTATTTCTAGAGAGCAGAGCACAGACCCATCACGTGAGAGTAGACACACTTGTAACACCAGCTGGCTGAAAGGACATATAATGACAAAAATCTACCATGAATTTGATAGCTGTATAAATAAATTCACATTCATTGAATAGGATTGCTTCTACATACATCTATCTGGAAGACAGCAAAACATGTGAGTCACATATTATTAATTCAACCTACAGTCAATGCTGGGATTTGCAGAACTCTTAAAATCACCCATCAAACACACGCAAGTTGGAAATTCCCTGGTAAAGTTTATCCCAGAGGTTTTTCTTAAAAAACAGAGATTATGTGACATAGGCTACATATTAATATTTCTATTATTGTACATGCATAATATTTATCTTTCACATCCAAGTTTTTCAAGTTAGCTCTGAGGAAAAAATGACCCTATTTATCTTAAAACCCTACCAAGTCACATAATTTTTTGAATGAACACTTAAAATGATAGGTTAATGAATGGGTTATAATACAAGAAGTCATAAAATAGATTTAACAGATGCTAACTATTAAGCAGGAAAATGCTCCTGAACTCTTATCATTTTAGTCAATAAAAAGTAAATGCTACTTTCTGGACATTTACATCATGCTTTATATTGTGCTTTTCATGCTTTGTACTACATCATGCTTTATATGCATCATCATGCTACATCATGCTTTATATTGGACATTTTTGTACTATAATTTAATATACATTTGGTTCATGGGTAAACATATGGCTGATTAATGTTGATGTTTGGTAGGAACCAACATAAAATGTAAAGCAATTATCCTTCAATTAAAAATAAATGAATTTAAATATATATGTACACATTGTGCTTTAAGTAAAATTAGATGCGAAAGTACAAACATAGTGAACTCCTCTGTGGCTATTCTTTTTTAAAATAAATATTCAATCTGGAAAAACATAACTAGTTTTATTTGAATTGATCTTACAAATAAAACTGTATTCTAAGAAAAAACAAAATATTTGCTAAACTGCATGTCTTTATACTTATATTTGTAGAAGTATCTGCTGAGCATACAGCACAAATTTTTTTTTTTTTTTAAATCATCAAACAACTTCTATATGTATTACTTCTAACTGCCAAGGCCTAAATAATGTGTCACCTTTAAATCTACACTTTACCCCACAACGCAAAAGGTTAAACTGGTCCCCAATGAATTAATCAATATAGCTGACCAAAGTTACTGCAAATCCAAAAGGAAAACCAAAGGCAGCTAAAATAACTGGAGAGAATGGGAAAATTCTTCAAAATCTCCTTCAGTTTTAGCAAAGGTACAGCCCTAGAGAAAGTGTACTCATAATGGACTTTTCAGGCTCAACAAGAATGTCCGCAAGGGCACTCAACTATATTTACCACAAAGCAGTACCAGAAACATTCTTCACTGTGAACCAACAATGAGGTCATTCAAAACACAAAAAGATCCTGGAGAAGTAAAGCGATTGTGACTCAAGAAGTGAATTTTTAACAAGAAAGGTTTACAGTTAGTTGGGAAAAGAGAGTCAGAGATTGTGTCACTGAAGACTTAAACTATATTGATGGCCCTCTAGAATTGACATGGTACCCAACAACTAAAAAATGTACCATAAAACATTTGCTTTGAAAAACTTACTTAATAGTCCCTATTGATACAAGTTATTCATCTAGAATATAGAAGTTTAAAAGTCCTTAAAAATAATGTGAAGAGATGACATGACTTTAATGCCGTGGCTGGAACGAGTATAACTCCAGTGGAAGTAAGTATGAAATAACTCTCAGCTGCTGCCAACAATGGTGTGTGTTATCCAGCACCTGGAGGGATCTCTCCAGCCCCTCTATGCTCTCCTGAATTACTCCATTGTTGAAATCAAGAAATCCAGGAGAGGCACCAACACATGCAAAAAGCTTTTGATTACAAATGTCACAATACATTTGGCTTGTGGTCACAGATGGCTGCGGGTCATTGTTTCTCTGAGTAGGAACAAGGAAAAAAGACTTGATCAACCAAGTTGGTTACAAACATTCAGAAATAATTTTGGAATTTCAGGGTCAAGAAGACCTAAATGTTTGCTTTTTTTTTTTTCTGGAGGATCTCTGGACTCTTATTTCTGATCTAATTGAATCAAAGATGATGAATTAGAGACAAGCAATTTCATACTGGTATGAAAAAGAAGGAGGTGAGACGTCATTAGCACCTCAACAGCTGCTGATATCCCCACAATTGGAATCCACGGCAGAGAATCTTCAGAACTCAATCGAACAATTATCTATGTAAGCCACCATCTTTTCTCTTTAAAAATGTATCCTCTTATTTTTTTTAAAGTATCCTCTCAGAAAATGTGCATATTAAGAAAAAGTTAGATATAACAGAAGTGAAAAAGTACATTATATGATGCTACAAATTCCAATGTTATAAAATAGTAAGCGTCTAAAAGCTTATAGGGAATACAAGAGATCATCAAGTCACCTGCCTTTAGGAAAAAAATATCTAAAATCTTCCTTTAGTTATAATATCTCAACTCAGCAATTATAACTGGCTATTCTCTGTTGCTGCAATTTAAGGTCATTTTCTCCATTTGATTTTTAAAAAGATAAAGTATATGTCAATATATTTCATATGCTTAAAGGAGTTAGAAGGAGTTAGTCATCTTACCTAGTTTTATAAGGACAAATAAAGTCTCAAATCTTTTCAATTTTACTCTTAGGATTTATTTTCTCTTCTTTTCATTCTTGCTCTTTATTGAATCTACCCAAATTTTACCACATCCTTTTAAACCAAATTCCTCTAACAAAAACTGGATCAAAAAAATTTTTAAGCTCAAACAATGGAAAAAGAAGTTAATAACAATTTATTTACTGTACAGCCCTTTATAGTTTTCAATATTTATTTTCCTCTTTTAAACTCATTAGAATCTTTGAAATTAAAAACAAAAAATGGATACTATATTTCTATCTTTCAAATGATACCACAGGGGCAAAATGCTCACATTTTTCTCTTTTAAACTTCAATTTCATATGGTAGAGGAGAATTTCATACAGTAGAAAGAAAAAAAAGTACAAGTGATGAGGAAGAGCAATAGTCAAGGTAGAAGAGACGAAAGGAGAGGGAATCCACTTCAGGTGACCTTAATCTTTTCCTAAATAGGAG
This sequence comes from Bos javanicus, assembly GCF_032452875.1. Classification (NCBI taxonomy): domain Eukaryota; kingdom Metazoa; phylum Chordata; class Mammalia; order Artiodactyla; family Bovidae; genus Bos; species Bos javanicus. The sequence continues at coordinate 12,889,539 of NC_083871.1, read as the reverse complement.
GTAAGAAAGATTCATAAAGGGTGTCTTTCAGGACTTGAGAGAAGCAGGTTAGCACAGTCATTGGGAGACAGAGACCAGATATTAACTACAAACAACAACAAAAAAACAGTAACTGCCTCATTTCCCCTCACTTAGCCTATGGTTTCACCTGGTGTTTATCCTTTTCAGTAAAATTTTAAAACACAGGATCTCCAATGTGCTATTTTTCTCCTGCACTAAGTGGAACGTAAATCTTGGCCAAACTAAAGAGTAAACCACTAAATCTTACCTCTGAATTACTTCACAACCTAAGAAAATTAGTGAATAAAAGGCCTACGTATTTAAAGACAGAACTGGGGACAATTATTAAAGCAAAGAGTAAAATAAAGAGTAGCAAACAAATGGTCTGGGGCAGTCTGTGGGAGTTAGAAAGTTTAAGTTCATGTTTAGAAATGATGTTATAATAGTTTATTATTATAGCAGTACATCACTCACAAGTTTTTCATTCATTTGTGCTGTATTTATGTATTATTATCCAAAGTATTTTAATTTTATGGAAAGCACAAGCAAGGTATTTATTTAGTGGCGTGGGCTTTTTTTTTTCTCAGCACAGTTATTCAAGGCAGAAGTCAGTCTCACACTCTGCCTATATTATCCTAATGAGGCACCACTAATCACCCCCAATACACACACATACCTGCAATGAACTGAGAACCCAAAGGGAACTGAAGGCTCCTTAGAATTTAATTTGAAATCTGACTCCTTTAAGTTATGAAAACAACACAGAGGAATACAATAAAATAGTTTTAAAGAAAGAAGAAAAGACAATTTAGCAGTCTCAATTTTTATACATGTTACTGTGACTTCACAAGTAGCAAAATTTCCATGTCTCTAGCTGTGAAGGGAAATATTTTAAAAATATGGGTTTAAGAGAAATTATACAGCAAGTGGAATACCTAAAATCTGTCTTGATGGAACATTTTTCAGCAAAAACATACTTCTATATGTATCAGAAATAGAAAAATTACAAAATGAGAGCTATCAGCTAAAAATCTAGGACTGTTTAGATTTTATTTTAACATGTGGATGATGGTAAAAACATTGTATTTTGGTAGTTTGATATCTTTCTCTTTGTCTTGATCATGAAAATAACATTAGACAATCTATTGACTAGATTCAACATCAGTAAGAAGGTTCACTTTAGTTCAAGACATCACAAGGATCCCATTACATACTTGTTAGGAACAGGTATGTTATACAGGCAGAGATATTTAGAGATTACATAATAAAGAAACCTAACATACTGCAAGTGATCTACAACTGAAACTAACCACAGTGTAAGGTTTATTTTTCAAAGCATCATAAGTGAAGCATGGCTTTGCCGAAATTTGATATTTTTAATTGGTGAAACTAAAAATGGTATAAACACTTACTTAACACAAAAAATAGAATCATAAGATAGTATTCTTAAATCCATTTGATGTAAAAGTTTTCTGTATAAAAAGACATGCCCTCTGCCACTTCTAATAGAGCATATCAGTTTTAAGAAGAAGTAGCACAGGTAGGTGGAGAAAGCAATGGCACCCCACTCCAGTACTCTTGTCTGGAAAATCCCATGGATGGAGGAGCCTGGTAGGCTGCAGTCCATGGGGTCCTGAACAGTTGGACACGACTGAGCAACTTCACTTTCACTTTTCACTTTCATGCATTGGAGAAGGAAATGGAAACCCACTCCAGTGTTCTTGCCTGGAGAATCCCAGGGACGGGGGAGCCTGGCGGGCTGGCGTCTATGGGGTCACACAGAGTTGGACACGACTGAAGCGACTTAGCAGCAGCAGCAGCAGTGGTAAAGAACCTGCCTGCCAATGCAGGAGATGTAAGAGATGTGGGTTCGATCCCTGGGTCAGGAAGATCCCCTAAGGATGAACTACATGACTCAGCGTGTGTTTCGTCCTCTAACTATAAAAACATCCTGTGTTAAGTGCTAAATGTCCCGTCTGCAACACCCTGTGTGAGCTCTCAGGCTCGCAGTCAGGGCACCCCAGGCCAGGTGCTGGAAGTTTCACTGAAAACAGTTGAAAGAAATAATGAATTTTTAAATTCTAATATAAGTAAAAGATAATATAATGATAGACTGTATTTGATATTTTTGATGTGTCATAAGTTGTTTCAGAGTGACTAAGTACTTCTTAATTACATGACAATAAATAATTATCCCTATTCCAAACAAGAAAGGTTTTCAGTCACAAAAAATTACAAATAAAAAATGATTAACCACGGTTTTTACGACAGGAACATTATCAGGGATACATTCACATTTTAGGATGACAAGGTGATAAATGTAAATAATATCTTAGGGAGGCTATAAAAAGAGCAGCACAAAAATTCATAAGAAATGAAAATTATTATTCTCTTCAAATTTGCCAAATAAGCCTACACTCACATTGTTAAAGTGAAATATAACTACAAATGAAATAAAAGTGAGCTGTCTGAAAGACTAAATTCTGCCAATGCAAGTTTCCAGAAACATGGTTAAAATCATTTTTCTCCTGAGAGTCAGAGCGGAAAGGTTTTTCCTCCTATTTTTCTGCATGACAGGGTCTTTGCAGATTATAAACAGACACAGAGGATCACTCCTAAAAATCTTGGAGAAAAAGTCAGCATTTTGAGAACCATGTACTAACGTGTGTCATGACCTCATATGCAGCTGGCCTCCACGCTCATTACTACCAAGCTGACTTCAGTCACGCTTTCCTCTTCTGTTCCCATTCCCCAAAGTGCACATTCTTCACTCACTCCTAGTGTTTCCCAAACTGTACTCTGCCAAACGTAAGATACCCAGGAGACATCAAATGGATGTTCCTGTCAAGTAAGCTCGAAAAATATTTCATGGGGTATCTCTCCCTTCAGAAATCAGAAAATACATTGAATGGCCAAAAAATTCATCCGGGCGTTTCCTTACCATCTTATGAAAAACCCAAGCAAACTTTATGGTCGATCCAAGAGTTTGGGGCAGAATAGAAAAGTCTTTGAAGGACAGGCTAAAGAGGTAGATTTTACTTTGTAGGCAAAGTGAGAAGCACAGACAAGTTTAATTAAGCATGGGACAGATATGATTAACCTGGCTCATGGAGAGTGCATAGGACACTATTGTGGAAAAGGAATGAAAGGACCATCACAATAATCACACGAGACAGGGAAAGGATGAAACACTAACTAGAAATAGAGAGGAGAAAACACATTAAACAAAATCTGCAGAGAATGCAGAGTGTCGTGTGAAAACTGGATGTTGCATGAAGGAAAAGGGTGGGAATGAAGATGGCCTAAGTTTTCTAATGTTACTATTTTCTCAATGAACTAGAAGGCAAGATAACCTGAGTGTGGGGCAGATGAGAATGAAAAGAGATGTGAAGAACATCTAAAAGCTGAAACTGAAGCAGCCTATCTCTGGCCCGTGACCTTTAGAAGGGTTTCTTCTTGAACAGCTTTTCCCCCACCTCCTTGGGTGAGACATGAAGGCAACAGGAGGCTAGAGAAGAATGCCCTGCTCCTATGACTCTAGAACAAGGCTCTGATAAAGACTTTCACCCTAGAAAGTGGGTTTTTATGGAGAAAGGTCTGGGTGTATTTTGTGACGATTATTCACCCACTCCTCCTGTCAGAGCCATGAAGGAATCATTCTCAGATCCTCACCAGGGGAACTTGATGGAGTCCCTGTAGGCAAGGTCCACGGAAACGGAGACTAGACAGTGGCCCCCAGGAGTTTCTAACTTTCACTAGTGCATACTCAGCCTTGGGCAATTTATCAAAATTATTAATACTATTTAAGTGTTACTGTTTTGTCAGCTTATGCTCCAGGTAAGCAGATCTTGGCTGATATGCTCTGGATACACCCATCTCTCCAGATTTCAGGGCGGTCAATCAATCCAGTCACTCAGTCGTGTCCGACTCTTTGCGACCCCATGAATCGCAGCACACCAGGCCTCCCTGTCCATCACCAACTCCTGGAGTTCACCCAAACCCACATCCATTGAGTCGGTGATGCCATCCAGCCATCTCATCTCTGTCATCCCCTTCTCCTGCCCTCAGTCTCCTCCTGCCCTCAATCTCCTCTAGCCTTCAGGGCGGTAGTCTGCCCTATACCCTTAGTTCTATTATTGAAGGTATGGATATTTTAATTTGTCCAGATTTTTCTTATTGTAAGCATGAGAGCGACAACTTCCAAGATCTTTAAATGTTAAAGCTGATAATGGAAGTCTCAACATCCACTTTCCCATCAATTTAGTATTAAAATACACACATACACAATTCTTTCAGATCCCCATTCTCAACAAGGGATAAGGAAAGAAAATGCAAGTACAGATCACATTCAAAGATGCTAAGAACCAATACCCCCTTCAGTATATTATATGGTGCAAACCTGGTATTTTGGAGTCAAAAGCTCTGGCCTTGACACTGTTCAGATGTAACACATCATGTCTACCTTTAACACCTCTAATCTTAATTCAATCAAATAGATAAGAAATCACTTTTGGTTATAACATATGTGGGAGTTAACTATTATTATCATAACTCTAGGTAGCATTTTCATTTTAAAATGAGATGAGACTGACAATGCTTTATGAGTGCAATCACTACTGAATAATTTTCAGACAGTGAGGAGAATCAATATTCTTTGTATAGGTATTTACCACTATGGTTCAGTTTCTTTATTTCATAGCTTTTGTCTGTTACTCTTCTTAAACTAACAGTAAATTTTTTAACATTAATTATGAGCAAAGATTTACATGTATATATTCATTTAATTTGCAGTTATGGAAATTTTCAAAGATACACAAAACAGAGACTAATAATGGACTATTACATACCCATAATTCAGTCTTAGTAATAATCTACATTTTTGCCAATCTTGCTTCATCTCTCCCCTCCACTATTTTTTCTAGAATACTTTAAAGCAAATCCCAGATAACATACAAATACTTCAGTATGCATCTCTACTGGACAGGAATATCCATTCACTGGGTACAGTGACTCTGTCCTAACGCCTTTTGGGAAGAAGTGAGCTCGTTTCCTTTGTTGAAGTGACAGCTGCATGTTTTTGCTATTAATGGTGTTGTTTGGAAGTCTAAACATGAGTAGGAGAGCACATGTGAGCGCTGAGAAATCAAAGAGGTGAACCAATGTGGATATTTTGCACTGATCTTTCATCTGCCCTTCTAACCTCCATCTTGATAGCTGGACAGTCAATAAACTAAGAACATTTCTCTTGTACTCAGAATTCTGGATGAGAATTAATTCTGCAAATATAAGCAATTCATCTAAGACCATGAAAGCAAAACTGCAGCAGAGGTCATTTTCCTTTCAGCTGTTTCAACGGCAAACAAGGACAAGCAAATGTGAGCTTTTTCTGTGGCAGTGTGTATAGCAGCACTTTCAATTTTCTGGTGTCAAAAGTAATTGTGGCCACAGCCACAGCAGTCTTCCTAATTACTGGATTGCAGCTATGTTCTTAAATTCACAGCTCTAGCAAAGCCTCACATGTAAGCAGCTCTTGGGTGGATCAGTTCTATACCCTTGGCAAGTCATTCCAGTAGGAACAATCTTTTATAATTAGGTAATTCCCTCATATTAAAAAGCTTCCTGTTTAAAACACATGTTTTTCTATTTCCTGGACTAGATCCTGACATACGTTATTTGATAGATCTGTGTGTCTGTGGAACTGATACTAAATTTTGATGAACGAATACTTTGTTTGTATACTAATTTTTCTACTCTTACTTGTCCTATTTAAAATTCCCTTAAATCTATATTCACTTTTAAATTTGAATTTCCTATTCAAATTTGATATACTATTCTACACTATTTATTAAATAAAATGTTCATTGCAATGCTTCAAATTATTCCATGACTCACCAACAGGTTGCAAGCCTCAGTTTAAAAGACAATACTTGGGGAGGACAAGATGGCAGAGGAATAGGTGGAAGTGGAGTACAGATGTATCAGAAATACATTTCAGATACAGAGGGTCTGGCAGAGAATCAGCTGACTTCTGGCAGGAGTCCCTGATAACTGGAAAGGAAAATACAGATCCACGCAAAACTCGGTGGGATGAAGGAAGGAAGGGAAAAAGAGGAGGGAAGTGAGTGCACCCAGGGGTTGAGGGAGCTGAAGTGGGAGTGAGATCCCCACATCCAGGGCAATCAGCTGGGACAGAGGGAAAGCGTGTGAGACTGTCAAAGAGTGAACAGCTGATCTGTGTCGATCTGAATGAAGTGAGGACCACACAGACAGTCCATGCCACAGCCCTGTGTACTCTGGACAGGGATCCAAGTCCATGGGAACCTGTGCAGCTGGCAGCTGGGGCATAGGGATTGGGGCAAAAAATCAGAAAGAGAAATTAAGGAATCAATTCCATTCACCACTGCAACAAAAAGAATAAAATATCTAGAATTAAACCTACTTAAGGAGACAAAATACCTATATACAGAAAACTTTAAGACACTGAAGAAAGAAATTAAAGACACAAACAGATGGAGAGATATACCACGTTCTTGGATTAGAACAATCAATATTGTGAAAATGACTATACTACTTAAAGTAACCTTTCAAGGGATTCAGTGCAATTCCTATCAAGTTACCAATTGCATTTTTCAAAGAACAAGAATAAAAAACTTCACGATTTGTATGAAAACACAAAAGACCCCAAACAGCCAAAGCAATCTTGAGAAAGAAAAATGGAGCTGAAGGAATCAATCTTCAGGAATCAATTAAAAGCAACAGTAGTCAAGACAGTATCGAACTGGCACAAAGACAGAAATATAGACCAATGGAACAAGATAGAAAGCCCAGAGATAAACCCATGCATCTATGGGCCTCGTATCTTTGACAAAAGAGGCAAGAATACACAATGGAGAAAAGATAGTCTCTTCAGTTAAGGGGTGCTGGGGAAACTGGACAGTTACATGTAAAAGAATAAAATGAAAACAGTTCCTAACACCCTACACAAAAATAAAACTCAAAATGGATTTAAGACCTAAACGTAAGACCAGAAACTATAAAACTCTTAGAGGAAGACATAGAATATGTCACATACTCTTTGACATAAATCACAGCAAGATCCTCTATGACCCATCTCCTAGAGTAATGGAAACAAAAACGAAGAAAAACAAATGGGACATAATTAAACTTAAAAGCTTTTGTACAGCAAAGGAAACCCATGCATAAGATGAAAAGACAACCCTCAGAATGGAAGAAAATAACCGCAAATAACCTGACGTAGGGTTAATCTCCAAGATATACAAGCAGCTCATGCAGCTTAATATCAGAAAAACAAACAACTCAATGAAAAAATGGAAGACCTAAACAGACATTTATCCAAAGTAGACATACAGATGGCTAATAAACACATGAAAAAATGCTCCACATCACTTATTATTGGAGAAATGCAAATCAAAACTACAATGAGGTATTACCTTACACTGGTAAGAATGGCCAACATCAAAAAATGTACAAACAATAAATGCTAGAGAGGATGAGGAGAAAAGGGGACCCTCTTGCACTACTGGTGGGAATGTAAATTGATACAGCCACTCTGGAGAATAGTGTGGACATTCTTAAAAAACTAGGAATAAAACTATCATATTACCCAGCAATTCCACTACTGGGCATATACCCTGAGAAAACCACAATTCTAAAATACACATGTACCCCAATGTTCACTGCAGCACTATTCACAATACCCAGGACATGGAAGCAATTTGGATATCCATCAACAGATAAATAGATAAAGAAGTTGTGGTACATATATACAAAGAAATTTTACTAAGTCATAAAAAAGAACAACTTTGAGTCAGTTCTAGTGAGATGGATGAACCTAGAGCCTATTATACAGAGTGAAGTAAGTCAAAAAGAGAAAAAAAAAATCATATATTAACGCATATACATGGAATCTAGAAAAATGGTACTGATGAGACTATTTACATGGCAGCAATAGAGACACAGACAGAGAGAACAGGCCTGTGGGCACAGCATGGGAAGGAGAGGGTGGGACGACCGGAAAGAGGAGCACTGAACACATATATGACCGTAAGTGTAACAGTGGCCAGGGAGAGTGCCAGTGAACATCTGCTGGAGGACTCAGGGAGCACAATCTGGTGCTCTCTGCAAACCTCAAAGGGCAGGAGGGAGTTTAAGGAAGGAGGGGACATATGTACACATTCGGCTGATTCACGCTGAGGTATGGCAGAAACCAACACAACACTGGAAAATAATTTCTCCCCAATTTAAAAATAAAACAAAGAAATGTAAAAATAAAGTGAATTGCTAACCCCCCCCCAAAGAAAAACACTGCTTGCACCACAGTCTTATTAAAAGAGCTTCAAGTATACTGCAGAAAAATCACAGCAGTGTTTACTTATTTTTGTTTATTTCACTGAGCCTTCACAGTAGACAATATGGAGTGGTTCCAGCTGTCATTTTGTTGACCTTTACCTAAGTGGGACACAGTTCTCAGAAATATCTCCACATAGATAATAAGTATTTTAAGCAATATCAAAAATGGAGACAAAAATTTAAATAAAGCAGTATGGCTGACACAAGTTTGGGGAAAAATGTTCTTAAAAGAATGCAAGTTTTTCATAAAATCATTTTCTGAAAGCTTTCTTTGACCAGACTTGATTTTCTTATTAAAACATACCTCCAGAAACCATATGCAATGTTTGATTTTTTTTCTCCATCTACTCATTAGTCAAACAGAAATAAATCTAATGGGGACCAAAAAAACTTTTAAAAACTAAGCATCCTTAAATCTTGGTATATGAATAGTGAACTATGTTCAGTTTTTAGTTCTTGATTCCAAAACCAATAAAATCACAGCAAAAGCTTAAATGAATCCACAGATCTCAAAGGATAACAGATCATAAAACTCACACAGATTTGGCAAGGTGGCAGTCACTTGACAGAAGGAGAAAAAGATACATAAATATAAGCTAAAGTTCCACAATTTTTATCCTAAAAACTTGACGTTATGCGAAAAGTAGAGTCCTTAACTATAAAATAATTTTCTATTTTAACAAACAGCTAGCATTAATAAGTACTCTATGCATTATATTTCTCCCTTCTAAGTGAAAAAATTATTTGAATTAATTTGAATCATGAAGCTCAACAGGCTTAAACTTTGATTTTAGTGTTTTGAATGGAAATCTTCCAAAATGTACAATTTTCTTTCTTACTTAGTGAAACAAAATAAAATGAATATTAATTAGTCTTTTGATGCTTTCTCATTATCATAATCAGGTTTCTCATTATCATAATCAATTACCATCCCACTCTGAAATACCATGCTGCCCTTAGGAATTACTGACATGTGACAAAATGTTAAAAGTGAAAACACAGGACACTGGTCTTAGACATAACCTGGTTCAGATCAAGGTACTCACAACTTTCTAGTCCTGTGAAAATGGGCAAACTAATTAACATCACTACATTTGTTTCATCTGTTATAAAACAAGGGATCATAATGCTGTACTCATGCAGTCACTAGAAGGCTTAAATAAGTTTATGCAAGAGAATATAGTAATGCCATCAACAATATAAAATCAAACATTATTACTTCTCAAATTAGAATATTTCCTAATTCTGAATAATTGATATAACTGTACAAACAACTGGTAGATAAGTTGGGCAAAACTTTCTTTGCAGAACCAAATAACAAAAACTTTTAGAGTTGAAAGCACATAAATAGGGTGGTAAATTTAAACCTTATGTTGCAATATATTTAAAATAAATGCTTTTGCAAACTGTATCATTTCAAATCTTTGTTTGATGCTGCTATACAGACAACTAATTTTTATTTTAATTTTGTACAAGAAAAATTTTGCAAAATAGGGATATTTACAAACATCCAAAAATTAGTTTATAAAAAATTGAGACATTTAAGAAAACCTAGAAAATTGAAGCAGAGAAGGCAATGGCACCCCACTCCAGTACTCTTGCCTGGAAAATCCCATGGATGGGGGGAGTCTGGTAGGCTGTAGTCCATGGGGTCGCTAAGAGTCGGACACGACTGAGCGACTTCACTTTCACTTTTCACTTTCATGCATTGGAGAAGGAAATGGCAAGCCACTCCAGTGTTCTTGCCTGGAGAATCCCAGGGACAGGGGAGCCTGGTGGGCTGCCGTCTGTGGGGTCGCACAGAGTCGGACACAACTGACGTGACTTAGCAGCAGCAGAAATTGAAGAAAATTGAAGAAAATCTAGAAAATACCATTTGTATGGAGTAAAGGATCAATCTAACCCATACTGTTCCACGGATTCAAGGTTAATTACAATCTAAAATTACAAAAGACTCTGTGTGGACACTGACCAGCTGATTCTAAAATTTATATATATAGAAATGAAAAAGCCCAAGAATAAACAAGTCAATCTTGAAAAAGAACAAAGTGTAAGAATTCTATTTGTTATAAAGTTTTTTCATAGTGATTTATTTATATATATATAAATACCTAAAACATATAAAATGTATTTCTATATAATTTTACATGAATCTCTTTCAGAATTTTCCAGTTTATTGTGATCCACACAAAGACTTTGGCATAGTCAATAAAGCAGAAATAGATGTTTTTCTGGAACCCTCTTGCTTTTTCATGATCCAGCGGATGTTGGCAATTTGATCTCTGGTTCCTCTGCCTTTTCTAAAACCAGCTTGAACATCTGGAAGTTCACGGTTCATGTATTGCTGAAGCCTGGCTTGGAGAATTTTGAGCATTACTTTACTAGCGCGTGAGATGAGTGCAATTGTGCGGTAGTTTGAGCATTCTTTGGCATTGCCTTTCTTTGGGATTGGAATGAAAACTGACCTTTTCCAGTCCTGTGGCCACTGCTGAGTTTTCCAAATTTGCTGGCATATTGAGTGCAGCACTTTCACAGCATCATCTTTCAGGATTTGAAATAGCTCAACTGGAATTCCATCACCTCCACTAGCTTTGTTCGTAGTGATGCTTTCTAAGGCCCACTTGACTTCACATTCCAGGATGTCTGGCTCTAGGTGAGTGATCACACCATCGTGATTATCTGTGTGGATCACCATAAACTATGGGAAATTCTGAAAGAGATGGGAATACCAGACCACCTGACCTGCCTCTTGAGAAATCTGTATGCAGATCAGGAAGCAACAGTTAGAACTGGACATGGAACAACAGACTGGTTCCAAATAGTAAAAGGAGTATGTCAAGGCTGTATATTATCACCCTGCTTATTTAACTTTTATGCAGAGTACATCATAAGAAATGCTGGGCTAGAAGAAGCACAAGCTGGAATCAAGATTGCTGGGAGAAATATCAATAACCTCACATATGCAGATGACACCACCCTTATGGCAGAAGGTGAAGGGAACTAAAAAGCCTCTTGATGAAAGTGAAAGAGGAGAGTGAAAAAGTTGGCTTAAAACTCAACATTCAGAAAACGAAGATCATGGCATCTGGTCCCATCACTTCATGGCAAATAGATGGGGAAACAGTGGAAACAGTGTCAGACTTTATTTTTGGGGCTCCAAAATCACTGCAGATGGTGATTGCAGCCATGAAATTAAAAGACGCTTACTCCTTGGAAGGAAAGTTAAGATCAACCTAGATAGCATATTCAAAAGCAGAGACATTGCTTTGTCAACAAAGGTCTGTCTAGTCAAGGCTATGGTTTTTCCAGTAGTCATGTATGGATGTGAGAGTTGGACTGTAAAGAAAGCTGAGCGCCGAAGAATTGATGCTTTTGAACTGTGGTGCTGGAGAAGATTCTTGAGAGTCCCTTGGACTGCAAGGAGATCCAACCAGTCCATTCTAAAAGAGATCAGCCCTGGGTGTTCTTTGGCAGCTGAAACTCCAGTACTTTGGCCACCTCATGTGAAGAGTTGACTCAATGGAAAAGACCCTGATGCTGGGAGGGTTTGGGGGCAGGGGGCAGGAGGAGAAGGGGACAACAGAGGATGAGATGGCTGCATGGCATCACCAACTTGATGGACATGAGTTTCAGTAAACTCCGGGAGTTGGTGATGGACAGGGAGGCCTGGCATGCTGCGATTCATGGGGTCGCAAAGAGTTGGACACAACTGAGCGACTGAACTGAACTGAACTTACATATATCAATTAACTGCTATTTGTTGATAATAACAGTACAGCACAGTACTGGTACAGCAAGACAAAAACAAGTATAAGTGGGACAGAACAAAGAACCTGGAAACAGACTCATATAAAAAGTTGATTTAGGGCAAAAATAGCATGTGATGGAAGTAGAAAAAAGAACAGTCTTTTTAATAAATAACGTTGGTACAATTAGATATCCATATAGGAAAAAAATTTAATTGTATCTTTCACTCACATTACCCATAAAACAACAACAAAAACTTCAGGTGGATATGAAGGCCTTAAGGTTGAAAGACAAAACTAAAAAGCTCTTAGAATAGAGGAGAATATCTTCATAATCGCAGAAGAGGGGAAAATTTCTTAAACAGCACACTAAAAGCATTGACCAAAAAGGAAATAACTGATAAACTTAACTAACTTAAAAATAATAAACTGTAGTTCAACAAAAAACTTAATAAAGAGTGAAAACGAGTGGCATAGGGTTAGACAAGATACTGCAACTGATACAAGCAACAAAGGGTTTCCAGTCAAACTTTAAGCAGAAATTCTGCAAACTGATGAGATAGCACACAGAATGAAAAAATGAACAAAGAACTGCAACATGTACTTAAAAATAGGCTAAAGTAAAGAACAAAGAGGACCACTGAGGGATACATATTAAAAAAATTTTTTAATAATTTTATTCAAAAAGAAACAAAGTACTTCCATGAAACTTAGGGAGAGTGATAACCTGCAAACATTAAAATGACTTCTGAGTCAATGACAATATTCTATTTCTTCATGTGGGAGGTAGTTACATGGGTATTTATGTTATAATTAATACTGTATAATTGTTTTACATGCATGCAAGCATGCTAGGTCGCTTAAGTTATGTCCGACTCTGGGCAATACTATGGACTGGAGCCCATCAGGCTCCTCTGTCCATGGGACTCTCCAGGCAGGAATACTGGAGCAGGTTGCCATGCCCTCCTCCAGGGGCACTTCCTGACTCAGAGATTGAACCCACGTCTCATGTCTCCTTCTTTGCAGGTTGGTTCTTTACCACTAGTGCCACCTACCAAGCCCGTAATTGTTTTATATATTTTAGTGTATATGTGCATGCTCAGTCACTCAGTCGTATCTGACCCCTTTGCAACCCTAAGGACTGTAGCCCACCAGGCTCCTCTGTCCATGGGATTTTCCAGGCAAGAATACTGGAGTGGGTTTCCAATTCCTCCTCCTTTTGCGTATATATTTTGTAATAAAAGCATATTTTCTTACGTGTACTGAAAGAATTTAGGTGACAATTTCCCAGATATTATACCAAAAATAAAGATTCTCCTTAAAAACGTCATCTGGAGATTCAGTGTTTCCTCATTTGGTTGTTCCAGAGTCAGACTGGCCTTCGTAGGTCATTGATTGCTTTCTCCTGAGAAGGCTGCATGGAAGAGGGATCCTTTGGACTGGGTCTTAAGGGGTAGGTTTAGGTATGGGCAGACTGGAGAAAGGATTCAACTGGTTTTACTAATCCTACTGTCATTTTGATAAGTAAATCCTCATGAGTGACTTTGCTTCCCTGGATGTCAAGTTTTCTCATTAAATTAAAAAAAAAAAAAAAAAGGATTATGCTGCAGTAAAAATTCAAGTATTCAGTTTTCTCCCCCGGTGATATGCTTTCAAAATACACATGTTTGAGAAGAAGTCCATAGACCTGCCCATCCATTAACTCTCACTGTGCTCATTAGCAGCCAAACTACAGAGGATACCTTTGGCTGGCTATGCAGGAAAAGTGACAAGCCGTATTTCTGACCCAACCAGCATGAACAATGAAGTTAGACACATCAGAAACCAAGAAAAATTCTACGCCTCAGTTACCCCAAATTTCAGGTAGAAACAATAACTTTCATGCTACATATCTTGAAGGCCATGTATCTTAATTGTTGGTAAAGTGATTTGAAGAAGACAAACTAAAGAGAGCTATTGCTTCTTAACACAAAATAGGATACAGTAGAAATAACTTGAGACAGATGTGCTGCTTCAAGCACTGGGCATTTATTTTACCAGCTGGGTGACTGATCATAGATGAGTTGGACCAAACTGGTTAAAATCATTTAAGGTTTTTTTTTGCCCACTCTATGATTATATGTAAATTAGCCCTTCCAAAACTATATGCTATCTAGGGTTCCATGCTCTATTTTAAACAGGTTTTATGACAAAGCTAATGAATAAAAATTCAATATTATAACTAAGATAAACCAAAATCATCAGTTTCTGAAAGGACTTAAAATAACATTTCTTTAAACAGTTTTCCCAGAGCATATATTTCTTTCCATTTATTAAAGCTAACACTTTACATATACTTTGCTAAAAATGCAAGTAATGTTATATTAAGTTATACCTACAACTATCACTACGACTGATTAAAGAGAGTAAAAAGGATGAATGAGTTTCCATAAAAAACAAAAATCAGGTATAATGAATCCAGTTTTAGACACTCACCTTTAGCTAAGCATGCATGTTCAACCATCACATACAGGTTTCTGTACTACCTGGCCAACAGTTGAGCTGCTGTTTAACAGAAGACCCAAGTTTCATCTTCCCACACAGGCTGCCCAGTCTCCTCAGCCAGATCCCCTGCACGGCCAGCTGCTGAAACTCCCAATTCCACAAATAAAGATCTAAGCCCTAGTAGAACAGGATGTCCCCCGGACATTGTTCTAGTCCCAGCTCCCTGGTGCCTAGGCCGTACCAGCTGTTAAATACTTAGAAAGTCACTCTTGGGTAAACCAGGAGTAAGTAAAATGTTTCTTTTGCACGCTAAAGGGAAAACAAGAGGTAAAGTGGGTCTGACTCACCAAATTTTACTATTTCATTGGCTGAAATTACTGATTACTGGCAGCTTTATGTAGATAGACAGCCAGAGTCACTCTTTATCCTTTTCTGGGTTACCACATCTCTCAAATTTGCTGTCATTACAGTAACAAGAAGTTCTAACAAGAACTAACACTTTGACAAGAAAATTCTGCTAAACTAAGTACAAAGTATTTGCCTCTAGGAAATCAGACAGTTAAAAGTATATTGTCAGTATATATATTGAAAGTATATTTCTTTTTCTAGTCTGAATCTGTGCAAAAAAAAAAAAAATATATATATATATATATACACACACACACATGGTTACAAAAATGGCTTTTGAGGAAACGTATTAAAATACAGTTTTTCTCCAACCACAGTCTCAGAGGAACTTAACAGAATAGTACCTACTGGTTATCTAAAATACCACCAAGTGCAAAAAGGTTATCATTCAATTCAATTTACTGATTAAACAGTGAGTTAAGATAAATGACATTGAATATTTTAAATAAGCTTTTTATAAATATTATAATTCCTCATTTGGAGCTGACCATTTATCTTGAGATGTATGTTATCTCTATTTCACAGATGAGAAAATCAGGGCTCTGAGACACTGCCCACTACTCATCTGGTAAGTAATAGAGCTGGATTTGAATACTGAAACACTGACATTTGCAAAGAGTACTAGCAAAGAGATAAGCACAGTGTACAGCACAAAAGAAGCCTAAAGTGTTCCCTAAAGAAGCTTAAAATTCTAACTAAAGAACAAGCCAGAGAGGTAACATAAAGAGGAGTCTATGGGGTCATTATGGGGCTCAAAACGTACTGTCATTACTGTATTCATCCTACTACTTACTCAGGCTCCTGAGAAGCAGTGGAGGTAGTCCCAGTGCTCCTTTCAGCCATGATGCTCAGGCTCGGAGTACTGTCACTTTAAGACCATAACACAAAACTACAGGACAAGTACCAATCATTTAATACACTAAATACCAACTAAATTGGTAATGCATGTCACTTCTGATTCAGCAAAGTATGCATCAGAAATCAAACACACATCCAAATAATTTTCAAAAAAGCGAAGAACTAATGAGTAAGATAGAAAACACATACTTCAAAACAGGATTTTCTTCCCTAAGATTTGCGAGATAAAATTCTCACTTAAAAATTAAGTCCAATAATTTTAGCAGTAGTGCTTCCCTGGTGGCTCAGATGTTAAAGCATCTGTCTGCAATGCAGGAGACCTGGGTTCGATCCCTGGGTGGGGAAGAGCCCC
Source organism: Bos javanicus (assembly GCF_032452875.1). NCBI lineage: Eukaryota > Metazoa > Chordata > Mammalia > Artiodactyla > Bovidae > Bos > Bos javanicus. The sequence continues at coordinate 12,873,321 of NC_083871.1, read as the reverse complement.
TGGAGAAGGAAATGGCAACCCACTCCAGTACTCTTGCCTGGAAAATCCCATGGACGGAGGAGCCTGGTAGGCTACAGCCCATGGGGTTGCAAAGAGTCACAAATTTTAGCAGTAGAATGTTATAAATCTGCTGTACCTAATAGCTCTTCACTGAGCTTATTAAGGACAAAAAACTATTTCACTTTATAAACATATACACATGGCTTCTTCTATAACTTCTTTTTTTAAATTTAAATTTATTTATTTTAATTAGAGGCTAATTACTTTACAATATTGTATTGGTTTTAACATACATCACCATGAATCCACCATGGGTGTACACGGGTTCCCCATCCCGAACCCCCTCCCACCTCCTTCCCCATACCATCCCTCTGGGTCATCCCCGTGCACCAGCCCCAAGCATCCTGTATCCTGCATCGAACCTGGACTGGCGATTCGTTTCTTATGTGATATTATAAATGTTTTAATGCCATTCTCCCAAATCATCCCCCTCCTCCCTCTCCCACAGAGTCCAAAAGACTGTTCTATACATCTGTGTCTCTTTTGCTGTCTCGCAGATGGTCATCATTACCATCTTTCTAAATTCCATATATATGTGTTAGTATACTGTATTGGTGTTTTTCTTTCTGGCTTACTTCATTCTGTATAATAGGCTCCAGTTTCATCCACCTCATTAGAACTGATTCAAATGTGTTCTTTTTAATGGCTGAGTAATACTCCATTGTGCATATGTACCACAGCTTTCTTATCCATTCATCTGCTGATGGACATCTAGGTTGCTTCCATGTCCTGGCTATTATAAACGGTGCTGTGATGAACATTAGGGTACACGTGTATCTTTCAATTCTGCTTTCCTCGGTGTGTATGCCCAGCAGTGGGATTGCTGGGTCGTATGGCAATTCTATTTCCAGTTTTTTAAGAAATCTCCACACTGTTCTTCATAGTTGCTGTACTAGTTTGCATTCCCACCAACAGTGTAAGAGCTTCTATAACTTCTTAAGACTAAACAGGCCTTTTGGGCTCCCTTCAATCACTGATGACCAAACAGTCAGTTATCATTTCAATTTGCATTCTATCAAATTGCTTAGAATCCTAATATCATAAGTTATTGCCTGATATCTATTAATTCAATCACAATTTTCTAAATCAAAACCTGGCCTACTTCCTGGTAGGTTCAAAACCTGATTAATTTCCAGAATACAAGAACGTTCCATTAATACAGAACTCACTAACAACAAATATAATAATAATAAATTTTAACTGATATTTTACCATCTTTTCAAAATTGGCTTGGCCATCCAAGAAACACTTCCTTACCCTACAGAAAAGATTTGTGGCCAAGCAGTGTGAAAAAGGAAAGTATTTGGTGCAGAGAATACACAGAGCCTCTATATATTAACATTCTATCAATGCTACAGTGTCTAGGATGTAGTCTAGAGCTTACTTACTCTCTAAAAGGCAAAATACATTAAGTGAGGCTCTTCAAACAGAGAGGCCCAGCTGAGACATATGCACCAAAAACAGGAGCTCTGTTTTCCTTGGCTTTTTAAAAATAACTTCTGAGAATGACTTCTGAGACCAACCCACAAATAGACTGTTCACAGTGACCTTCTTGTTCGTCCAAGCATGGCCCAGAGAGTGAAACCACAATGTTCGGTCAGTAAAGCTATCTCCCTGCTTCAGGCTCCACTCAAAGAAAGTGTTCTATCAGTGCAGCCCTGGCACAAGCAGCTTCTGTAGGCGTTCCATCACCGTCACCAGGGAATGTCTGTCCATGGAACTTATATGTATTAAACAAGATGTTCTTTGTGTAACGAGTATATTAGAGTAAAACGTAAAAGCCTATTCTAAGAGCATTAAACTTCAAAAAGGTATTTTTTTCTTAACATAAAAAAACCTTTTTTTTTTTTTAAATTCTCCACATACATGCTCCATATTCTATTCATATATTCTTTCTCCTATCCCTAACAAGGTTACCTAATACCCGTTTCATCACATGATTTCTCATAAAATCTCATCTAGTTTACTACATGTCAGCATGTACAACTGCATTAATAACATATTAATAAAATTTGTTTCTGTTAGTTTTAAGATTTCTGGAGCAAAGCATTGAGATTGTTCTAAATCACTCCAAAGACACAGTAAGCAGTGTGAATTCACTTCTATATAACAAAAATTCATTTTTCTTACATTTCACTTATACTCCTGATTATAAATACTAGCTAATCCAGACAAAGACTGGATTTTCACCTTTGGATAGTTGTTTTCTAGTTGTCCAATGAGATTACCAGATTGGTCTAAATTTATTCAATATATTATTTGAAAGAATTAACATGAATTCTATGATTAGATATTCCTGATCTCTCTACAGTGTTCTCTTTGAAGTGAGTTTGAATCCCAAAAGACCAATTTATCCACAATTACAGTTACAGAATTTCAGTTAGGAGAATTGCTACTGAGAATCTATCCAAAGAAAACAAAAATTCTAACTTGAAAAGATACGTGCACCTTCATGTTCAATGCAGCACTGTTTACAACAGCCGAGACATGGAACAACCTAAGCCTCCACTGACAGATGAATGCATAAAGAAGATACAGTACACACACACAATGAACTATGACTCAGTCTCTCTCACACACACAAACCCAGAATGAGATCTTGCCCACTGAGATAAATTTTAGTTCCAATTTCTCCACTCAACGTATTAGCGATTTCGTTCAACTTTGCAACTCCATGTAGAGTCTGACATAGACTTCCTGATTTGGGAGTGACCCAATTCATTACAAAACAAAAGGTGGAACAGAGTTAAAGAAGGAGCTCTTTCCAAGGTGACACTGATTCACATAGTCTATTCTCTTTTAGAATCTTTAGCCAACTTGCTGTGAATTATTTTAAGTGAACAGTTAACTCCCTCTAGTAAAACAGTCTTTAAATGTTAGCCCTCATAATGCCTGTTGTTCAGTAGCTAAGTCGGTTCTGATTTTGTGACCCCATGAATTACAGGATGCCAAGCTCCCAAGACCTTCACTCTCTCTCTCAGTTGGTTCAAACTCATGTCTATTGAGTCAGAGATAATTCCTAACTATTAGTACTTGTGTGATTAATAAAGTTTAATTGGATGAAATTTTTAAAATTAAGGAATTAAAAGAAAAGGAGTTGGTTATAGAAGAAATAGAGATAAACGGAGAAGAACATCTATATGGTGATTACTGTTGAAACATTATTGTAGGTTTTAACTTGATTGCTCAGTTTTTAAAAAATAAAAACATAAAACAGCTTCTTTGCCCCTACAATTAGTTCACAAAACAAGACCACAATCATCAGAATTTCCTAGAAAAGGAAGTCATATTCACTTTGAAAGAGATCAAGCTTGCCAAAATTTTTCAGATGCTTTTACTTGTAAGATAATCTAAAAATCAACCTCATAAAAGAATGCTTTATTGTAATTCCACATTTAAAAGTATAAAATTAATTTTATATGCTTAATTCAGATATTAATAATTTTTGTTTTAAATTTAACATAATCTTTAGCATGAGGTATTTTGGATGAAATATGCTGATATGAAAAATATCTTTAGAAAAAGGCTAAATTCTGAAAAGCAGCATTGTTATCTTAAAAAAAATTCAGACCAAGTGTTAAGAGAATTCTATTCAAAGAGGAAAATTCTCTTCTCAGACTGCATTTCTGTCAGGCATATCACTCAATTCATCATTTTTATCTACTAGCTATGTGCAATACTGATATCAATGGAACTTGTATATTTTTACAGACAAATAACATATACAACTAAACATAAAACATCAATATAAGAATATTGTATCATTAAATCTTCCAGCTTATGTTCAAATTTTAAAAATATTATTATAGCAACAGAAGGCAGCTCAGAATGAACTTCTTCAAATCTCCCCCAAAGTCTCTGAAATATATATGTATACAATGTTTATCAATGAGAGTTATTGAAAATAAAATACTATGATCACTCTGTAATTTGATGGATTTCTTCCTGATGAAATAGTTTTAACTTTCAAAAGAGCAGCATATAAAAATTTTTTTAAACTAGGTATTATGATTATATATTTTAAGATAAACCAAAGGAGAAGACAAGAAAAAAAACTATTGCAAGACTTACTAACTACAGGAAATACCAGTGTTGCTCAAGGTACACTGTCAATACTGGGTAGCCACACTAAAAGACACAAGTGTCAACATATGTTATACAGCTTGACCCTCCTGCTGCTTGCTATAAATGTAGTATGAGTGGAATTCAGTGACAGAAACCAAAAAAAAGAAAAAGTAAAAGAACAAATTCCCTTTCATTTAAAAGCTGAGATAGTTATCAAAGTTGCAAAGAACACAATGGGAGAAGCTCAGAAATGAGATGGCACTTAAAGCAAAAAGGTACAAAATTAAGTATCTCTAAACAGCCTTTGATATTAACATTCTTGGAACTGTTACAGCACATATAGTACCAAAAATGCTAAATATGTTTGTATAAGCTCTGGCATGGGCAGGTTCTTAGTAAAATTTATCATTCATTAAACAAATGATTTAATATAAAGGTCTTCTGTTTTTCCTATGGTCAAACAACTTCCTGGCCACCTGACCATGCCTATAAAACCCTGAAGAGCCATTTGCCCTATCTGGTAAGGAGCACTGCTTTCCTCCTAGGCCATTCTGCCCTCTAGCCTTCACTTCACCTAGCCAGACTACACTAGGGAGCTATATGTCATGCACACAATTCCAGTCTCTTTATACCTAAGTAACCAGAATTTTTCAAACTTCACCCATCTATGAATATATATATTGGGGGATATATATAGATATATATGCATCTCCCATTTCAATTGGCTCTTGATGATTCTAAGCTCCCAGTCATTTGACCAACAACTCTAAGCTCTACCTGCTTGACTGCCAGAAGCCTGACACCTGGCAGGATGGCACGAGAAAGAAGTTTCCATTTTTCTCGGGAATCAAAAGGAACACATGCAAGAGTTCCTGGATGGACTAATCCTGATTTCTACTTCCCATCACAGGTCATCCAGATCCAGCCCTGAAGGGTCTAGAGATGTGGTAATCAAAGAGGGGCCCACAAATTCCCTAATAACTCCCCACTGGTAGCACTGGAAAACAATCACATCTTGTTGTCAAGAGGTAAGGATCTCTGCACACCTGAATACTAGAGGGCATTCCTTGTCAAGACAGTAAGCAGCATCCTCTTTCTTTGGGGAAAGAGTCTAAGGAAGAGTCAAATCCATTCTTCCTCAGTCTGCACAGGGGTATGTGTGACCATTAAACCAAAGGAAGAACAACAGACTATGAGCAGAATTCATTTGTCACTTCCAAATCATTGCTTTTAGGAAAGGACAGATGACTCTTCTACACCCTGACCTCTTCTACCATCTGGATAACAATGAAGTTTATGATGGGGATAGTAACTCCATGAGATGCAAGAAGCCTCAATTTCTGAATTAATGCTTGCCAACCTGAAGCAGCCACAACTATTATGTAACAAGGAAATAAGCTTTACTGAACCAGCCATTAAATTTTTGGATTTGTTACTGCAGACAGGGGCTTCCCTGGTGGCTCAGATGGTAAAGATTCTGACTGCAATGCAGGGGATCCAGGTTTGATCCCTGAGTCAGGAAGATCCCCTGGAGAAGGGAATGGTATCCACTCTAGTACTCTTGACTGGAGAATTCCATGGACAGAGGAGCCTGGCAGGCTACAGTCCACGGGGGCACAAAGAGTTGGACATGACTGAGTGACTAACACTGTCACTGCAGACTACCCTAACTGAAACAGGATCCCACAGTAAGGTTAATACTCTCTCAACCACTGTTCCTTTTTGCAATCTACTCTACAAAGAAATATATCAAGAAATCTATATGGAGTCTCTATGGAACATCTTTAAAGCTCACATATATATACAATGCTACCTGTGGGGAGATTTCTAGTAGGTTTTCCATTCCCTAGAAATCCTTTATGTAAATCAGAATGCAAATAGTAAAATAGACGGTGTAGTACCATCAAACTACACCCACCAAAGGCATCGGCCTTTTAACTGGGTCTCAGGGACGGGGGAGCCTGGTGGGCTGCCGTCTATGGGGTCGCACAGAGTCGGACACGACTGAAGTGACTTAGCAGCAGCAGCAGCCTATTATACCAATCATCTAATTGGACCCTCACAACAAAACTGTGAAATAGATATTATCCCTATTTTACAGAAAGAAAAAACTGGAACAGTTTCCATAACTGTATAACAGACACAAATGGAAAACTAAACGTGGAATTTAACACTGTTTTAATAGATACCCAAAGCTAGCTCGTTTATTTATATAATACTTGGATTAGACTTCCAAGTTTTCCTAAACTTCTCCAAGTATTTACATATTTGTTGGTATACACAAGCTATAAAATAAACATTTCTTCATAGTATAATTGGGCCTTAAAATAAAGTCACTATTGCAATTCAGTAAAAATTTATTGGGCTTTTATTCTTACATATTATATATAATTAGGAGGCACACGTGTGTGATTCTCAATCCGACTTTTGCCCCCCACAGGACATTTGGCAATGTTGGAGACATTCATGGTTGTCAAAAATGGGGGAGGAAAATACCACTAGTGGAGAAGAACAAAAACACTGCTAAATATCCTCCACTACACGAGAAAGTCCCTTCGAACAAAGAATTATCTGATTCAAACATCATAGTACATAGGTTAAGACACCCACCTTAGAGTAATTTACAATCTAGGGCAAAACTCTATACTCCAGTGAAGCCCCTAAAATTTAGGATGACCATTTCAATTAAAAAGATGGCTCCAAAAAGACGCAAGGGTAGACCAGATATTAAAAACACATACACTCACACACACACATACCTATTAGACCTTGAAACTGTGCTTCTCCAAGGATGACAGGAGGCTGTGGTAAGATAACTAAATAGATGGAGGAGCAAACAAACCCTGTCAGACCTCAGGCAGCCCACATCAGAATTGAGAAGGGGCAGGGTTCTCGAAATTACTCTTTAAAATTAAAATCAGGACTTCCTGGCAGTCCAGTGGTCAAGACTCCACACTCTCAATGCAAGCAGCACAGGTGTGATCCCTGGTTGGGGAGCTAAGATCCCACATGCCACATAGTGTAGCCAAAAAATTAAAATGTAGTCACTTTCATTTTTTCTCAAAGACCTACTTGAAGGCACTATCCTACTAAATGAAAAGTGAATTTCCTGTGTTGTAAAAATATTTTTAAACATCAGTTATAATAGGTTGTGGACCTTATTCAGGGCCTTCTTTCCAAAGGAGCATCAAAATGGTTAAGACCTCAATTTATTTTCTTCCTTATGTTAACTGCAAACTGGAACAAATGACTCAGATCTCTCAGTGGGACTCTTGGTAAAATCTGACCAAGAAGGCTAATACAAAAATATTAAGGCATGAAAAACATAGTTAAAAATCTCTCCATAAACATATCAGTAAGTTTTTTTATAAAATTATAATCTATAATAAAGATGCCAAAAATAAGGCTAGATTATTTCTAAGGGCCTCTTCATTTCTGGTCCCATCACTTCATGGCAAACAGATGTGGGAAAAATTGAAACAGTGATAGATTTTATTTTCTTGGGCTCCAAAATCACTGCGGGTGGTGATTGCAGCCATGAAATTAAAAGACACTTGCTCCTTGGAAGAAAAGCTATGACAAACCTAGATAGCATAATAAAAAGCAGACACGTCACTTTGCCAACAAAGGTCTGTCTAGTCAAAGCTATGGTTTCTCCAGTAGTCATATACAGATTTGAGAGTTGGACTATAAAGAAGCCTGAGCACCAAAGAATTGATGCTTCTGAACTGTGGTGTTGGAGAAGACTCTTGAGAGTCCCTGGGACTGCAAGGAGATCCAACCAGTGCATCCTAAAGGAAATCAGTCCTGAATATTCAATGGAAGCGCTGATGCTGAAGCTGAAGCTCCACTACTTTGGCTACCTGATGCAAAGAGCCGAGTCATTGGAAAAAACCCTGATGCTGGAAAAGATTGAGGACAGGAGGAGAAGGGGGTGACAGGATGAGATGGTTGGATGGAATCATCGACTCACTGGATATATAAGTTTGAGCAAACTCCAGGAGATAGTGAAGGACAGGGAAGCCTGGCATGCTGAAATCCATGGGTTTGCAAAGAGTCAGACACAACTAAGCAACTGAACAATGACAACAATTTCTAAAACTGTATGTATGATTCTACACATCAATATTTTGTATATCTTTAGGTGAGAACAATGTTAGATAACAGAAAAAAAAAAACTAATTTTCTTATTAACATCTGTTCAGCGGGATTAAAGGAATTCTCAAATATTGTGAGTTGCTAAGTTTATAGCAGTTATTTATATAGGCTGCTACAAATAAAACCAGGACATTTTTCTGAACCACAGATCTTAAAGAAATTCGGTATTGACTTTTCTGGTAGATGTTGACCATAACCAGATGCTAGTATATAACATTTTACAAAATATATGATCCTAAAATGATCTGAAATTTGAGTTTCTGAAAATAAAAGGTTTAAACTCACTAGGTGAATAATTTAAAATTATCCCATAAAAATTTTTACACTATGATTAAGTGTTTTGAAATGCGAGTAAACTAGTATGACTCTGAATGGAATTCTCTAATACGTTTATCTCTGTGACTACATGTGTTGGAATGTTTTAAAATCATATTTAAACTCTTATAAAAGCTTATTATAAGAGAAATACTCAACACTAATGTTTAAGACATTATTTTTTTAACTGTTATTCTCTATAAAATTAATTCATAGATTATTCACAAATCGTCGGCTTTACTACATCTTTAATAAATTGTGAGGGCCTTCCTAGTGGCACAGATGGTAAAGGATCTGCCTATAATGCAGGAGACCTTAGTTCCAACCCTGAGTTGGAAAGATCCCATGGAGAAGGGAATGACTACCTACTCTAGTATTCTTGCCTGGAGAATTCCATGCAAAGAGGAGCCTGGAGGGCTACAGTCCACACAGTCGCAAAGAGTCGGACATGACTTAGTGATTAACACTTTTAATAAACTGTAAAAGATTACTGTATTCAGCCCTATGGAGAAAACTGTAAGTGGATTATATAATATAATTACAAAGCAAAATAAGTGGTAAGAAGAATGAAAAAGTTAAAAAGTAAATAAATGATTTCATCAAAATGTAAAACATTTAATTTTTGTTGAGGATACAGTAGTGAAAAAAAGAGATAAAATCCCTGCCCAGATGCAGCTTAGAGGCTAGTGGACTAGAACATAATGAGCAGAATGTACATTCTAGCATACTTTACTAACAAACGAGTGTATGTTTCCATAAAAATTAATTGCATCATCCCTGTTCTAGGAACATCAAGAATCTTTCCCCAGTTGATTGGCAAACAAAAAAAAAAAAAATAGATTTCTTCCTTTCCACTGGAAAACACCCATCAGATCTTTGGTACGATATATACTGTCATCAGTGAGAAAGAATCACCATTTCTGGGGTGTTCTCCTTCCTTCAGCATGGCAGTGTGCAACAGGATATGTTGGATGAAATGAGTGTTTAACAAATTAACTCCAAGGTGGCAATATCTAACAGTATACCAGTTAGACTATATACTCCTCTGGGTTGGGAGAAAAAAGCTAATTCAGGCACAGAGTGTCCAGAATTGGTATTAACATGACAGATCTTTATTCTTCTTTTCAGAGGCTTTAAACAGCTCCATACACAAGGAATGCATTCACTAAATATGTACTCACAAATTAGTTAATTTAGATGTGCACAATAAAGTTTATATTAGAAAAGTTACAGACAGGGTAATAACAAAGTGATACAGAAACAGCATAATGACAAAGCAAGCTTTCTTTAAAGATTTTAAACCCTTCTCATAGATTTTTTTTTTTTTTTAAAGAGACACAATATAAGCCAGATGTGTCCTCTCTCTCTCTCTCTAATGGCTTTTTGGGGGGCTCACTTGTTGTTTTGAAATAATTTTCTTATAAAATTACCAGCGATTGCACTGCCATAGCTTAGCCAGAAAGCAAAAGGAATGACTGTGACTTCGCTGGTTTGAAGGGATACACACAAATCTGTTCCATTCACATATTTTTCTGACAGATTGCCTGATACCCATGGTACAGAAATTTTTTGTCCTAAAACGATGAAGAAAGCAGGAGACGGTCAACTTTTTACTCAAAGTCAAGCAAAACAAAAGCAGAAATAATCAGTTATTCCTTCACTTCCAGCAAGAAATGCCAGCACACTGCAGCATTCAACACCAACATTACTTCCAGTACTCGATAACAGCCCTGCTACATGGGGTGCCTTCACCTGCTCCCTTACCATGATCCCTTAAAATAAGCTAATGATCCAGGGCATCTTTTTCTTCCTCTTTCCCCTTCTGATTTTATATGAAGACAAAAGAAAATTAACCTGAATGCTTCCAAGGCAGTGGTTCTCATTCTAACTACATGTTACCTATGGAAAACACGATAAGTTTCCTTAAAAAAAAAAAAAAGAAATACCAAATGATCCAGCAATTCCACTAATAGGCATTTATTCAAAGAAAGAAAAAACACTAAATACAAAAAAATAAATGTATCCCTTTGCTTATTGCAGCATTACTTATCATAGCCAAGATATGGAAGCAAACTAAGCAACCATCAATAGACGAATGGATAAAGAAGATGTGGTATACATATACAATAGAATACTACTCAGCTATAAAAAAAAAGAATGAAAATTTGCCACTTTCAACACATGGATGGACCTACAGGGTATTATGCTAAGTAAAGTAAGTCAGAGAAAGACAAATACCATATGATTTTACTTATATGTGTGACCTAAAAAACAAAACAAATGAACAAAAAGAACAAAACGGAAGGAAGTTACAGATATAGAAAATAAATAGGTGGTGGCCATAGGGGCTTAGCAGCAGAGGCGTCAAAAAAAAAAAAAAAAAGGTGAGGTAGATTAAAAGGTATAAACTTCCTGTTGCAAAATGAATGAATCCATAATTATGTAATATGCTTGCATGGTGACATATTATAACTAGACTTACTGTGGTGATAATTTTGAAATGCATATAAAAGAATCACTATTCGAGGTCAGGGGCAGCAACCAGGAGGAGCTACCCCACGCCTGAAGCCAGGGGCGGCGGCAGGGAGGACGAAGCCCACATCCAAGGAGCTGTGGCTGCGTGGATGCAGGAGAGCCTAGAGGAGCTATCCCACATTGAAGGTCAGGAAGGGCAGCGGTGAAGAGATACCCCAAGCCCAAGGTAAGAGAAGCCCAAGTAAGATGGTAGGTGTTGCAAGAGGGCATCAGAGGGCAGACATACTAAAACCATACTCACAGAAAACTAGTCAACCTAATCACAATAGGACCACAGCCTTGTCTAACTCAATGAAACTAAGCCATGCCCGTGGGGCAACCCAAGATGGGAAAGTCATGGTGGAGAGATCTGACAGAATGTGGTCCACTGAAGAAGGGAATGGCAAACCACTTCAGTATTCTTGCCTTGAGAACCCCATGAACAGTATGAAAAGGCAAAATGATAGGATACTGAAAGAGGAACTCCCCAGGTCAGTAGGGGCCCAATATGCTACTGGAGATCAGTGGAGAAATAACTCCAGAAAGAATGAAGGGATGGAGCCAAAGCAAAAACAATACCCAGCTGTGGATGTAACTGGTAATAGAAGCAAGGTCTGATGCTATAAAGAGCAATATTGCATAGGAACCTGGAACGTCAGGTCCATGAATCAAGGCAAATTGGAAGTGGTCAAACAGGAGATGGCAAGAGTGAATGTTGACATCCTAGGAATCAGCGAACTCAAATGGACTGGAGTGGGTGAATTTAACTCAGATGACCATTATATCTACTATTACGGGCAGGAATCACTAAGAAGAAATGGAGTGGCCATCATGGTCAACAAAAGAGTCCGAAATGCAGTACTTGGATGCAATCTCAAAAACGACAGAATGATCTCTGTTCGTTTCCAAGGCAAACCATTCAATATCACAGTAATCCAACTCTATGCCCCAACCAGTAACACAGAAGAAGCTGAAGTGGAACGGTTCTATGAAGACCTACAAGACCTTTTAGAACTAACACCCCCAAAAGATGTCCTGTTCATTATAGGGGACTGGAACGCAAAACTAGGAAGTCAAAAACACCTGGAGTAACAGGCAAATTTGGCCTTGGAATACGGAAGGAAGCAGGGCAAAGACTAATAGAGTTTTGCCAAGAAAATGTACTGGTCATAGCAAACACCCTCTTCCAACAACACAAGAGAAGACTCTACACATGGACATCACCAGATGGTCAACACTGGAATCTGATTGATTATATTCTTTGCAGCCAAAGATGGAGAAGCTCTATACAGTCAGCAAAAACAAGACCAGGAGCTGACTGTGGCTCATATCATGAACTCATTATTACCAAATTCAGACTTAAATTGAAGAAAGTAGGGAAAACCACTGGACCATTCAGGAATGACCTAAATCAAATCCCTTATGATTATACAGTGGAAATGAGAAATAGATTTAAGGGCCTAGATCTGATAGATAGAGTGCCTGATGAACTATGGAATGAGGTTCGTGACATTGTACAGGAGACAGGGATCAAGACCATCCCATGGAAAAGAAATGCAAAAAAGCAAAATGGCTGTCTGAGGAAGCCTTAAAAATAGCTGTGAAAAGAAGAGAAGCAAAAAGCAAAGGAGAAAAGGAAAGATATAAGCATTTGAATGCAGAGTTCCAAAGAATAGCAAGAAGAGATAAGAAAGCCTTCTTCAGTGATCAATGCAATAAAAATAGAGGAAAACAACAGAATGGGAAAGACTAGAGATCTCTTCAAGACAATTAGAGATACCAAGGGGATATTTCATGCAAAGATAGGCTCGATAAAGGACAGAAATGATATGGACCTAACAAAAGCAGAAGATATTAAGAAGAGGTGGCAAGAATACACAGAAGAACTGTACAAAAAAGATCTTCATGACCCAGATAATCACGATGGTGTGATCACACAACTAGATCCAGACATCCTGGAATGTGAAGTCAAGTGGGCCTTAGAAAGCATCACTACAAACAAACCTAGTGGAGGTGATGGAATTCCAGTTGAGCTATTTCAAATCCTGAAAGATGATGCTGTGAAAGTGCTGCACTCAATATGCCAGCAAATTTGGAAAACTCAGCAGTGGCCACAGGACTGGAAAAGGGCAGTTTTCATTCCAATCCCAAAGAAGGACAATGACAAAGAATGCTCAAACTACCGCACAATTGCACTCATCTCACACGCTAGGAAATAATGCTCAAAATTCTCCAAGCCAGGCTTCAGAAACATGTGAACCATGAACTTCCAGATGTTCAAGCTGGTTTTAGAAAAGACAGAAGAACCAGAGATCAAATTGCCAACATCATCTGGATCATCAAAAAAGCAAGAGAATTCTGGAAAAATATTTATTTCTGCTTCATTGACTATGCCAAAGCCTTGGGCTGTGTGGATCACAATAAACTGTGGAAAATTCTGAAAGAGATGGGAATACCAGACCACCTGACCTGCCTCTTGAGAAACCTGTATGCAGGTCAGGAAGCAACAGTTAGAACTGGATATAGAACAACAGACTGGTTCCAAGGAGGAAAAGGAGTACGTCAAGGCTGTATATTGTCACCCTGCTTATTTAACTTATATGCAGAGTACATCATGAGAAATGCTGGGCTGGAAGAAGCACAAGCTGGAATCAAGATTGCCAGGAGAAATATCAGTAACCTCAGATATGCAAATGATACCACCTTTATGGCAGAAAGTGAAGAGGAACTAAAGAGCCTCTTGATGAAAGTGAAAGAAGAGAGTGAAAAAGTTGGCTTAAAAAGCTCAACATTCAAAAAACTAAGACCATGGCATCCGGTCCCATCATTTCATGGCAAATAGATGGGGAAACAGTGGAAACAGTGGCTGACTTTATTTTTCTGGGCTCCAAAATCACTGCATGTGATCACATGGTGATCACAGCCATGAAATTAAAAGACCCTTGCTCCTTAGAAGGAAAGTTATGAACAACCCAGACAGAATATTAAAAAGCAGAGACATTATGAGAGAGTAATTTCCAGGCAGGTTGATAAAAAGTCCAGGGGTCCCCAAGGAGAGAGGGGTCTGGAATTATCAAGGAGGACGAATGGACAGATTTTTTTTTCCTCTACATTCCTTAGGATTAGATAACAATAATGTATACTGCCTGAGGACAGTCTCTGCAATAAACCTTCTGGCTAATTCTGTTATCTTAAAATGTAAATTATGGGAGTAGGTCTGGTGAGGTCTTTACAACCTCCAGAAATTCTTTGGATTCTTTGGAGAATATAACTCCATTGCTAACACTAGCAAGCAGGTACTCTTTCTGCCCTCTTCTGATGCCTATGTCAGAAGCTTTCTCTATCTCCTTTATACTTTAATAAAACTTTATTACACAAAAGTTCTGAGCGATCAAGCCTCGTCTCTGGCCCCAGATTGAATTCTTCTCCTCCAGATGCCAAGAATCCTGGCATCTTTTTGTGATTAAGCAACAACCTTTCAATTACTTCACCAACAAAGGTCCGTCTAGTCAAGGCTATGATTTCTCCAGTAGTCATGTATGGATGTAAGAGTTGGACATTAAAGAAAGCTGAGCGCAGAAGAACTGATGCTTTTGAACTGTGGTGCTGGAGAAGACTCTTGAGAGTCCCTTGTACTGCAAGGAGATCCAACCAGTCCATCCTAAAAGAGATCAGTCCTGAGTGTTCATTGGAGGAACTGATGTTGAAGCTGAAACTCCAACACCTTGGCCAGGTGTTGCAAAGAGCTGACTCATTTGAAAAGACCCTGATTCTGGGAGGGATTGGGGGCAGGAGGAGAAGGGGACGACAGAGGATGAGATGGTTGGATGGCATCACCAACACAATGGACATGGGTTTGGGTGGACTCTGGGAGTTGGTGATGGACAGGGAGGCCTGGTGTGCTGAGGTTCATGGGGTCGCAAAGAGTGGACACGACTGAGTGACTGAACTGAACTGGAAAATCTCTTCAAGAAAAGTAGAGATACCAAGGGAACATTTCATCCAAAGATGGCCTCAATAAAGGACAGAAATGGTATGGACTGAACAGAAGCAGAAGATATTAAGAAGAGATTGTAAGAATACACAGAAGAACTGTACAAAAAAGATCTTCACGACCCAGATAATCATGATGGTATGATCACTCATCTAGAGCCAGACATCCTGGAATGTGAAGTCAAGTGGGCCTTAGGAAGAATCACTACAAACAAAGCTAGTGGAGGTGATGGAATTCCAGTTGAGCTATTTCAAATCCTGAAAGATGATGCTGTGAAAGAGCTGCACTCAATATGCCAGCAAATTTGGAAAACTCAGCAGTGGCCACAGGACTGGAAAAGGGCAGTTTTCATTCCAATCCCAAAGAAGGACAATGACAAAGAATGCTCAAACTACCGCACAATTGCACTCATCTCACACGCTAGGAAATAATGCTCGAAATTCTCCAAGCCAGGCTTTAGCAACATGTGAACCATGAACTTCCAGATGTTCAAGCTGGTTTTAGAAAAGGTAGAAGAACTAGAGATCAAATTGCCATCATCCACTGGATCATCAAAAAAGCAAGAGAATTCTGGAAAAACATCTATTTCTGCTTTATTGACTATGCCAAAGCCTTGGACTATGTGGATCACAATAAACTGTGGAAAATTCTGAAAGAGATGGGAATACCAGACCACCTGATCTGCCTCTTGAGAAACCTGTATGCAGGTCAGGAAGCAACAGTTAGAACTGGACATGGAACAACAGACTGGTTCCAAGGAGGAAAAGGAGTACGTCAAGGCTGTATATTGTCACCCTGCTTATTTAACTTATATACAGAGTACATCATGAGAAATGCTGGGCTGGAAGAAGCACAAGCTGGAATCAAGATTGCCAGGAGAAATATCAATAACCTCAGATATGCAGATGACACCACCCTTATAGCAGAAAGTGAAGAAGAACTAAAGAGCCTCTTGATGAAAGTGAAAGAGGAGAGTGAAAAAGTTGGCTTAAAGCTCAACATTCAGAAAACTAAGATCATGGCATCCATTCCCATCACTTCATGGCAAATAGATGGGGAAACAGTGGCTGACCTTATTTTAGGGGGCTCAAAAATCACTGCAGATGGTGAGTGCAGCTGTGAAATGAAAAGACGCTTACTCCTTGGAAGGAAAGTTATGACCAACCTAGACGGCATATTAGAAAGCAGAGACATTACTTTGCCAAGAAAGGTCTGTCTAGTCAAGGCTATGGTTTTTCCAGTGGTCATGTATGGATGTGAGAGTTGGACTTTAAAGAAAGATGACCCTGAAGAACTGATGCTTTTGAACTGTTTTGTTGGAGAAGACTCTTGAGAGTCTGTTGGACTGCAAGGAGATCCAACCAGTCCATCCTAAAGTAGATCAGTCCTGGGTGTTCACTGAAAGGACTGATATTGAAACTCCAGTACTTTGGCCTCCTGATGTGAAGAGCTGACTCATTTGAAAAGACCCTGATGCTGGGAAAGATTGAGGGCAGGAGGAGAAGGGGACGACAGAGGAAGAGATGGTTGGATGGCATCACCAACTCAATGGACATGGGTTTGGGTGGACTCTGGGAGTTGGTGATCGACAGAGAGGACTGGTGTGCTGTGGTTCATGGGGTCACAAAGAGTCGGACATGATTGAGCGACTCAACTGAACTGAACTGAACAGCGTAATATATCCTTAAAGTCTGTTGTAGAAAAAGTATTTAATGTGTGATATAACATAACGTACCTTTTGTGCTCAGGCTCAAAAGAATTGGACATGACTTAGTGAGTAAACAACAATAATGTTGTGTTATAGGAACCAATACAGCATTGTAGGTCAATCATACTTCAAAAACCAAAAAAAAAAACTTACAGAAAAAGAGATCAGGTGTGTGGTTACCAGAGACGGGGTTGGGTGAATTCGATGAAGGTGGTGAAAAGGTCCAAACTTCCAGTTATATATGATAAATAAGTACTAATGATGCAATGTACAACATTACAGAAATATAAATAAGACTGCTATACATTTTATACGGAAGAGAGTAAATTCTAAGAGTTCTTATCACAAGGGAAAAAGTTTTTCTATGTCTTTAATTTTGTATCTTTATGAGATGTTAAAGTTCACTAAACTTTTTCATGATATACACCAATCAAATCATTATGTTTACACTTATACAGTGCTGTATGTCAATATATATCAATTACCGCACTTACTCAGTGCTGTATGAATTACCTATGGAACCAACCATTATTGAGCCCCACTTCAAATCAGTAATATATCAGAATCTCTGGGGGTCTCACCATATTGGTAATTTTAAAAAGTGATTCTAAAGAAAAACCAGGGTTGAAAACCAAAGTTTTGATTAAAAAAAAAAAATCAGGAGACTGGGAGCTGCTTCCCCTTACTTTAAATTATTCCTATAAAAATTTATACAAAGATTAAGGTATGTCACCAAAAGAGAAACTTCTTGTTTGAGTACTGAGGGACCAAACAAATGTCATATTTTTGTTTCCTAATCAGAAAGTTTTCAGATTGAAGAAACATACCCTTTTAAAATATCATGGTTTAGTACATGGTAGACTTTAATTTCTAAATGATTTTGCTTAGAATCAATAATGAAGATTTTTTTTTTTTACCTAAAGTACAGGATAGTAACTGAGCAACTGTTTTGTAACAACTAACAGAACCAGGAAATTGTTATTTCCTTGTTCATTTTAGAGAGAGGCATGCACCTACATTTTATGCATGATTCTTCATATTAATAGGGACACAAAGTAATTACTCATGAGTTTTTCCTAACAGGTTTGAATCTGAAAACAGATTCCAATACTGAAAACAGAAGAAAACAATTGTCATCTTTAGTCACTAAGAATTATGTCTCACTAACATAATTACTAATGAATCCAAAAATAAAATAGAAATACTAACACTTTTAAAGGCAATCTTCTGTAGATTAGTTCTTATATACTTTTTAAACATGTGTCCTTTACATGTATCTGGTGGGGCTTTTTGATAAGCTACAATGACACTGGTAATTCTCCAATCATAAAGCCTCAAGATCAGCTTCCCATAGACATATACACTGGATACTACTGCAGTGTGGCTATTCACGGAATTATGAGGCTGGCCTCTTCTTTTCTAGACACAGATATTACAAGTATCACTGATGGAATGTAAATAAAGAGTAAATCAATGTATGCTTTCACTACAGTTTAAAGACATCAGAAGGGCACACACCATATACAGGCAAGTTAAATACCTACAATTCCATTCAATTAGTGAGTCTTGGGTTGAAAACATACCTGATTTCTTTCTGTTTCTGATCTGTTCTTCCTAGGAGATGGTATTTCTTCTTTCATATTTATTTCTGATCTTAGGCCGCATAAAAGCTTTCAACTCTATATTTTTCTCTTAGCTCTGGGTTCAAAATTCACAAATACATCTTCAGGTCCAAGCTATTCTCCTTGCCTTCACCTGAGTGTTCTTTCAGTGAAGATTCCTACATTCTCCTAACAGGCACCCCCAACAAGATTTTCCTTTCATTTTAGCCAACTAGCACCTTCCTCAGGTACCATTTTCTCGTGCCTTACCTAGACACCCATCCCCACTATCTCTCAACTTTTTTTTGCTTTCTAGAATCTACAAGTCTTAGATAGACTCCCATATGGCTCATAACCCTGACTTCTTCTTTGAAAGCCTTTTTAAGTGGAATATTGTATCAACACACTTCACTTGGTGTAGAAAGAAATTGTATTCTGTATTATTATAATTTTTGTAGTAATA
Source organism: Bos javanicus (assembly GCF_032452875.1). Classification (NCBI taxonomy): domain Eukaryota; kingdom Metazoa; phylum Chordata; class Mammalia; order Artiodactyla; family Bovidae; genus Bos; species Bos javanicus. The sequence continues at coordinate 12,854,443 of NC_083871.1, read as the reverse complement.
TTCATATACTTGAAATACTATACTCATATACTTTTAGCCACATATTTTTTTAACAGTTTGAAGCCTCCCCTCAACCATTCCCCAATGGTTTCAGTATGAAAAGCAGTTTTCACTTCCGCAAAGTATTCTGAAGAGCTAGCTAGTTCCTCTTAACAGATCAACATCAGTGTTTACCATAGGTGAAGCCACTTTACAATCACCACAGAGAGGGCACTTTATACTAAAGTTCTCTTTTCTAAAAAGCATGGCTTGTGAGGGACAAGTGAATGCTAAAACATTTCAAATAATTCTGTCAGTGATTAACATTTAGAACAGACATACCTGAATTAATGCCATCACTCAGAACACTAAAGTTTCCTTTGTTTGTTTTTGTTTCTCAAATGTGCCTCTGGAAAAAGAGAGCTTACTATCAGATTTTAATGACCTGTGCTGTCTTTAACACAAACTAGAAAACCTGTGATATAGGTACACTTCAGGTTTCAGAAGGCAATAAAAAGTAACTCCTTTCAAACTGATGACCAAAAAACACTAATCAAAAACATAAGGAATATGGAAAATGAAACACGATTAATACTAAAGAAATAAGGCTAACAAATAAAAACAAAATTTGTGTTTCAACTGATTTCAGTTCAGTCGTTCAGTTGTCTCCGACTCTTAGTGACCCTGTGGACTGCAGCATGCCAAGCTTCCCTATCTATCACCAACTCCCGAAGTCCGCCCAAACCCATGTCCATCAAGTCAGTGATGCCATCCAACCATCTCATCCTCTGTCATCCACTTCTCCTCCTGCTACCAATCTTTCCCAGGATCAGGATCTTTTCCAATGAGTCAGCTCTGCGCATCAGGTGGCCAAAGTATTGGAGTTTCAGCTTCAGCATCAGTCCTTCCAATGAATATTCAGGACTTGAGGACATTCCTTGAGGATTGACTGGATGGATCTCCTTGCAGTCCAAGGGACTCTCAAGAGTCTTCTCCAACACCACAGTTCAAAAGCATCAGTTCTTCAGCACTCAGCTTTCTTCATAGTCCCAACTCTCACATCCATACATGACTATTGGAAAAACCATAGCCTTGACTGGATGGACCTTTGCTGGCAAAGTAATGTCTCTGCTTTTTAATATGCTGTCTAGGTTGGTCATAACATTTCTCCCAAGGAGTAAACATCTTTTAATTTCATGGCTGCAATCACTATCTGCAGTGATTTTGGAGACCAAAGAAATAAAGTCTGACACTGTTTTACTGTTTCCCCATATATTTGCCATGAAGTGATGGGACCAAATGCCATGATCTTAGTTTTCTGAATGTTGAGCTTTAAGCCAACTTCTTCACTCTCCTCTTTCACTTTCATCAACAGGCTCTTTATTTCTTCTTTGCTTTCTGCCATAAGGGTGGTATCGTCTGACTATCTGAGGTTATTGATATTTCTCCCGGCAATCTTGATTCTAGCTTGTGCTTCCTCCAGCCCAGCATTTCTCATGATGTACTCTGTATATAAATTAAATAAGCAGGGTGACAATATACAGCCTTGACGTACTCCTTTTCCTATCTGGAACCAGTCTGTTGTTCCATGTCCAGTTCTAACTGTGGCTTCCTGACCATCTGATTTAAACCACTGCAAAAATCCCTCAAGGCATCATTTTATTCTCCTCATATTCATTGTGGGAGTCACACGACAATTAGATCTGTTAAAATCTCATAACTTGTTTCTTTTCAATGTATTATATGACACAAAGGTTCTTATTCCCTGGAAGATTTAATACCTTTTGACTTTCAACTTTTCTGCCTGTATATAAATGCTTATCACTGTGATGGTTATTCAGGATGAGAGGGGAAAAGACCAGTTCAAAAAGCTTCAAATTTTCTATCTCAAAAATGAACGATTTTTCTTTCAATAGTTAAAGGAACAGCTACATGAAGATCCAAGGCTTAATGATAATGCCGGCCAAGTTCTTGTTTACAACAGCCTTCCTGATTCAACTGCAAGCACACTTCCAAATCTAAACGATATGAGCCCCCTGAAACATATGACCTCCAGATGAAACTCCCATCAGTCAAAATTCTTATCTGTAAAACATCAAATTACCACAGCAGCAATAACAAATCTGGGAATCACTGTTTTCTCACCATCTGTTTATATCAGAAACAGATTATTGAGCTAAGGATGTCTTAAGACACAGGGCCCTAGACAAGAGAATTATGATGACATGATTAAACATATAAATATATATATCTCTCTCTCAAAATCAACCTCTGAAATTGTATTATCTCCACTGAGGACAGTGTCACTTCCTCATGATTTCCTTGAATCGAAATTGAAAGTCAGTTCTAATAAAAGTTAATGAAAGCAAATAGATTGTGTCACTTTTTAAAACATAATATCCAGAGACAGTTTAGAATCAGCAAAAAGAACACTGGCCTCAGAGTTCTGTCACTTAACTAGCTGTGTAACTTTGACACAGTCAATTAATCTATCTATATCACTTACTTTAGCTGGCTATCTACCTTACAGTGAAGCTGAGACAGCAAACAAGGTAACATGCATGAAAACCCTTCCCAAATTGCTCTTTTATAAATGTTAGTAATCAGTCCAAAAACTACAAATTTTATTCCCAATAGGTGATAAATTTTAACCTGGGTGAAGGTAAAAAAAATCAAATTTAAGTTATTTAGATGATAAGAAGAATAGACAGAAAAAAGCATCAAATACCACATTAAAAATATAGGACTTTTCCCTATTTGCAGGGCAACAATGGAGACGCAGACATAAAGAAAGAACTTGTGAACTACAAGGAGGGAAGGAGAGGGTGGGATGAATGGAGAGCGTAGCATAGAAACGTATACACTACCATATGTAAAATAGACAGCCGGTGGGAATTTGCTGTGTGACTCAGGGAGCTCAAACCCGTGCTCTGTGATGACCTAGAGGGGTGGGGTGGGGTGGGAGGCGGGAGGGAGGTTCAAGAAAGAGAGGACATATGTATACCCATGGCTCATTCATGTTGCTGTATGGCAGAAACCAATACAATATTATAAAGTAATTATCCTTCAATTAAAAATAAATTTTAAAAAATACAGGACTTTTTAAAAATTCTAATCAGTGTTAGCAAAGGAATGACTACTAAGAGATAGCACTAGAAGAGAGTGAACATATGTGGATGTAAAGCGTATTATGAAAAAATCCACATGAGATTATTACAGTCATGAAAAAATCACTTTTTCAAGATTTGCCAGGCCTGACCATGAGTGCAATGAAATGTGGTAGAACAGACTTCTTGTCTCATTCTACAAACACTTCCTAAACACCTATCATGTAAAAAACACTATGATGGGTGCGGAGTAAGAGTAAGGTAAGAGGAAATTTTCCTGCACTACTTATGGAAAAGCTGTATCACCATGGCATGTCTGGCCTTAATATAAAAATAAGGCAACTTGACTGGTTTTGCCAAAGAGTAATCAACTTCTTGCTCTGTAAAGTAGAACAGCTCAAATAGTTATATCATCAACAATTTGTTTTGAAATATCTTTTTGGGTTTAGTTCATTTGTTCAAAGGCAAATATTAATTGAGCCTCTAATAGTTACAATGGATGTGTCTCAAAGGAAATCTTAACTCTAAAATTATACCACATATAATATATATGTATAACTAAATTATATAATATAATGCATAATTATATAATATACTGTATAATGTATATAATATAATGTATAATTATATAATATAATGTATATAACCAAATTATTTGGTGTTTTCTTCTGAGTTCGTCTTTTCAGTAAGAAGGAGAAAATAAAATAGCAGCAACATTATTCTTCACTACTGAAATCTAGCTACAATTGGTAGACTGAAAGTGAGTGAATCTACTCTGCCTGTTCACCCCTCATCCAACTATGGTGACTGTCCCATTGCTACACTATAGACCACACTAATAAAGCAGTGCATGAACACAGGATGGGTTTCAGGGTGAAATGACTAAGTGTAAGCTCTTAGATTCTGATTGCAGACAGCCCCAGGTGCACACAAAGCACATTGTTGCCAAGAAATACAGTGCAAGCTGTTGACACTCTGCTTCCTTCAATATGAAAACTTCCCCAACAACCCAAGGTCACAACCAATTATCTAAATACTAAGTAGAGTTCAAAGTACAATATTCTTTAGAATATCGTCCAAGTAGTTTCCAGGAGATTAAATAACATAACCACAATAAGAGGAATGAGGAATAAAATCTAGGTATATAACCATCTGCATACAGAATTCTTATAAAATGCATAAGCTGACATCTATCATATAGAAGCAATGAGAAAGCAGAATAAACCAAAGTGCTGGACTGGTTTAAAACAAACTATTGTAAAACTGTTTAAACAGCTATAAGTTACAATACAGTCCATGAGAGTTCAATGCACTACACAAAGGCTAATAGAAAATGAATGGAGTTCTCTAAGAATCTCATGCTGAAACAGCTCAAAATCAAAGGGACCTTTTTTCTTTCTTTCTTTTTTTTCCCCAGTCAAGCTGACCTAAGGAAAATAATACACTGAGTTTGGATAGAAGAGGTCTTATTTCAAATGCCAAAAAAGCCCATATGAACAAGATAGTTTAAGATTCATTACTTTCAGACAAAACACTTGACCCTTCTCGAAGTTAGTTTCCTTACATGTAAAATGAGAGGGGTAAATAGTTCACTGGTCTTCAAATTTTATTTTCAGAAGTACCAGATTGCTTCAGGGTTAGGTGGAAACCAAGCCAGCTCCAAACCTCACTTAAATGAGAGCAGATGAAGTTTTAACTAGTTTCTATATTGGAGTCCTGTGTAGAATTGTAGAATTTCATTGGAAAAAAAAGGGGGAGAAGAGTTTTGCTGCTGAAAATAATTATTCAGAAAACAATAAAAATAAATAACCTCAGATCCCATTTATTTAAGATCATGATTGCAATAAATACTTCTATTGAAAACAGATACTGTTTTACTTCTGCCATAATGCCCCCTCACCATAAACAACTAGAAAATTGGAAAAAGATAGTTTTTCAGACATTGAGACAGACAACAGGCAGCCCAGGACTTATGACCCGTGAGTGAAGAAAAACAGGCAGTGAAACTCTTCTTCCAGGAGGTACTTTCCACAATCAGAGTGCAGGAAGGGGAGCCTCCTGAAAGGAGATCATGAAAGTCTCACTGAATTGAGGAGACAGAAGTTAAGATTTAGGGGAAACAAAAGAGGCTGGAGTCTGTGGGGGAGAATATCAGAGAGTTGGGATGTTGGCAAAGAAAAAGCTACAGAAATCTGCACAGAGGTCCCTTCATTCAATGGCTGACAAGTAAACTACCCATATGCATGAAGAAAACTCCATGAGGTTTGGTGAGCCATCTGGGAGCTGGAAACTAAATAATTCCCAATGGTCTCACTGGGCTGGGAGACTAGGTTCAGATGGACATTAGTGCAGTAATACTGAAGACCCCAGACACTAAGCAGATACCTCAGAAGGGTCATATCTTAGTAGTGCTAACCTAACCTACATAATGGAGAAGGAAATGGCAACCCACTCCAGTACTCTTGCCTGGAGAATCCCAGGGACGGCGGAGCCTGGTGGGCTGCTGTCTATGTGGTCGCACAGAGTCGGACACGACTGAAGCAACTTAGCAGCAGCAGCCTACATAAAGGTGTTGCTCAGTTCAGTTCAGTCACTCAGTCACGTCCGACTCTTTGTGACCCCATGCTTCTCTGTCCCATCACCAATTCCCGGAGCTTCCTCAAACTCAGGTCCACTGAGTCGGTGATGCCATCCAACCATCTCATCCTCTGTCATCCCCTTCTCCTGCTAGACCCAACCCAACAAAGCTTCGAAAAAAAGTCTCAAAAAAATCAAGCTAAAGCACAACTTAGGCACCACCTGAAACAAATTTTTAAAAATCTAAAGGAACACAATAAAAATCCAAATATTTAATAGCATAACAGTCACACAATACAAAAAATTCCAGGTGTTATGAGTAAAAAGATAAAAATGAGATCCATAAATGTGTGGGGAGAAAAGAGAGAAAACAGACCCCAAGATGCAAAAAATAATAAACTCAGCAAACGAGGAAACTTTAAAACAGCTTATATGTATATAGGCTCAAGTGTTTAGAATATGATAAAAAGGAAAGTGGAAGGCATAAAAATGGAACTTGGGGAGACGAAAAACACAGTACCTGAAGTGAAAAGATTAGTAAGTTTAAAAACACAGTAAATAACAAAAGTGGAAGAGAGAAATTTTAAAAGAACTGTAAAAATGAATACAGCCTAGGTAACCTGTGGGACAATATTAACCAGTCCGATATATGCACAATTAGAATCAAAAAGGAAAGAAGGTCAGAAAAAACATTTGAAGAAATAATGGCCAATAATTTACCAGGTTTTTATAAAAATAATAAACTCTCAGCTAGAGTTCAAGTAGGATATACACAATGAAAACCACACCAGAGAACATCAAATCACATTACTGGAAATCAGTGATAAAGTCTTTGAGCAGCTGTAGGCATACTTTAATAGCCTACATGGGAGTCTTCTATCAGATATCTGTCGGGCAAATACTTTCTCACAGTATTCTTACTCATTTTTTAACAGTTCCTTTTGATGAGAAGATTACAGTTTTTATCAAACCCAATTTATCAATTTCCCTTTTAGGGTTAGTGCTTTCTATGTCCTATATAATTAATCATTTCCTATCTTCAGGCCATGAAAATATTCTCCCATGATCTCCTATGATCCATCATAAATTAATGTTTATATATAACATGAACTAGAGTTCAAGGTACATTTTTTCCCCAAATATACAAGCAATTGTTCCAGCCAGACTAGAAAACACCATAATTTATGGAACATTGCAAGGAGTACACAGAATGGCCTTGCCTCACTAGTGAAGAATAATGAGCCGTGGACTAAATACTGCTCTTGCCCTGCCTAACAAATATTTAAAAGCAAGCTCCAAAAGAATAAAATTGTTTCCAAGTAAATTAACTGCATCAAAACCTCAACAATATTAATATAAATACAAAAATGTTTAGTACCCAATAATATCTGGCATCCAATCAAATATTCTAAAGAAGCAGAAAAACTTGAACCATGACATTGAGATCAATCAATCAATTGAAGCTAACCAAGAATTGACACAAATTGCAGAAATTGTAGATATGGACATGAGATGATCATTTTAACTGTACCAAGTGGTCAAAAAGTTAAGAAGAAATATGCAATATTTAGGGATAAATCTGGCCAAAAAATGAGCAACAGTGTACACTGAAAATTACTAAACTTCTCAGAGCAATTAAATTAAATTAAAAATGGAGAGCTACATTTTGTTAATGAAAATTCAATATTGTTACAATGTAAGTTCTCCCCAAACTGATAAGCAGATTCAAACCAAAATACCAGTAGGTTCTTTTGTAGAAATTGACAAGCTAATTCTAAAATTCATATGGAAATTCAAATTACCTAGAGGACCCAAACAACTTCAGAAAAGAAGAACATACTGTGAAGGCTAACTCTTTCTGACTTTTAGACACTATAAAGCTACACAACACAATGTACAGGCAGTGTCCAGAAACAGTCCCAGACGTATATGGACAACTGATTTTTAGCAAAGGCAACTCAGTAGAAAAAGATAATCTTTTCAACGAAAGATACAGAACCACTAGATATCCATATGAAAACAATACAGAATATTGATCCATATCTCACAGTATATATAAAATTAACTCAAAATGTTATCATATACTTAAAACCAAAAACTATACAAATCTAGAAGGAAACACAGAATATTTTTGTGACCTTGGGTAAACCAAAGACTTCTTAGATAGGATACCAAAAGATGATTCACAAAAGAAAAAACTATAAAACTGTACTTCAAATTTTAACAGCTTCTTCTATCCAAATATACTGTTAAGAGAATAAAGGGACAGGCCAAACACTTGGAAAGTGTTTGCCAATACATATATTTGATAAAGGACTCTTATCCAGAATACATAACAAACTTTTAAAACTCAACAATAAGAAAACAAACAACTGAACTTTAAAAATTGGTAAAATATTTCATCATACATTCACAAAACAAGACATATAGATGGCGAAAAGGAATAAAAGATGCTTGATATCATTAGTCATTACAGAAATTCAAACTAAAACCACAATAACATTCTCTTATACACCTATTAGAACAACTAAAATTAAAGATTGAGCACATCACATCAGAAGTAAAGGAACTAGAATTCTCATACACTGTTAGTGGGAAAATAGAATGGTACAGCCCTTTTGGAAAATGGCTTGGCAATTTCTTTAAAAGTTAAATATATGGTAACAAAGAGAAAATAGAGAAATTAAGGAAACAATTTCATTCACCATTGCAACAAAAAGAATAAAATACTTAGGAATAAATCTACCTAAAGAAACAAAAGACCTGTATATAGAAAACTATAAAACACTGATGAAAGAAATCAAAGATGACACAAACAGATGGAGAGGTATACCATGTTCAAGGATCAGAAGACTCAATATAGTGAAAATGAGTATACTACCAAAGCAATCTATAGATTCAATCCAATCCCTATCAAGCTACCAATGGTATTTTTCAGACAACTAGAACAAATAATTTCACAATTTGTATGGAAATATAAAAAACTTCAAACAGCCACAGCAATCTTGAGAAAGAAGAATGGAATTGGAGGAATCACCTGCTTGACTTCAAACTATACTACACAGCTACAGTCATTAAGACAGTATTGTACTGGCACAAAGACAGAAATGTAGATCAGTGGAACAAAATACAAAGCCCAGAGATAAATCCATGCACCTATGGACACCTGGCTCAGACAGTAAAGCATCTGCCTACAATGCGGGAGACCAGGGTTCAATCCCTGGGTTGGAAAGATCTCCTGGAGAAGGAAATGGCAACCCACTCCAGTATTCTTGCCTGGAAAATCCTGTGGAAGGAGGAGCCTGGTAGACTACAGTCCATGGGGTTGCAAAGAGTTGGACACAACTGAGCTACTTCACTTTCTTTCTTTCATGGATACCTTATCTTTGACAAAGGAGGCAAGAATATACAATGGAGAAAAGACAATCTCTTTAACAAGTGGTGCTGAGAAAACTGGTCAAGCACTTATGAAAGCATGAAACTGGGAACACTTTCTAACACCATACACAAAAATAAACTCAAAATGGATTAAAGATCTAAATGTAAGACCAGAAACTATACAACTCCTAGAGGAAAACATAGGCAAAACACTCTCTGACATAAATCACAGCAGGATCCTCTATGACCCACCTCCCAGAGTACTGGAAATAAAAGCAAAAATAAACAAATGGGCATAATTAAACTTAAAAGCTTTTGCAAAATGAAGGAAACTATAAGCAAGGTAAAAAGACAGCCTACAGAATGGGAGAAGATAATAGCAAATGAAGCAACTGGCAAAGAATTAATCTCAAAAATATACAAGTAGCTCATGCCACTCAATTCCAGAAAAATAAACGACCCAATCAAAAAATGGACCAAAGAACTACACAGACATCTCTCCAAAGAAGACATACAGATGGCTAACAAACACATGAAAGATGCTCAACATCACTCATTATCAGAGAAATGCAAATCAAAACCACAATGAGGTACCAGCTCACGATGGTCAGAATGGCTGCTATCAAGAACTCTACAAACAATAAATGCTGGAGAAGAGGCAGAGAAAGGGAACCCTCTTACACTGTTAGTGGGATTGCAAACTAGTACAGCCACTACAGAGAACAGTGTGGCGATTCCTTAAAAAACTGGAAATAGAACTCCCATACGACCCAGCAATCCCACTGCTGGGCATACACACCGAGGAAACCAGAATTGAAAGAGACACGTGTACCCCAGTGTTCATCACAGCACTGTTTACAATAGCTAGGACATGGAAGCAACCTAGATGTCCATCAGCAGACAAATGGATAAGAAAGCTGTGGTACATATACACAATGGAATATTACTCACTATTAAAAAGAATGCATTTGAATCAGTTCTAATGAGGTAGATCAAACTGCAGCCTATTATACAGAGTGAAGTAAGTCAGAAAGAAAAACACCAACACAGTATATTAACACATATATATGGAATTTAGAAAGATGGTAACAATAACCCTGTATGTGAGACAGCAAAAGAGACACAGATGTAAAGTACAGACTTTTGGACTCTGTGGGAGAAGGCAAGGATGGGATGATTTGAGAGAATAGCATTGAACATGTATGTTATCATATATGAAATAGATCACCAGTCCAGGTTCGATGTATGAGACAGGGTGGTCAGTGCTGGTGCTCTGGGTCAACCCTGAGGGATGGGGTGGGGAGGGAGGTGGGAGTGGGGTTCAGGATGGGGAACACATGTACACCCATGGCTGATTCCTGTCAATGTATGGCAAAAACCACTACAGTATTGTAAAGTAATTAGCCTCCAATTAAAATAATTTTTTTTAAAAAGGATCCTTTTGTAAAACAAACAAACAAAAAGTTAAATATACACTTACCATGTGACCCAATCAACCCACCCCTACATGTTTACCCAAAAGACAAGTGTATGCTTATACAAAAACTTGTATGCATACATTTTATAGCAACCTTATTTATAATATCTAAAATGTAAACAATTCCTACATCACCATCATCATAAATTGATATACAAATTGTGGTACAACATAAAATAGAATCCTCCTCAGCAATACAAGGGCTTCCCTTGTGGCTCAGGTGGTAAAGAATCGGCCTGCAATGTGAGAGTCCTGGGTTCGATCCCTGGGTTGGGAAGATCCCCTGGAGAAGGGAAAGGCTACCCACTCCAGTATTCTGGCCTAGAGAATTCCATGGACTATGTAGTCCATGGAGTTGCAAAGAGTCAGACATGACTGAGTGACTTTCACTGCACTTCACTTCAGCAATACAAAACAATAAAGAACTAATGTGTGCACAACTTGAATAATTATACCAAACCAAAAGCCAAGCCAAAAAAGGGACATATTCAATTATCCTATGTATGTAAAATTCTAGAAAATAGAAATTAATCAATAATAACTCAGAGTATCTCACTAATTGTCTGAAGTGGAAGGTGGGGGATTACATAGGGACCCAAAGAAACTTGTATATGATGATATGTTCATTATCTTCATTGTGGTGATAATCTCATAAGCAGATACATTACATCCAAACTTACCAAACAGTATACTTTAAAGATGTACAGTTTATTGGAAATTGACTGTATCTCAATAAAGTTATCTTAAAAGAAGAAACCATAACCAATCAGGCTTTGAAGAGCAAAGGGGGAAATGGGAAAGAGAAATGGTGAACAACAACAATTTGGTAAACACTTAAAAAGATTTCCGCTGTGCAATATCCAAAGTATTATACATTGTTAGTCTTAACACCTTGAACCTCATTTGGCTCCATCATCCCAATATTGTACTAGATCCAGATGCATGCTCCTATTACCACAAGAGCTTAGATGCAGTTATCTTTATGATCCAATCACTATCATGAATTTCAAATTCTATAATTTACTAGCTACAAAAGCAAAATAAACCATGCCTGACTTTCTAAAATTGGTGCTCTTTACATTATACTGCTTGGCCTCTGAAAATAACCGGGTCTATTGAGAAACATATTATTGAGTGTCCAAAGACTGATTTAAGATATACTCTTAGAAAAGATTTTTAATTGAAGTTTTTAATATTTTGATTGATCAAAAGCTTTATGAAGCATATTTAAATGGATCAAAACAGTCTTTTTCTAATTATGTTCAAAAAACTTCACAACTACTTTATTACCCAAATGCATATTAAATTTGTTTATAGCCAATAAATAGATTAAAATTTTCAACTAATGGGAGCAACCTGACAAATATTTTCCAAATAAGTTGGCTACATACACAATAATTTGTATAATGGGAGAAAACATGTGACTTAGTAAATATGTGTTATAGATGCAATAAATGTCTACTCTGTTACATTAGGGGCTTCTCTGGTGGCTCAAAGGTCAAGAATCTGCCTGCAGTGTGGGAGACCTGGGTTTGATCCCTGGGTCAGAAAGATTCCCTGGAGAAGGGAATGGCAACCCACTACATTATTCTTGCCTGGAGAATCCCCATGGACAGAGGAGCCTGGCAGGCTACAGTCCATAGGGTCGCAAAGAGTAGGACATGACGGAGCAACTAACACTTCACTTCACTTCACTGTTACATTAAAAAATGATTCTACAACTTCAGAGTGCATCAGAATCACAGGTATGCTTTGTTGAAAAGAAGATAACTACCTTTAAAAGCAAGTTCTACGGTAAATCACTGTAAGGAAACAGAATGAGACGATTACAGTGTGCTCCGGTGAAAAAAATATGGACTCTATAGTATACACCACTCCTTGCTATCTGATCCTAGTCTGTCTTTGAGCTATTTTACCACTCAGAGTAAGTTATAGATGACTGATTATCATAGATAACCAAGAGCAATGCAGATAATTCTTGTTTATAGAGAATCCGTCCAGTTAACAAGGGTCAACGAGTCCCTGAATGGGCCGGAATGGAAAAGGCCGATTTTCTGACCATTTACAAATTCAATATCTCCTACACCACACAAATCTGGATATCTTTGACTTTCCTTTGAATTGGTTATAACATACAGCTGATTCCCTCACTAATAATGATTCATCATGTGTTCAATATTTATAAAACTCCTTGTATATCTGTGAGTGATGATTTTACTTTTAACTTTAAGAATGAGTTGTATAATATATATGATAAAGTGTTTTGCTTTTTCTGGTGTGGTGCCTGTATGAGCATCCACATGAATTCAGAAATGCACATTCTCAGGCTACATCCAGACCTACTAAATGAGAAAACGTGGAGGTAAGGGCCAGCAGTCTTGTCTAACAAGTCCTCCAGGTGATTCTGAAACAATTTAAAATTTAAAAATCCTAGGCTAAAGATTCAGAAAACTAAGATCATGGCATCCGGTCCCATCGCTTCATGGCAAATAGATGGGGAAACAGTGGCTGACTTTATTTTTTGGGGCTCCAAAATCACTGCGGATGGTGACTGCAGCCATGAAATTAAAAGACACTTACTCCTTGGAAGGAAAGTTATGACCAACCTAGACAGCATATTAAAAAGCAGAGACATCACTTTGCCAACAATGGTTCATCTAGTCAAGGCTATGGTTTTCCCAGTATTCATGTATGTATGTGAGAACTGGACAATAAAGAAAGCTGAGTGCCAAAGAATTGATGTTTTTGAACTGTGGTGTTGGAGAAGACTCTTAAAGAGTCCCTTGGACTGCAAGGAGATCCAACCAGTCCATCCTAGAGGAGATCAGTCCTGGGTGTTCACCAAAAGGACTGATGTTAAAGCTGAAACTCCAATACTTTGGCCACCTGATGCAAAGAGTTGACTCATTGGAAAAGACCCTGATGCTGGGAAAGATTGAGGGTGGGAGGAGAAGGGGACAACAGAGGATGAGATGGTTGGATGGCATCAATGACTCAATGGACATGGATTTGGGTGGACTCTGGCAGTTGGTGATGGACAGGGAGGCCTGGTGTGCTGTGGTCCATGGGGTCGCAAAGAGTCAGACACGACTGAGAGACTGAACTGACTGAACTGAGGCTAAAGATGCCTTAAAATTGAGATAACCACTGGGTGGAGGGCTAATCACATTTACTTTGATTTTTTTTTCTTGTCAAAGGGATCACCATATTTAATCCTTATTTTAAAAAACTTAATGCAAACTTAAAAATACTGAACAGCTAAGCACTAAAAAAGTCTGGCTAAATCAGGAGTTATGCAATGTAAGAAATACATGCTAATATGCCACCACCACTACGTAAGGCAGTGGAGATGGAGAAAAAGGATGTCAATCATTCCAAAATATTAGGATAAGAAAAAGCGGATTTGAGGAAAATGTGGATTTGAGTTACAGTCATTCTACTTCACACCTAAAGAATGGTTTCCTCTCAACACATATTTTGACTCATAATTTCTTATTTTCACTTTTAAAGACTTTTTTAAAAAGAGCAATTTCAGGTTTACAACAAAATTAAGAGGAAGGTACAAAGATTTCCCATATATTCCAGCCCCCACACAAGCACAGACCCCCTAGGTATCAATATGTTCAGAATAGTACATGTTTTACCAAAGATGAACCTACAGTGACACATAATCACTTTGATGTCTCAAAGTCCATACTCTACCTTAGGGTTTACTCTTGGTATACATTCTATGGATTAAAACAAATTATAATCACATATAACCATATAATATGATATAGTGCATGTTCACTGCACTAAAATTCCTCTGTATTCTTCCCATTCGCTCTCCCATTTCCCCCTAATTTTCCATAAAGTACTGTAGTAGAAGCTTCTCATTTTACTTTCCCACTGTTTCCAAAGGTTAAGAAAATGTAATAGAAATAACTGCCTACATAATTCAGATAGTCAAATTCTGTTTTTATATTCAATAGAAATTATTTAGCCAGGCCTTCTAATCTACTCAGATCTGTTGAAAGTTGGCTGATCACTCCAATTTGGTTCATTCCTTAAATACACTGTATTACCATTTCAAAACATTAAAAAGAAAAAAAAATTTACAAAACTGCTATGCTGGCCTTTTATCCAGCAAATTTTTTAAAACTTGATCGGGTTCTTCTTAAATAATTAAATTACAAATGTCTAAAATATTAATAAATAATAGAATATGAGAAGATACAAAAATTCTATCATTAAATTATAAAGGGCCTTTAATAGACTTGATTTTTTGTTTAACTAAGCTATTTCCTCCAGAGTTGTACTTGGGTTACATCTACATACTCCCAACATCTGCTTCTAACAAAATTTTCTAGTATTTTAGTTGTAATGGAGACCGAATATCAGAAGGTAAAAGCTTCCCATCTGGAAACACAGACAACAAATTCCTAGACATTTTGCCCACAAGTGTCCAGCGTAATGAACCTCTGACCCAATAGTAATTATTCATTGTTACCTATTTTTTAAATCCCACAAACCAAAACTTATACATGGAAGATGTGCTTTCTTACTTTTGAGCTGTGATATTAAATAATTTAGAACACAAGAGAGTTGCACTTCAAATGACAATTTTCATTTTGCAGGAATAAACCTAGAAATCTAAATAACAACAAAAATGCATATAACCAGATACGGAGCAATTGGTAGAAAAGTTAGCAAATGAGTCAGAAGAGAAAAAAATTATCTTAAATATGTTTTCAAAAGGTAAGGGTATTTTTTTGAGAATTAAAAAAATAGTTAATATATAAGTGGTATAAATTTAATTGTATAAAACATTTTTACATGACCCCTGTTGCTATAATAATTCTGTATATATCCCTTTTAGTAAAAGACTGGGTACTATTATAGAATTCTGGGAAGACACCTAAAATTTTATACTTTAGGATAAGGAGATATGTAAGATATATATGGTCACTAGTATAAATAATGTTACAAAGAACATTTCCCTCCTTTTGGATTATTTATGTAAAATACACTATAAGAAGTAGGCCTACTAGCTCAAAGGATATGAACATGTCTTCACTGATTTTACTGGAAAAAACACTTCTTCTCCTACTGTTATATTTAATGCAAAAAGAGCATTAACTTTTTCAATAGCTAAGATACTGTTTTCTTAAAAGGATTTAATTTCTAAATCTTTGTACTTATTTTTATAGTTTCACTAAATCTACAGTTTTTTCTTTTAAACAAAATCTAAAATGCTACTAATTTGCTAAATAGAATGAATTATTACTATTATCATCACCATCATCGTCTTTATCATACACAACAGAGGCACAGCGAAAGCTAGATTTAAAAGACAAGAAAGCTTCAAGAGATAAATATCCCTTACTTTTGTCAACATCATGATATGGTATTTTGGCTAACAGTTTATCAATTTCTGTCCATTTCCAAGTATTTTACTTTTACCCCTAAACCTCGGCTGGCCTCTTATTTTTGATGTCATCAAGGAACCAGATTGTTCATAATGTCAAATACTACAGTTCATGCTTAAAAGAAAGTGAGCCAATGACACCCAGATACCAGAAAACAGCTCCAAGCCAAAAGTTGCTACTCAAACTACACAAGTCATCTTATATGTGGTTGGAAGGTAAGCAGATAATTTTAGAGCATTAAAGATTTGATTATAAGCCAACTGAATTTCCAGAAGGACAAATCAAAATTGTCTAAAACTAGAAGCAATATCTTTTTTAAAAGTATATTCTGCCTTATGATCCAGCAACCCCACTGCTGGGCATACACAGTGAGGAAACCAGAATTGAAAGAGACACGTGTACCCCAATGTTCATTGCAGCACTGTTTACAATAGCCAGGACATGGAAGCAACCTAGATGTCCATCAGCAGACGAATGGGTAAGAAAGCTGTGGTACATATGCACAATGGAGTATTACTCAGCCATTAAAAAGAATACATTTGAATCAGTTCTAATGAGGTGGATGAAACTGGAGCCTATTATACAGAGTGAAGTAAGCCAGAAAGAAAAACACCAATACAGTATACTAACACATATATATGGAATTTACAAAGATGGTAACGATAATCCTGTATGAGAGATAGCAAAAGAGACAATGTATAGATCAGTCTTTTGGACTCTGGAGAGGGCGAGGGTGGGATGATTTGGGAGAATGGCATTGAAACATGTATAATATCATGTATGAAACGAATCACCAGTCCAGGTTCAATGCAGGATACAGGATGCTTGGGGCTGGTGCACTGGGACGACCCAGAGGGATGGTATGGGGAGGGAGGAGGGAGGAGGGTTCAGGATGGGGAACACAGGTATACCTGTGGCAGATTCATTTTGATATATGGCAAAACCAATACAATATTGTAAAGTTAAAAAATAAAATTAAATTAAAAAAAAAAAAGAGTAGCAATATGAAAAAATTTTAAAAAATTAAAAAAATATATATATTTTACCCAAAAGTCAAAATCATGAATCTCATCTCTGAATGCCAATATTTTAATACATGTGTGACAATAATTTTAATTATTCTATTGTAAAAAAGCATGAAATCAGGTGGCAAATACTGGGAAAGGGAGAGAAACAGATCAGGTCTTTGGAGAACTTGAGCAATGAAACTAAAAAGAAGGTAACATTAATGATAAAAGGTGCGAACTTGAAAGAGCCTAATATATCCAATATTATTCAACCAAAAATTATAAAGTTTCCTCCTTCTCCATCAAAATTGTCACCATTGCATTTTCTACCTAATAATCTCAAGCTAGTTTCCAAATCTTTAAAAACTGTGCAGTCTTTATTTCACTAAAAATCTGAAAAGGACTATCACTTCCCCTCCTCCTACCCGCCAAGTCTTCTTTAATATCGCATTTTTCTCAGAAGTTTCTCATACACATCCATGCATGGCAACAGCATCATCTATTAGAATTAAACTAGGAGATAAGAAAAATTTTATGATTCCATTTCATATAGAAGTATAAAGGAGTTTGGGGAAACACTCTCATTCATGAGCAATCTTCCTCTATAATAACTACAGCAATTTGTAATAACCTCAATTTTTCCTCTTGAATGCTAAGGAAATGTGGATATTAGTGTGAGAAAATTAAAAACAGAAAATCGCCTCTATTAGAATATATATATACATAAATATGTATCATTATAAATTAACCATGGGTAAACCACCTGAGAATTTTATTTGAACATACTAAACAGAAACTGGAGGCTAAAAAGAAAATTACCTGTAATACAAAATAAAAAAATGCCCCAAAGAAAATTACCTCTAATAAGTTTTTAAATTATACCTCCTGCCTAAAAGGGATATGGAGAGGAGAGTACCCTACCTAGGAAATATGAACTGACATCTGGATCCAAAAACCTAGCTTCCAGCTCCTGTTTTCCTTCTCTCAATTACAAATAATTGAGATAATTAAAAACTGTAAGCAAGCAACCATCTTCCATTATTTTCTATCACAGTTCGATAGCAATTTATAAATATTTATTTGCTCCTTTATTATTCCTTCCGCTACACAGGAAGTTGCTTGGAGCTAGAAAAAGACTCTGTTTCTTTACATTAAAATACATGTTTAGTTCAGAGCCTGACACACAATTACCACTCAATGAAGATTAGTTGTATGAATAAATGACTCTGTCAAAAGCATTTCTTAAATTATCTCATGGTGAAGATTACTTTCTCATGGTATCAGTGGCCTTTAAGCAAACAGTCAATACTTTTATCACCTTTCTTTTAAAATCCAAAACCAAAAGGAAAAAAAAAAGCAATTTTTATGTACACTGTTATAATAAAACATTCCATAGTTACAGGGTACTTTGGAAATCAGCGAGGCCAAGATTAGGCAAACATCCAGTTATAAGCCAGTAATGGATTATGAAACCAATTTAGATCATGTACAATATTTTTTTAATTAGAATAGAAAAACATTCTAATGTACTACATGATGCAAGTGAAAGTCGCTCAGTAGTGTCCAACTCTCTGCGACCCCATGGACTGTACAGTCCATGGAATTCTCCAGGCCAGAATACTGGAGTGGGTAGCCTTTCTCTTCTCCAGGGGATCTTCCCAACCCAGGAATCGAATCCAGGTCTCCCACCTTGCAGGCAGAGTCTTTACCAGCTGAGCCACAAGGGAAGTCCTGATGTAAAAGTAGGTATTATTTCGTGAAACTTTTACCTATCTATCACATATTACATATTATAACACATATATGCACATACATGTGTGGAACCATACACTGGGTTAAAGTTTAAAATGAGATACGAGTTAAGACTTTTTGGAAAAACACTGATCTAGATAATTACACTAATGGTTCCTCACAAGTATGAATTTTCAGATCTAGTATTTCAATCTACAGAGCTAAGTACCACAAGGTATTCCAAAGCGAAAAGATAATGACTTTTACACTGTCAACCAGTATGAATTGCACACAACTCTTCTCTTCATCTTATTAGATAATTGAGAGCTATGTCCATATAACATCTGGCTAGAACTAGCTTCCACTATGTTTAATAACTGACCATAGGATACAGAAGTTCAGTTCAGTTCAGTCGCTCAGTCGTGTCCGACTCTTTGTGACCCCAAGGACTGCAGCACGCCAGGCCTCCCTGTCCATCACCAACTCCCGGAGTCTACTCAAACTCATGTCCATTGAGTCGGTGATGCCATCTGGCCATCTCATCCTCTGTCGTCCCCTTCTCCGCCCTCCTTCAATCTTTGCCAGCCTCAGGGTCTTTTCAAATGAGTCAGTTCTTTGCATCAGGTGGCCAAAGTATTGGAGTTTCAGCTTCAGTCCTTCCAATGAATATTCAGGACTGACTTCCTTGAGGATGGACTGGTTGGATCTTCTTCCTGTCCAAGGGATTCTCATGAACAGTATGAAAAGGATATGGAAGATAGCTGCATAGTTACCATTCAGAACAAAAACTGAGGAATGAGCCGTATTCTTCCACCTAAGTCACCGCAGAATTTGATATTTCCTCTGAGGAAAATTAAGAGGTAATAACTTTACATAGTTCAGAAAGTATTCAGAGCTCTTCCATGGGGTGACCTTGATAATAATAGATTACAAGTAACTGCAAGTCAACTGAAAACAACTTTCTAAAACAAAATGTTTTTAAGTCCACATTTTTTAGAAGTAACCTAAAATTACTGTCAACTCTTTGCATCCACTTGCTAAATAGCATTTAAAATCAGTGCTTATTATCTTCCGTAAAAATATAAGGGCGATATTCGCAAACCACACGTTCCATTGAGAGATCTCCAACAAACTCACATGGGACAGCACTGATCCGTGGCTGTACTGTTGGACTCGCGGACGGCAATGTGAAATACGCCTGGCCAGTATTAAACCAAAATTAATACAATTTATGACTAAAAAACTAAAAATCTGATCGGGAATTACAAGTACCTGACAGATCTGACTTACAAAATAGCAGGAGTTTATTCCAACAGGCAAATTCTAATAGGAAAAGAATTTCTAGAATCATTGGAAAGCCGAAACAATACTCATAATACTTATACTGGGTTATGATTTTATTCTCATATGACTGATGTTTATTTCAGAGAAAAGTACAAGGTAAAAATACGCTGAGTGAAAATGAGTATAACACCATTTAAAAAATAGAAAGACCAAGACAAGAAAAAATAGTGAGGAATAACTTGGCAATGTACAATTGTTAAGCGATCTCTGAGGAAAAAAATGTAAACGTATAGAAAAAACACTATTCACACCTAATAGCAGGGCTTTCCTATCCCTCCATTTTCACAAGCTTTGCATCCCAATCCACTTTGAAGACTATTAGCACTAAACACATCTCACCCTTTAGCCCACTTCCCAGCAATCGCACGAGATGCCCAACGAGCCTAAATCCCCCCTCACCACCTGGTCAGTACCCATGACACTCTCCGTATTTCTAGATTTGGTCTTACTCTGCCACTGTGCTCTCCGGAACTCTCTGTTTATCAATGGTACAGCCGGTTTTTATTTCTCTCTTTTAAATTCTCTCCTGAAATCAAACCTTTTGTTTCCACCTCAAAAGAAAATGAATTGTCAAAAGTCAGCAATGTCCTCGATGCTGTTCAGTTCTCCTATGAGCTGAACCATAAGCAACTTAACAAAACTGATTTTCTGGAAACACTTTTTAACTTGGCACCAACCATCTTGGTTCTTCCAGAAATTCACTGCTCTTCTTGCCTCCTTTGCCTGGTCCTTTTCTCTCCAGCCCCTCAATTCTGGAGTGCTCCAAGACTCACACTTTGGACCTCTCCCTCTTTTATACTATCACTCTCTACTGACAATTGTCAAATTTCTATCTTCAACCCAGCCTTCTCCCCCGAACTGCCTATTAAGTACCTCAATTTAAATGCCTAACAGGTACCTCAAATTTAATACATACAACCGTATTACTGACCCACCCCAGTGACTTCAAGCCCCCATTCCCTGCAGTCTTCCTTCACACTAAGAAAAGATAATTATATGCTTCTGACTGTTTAGGCCAAAATTTCCACTGATATCCTTGACTCTCTTACAACATAGATAATCTGTTGGCCAAATGGGATCTACCTTCACAATATACTCAGACACATGATATACTTACTTAAGCAGTTACTATTATTCTCTGTACTCCCAGCAAGAATACAAGCTACATATGGGGAAGGACTACGTCTGTTTTGGTCATTGTAGCATCCCAAATAACTAGACTAGAAACTGACAAATAATAGACATTCAATAAATATATGCAGTATGAAAAATTAAATAAATAAATGAGAGGCTCCAGATCCTCAGTTCCACTCAAAATAATAGTAGTCTCAGCAAGGTAAAACATTTCATAAAGTTGAACTTAAAACAGCCTTAATCATTCTTTCACAAAGCTCCTTTCATTTAATGAATGCATATTCACCACTGCAACCAGTCAAAATGAAATATGGATTAAGAACATAGTATGTTAATAATCATAGAGATAATTCACTATCTTACCAAAGTTCAAACCAGTAAGATATCATATAATAGGCAATGTTATAATAACAGTTCATATAATTTTATGTCACTCATAATTTAGTAAGTATTTCAGTATTTTGCCCTGGACAACACCAATCATCACCATCCTTGCCAGATAATGGATAATTTCCTAAACAAGCTTTATATAATAAGGCCTCATCAGCCACATTTAAGAGAGAAAGTGATTAACTCTTATGCTGGTTATGAAGTACAAGAGCATGAGACATTTTACAGCCAAATCTGCTGTTACAGACAACCCCTGATTTCATGAACATGCGCTTAATAACTGCCCACCTTTGGGGGGAAAGAGAAGAAAGGAGAGAAAGTAAAGAAAGAAAAGAGAGAGAAACTGAGACCATCCTTCTGAAACAGTGATCACCTGGGAAATAAATAGCCTAGAAACGGGCCTCTGTAACAGAGTGAAGGTAGCTATTTACAAATGCACAAGTTATTAAATTACTGGTTCCCAGTCTGTCAGTAACACCTTCTGAGAAGACCCTGATCCCAGCTAAGTAAAGATAACCCATTTCTTTCAAACTGATTTGTGATATATTTTCCCACAGAAACAAAAATATCACCTTAATGACATGCAACTGTACAGCTAAAATTTAGGGTACATATAGGGTTAAAACAGATTTGTGAGCTGGCCTGGGAACACAGCCAATATTTTTTATACTGTTTCAGTGAGAGGGGGAAAATTAATGTGTTCTGAGTTCCAAACAGCTGCCTTACACATAAACTTTAGAAACACAACTGGCTCATATGCTGGAAACTCTCTGTATATAGGTTAGGTTTCATGGGATTCAACTTGGCCCATGGCATTTCTGAATATGTTTAAGAATAAGTTACTTTATATTAGGCCTCTTCTACTCAGATGGTGCAGCTAAAAAGACCTCCAGCTTGTCCAGAAGTGAATGAGCTTGTTGAACATTTTATAAAATACACAGCAGAGTCAAAAGGAGGGCTTTAAGCTACCAGGCTACTTCTCTTTCTCTATGAATGGACTAGACTAAACTTTATCACCATGATTCATATCAATTTGGGAGTTGAAGCAGAAAGCCACTACTTATTTGATTTAGAGATCAGAGCAATTTATATATACCCAGACCCTTCTAAACAGTGCAACATGGTATTTTTTCCCCCAAATTAAGAGAAATTGGCAGTTAATTTATGAGAATTTCAAAATACTAGCTAAGATTATCTGCAATGCTTTCTGGGAACCTGGAAAAACATGAATTAAGAATCAATTATAAATGTTCAGTTTAGTTCAGTCGGTCAGTCATGTCCAACTCTTTGTAACCCCATGGACTGCAGTATGCCAGGCTTCCCTGTCCATCACCAACTCCTGGAGCTTACTCAAACTCATGTTGGGCTATCTCAGATGGAGTAGGTAAGGAGTAGAAGGCACAGAGCCATATAAGTTATTGACACATTGTCACAGTTAGTGCTATAATTAACAGTGTTTTATTTGTTTATGAATTATTTTACTGCCTCAAATGAATAGCCCAAACAGTTGTCTGCAGTGGCTGAAAATACTGCGAGCTATGTCAAGACCAGCTTGACTCCACCAGACATTTATGTACATTTCCCAAGAGCTGAGAAAATATGTCAGTGTTCTTTTAGAACAAAAATAAGAATAAAGCTGTGTTGGGTTGACTTAACTAAAGAGATCCATCTGAGGTAAACTAATCAGAAAAAGGTTCACCCCCTTGTTCTTTGTCCAACACCCTTCTTCCTGATCTGTGGTCACTCTCACAGCCAGACAGATGTGCTCCATCCAGTGCAAAGACCTATCTTTACAGCACAGCTCTCTCCACTTGGATGTCCTGACATCAAACTTACCACAGCAAATAAAGATCACATTCAGTTTGTCCAAAACCAAACTCATTATCTGTCTCACAGATTTACTCTCCTACTTTCCATTTCTTCATCTGTGATTATCCCAGTATGTTTGGCTGGAAACTTATTTGCTGCTTATAACAGAATTACCTAGAGACGTTTTGAAAATGTAGATATTTGTCCTTTCCCCATCCTTTCAAAATCAGAGCCTCAAAGAGTGTTACCTGGGAAATTTTTTACCAGCTCCTCAGACAATTCTAATGCACATACAAGCTTAAGAACTTCTACCTTAGATTCATCCTTAACTCATTCATTTAACATTACCTCCTTTCCCCCCAAAATCTTACTGCTAACAGAGACCAAGACCCTAAAACCACAATTTCCTAAGTGATGTCAAAAATTTCTCAAAATTGAAAATTCTAAAAACATAATTTTTGTTTTCCCTGCCCTATAACTTGTCTTGACTTGCATGCTCAGTCACTGAGTCATGTCCAACTCTTTGCAACCCCATGGACTGCAGTCCATCAGGCTCCTCCATCCATGGGATTCTCCAGGCAAGAATACTGGAGAGGGGTGCCATCTCTACAAACCATAATTAAAACTCATCTTCCTAAGTTTTGAGACTCTCTATAATGTGATCCCAAGCTATCTCTCTCTCTCATCCCCACCCCTCGCCATGAACCCTCTAATCCAGTCATAAATCCTCATTCAAATTCTTACTTCAGTTTGACTGTACTCAGTCTGACATACTTTACCACAGACAACGGAACTCCCCATAACATCTACGCCTCTCTTACCTACGTATCAGTCCCTCAAGGGAAAGTTCAAACCCCAAACTCCCTTCTTGGCTCTTAACACATCGAATTATTATAAATGATTTCAGGCATCATCTAGCCTTCCATTTGCTCTTTAATTATTAAATTTTAAAAACTTTTAAAATGTAAGGATAATTGTTTTACAATGTTGTGTTGGTTTCTGCCATACAACAAATGAATCAGCCATAAGTATACATATATCTCCTTCCTTTTGAAACTTCCTCCCTGCCTCCCCGCAACCCCTATCCAACCCCTCTAGGTCATCACAGAGCACCAGTCTGAGCTCCTTTTGTTATACAGTAACTTCTCATTAGCTATCTATTTGACACATGGTAATGTTTCAATTTGCAGAGCAGGAATAGAGATAAAAACTTAGAGAATAGACTTGTGAACACAGCAGGTGAAGAAGATGGGACAAACTGAGAGAGTAGCTCTGCATCTCTTGAACAGCAATGTTACCAAAGCACTTTTTAAAACTCCCTCTCTTACTCAACAACAGCCAATATTGGTCTTTTTATTACCTCTTCAATTATGTCCAAATCCCAGGGCTACACACAAAGTCCCATCAACTATATTATATCTACTAACGTCAGTTATACTCTTATCTAAAAGGATCCTCTACCAACTCAAAATCTTGTATTTCTTTCAATACCTAGTACAGACCTCAGCATCAACTGATTAGATAAACATTTTGGTTCTTTTAACTGTAGGAATTTATACTCTAAGATAGAAAAATACCTTAGTAAACAACAATAATCAAAATACACAAACACATGTATTATTTTTATGATGCAGTGAATGTCTTTTTTTACTTTATGTTTCACAAAGGTCTCATTTTCACAGCACTTAAGAAAAGGAACAAAAATCTCAAAAGACAAAAAAAGTAAAGGAAGTAAAATCTCAACATTATTTTAAATAACAGGAATACTGAGGAAATGGAGTAAGTCATTTCTACTTCTGTAGGGTTCTTTCCTAATTATTCTGTCCAGGAAATGGTTCTTTTCTCACCAATAAAAACCTATCATTTCATTGGTCTCTATATACAATGCAATGAAAAGTATATGGAACTTAAGTGTCAGAAGGTGTATATTAAATTCAGAATGGAACAACTTTTTGGCAAGAGCCTCTGTCTCCCTAAGATTCAGTCTCCCAGCCAGTAATGTGGTAGCTATCTGGCTCCATGACTTGGCAATACTTTCCATTTAGATCATCAAAAGCCTAAACCATTCTATGTGCGCTCAACCTATCTTCAGATTAATCTTCCTTATGGCCAGGCCAGTACACACCCATCACAAATCTACTTAACTGACCATTCATTTTCTTCTTGCTCAAAAAGCCCAGTTCCTGAGAAGAAAAACCAAATCCAGGAAACACAGCTGGAACAACTTAGTATCCTAACCGCTCTGCTAATGCTAGAAAAATCATAAATCTATTATTCATGGGATAATGCTTAGCTACTTGTGACAAATTGAAGGTTGAGAAAATAATTGCACAAAAAGCCACCATACCAGCTGAGTCAGGCCAAGGTAGAGGTCACTGCCAGAGAATGAGCAGCCTGTCATACTTGTAATGAAAAAAAAAAAAAGTCTTAACAGGATAAGTTAAAAATGCATTGCTTCATCTGCGAAAGGTTGTTTCCTTCCTCTCTGTTCTATGTTTCATTCGCATCAATGTAATAAATTATGAAAGCCAAGGTCAATAGGAGTCTTTCCCACTTACAGATTTGGAACCAAAACTCAGAAGAGACAAACTGCCTAATTAAAATAACAAGACCCTGAAATAATATGTATGGCACAAAACCAAAGATGTATTAAAAAAAAAAAAGATAACTGCATTTATGAATTAAAATTAAGCATTATCATTCATGTCCTATGGTCATCTTCTGTGTGAGTCTTGGCCATCGTGACCAGGGAAGAAATACCCCATAATTTTATTTTAAATCAATCCATTAGGAGAATGTAAACTAGGTAATAAATTACATATCAGCATTCAAGAAAATAAGATAAAGGGAGTTTTTAATGATGGGAGGCTTTCTTTAAGGCAAGCTTTAAAACAGGCTTTAAAGGAAATGATGGTTATAAAAGACAGGGAAGAACTTGGGAGGGGAAGAAAGAATTCTTATATCTTGAGCAATTTAAAAATTCCTGGAATTTCCAATTATGAGCAAAGTTAATTGTATTTTTGTTTTCAATAGCACTAACAAGTTTTTTAGTACTTCAACTAGATTATCAATTCTACAAGTTAGAAAAATGCTCAGTGCACCATTTTTGGCTGTTGTTTTGTTTCTCGAGTGACCCAAGATCACGTGCAGACACTCCGATGGGAATATCACCATGGTTACTACAGATTACCACCCACAGAGGATTCCAAAGTTACATATACCTGCCAGCTACAATGGCACCCCACTCCAGTACCTTGCCTGGAAAATCCCATGGGTGGAGGGGCCTGGAGGGCTGCAGTCCATGGGGTCGCTAAGAGTCGGACATGACTGAGCAACTTCCCTTTCACTTTTCACTTTCATGCATTGGAGCAGGAAATGGCAACCCACTCCAGTGTTCTTGCCTGGAGAATCCCGGGGACGGGGGAGCCTGGTGGGCTTCTGTCTATGGAGTCGCACAGAGTCGGACACGACTGAAGCGACTTAGTAGTAGTAGCCAGCTACAAAACGAATAGAAAACTGAAGTTTCTGAACAAAAGCAAGATTCAATGAGTGAGGAGAACATCAAACTAAAAAGCTTTCAGAGCAAAGAAAACAACAAAATGAAGAGGCAACCTATGGGATGGGGGAAAACACTAGCAAACTATCTGTCTAATGAAGGTGAGCATCCAAAATATTTAAAGAACTCAAACAACACAATAACAACAACAAAACTAGAATATTATACAGCCATGAGAAAGAAGGATATCTTAACCACTAGTGAAATGAACAAACTGACATGAACAGACCTTGAGTACATTATATTAAGGTTAAGTCAGACAGAGAAAGACAAGCAACGCACACAAACACTTACAAGTGGAATCTAAAAACTCAGGCTTACAGAAAAAGAGAGTAGATGGTGATTATTAGGGGCAGAGGGGTAAGGAATTAGAAATATATTAGTCAAAAGGTACAAACTTGCAGTTAGAAGATGTATACCTGGAATATATCTGGAGATCTATTGCACAGCATTGTGATTATAGTTAATAATGTTGCATTACATTCCTCAAAGTTGCTAAGAGACTAGATCTTAAAGGTTCTCACAACAAAAAAGAAATGGTAATTATGGGACATGTTGAAGGTGTTAGCTGACACCACAGTGTTAATCATACTGTAATAGTTGAATGTATCAAATCAATATATACAACTTAATCTTTTAAAATGTTATATGTCAATTATATGTCTGTAAAAATGAGAGAGAGAGAAAGAGGAAAGAGGGAAGGAAAAAGGAGGAAGGGAGGGAGAGGGGCAGGGAAGGAAGAAAGAAAGGAAGGGAAGGAGGGAGGAGAAGTAGAGGAGGCCAAGAGCCTCAAAAGTAACAACAATAGCAACAAAAAATACTTTACTTACAGGTCTCACAGACTTACCCTCCACATATTTGGCGCCTAGCCACTGCACTGCAGTCTCTGAAGGGAGTTGTAGTCAAGATCAGAGCCTCATAATGACAATTTCACCTATTCCCAGGGTGAAACTGGCCATGCTTATACACGGACCTGGATTCCTCACCCAAATAACTTCATTCTAAGGCTTTCCCACCTAAGGACCCTCAGTCAAGGTCATTTCCACATTTCTTTATGAGGAGATATGTGACTACTAAAAAATTAAATGATTATTAAATAAAGGAAACATGTAAATACTTTAAAAAGAGAGAGAGAGAGAGAGAGAAAGTGAGAGACCATTAAAAAAGCTTAATTTCTTCTTGAAAAAAAGAAAACTGAATTTTCCCAAAATGATTGTCAACAGTTTTGAAGGTAACTAAAATATTTCAGGTAAGAGTTCAAGTGAGAGTTGAGTTATTTTAAGCTTAACCAGTTCATTCTACATTCTTTCACAGTGAGAAAAATAACCAAGAAGTCTGGCAATGAATAGTAAAAAGAAAAATGTTGCTGTTTTCTTCTTGCTTGGTCAACTTCAACAATTCATTCACCAACGTTTTAAGCACAAAATAATCACCAAGTAGCTTTTGTTACAAAATGCCATTTACTCATTCATCCACTTGGCTGACTTGCGGATGGCTGCTTAGGCATCATGTCCATGAAGGGATTTTCCCAGACCGTCTTGCGCCTGCACACACGCGGGAGGAGTTACCACTCCTCAGTGGCCCAACGGCGTTCAGTGATGCTCACCCTCCCCCGGGCATGCGCAGCACCAGCTTCCAACCGCTGACTGTCGGTTCTGCTTTGCCTCTCCCTCTCCCACCTACCTACTAGTCTCTAAGCTTCCCTGAAGACTCACTGTCCCCGAGTGCTTGCACAAATCTCTCAGATACTAACAAATGTTTGGTGAATGAGAAAACACACAGGCAAATACACACACAAAGAGCTGAAGAGTTTAAACAGATCTCCCAACTGAAATCTTACTTGCCATACAAGGAAACAGAGGTACAAAAGGTTTAAATACTAGAGCCAGGATTAAAAATACCCATTTCCACTACTCAAAGATGCTGCTTTATATTAGTTCATTTATCCAAAATCTTAATTACTTTTAACAAAGTAAAAGTGATATTTTTAGTTACTATGTACTTCTAGATATATATAGCCAAAAGAAATGGAAATATATGCCCCTACAAAAATGTACATATGAATATTCATAATAGTCAAAAAAGGGATAGAATCCCAAATATTCATAGACTGATGAATGGATAAATAAAAAAGGTATATCCATATACTGGAATATTATTTGGCCATAGAAATAATAAAGTATGATGCATAGTACAACATGGATGAACCCTGAAAGCACTTTGCTGAGTGAAAGAAGCCAGACACAAAAGACTACAGTGCTGTATAATTTTATTTATATAAAGTGTGCACAACAGGAAGATTAAGGCACAAAAAAATACACCAGCAGTTGCCTAGGGGTGGGGTGAGAAGGGTATGGGGGATGGGTACAGGGCTCCTTTCAGGGCTGATGAAAATTTCTAAAACTGACTATCAGTTCAGTTCAGTTCAGTTGCTCAGTCGTGTCCAACTCTTTGAGACTCCATGAATTGCAGCACGCCAGGCCTCCCTGTCCATCACCAGCTCCCAGAGGTCACTCAAACTCACGTCCATCGAGTCGGTGATCCCATCCAGCCATCTCATCCTCTGTCGTCCTCTTCTCCTCCTGCCCCCAATGAGTCAACTCTTTGCATGAGGTGGCCGAAGTATTGGGAGTTTCAGCTTTAGTATCACTCCTTCCAAAGAACACCCAGGACTGATCTCCTTTAGAATGGAATGGTTGGATCTCCTTGCAGTCCAAGGGACTCTCAAGACTCTTCTCCAACACCACAGTTCAAAAACATCAATTCTTCAGCACTCAGCTTTCTTCACAGTCCAACTCTCACATCCATACATGACCACTGGGAAACCATAGCCTTTACTAGACAGACCTTTGTTGGCAAAGTAATGCCTCTGCTTTTGAATATGCTATCTAGGTTGGTCATAACATTCCTTCCAAGGAGTAAGCGTCTTTTAATTTCATGGCTGCAATCACCATCTGCAGTGATTATAATGATGGATAAATAACTATACACTAAAAACAATTTATGGCATATGAATTATAGCAATAAAGCCATTATAAAAACTAGTAACTATAACTGAAAACTGATTTCTTTGGCACATTAGAATTTAAAATTCTCATTTACAAATTTTCATTCCATGCCTCACTAATACAAGTTAAGTGCTGTTTAACTGGTAAGCCCAAAATTCATTTCAAATGTCTAAAATGTCATGTTTAAGTCATAAAAACACTACTTATATTTAAAGAAGTTTTGATATGAAATATATTTCATTTTAATATTTTCAGAATTGCTTGTTCATATGAAAGTTATGCTGTTATGTAAACCTGAATGCTTGATTCCTCTAGCATCTTGAGATTGAGAGATTTTTGCTGTATTTAAATAATTCCTATTTGGAATGTTAAATGCTATGACTTCACATATTCAAAAATCAACTGTTTCACTGAGTAAGCATATATGAAGAAGAAGAAAGTCCAAGAAAGGAAATTTATTTCTCCAAGAGCTACTACGTATTACCCTGTTATTCTGTGGCAAGTCTTCTGCCTACACTGAAACTCACAGGTACAGAAATTCAAAGGGACCTGTGTTAATATGCTACCTTGACTACAGTGGGAAAATACTTAGTCCTTTTCTGCTGAAGTCAATGACACTTCAGTACTCAGACTTCCAAGATCAAGCCTAAAATTAAGGTGAATTTCATTGCACTTGTGGCTCAGATGGTAAAGTGTCTGTATACAATGCAGGAGACCCAGGTTCGATCCCTGGGTTGGGAAGATCCCCTGGAGAAGGAAATGGCAATCCACTCCAGGACTATTGCCTGGAAAATCCCATGGACAGAGGAGCCTGGTAGGCTACAGTCCATGGGGTTGCAAAGAGTCGGACACGACTGAGCGACTTCACTAAGACTTCACTAAGGTTTATTTATTTTTTTAGATTTCACATGCATCGTTTCAATGTATTTTTTAAATGCCAGGTGATTTTGCAGGCTATTAGTCTGAATTTTCAACTGGAGGTTTTGCCTTTTTTTTTTTTTTTTTACTTGAATACTATCTGCTTATGAATAGAACTCTAGATTTTCTCCTTACAAGAAATAAATTTGACATTTCTTTAAACAGAAAAAGTTTTCTTATGGGGAAGAGGTTAAAGTAATCCAATTTAGGATCATATGTCATAAACCCCTAATATAGTGAAGAAAATCTCCATTAAGCATTTGTAATAATATTCAGTGGAATTTTCTTTAAACCCATTAGTTTTCAGTGATAACCAATATAATAATATCTCACCATCTTGCTTAATCAAAAAGCTCTTTAAAACTCTAAGGACAGTAAAGCACTAGAGTTAATAGTATATACTTTACAATTTAATTAATAACCAATACAACAGTACATTTTTGTGACAACAAATTTTAGGAACAGTAAACTACACTGAAATATAGCATGAGCTAATTTGAGAACAAATTAGGCATTAAGTAATACTTTTCATATTCTAATCTATATTAAGGATGGATGGATATCCAAGTAGATTGAGCCAAAAAAATAAATAAATAAATGAACTAACTGAGTCTGAGAGAATGAGTTCTAACATGCTTGATAGTTGACAAGATTTAAATTAAGGAAAAAAAAAAACAAAACAGGATCAGTTGATCTGCAGTGAATCACAGGAAATTCATCTCAGTCCAAACTAACATAAGTCATATAATGACCATTCAGATATTTATGAACATTGTTAAGGCAAAATGAGCATCCTCTGACATACTGACCCTCAGATTGTGCCTAAATACGCTGGATGTACCAATAAGAGTCCGTTTTAGGATATGTGCTCAGATCACAAGTTAAACCAGAGTGTGTTGAAGGATGAAGGCAAACATTTTCCAAATACTTTAACTCAAACTTTAAATAGTAATTTCCTGCCTAAGAGGCCTTTTACATCCAAATTTGGCATTCTTCACTACCACAGCGGGTACAGATATTTACAAATAGTTTTTGCAAAGAGGGTACCAGTCATTCCTAAAATTGACCTTAACCTCTTAGATATTCCACCTTCCTACAAATAACTGTCTAGAATTCCTGAATTTATCTAATTGTATATTTATATAGGAACCCCATAGCCTTTCCTTTTGTTTAAAAGATTATAGATTTTCTACTTTGAGTTAGTCTGAGGTAAGTGACTCAGGGTAGTCATTTTTTATTTACTTACTAATGAAACAGGAATAATACCTGTCATATCCAACCCACTGAGTTACCAGAATAATACTCTTGACTGTGAGTCTTGATACCATTTTGAAAAGAATAAATATTTGCTACAGCCAAAAGATACCTCAATTATAGGAAAAAAATAGACTAACACTGTAAGGTTCAAGTTTCTCTTTCAGATATCAAAGAAAAGAACCTTTTCCTCTACTTTCTTAGGTTTAGTAATGGTGAGCCTGCAAATTAAACACACAGAAGATAGGTTGACAGGAGAAAAGATATACAATTTTTATTAGTATTTTAAGTGCATGCGAGGTCATAGAAAAGAAGTAAAACTCAAAGAAGTGGTTAGACTCAAGGGCTTATATACCATTTTAACAAAAGTAAGGAGGTTTAGACTTTGAGGGACGATAAACTTATGGGTAAATGACCTGGAAATACATGGGGGGAAGTTATGGAGAATCAGGGCTATTTTAATAAGATTTATTTATGCAGACTCACCCCAGTGCTGACTCTCCAAATCCAGTGACAAGTGTCTCTCTCTTCTTCGTTGTACAGAAGTGGGGATACCTTCACAAAGGAAATTTATATCCTGCTTTTAGGCAGATAAGGGGAGGGCAGAGAACTCTTCCTGCATCTGCGGACTATTTCCTTCAGCTCAAAATAATCCTGATGCCAAACTGGCATATTTGGGGGTAGCTTATCCTAATCCTCTTCAAGGGCAAATATGTCACTTTATTGGCCAGTTTTGTTTCCTTCCTATGAAACAGAGGAAGGAGAAGAGAAAGTCAGGAAGGTAGTGAACTCAGGAGCTTCCTTTCTGGACTAGGAACATCATGTCATTACTCAATTCTTGCCTTCCCCTAATCAAATTCATTTCCATAGAGAAAAGGCCACATAAACCTTTAAGTGGATGCCAGCTCTATAGAAAGTGCATCTTTCTCTGCCAACAAGGGAGTCTACAAAACTAACTGTGGCAATTTAGCAAACGCTTTTCTACTAAATATATTAGCAGGGAAAACAAGCAAACATGAGGAAGAAACATATTTTTTGAAAGGAACACAACTCCAATTTATTTTCATTTATCCTCTGCCATGGCAGGAAAAGAGGTCTGCCTCAGAACAGATGTAAATTCAAATTCTGGCCCCATCGTTTAACAGCTTTAAGACCTCTGGCAAGCTGTTAACCTTCCTGAACCACTGTCTCTTTATAAAGTGTCTATAAACAAAGACACTTTATGAGAAACTACTAATAGCTACCTGGCAGGTGTATGGTTAAGAATGAAATTATTTTAAATCGGATAACATATGTAAAACATTGTTGGTAGGACTTAGTGTTATTTCCTTTATTGTCCCCTACTTTCTAAAAGGATTTTTGAGTTCTCTCTTCATTGTATATTGACCTAAACTAAAAGGAGGGCGTCCTAGGTAGCACTAGTGGTAAAGAACCTGCCCGTCAATGCAGAGTCCATGAGAGATGTGGGTTCAGTCTCTGGGTTGGGATGATCCCCTGGAGAAGGAAATGGCCACCCCCTGCAGTAGTCTTGTCTGGAAAATTCCATGGACAGAGGCCCCTGGCAGGCTACAGTCAGTCCATGGGGTTTCAAAGAGTCGGACATGACTGAGCTAAAAGGAACAGAAACTATCATTTATATCATAAAGATACCACATGATTAGCATCAATGTACCTTTTAAGAGTATTTTCTTTTTTCACCCCTAGTACAGAGGACATCTATACAATACAAACCCTTAAAGAAGGGTTAAGAGTCAAGGCTATGGTTTTTCCAGTGGTCATGTATGGATGTAAAAATTGGACTGTGAAGAAAGCTGAGCACTGAAGAACTGATGCTTTTGAACTGTGGTGTTGGAGAAGACTCTTGAGAGTTCCTTGGACTGCAAGGAGATCCAACCAGTCCATTCTAAAGGAAATCAGCCCTGGGATTTCTTTGGAAGGACTGATGCTAAAACTGAAACTCCAATACTTTGGCCACCTCATGCGAAGAGTTGACTCACTGGAAAAGACTCTGATGCTGAAAGGGATTGGGGGCAGGAGGAGAAGAGGACGACAGAGGATGAGATGGCTGGATGGCATCACTGACTCGATGGACATGAGTTTGGGTGAACTCCGAGAGTTGGTGATGGACAGGGAGGCCTGGCGTGCTGCAATTCATGGGGTTGCAAAGAGTCGGACACGACTGAGCGACTGAACTGAACTGAAGAGACTAGCAAAGTTCACTGATCACTTTTATTTAGTATCAGTGGAATGACTCTGAAAGTTGTAACTGAAGGAAGTCTTGAGAGAAAGCTAGCATTCAATCAGATAATTTTAATATCAATAAGATTTTTGTGCTCTAGCCAGAAAGAATATTACAAAAAATTCCACTAATTTCAAAAGTCTTTAAAGTTTGGTAAAAAGATATTTAATTATTTAACAAGCCAAAGAAATACAAAGTTCAATCAAGTATCACAGTCAACATTCTATACATGACCAGAACAGTGTTATGGGCATGCGGTTAAGAAGGGACTAATTTAATATGCTCCTGTCATCTATAAATACTGTTTTAATTAATGTGTCTGTGACAAGAACCGACAAGAATCTGATAAGTGTCCAGTTCAAATTCCTCATGTAGGGTCAAATGTTTCAGAAAACTGTTTGGGATGATATAACGTTGAGGAGATTTAAATTAAATGTGAAAATATTTAGGAGATTCAAACTCATTACTATTTTATGATAAGCTCAATTATATTTTAAGTATTTGTAACATTTAAGATAACCTGACCTATTAGAGTGATAGGTTTAGCCTTGTAATTCCAATTAAAATATAAAATAGAGTAATTGATTTAGACCAGTAATTATAAATAGAAAACTCACTAGCTTGATACAGAGTGTTGGCATATTATGGGAACCACAGAGTCACCATATTTATAGTTTAATTTGTGAGATGTATAGGAATTATGCTGGTTTTCAGAAATGCACTTAAATACAATAAATTTTATATGAATAGTTTTAAATGGTTTAAGGTGTTTGAGTTTGTAAATATGACAAAGTATCATTCAAAACCTTTAATCATTCAAAAATTTTAACAGTTTGATATGACAAGAATAATATAATTTATATGCTAGACTTATAAATCAAAGATAAAAGTAGAAGTTTAAATCTGTAATTTTAAATATCAATTTTTAAAGTCAATATAATCCTTGGATAATTTTTCTGTATAAAACACTATGCTCAGGAGTATAAAAAGCACCATATCAAATAAAGTAAATTTAATGAAAGGTTCTGAAAGTGGCTACTTCTTCTATAGAAAGTGAATACACAGAATCTCATAATTATAGGTGGTTACTAAATACTAAAAGCATAAGTAAATGATTCTTCCCAAAAGTAAGATTAAACACTTACTCCTCTTGTGCCTTTTAATGTATATACAAAGTAAATCTAGAGTGCCCTTTCACTGTCATTTTAGATTCAATATGGATACAAATGAAAACTTTTATTCTACATTTCAGTGGTTGTTTATTAACTATTTTCATTAACTCTGTACTAGTCATTCATTAACTATTTTCCCAACTTTGTAATCTGTAAAAATATGTAACTATATTCAACCTTGGAATTTCAAGCCATACTGCTATAAAAGCCCTAAAGGGAATTTGGGTAGCGATACAGAAAATGTCTCTTTTCTTTCAAAAT
Source organism: Bos javanicus (assembly GCF_032452875.1). NCBI lineage: Eukaryota > Metazoa > Chordata > Mammalia > Artiodactyla > Bovidae > Bos > Bos javanicus. The sequence continues at coordinate 12,818,694 of NC_083871.1, read as the reverse complement.
AACCAAGTCAATTAAAAAAGGAAATTGATTACATAAGCTGGGATTATAGTCAGGTTTCAAATTTTATGAATGGAAATATATGTATAATTAATATAACAAGAAAGCAAATACACTAGCAATGCTTAATATTGCTGATGACAATGAAACTGCACTGACCCGAGAGCCCTAATTTGATATGGACTTTCATTATATTCTGAAGCTTCCCTGGTGGCTCAGATGGTAAAGAATCTGCCTGCATTGCAGGAGACACAGATTCAATCCCTAGGTTGTGGAGATCCCCTGGAGAAGGGAACAGCAACCCGCTCCAGCATTCTTGCCTGGAGAATTTCATAGAGAGAGGAACCCAAGAGGCTACAGTCCATGGGGTCACGAAGAGTCAGACACAACTGAGCGACTTTCACTTTTGTTATATTTTAGGGCTCAAATATCATTTATTCCCATAATAATTCAGTGTCATTATAACAAATAATGATCCAAAAAAAAGTGTGAATGAGAAAATATACACATTCAGTTAGGGAACATTTTTGAACACCTATCTTGTACTAGGTACTGACTGACCGAGGCCCTGAGGATAAAGAGGTGAATGAGAGAGATAATGTCTCTGCTTGTCCTGGGGCAAAAATTCTAAACCGAGGGAAATAAATGAAGAAAACTTCAGGTATGTAAGTTCTATGTGGAAACAAAATGTGATATGATAAAGCCTAAGAGGCTAATTTAAACTGGAGAACAGGGAAGACCTCTAAGAACCTGGACATCAAGAACCAGCCAAACAGATATCCAGAAGAAGGGATGTTCAGACTAGACAGATGCCTAGTTCAAGGCCAGAAGCCAGTGCAAGCACAAAGGCCACAGTAACTGGAGTCAAATGCATAAACTCCTGATGGAACATGCCATTTACAAAATTTAGCTTGCTCCTACTGTGCTCCTGGCAAGCGCTGAATCACAGACCTTTTGCAAACAAAGTACGCACTATGCCTTGCCTTGGGTGGGCACTTCTAATTCATACTGGTAGCCAATTAATGATTAATAAAGAACAAGGGTCTACAAGCAACACTTCATCCACTGAACTACTTTCTAATCTAAAACAGAGTATTAGCTACTTGTAAAATGTCCATCCAGAAATCATGACAACAGGCCTATCAAATCTACAGGCACTTTCTCATAACTTGGCCAAACATGGAGGGAAAAATTATAATTGCTTTACTTAGTATGGCTTACCTCCTTCTATTACTTCTGTTCCTAGAAACAGAGGTGTGATGAGGGGCTTCAGCAAAGCAAGCTAAATATGATACCCCAGGCGCCAATTTTTAACTGTACCAAAGCTAATCACTTCTATCGGATTCTTTGAAAGCAGCTATATTTTATGCTTCAACTATCTGATGGAGTGCCAAGAATAAGACCACTATTTACAGATTAAATTTGCTGCAGTAGAGTTTTAAAACAAAAGAAAAAGTACAAAAGAAACCAAATCCTATATTTTTTGCAAAATAAGAGATAAAACTTAGAACTTTGTGATTCCATATGTTTCATATATTCTAAAATAAAGAAGTGTATAATTGTAATTAAATTCTGAAACACATATTTAAACATGATAGAAAGCACTTTGATGTTTAATACTTGATTTGTAAAACAGTGATCACATACACTGGTATGTGGATAGAAAGAACTACAGGAAAGTGGTTATCTTATAACTACCTACATCTTTGCAAATATTGACAAATGAAAATTCTGAATCTAAATTTTAGTGCTAGCTCATCTGATTGATTCCTATTCAAACACTGATTGAAGACCTACTATGTACTGTGTGCAGGTACTGAGCCAGAGACCGTGAAATAAAGCAAAGTAAAATTTGCCTTCAGAAGGCGGGCAATTTATAACACAAACACTTTTTTTACATTAGGTAAAAAGTAGATACTCACCAAGAAAGCAAACATAAATGAACATATGTGGATTCAGAAGGAAAAACAAAATACTTAATGATGCCAGCTTGATGACAATTATTTGAATAAAGAAATCTAATGCATTTAGCACTCTCATTTACCAAAGTTGAGCTCACAGGGACAAAAAAATATATATGTCCCGGAAAAATACCTTTTTACCACTGCTGTATGAATGTATAGAATTTCCTGCTGCTAAATTTTAATCAGTCCCACTACAGTGCAACTTCTGCTAACTTAAAAAATTAACCACTGGGTAGCAACTTAAAATATGAAAGAAATCAGGTAACATTTCAGTACTGTAAAGAATAATTCATTTGTTTAGTCAAATTAAATATGACAAAATAATATGAAATGCAAAACAAAGAATGCAAGTAAGATATCAATATTTATGTATAAAATAAATGATTTAAAAGTCTACTCTTATGGCAAACAGGTGGCAGTTATATGTCTGTCTGAAAGTAAAACCAAAGACTATTAATATTAACACTCAATATGTTTTCAATAAGAAGGTTTCTTACTTGCAGCTAATTTTCTCCTGAAAGCTTGTGGAACAAATCAACTCTGTCCTTTCTTAAATGCTGACTGCTACTTTAGAACAGGGATTCAGATACTAACAAAATGGGCTGTCCTGGGAAATTAGACATGCCTACTGAAATGACTCGACAGTGTATTAAAAAGCAGAGACATCACTTTGCCAACAAAGGTTCATATAGTCAAAGCTACGGTTTTTCCAGTAGTCATGTACAGATGTGAGAGTTGGACCATAAAGAAAGCTGAGCACCAAAGAACGGATGCTTTCAAACCATGGTGCTGGAGAAAACTCTTGACAGTCCCTTGGACAGCAAGGAGATCAAACTGGCCAATCCTAAAGGAAATCAACCCTGAATATTCATTGGAATATTGAAGCAAACTCCAGGACATAGTGAAGGACAGGGAGACCTGGCATGCTGCATTCCATGGGGTCACAAGCGTCAGACACAACTGAAATGACGGGCTGCAAAGCTTATCCAGCAGCAGTCACTAGTGGAGGGGATCTAACCACGCTGGAAGCCAGCAGTAACTGGGGAACACAGCATGAGACTACAGGACAGAGCGGGCAGTGTTGTGACAGGTGCAGACTGGCAGAGAGGCAGGCAGGCCTGGCAGCAGACAGCCAGAGCCAACTAAGGTCTCCAAGGCACCACAAAGGCAGGTAAGCAGACACAGGTGTCGAGACAGTGGCTCCCAGTCCATGACGGGGCACAGAAACCTAAGCCTTGCCAACTTGAGGCAAAGTTGGAAAAGTGGAGCAAGCCCATGGGAGACTGGCAGAATTTGAAGACACTTATCTCCAAATTCTATTGGAGGACACTGTGGATGGCTATCACCATGTCCAAACAATAAATACACAAATGAAGGGATTTTAAGTCAAATTTCTCCCTCAAATAAGCACTGATTTTTAAAACCATAAGAAACAACACATTTATAATAAATGAATATACTGAAAATAGCCTTCCCTCCCCTTTTGTGAGGAAATTCAGTGTTCAGACAATCAAGGGAAGTAAAGAAAATTAACACAAGGCAAGTTTGGATATTTTTAATAGGACAGCAATTAGAGAAAAGAAGAAATCACTATCCAGTGGGAATCAAAAGAAATAGGAGAACTATTTTGGGGTCAATTCTGTAATAGAAAAAAAAAAGATTCTGAATCTCCTACAAGTTATTCCTGATTATCCATGCCAAAGAAAGAGTACAGGGGTTTGGATAATAGGAAGCAAGAACAATTATAAAAATCATTACACTTTGATATACATTTCTTCTTAAGAAAAAATTTTACACTAAATTTGTTTTACTACAATAGGATCAAATAGTGTGCTATTTAAGGTTCCTTAAAAATAAGCATAAAGTTTCAGATAAAAAATATAAGAGGGCTAATATCAATAATCTGTTATTAAAGGAAATACCCTTTGGGAAAAAGGAAACTAATCCAGAGAAAAAATCTGGAAAACATGAATAAACAATGAAAAAATAAAATGAAAAACAGTATATAAATTGTATTAAGAAAAAAAATTGTGTTAATAATAATTATCTAATGTGATAAGTTTTTTAAAAGACCTAAAGTAGGGACAACTCTGTAATCACAGGAAGAGAGGTAATAAAAATTACTTTATAGCTCTAGAGAACAGTAGAAATACTGAATAACTACAGACTTTAAGATATTACATATAATACATATATATACACATACACAAAAAATATATATATAGTTGTTCACTGAATTACATGAGGATTAATCCACACATAACTTATAGTCAGTCCTTCATATCTCAGGTTCCTGGCATTCATGGATCCAACCACTGCAGACCTGATAGTACTGTAGTATTTACTACTGAAATATATATGCGTGCAAATGAACCAAATTTGTTGCTGTTCAATGGTTAAGTACAGTTTCAGAGTTACCAATGAAAAAAACAGACTCTATATCTTCCAAACTAGTGGAAAGTACAAAACAAGTCAAAAGGAAAAGCTCAACAACTCATACCAAAAAAAAGGGGTGGGAGAGAGAGAGAAGAGACAAACAGTAAATGTGGGAGTGCACACAAAAAATGCTCAAAATAAACACAAATCTATTAATACTCATAATAAATCTAAGGAAGCCAAACTCCCTATTTAAAAGAAAAATCTGATTTAAAAAAAATCCAACACAATGTTTTTCAAAGGAAATGCCTCAAAAGCATAAGGACAAAAAAAGTCTGCAAGTAAAAAGATAAAACAAGATATATTAGTCTACAAAACAAAGCTGACATAGCTATATATTTATATCAGAGATAAGATAACTTAAGCAGAAATAGCGAAATGACATGTAATGATACATAAAGATTGATTTAAAAATTATAGAGCAAAGTGTAACAACTTAAAACATGTACTTTAAAGTAGTTTCAAAAATCCACAAACTAAAACATTATCAGTGGGAAAGCATAATTATCTCACTACTAATACAGAAAGCTATCAATAATAAAACACTTAGCAAAGATATAAAATTCAACAACATAAGAATCAAATTTGAGTTAATATGTACATATAGAAAACTGTCATCATGAACTAGAGACCTTTCAAATACACAGAGAATGGCTACAAAAACTGATCATAACTATGTTTCAAAACTACTTTTAATTTAAAACAATTAGTATCATAAATACTATGCATCATAAGGCATATCATAAATACATAGTACCCATAGTCTATGATCATAAAGCAAAAGTGAAAGTGTTAGTTGCTCAGTTGCATCCTGACTCTGTGATCCCCATGGACTGTAGCCCACTAGGCTCCTCTGTCTATGGGATTCTCCAGGCAAGAATACTGGAGTGGGTTGCCATTCCCTTCTTCAGGGGATCTTCCCAACCAGGGATGGGACCTGGGTCTCCTGCATTGCAAGCCAGATTCTTTACTGTCTGACAATGCAAGTTCACAATAATTAATAAAAAACAAATGGGAGGTGTGCATTGGGAAATTTTAAAACACACTTTTAAATAATATGTAAAAGTAATCCCTATAGAAATCAGAAAATACTTAAATAGGAATAATGAAGACATATGAATGTAAAAATTTGTGAGATTTAGCTAAACAGTATACATGGTAAAATTTAGTTTTAAAATTGTGTATTAAAAAGAAAGCCTGAAAATTAATGAGCTAAGTTTGTAAATTTAAGTTGTAAATTCAAACTAAGAATTTACAAAAAGAACACCCAAAAAAAGAAAAATGGAAGAAAAAAATAAATAGAAATTAATAAAACAAAAATAATAGGAAAGATGAATGGAAACAAAAGTTGGTTCTTTCGAAAACACTAAAAATAGCACATACATCTGCAATAAATTAATAAGGCATGATAACAATATTAAGAAATACAGTTAGAGCAGAAATGTAAAAAGAGAGATTATAAACAGCTTTATGGTAATAATTTTGAAAACTAAGACAAAATGGGCAATTCTCTAAAAAATACAACCAAAATTGACTCAAAATAACATTAAACATAAGAGTGCTATAATCTTTAAAGATACTCAATGAAACTTTTAAATTTTCTCACAAAAGAAAATGCCTATATGGTGTTATAAAAAGCTGAATCAAACGCTGAAGGAAGAGGTCAACCCAGTGTTACAGAACCATTTCAGCAAAGAGCAGAGGAATGCTCCCAGGTGGGGCATGAGACCGGCACTCCCTTATTAACCAAACTCACGCAAGAGCAGGAGAAGGGAGGAACGCTGTGAGGCCTGTCTCACAAACACTGACGCAAACCTTCTGCGTAAAATAATAGCAGATAAAAGCAACCAGTGAATGAACAATATAAAATACAACATTCGATTTATCCCCAATTTATCCAAGAGTGCTTTAACATCAAAAACACCTATTAATATAATACAAGGAGCAGTCCTATAAGATCATGCAAATAGGTACAGAAAATAAAAGGTCAATGATATTTAATACTCATTCAAGATTTAGAAGCAAAACACCAAATAAATGGCAACTGAGTAGAACTTTCTTATTCTGATAAAGGATATCAAAGAATACAATAAACAGCATAAGTAGTGATAAAATACTAAAATAAGTTCCTTTAAAATTGGAAACAAGTCAAAAAAGTCACCACCTCTGGCAATATTTGAAGGGGGTCCAAGTAAGACAAAAATAAAGAAAAAGACAAAGATCCTATATGGCTTAGAAAAGAAGAAATAAACTACCATTATTAAACTATTATGTGATCATCTTTTTAGAAAACCAAAATAATCTGCAAGCAAATTTTTATAATTAATAATAATTCAGAAGGTCATCAGTCATTTTATATATCAACTGCCCTCCAATTCATAGACAAAAAAACCATTTATAGAAGCAACAAAAAATTTTAAACAAAAGTTACATAATAACTTACAAAATTTACAAAAATATTAAACACCCAAAGAAATAGAGGGTTCAGGATGGGGAACACATGTATACCTGTGGTGGATTCATTTTGATGTTTGGCAAAGCTAATACAATTATGTGGAGTTTGAAAATAAAATAAAATTAATTAAAATTAAAAAAAAAAAAAGAAAGATATTAATTAGTCATACACCTTTCCATAGTCACACTTGAAAATACAAAAATCTCCATAGCCAGACTTCTCTCAAACTTGAAGTACAGATTCAGTGAAATGTCAATCAAAATGAAAAAAAGACTTGAGAAATTTCACAAGCTGATTCTAAAACTGAACGGAAGAGCAAAGGGTTAAGAGGAGCAAAGCTGCTCTTAATGAACAACAACACGGAAGGGAAACTTGAATACCTGGTATCAAAACATACAGAAAGTGACAAAATGAGTTTGTGATTGAGGTAGAAATAAGGATAAATCAATCATCAGAACAGTTTTCTGAATGTTGAGCTTTAAGCCAACTTTTTCACTTCCCTCTTTCACTTTCATCAAGAGACTCTTTAGTTCTTCACTTTCTGTCCTAAGGGTGGTGTCATTTGCATATCTGAGGTTAGTGACATTTCTCTCAGCAATCTTGATTCCAGCTTGTGCTTCATCCAGCCCAGCGTTTCTCATGCTGTACTCTGCATAGAAGTTAAATAAGCAGGGTGACAATATTCACCCTTGTATTTTATTTTGGGTATAAGCCTTTTATTTTGGGTAATCCCATTCGTGTTCTATTTTAGAGCCATAGCATTCACCCTCTATTCTGAAGACCTTCCCTGAGCTAACCTGCAAGGTGTCCCATCTGCTGCTTCATACTTCAACTAGAGTCAGAACCAGCAAGAAATCTGAGTACTATCCTTAATATAACCACTGAACCAAACGGGCCTTATAAAATTCACCCCTTATTGTTCCTTGTCCATCCTACATTAGTCAGTGAATGTCAAAGATCTGTGGGGGTAGGAACAAAAAGGCAATTGAAAATTTCAAAAGAATTAAACACAAACCACCAAAGGTAAATGCTAGCCCTTGAGCTGACCCCGTCTAAACCCAGCAAAGCTCTCCAACAGGCCTCATCTTCTGTTGGTTCTGCTGACTCTAGTCAAAACTGGAAATAGATGGATAAACCTTATAATATGTTTCTCTCTTTCAAAAAAATGTTTCACCACTCTTCTTCAGTATTTAAGAATTTTAAGGCCAGTGGTCTCCAAGAGTCATTAAGGTGTAAGTTACCCAGGGTATTCCTAGAGAGCTTTAGAATGCTCCTTCTAGAGGGGGTAAGAAAAGCTTTCAAAACTTTGCTACAGTTTAGGTATCACTTTAGTTTGTGAAAAATCTCAATACATTTTTTCATGTGTAATTTTAAATTTTTTAAAGAATCTGTGCATCATCTTAGCATCATATTAGATTTCTGATGATTACAAGTTCCCAGAATTAATTCTATGAAAGCCATTGATCTAGTAAAATAAATTAAAATTAATATTCAGACTAATGAAACAAAATCCAAAAACCAAATTCTGTATTCATGCAAACCTCTTTGTTAATGAGTTCTTTTATTTCTACTTACAGTGCTTTGTGAATGTCCTGTTTTAACAAAACATATTTACATCTTCATTGATTCTTTTCCTCCAATATTTCCAAATTTTGAAACATATGTTCATAAATATTTTAGCCTATTTCAACTGATACAATCTAATAGAATGTAATTGTCTCCTTACTGTGACTAAACAGCAAGAGGATGTTTATGAACTGGGCATAAACATGAAGTGACTAAAATGACAGTTTTATGCCAATTTCATACAAAACAAAACAAAAGATTGGAAAATTTTCAGTGAATTGGAACAAGTACAATGAATCAATTTAAATTATTTAGACATCCTCTCTAAAATATGTTCTTCCACTCCCATAAAATGTTTTCTCAAGGTTTCAGACTTAAATTATCCAGATAACCCTCACTATGTTCATTTGACCTTAAGAATCCCTGTCCTTTTATATGTCATGAAGATAAGCCTCACAATCCACTGAAGAAGGTATAATCATCATCATTTTGTAAGAGAAAAGAAAGGCACAAGAGGTTAAGTAACATACATGAGGTTACTTAAGTCTGCAAAGAACTGGAGGACCTGACCTAAACTCCTTTACTATCACCCTACTCTGACTTTTTAAAATACATATGTATCTTATGAAAGTTAGGACATCATAGACCATGAACTGGGTGAAAAATCTAGACTTAGAACTTAAAATTTGATTAAGAATTTCCATTTATTTGACTCCTTGGAATCTAACTAGCCACACATTCAAAAAGCCTTACCCTCAATGCCCTGAAATAATGGAACTCAATTAAAATTCTACTATAGCTCTCAAAATCCTCTTCAGATGCAACTAGAATACCAAATCCAGATAATCTGCTATTTTGAGAAAAAGAATCAGAGTCCAACAAAGTATACTAAAAATGAAGGCTAAAGAAAGTGCTCTGAAAAGGAATTGGGATTTCTACAAATGAACAAATCTGTCAAAGAAATGTCTTTGATCACAAGGGCATCACTCTGGTTTTAGTGAAAGTTTAACTATAACTACAAGTTTAGGGAGAGTCCCCTTCTCCCTTGAGTAAAAATTAGCTGATCTAAACAACCAAAAGTCAACTCCAAAGAACAACAGCAAAGCTCTTTAAAAAAAAAGAGCGTATTTCTACTACAGTCACAAACTCCTTCAGTAATCAATTATATGTTAAATGTTTAGTCAGTGTATAAAGAACACAATGTTAATAACAGCTGGCATGGATTCATTTAAATGTCATTAAAGAGATCTAAAGGGGCAGGTGACCACAAAGGGTATGTATGTGTTGGATGGGAGGACAGAGAAACCTGGCCTGGCTCAATGAAGAGGGGTGGAATACAGGTCAAACCCTCATACAGACAGATGGACAGAGGTAAGCATTTTACAAAGAAAACAAACTAAGAAGTCAGCAAACTTGCATTTATGAAACATACACCAGTTCTGATAAAGTGTAGGTCACAATTTGGCCTTCCATGATTCTCTCATAATCATATCCCACTGCAAGAAATCTGAATTATCAATACATGACTCCAACCTCATTTTTTAAAAATCTAGCATGGGCTTCCCTGGTAGCTCAGTGGTGAAGAACAGACAATTTTATTCTAAAAAAAATAAAACAGATAATAAGTATTTTAGACTTTACTGACTATACAATGTCTTTGCAATGACTCATTCTGCCTTTAGAGTATAAAAACGGTCATAGAAAACACTTTAAAAATAGGCATGGCTGTGTTTCATAAGGCCTTATAAAAACAGAGATCTAGATTTGGCCCAGGGGTCATAGTTCATCAATCTCTCTGTTTTAAATTATTAAATTATGATGACTTTTAACTGAGGTAGTTGACTTATTCCTAGATAAGTTCATACTCTTTTTATGCTCCCACCCAAGTCTAGGAAGTGCTTATTTCCTGTTGTAGAATACAGAAGGCGAACTAATTTGAAGTCAAATTAAACTCTAAGGGAAGTCTACAGCCTGGGGAAACTGACCTGCTATTAAGGCTTCTGAGTTCCTGACTAGTTCAGGGATTAAGAATCAGAAAGAAATATTCTATCTTACTGAAAAGAAGACAGAAATGGGGAAAATAAGATTTCTTAAATTTATGTATCAAATACAAACTAGGCCATTTATATATTTTTCATGTACTGTACAAAGCCATATGAGGCAGATGTTATTCCTATTTTCAGGTGAGAAAACTGAGGATCAAAAATAATAATAAAATAATAATAATAATAACTTCAGCCCAAGAATGTGAAAACTGAAACTTACATAACCAAGTCAATGCTCTTTCCAATGAACTATACTGTCTTGCTAAAAAATTCAATCATTTTCTCTCATTTCCCTGAGTACTTTAAAAATAAAAACAGCAGTCTAACTTTTATCAAGATGATTTTTTACAGATTTCAAAGATGCAGAGAAATTAAAACTTAATTGTACAAAAATCAAGATTTAAATTAAAATTAGGTTCTCATACTTGCCAGCCAACAAAAGTCTAAAAGATCCCACAAACATGAGTGGCTTTTAATTTTGGGAAGATAGTCAGTCTGGGACAAAAAGGGGGGAGGAAGTTAAGTTGCCAATTAATTGATGCTTGATCATTAGGTATCAACTTGTATTTCTGGAACCTTTAAACTCCTTCTGAAATATACACACACACTTCCATGACTTCTTAAAAAGAGCACACTGAAGAGGTTAAATTGAACAATAAGTCATACTGTCCCATACGTGGGCATACAGGCACTAATTATAAGGGCTTAAATTCCATGCAGAGATAATTCCAATGTCCACACCTTCACTGAAGTTTAGGTGACCTACACTGGCTCATCCAGACTCCGTCTCAGCTAGATGGACACTGTCTCATCACTGCCACCTGTTCACGGCAAAACCCATCTTTGCTTTGCTCCTTAGTTCCTTCCTCTGAGGGTCTGTCCCATCTGATCTCTTCAACAGCTGCTAAATGCCACTGCCCTTTTTCAAACCTCTTCCTTTCTCTACTTCCATTTGATTTTTGTCCTTATATGTTCCCTTCTGCCCTAATATTTCTAAGTTTTTTAAAAAATGTTGGTCTTTCATACATAAGATCAAATCAAGCAGAAGATACTTATCGTTCATTCTTTCTGGAAAAACAAGAACCACAGTGGCAGTGTGCATAATGTAATCTTCAATTTTCAGTTCTTCTCAGATTTCACTGCTGCTGGACGAGGTATGTTCTTCATTGTGAAAGATCTTTTATGGCTTGAAGACAAATGGGAGCTGGGCAAGGTATGTTGGACAGAGTTAATACTCTAAAACTTCCAGCTTCCTAAATTTTAAGCTTTCTAATTTATAAAATATTTTTCCCAATCAAAAAAATAAGCCCATTTCCAATTTTCAAATTCTATGAACCTATCAAAAATCTTCTGTATCGAAATTTATTTCTTGATCTTGCATTCTGGTCATGAAAAGAAGCTGGTTTCAATAGAGAAAGATAATAAAGTAAATGAAGACATTTGGAGGGATTCAGAATGGACTTAATTATTTTCAAGAACTCCAGAGACTAACAGAACAGTTCATTTTCCTTTAAAGCTTGAAGCTTTCCTTTTCCTTTATGACAAATATAACATTAATCCCAACCTCATGTTTATGAGCTATGATTAGCATCATCTTTGGCTCACAGGGAAGACTGGCGTGCTACAGTCCATGGGGTTGCAAAGAGTCGGACATAACTGAATGTCTGAACTGAACTGAACTTGGCTCACAGACCAAGAGAGGGAGAGACTCTTCAGAATAAGCAGGAATGAGTTAGAAGGGAGGGGACACAGTATTAAGGAGGGTACTGCACATCTGGATAGAATAAGCTAAGTTCAAGTTAACTCAGCAAAAGTGAGAAGAAAAGAAAAAGCAAAGATTATGCTATTCTGATCCTCCTGAATGGGAGAAAGGAAGAAACAGGAGATAGCTGCAAGACATCAGGCTAATTATCTAAGCCCTCTGAGATGCCAATTCTTCGCATGTAAAATGTGAACAATACCATTAGCCTCCTCGAGGTATTATGAGAGGATGAAATGAGTTATTGCCTGCACATCACTCAGCAGAGGACATGACACATTGTAGGATTTAACCAAGGTCAGCTACTTTGACTGTAACGGCACAAGTTCCTTCCTACACAAACACTGCGAAGCCAGGACCTTCATCTAGCCATCACTCAACAGTACTTATTGAGCAGCTGTTATGTCCTGGGCACCATACCAAATACTGGTGGTACATGAGTTAACCACACATTCCTGCACTGCTGGAGCTTTCAAGCAGCAACCAGGTCAGGTCAAGAACCACGTAAGTGAGAAAGTAAAGAGACAGAGTGTATCTGGCAGGCTGCAGGGCTGGGTGAGCCCCCCATGCCCCTGCTAGACACTATATAATCCCTGGATTGGAACTCATGATAAGCTCCAATCAAGGTGTACTTAAATGATGAAACACTAAGTACATAGTCTATATTCAATAAATAGCTATTTCTTATGTAAACCGTTTAATAATATAAATAACTTGTTTCCTCAATCTGTTTTGTTGACTAAAGCACTCTACAATCCAATGGAATATTAAGCAGTCCTTTATTATTATGATCATCAAAATCATGTCTCTGTCAAGTATCTGGGTTTTAGAAGATATTTCTTTTTCTTGACTTGAGTATACAGAAGGAAGAAAGTAAAAATTAATCACCTGAATGTTTATGCTAAGCAGACTGTTTCAGCTTCATTTTCCTCTGGTGCATTTATTCACCAAGTATTTAATATATGCCCACTATATACCAGCACTGCAGTAGATGCGTGCACACTAACAATTCTGTCTATCCAAGTAAAAAATGTTCAAGTTTAGAAAGTGCTTTCACATATTCTCAGAGGCTTCCCTACTGGCTCAAATGGTAAAGAATCTGCCTGTAATGCAGAACACCCAGGTTTGATCTCGGGGTCAGGAAGATCCCCTGGAGAAGGGAATGGCTACCCACTGCAGTAGCCATTCTGGAGAATGCCTGGAGAATCCCATGGACAGAGGAGCCTGGCTGGCTACAGTCCATAGGGTTGCAAAGAGCAACTGAGCAACTAACACACTTTCACATATTCTCTTATTGAGTTCCCAAAACAGCACTGTGAAAAAGTATCATCCCTTTTCTAGATGAAGAAACTGATACTGGGAAGAGATGTACACAAAGTTACACAATGAGCAAGCTCCAAAGCAGAATCCCAAACCTAGACCTTCTCCGTCGAAGTCCATCATCCTAACTACTACACCTCAAAGCCTGTGCAGTGATTCATCTACACCATACATAGTGAATTCCGACTTAACATCTCTGTACCAGCAAAAAATAATAAAACATTTGCTCATAAAATTCATATACTTTTTTTCACAGTATTGAGGGAAAATGACCATTTATCTCTCTCTTTAACATCATGATACTCACCTGAGATTGTACAAAAAACATACTGCCAGAACTCTTTTAATCCCCAGAACTACATACTGCATAGCATACTGCACTTCTGTACCCCATAAAGAACTGACTTAGAGAAGAACCAACCAATTCTATTTCTGCTCATTTAGGCTCTCCAAAGTAGTTTTACTGTTTATTCACAAATTGGTCTGATGAAATTTACAGATTAGTTTTAAGTTTGAATATATAACTGATTCACTTTTCTGTATACCTGAAACTAACACAACATTGCAAATCAACCATACTTCAATAAAAATTTCTTTTAAAAATACCTTTGATCAAGAATGATGAAACTATAAAACTCTTGGAGGAAAACACTGGCAGAATACTCAATAATATAAATCAAAGCAAAATCCTCTATGACCCACCTCCTAAGAGTAATGGAAATAAAAACAAATGTAAGCAAGTGGGACCTGATTATACTTAAACGCTTTTGCACAGCAAAGGAAACTATAAGCAAGGTGAAAAGACAACCCTCAGAATGGGAGAAAATAATAGCAAATGAAACAACTGACAAAGGATTAATTTCCGAAATATACAAGCAGCTCATACAACTCAATACCAGAAAAACAACCCAGTCAAAAAGTGGGAAAAAGACCCAAACAGACATTTCTCCAAAGAAGACATACAGATGGCTAATAAACACATGAAAAGATGCTCAACATCACTCATTATTAGAGAAATGCAAATCAAAACTGCAATGAGGTATCACCTCCCACCGGTCAGAATGGCCATCATCAAAAAGTCTACAAACAATAAAAGCTGGAAAGGGTGTGGAGAAAAGGGAACACTCTTGCACTGTTGGTGGGAATGTAAATTGATACAGCCACTATGGAAGATGGTATGGAGATTCCTTAAAAAACTAGAAATAAAACCACAATATGACCCAGCAATCCCATTCCTACACATATACCATGAGGAAACCAAAATTGAAAGACATGTATCCCATTGTTCATTGCAGCACTATTTACAACAGCTAGAACATGGAAGCAACTTAGATGTCCATCAACAGATGAATGGATAAAGAAGTTGTGGCACATATACACAATGGAATATTACTCAGCCATAAAAAGGAAAGCATTTGAGTCAGTTCTAATGAGGTGGATGAAACTAAAACCTATTATACCAAGTGAACTAAGTCAGAAAGAGAAAGATAAATATCCTATTCTAAGGCATATATACAGAATCTAGAAAAATGGTACCAAAGAATTTATTTACAGGGCAACAATGGAGAAACAGACATAGAGAATAGACTTATGGACATGGGGAGAGTAACATGGAAACTTACATTACCATATGTCAAATAGCCAACGGGAATTTGCTGTATGGCTCAGGACACTCAAACAGAGGCTCTGTATCAACCTAGAGGGGTGGGGTGGGAGGGAGATGGGAGGGAGGTTCAAAAGGGAGGGGATATATGTATACCTATGGCTGATTCATGTTGAGGTTTGACAGAAAACAAAATCCTATAAAGCAATTATCTTTCAATAAAAAATAAATTAATTAAAAAAAAGAATTATGAGAACCAGGACCATTTCTGATCTTTTGACAAACGTAATCTAACTCACTGTGAAATAGGACAAATCAATGAAATTTTTCAAATAAACCTCATTAGAGAGGGTAACAGAGGAAAAAAAAGACAAATGGTAGTAAATTAGGAACACCTTTCTCCTGGAGATGATAGCAATGCCAGAGTCAACACATTCATACCAAGAAAAAAAAATGTGGGGAAATACCAGATACATCTAAATGGGAAAAAAAAAGGAGAGTGTCTAAAATCTCTGATATATCTGACACTTAAAACAATCTTCTACTCTACCACAGTATCCCAGGGTATTCAGAACCATGATGGACATGTTGTAGGGTCAGTTCCCCTCAAGACTGGAAACTCTGGAGGTACCTGGGAAGGGAACTGACATTTCCCAGGTGCCTACCATATCCAAATCCCAAGTTAGGCATTCCACATTTATGACCTCCCTGAATCCTTCCAAAACCCTGTCTTAATATATAATACTATCTTCCTTTCACAGGTGAGGAAACAGGGTCTCACAGAGATCAGATAAGGAAATGATCAATAAACCTGCCCTAAGTCAATGACTATAGTGTAACACAGAGAAGATGCTTGCAAACATCCAACTCTCAAACCTGTTTCTATTCACTGTACCATAATCGTGATTACATAAGCCTTCTCATGCATTGATTTCTAATTAGGAGAATTATCTCAAGAGACCTGTAAAGCATTTTATTCTGTAAGAAACCACACCTGTGTAACTGGGTCATGCCAAGCTTCTGAAACTTAAGTTCCAAAGAGCAGAGGAGCTTCTCCTTATGATGATGGCTACAGATACCAGGAGAGCTATGCTGTCATGACCCAGATGCAATGGAAAGAAACCACTGGAGAGTTAAAGAAGACAGCAAAGAGATAGGTCAGGACTTAAAGATTTGGATGCTGATTTCAAGTTAAGTTCATTTTTCTTTTTTTTTTTTTTGGCACATGGCATGCAGAACTTCTCACGCCCACTGCATTGGAAGCGTGGAATCCTAACCACTGGATCACAGGAGAAGTCCAGTTCAAATGTATTTTTAACTTTCAACTACACAATCACAATCTCCATCCCTGAGTGAAGGGGACAGCCTCATACTTACAATAGAATATGGCGCAGCACTGTGCTACAGGGATCCACAGGGAGCTCGGGGACTTAGGAGAGACAGAAACAACCCAGTTTGGAGGACAAGAAACGACTGTAGCACTCCTTATAGGAATCTATCCCACAACAACACTCACATGTGTGCACAAAATACATCAAGGTATTAACTAGGAGAAAAATTGGAAATAATCAAATATCCATCAATTGAGGAAAAATAACAAATTATAATATCTATACTAAGGAGCTATTTAAAAAGATGATACATGGGCATAGAATGACATTAAATGGCTTTAATTATCATACTATATATTAACTGAAAAAAGGAACATGAAGACCAAAAAAATGTGGTCCTCTGTCTACTTTTATATATGTAAATTTATTCAGATAATTCTAAGCATACATATGAACCAAACAGTCTCAGAACTGGAGAAATGATTTTCCCAAAGTCATGGAAGCAACTATGGGCTAGCCATTCATTAAACTGAAAATATTACAAAATTAATATTTGGTGATGAGTCACCAAGTACACACAGTGCAAAAAAGCACACACACTCCTCAGTAATTTTAGCACTCAATTATTTTGAGTTGCTAAGTTATTCTTTGAAATAAATATATATGTGTGTGTACATGTGTGTATATATATATATATAGGCTTCCCCGGGTAGCTTAACTGGTAAAGAATCCGCCTACAATTCAGGAGACCCCAGTTCGATTCCTGGATCAGGAAGTTCCCTTGGAGAAGGGATAGGCTTCCCACCCCAGTATTCTTGGGCTTCCCTGGTGGCTCAGACAGTAAAGAATCCACCCGCAATGTGCAAGACCTGGGTTCAATCCCTGGGTTGGGAAGATCCCCTGGAGGAGGGCATGGCAACCCATTCCAGTAGTCTTGCCTGGAGAGTCCTCATGGACAGAGGAGCCTGTGGACTACAGTCCAAGGAATCGCAGAGTCAGACATGACTGAGCGACTAAGCAGAGCACATATATTTGGAGTTCCCAGGTGGCTTGCTGCTGCCGCTAAGTTGCTTCAGTCGTGTCTGACTCTGTGCAACCCCATAGACAGCAGCCCACCAGGCTCGTCTGTTCCTGGGATTCTCCAGGCAAGAACACTGGAGTGGGTTGCCATTTCCTTCTCCAATGCATGAAAGTGGAAATTGAAAGTGAAGTCGCTCAGTCATGTCCGACTCTTAGCCATCCCATGGACTGTAGCCTACCAGGCTCCTCTGTCCATGGGATTTTCCAGGCAAGAGTACTGGAGTGGGGTGCCATCGCCTTCTCCAATCCCAGGTGGCTTAGTGGTAAAGAATTAGCCTACCAATGCACGAGACACAGGAGACACAGTTTCAACCCCTGGATAGGAAAGATCCCCTGGGGTAGGAAATGGCAACCCACTCCAGTATTCTTGCCTAGAGAATTCCATGGACAGAGGAGCCTGGCGGGCTGCAGTCCATGGGGTTGCAAAGAGTGAGACATAACTCAGTCGGACATGACTGAGCACGCACATGTACAACTTTAATAATTTCAGGGTAAAGTACTTTTGAAGATTTTTTTCACATGATCTTTGTTCGGGTTTCCCTGTTTATAAGCATTCATAAATACTTCCTACACAAATAAGATAGTTCTATTCGAATCTTCAGAATAAAGAAGACAATGCATGCAATAAGACAGAAAATAATAGGATGAAAACAGAGAATTCTTTAATGCTATTGACCTAAACCTGATTTGATGCTAAAAGCTTTTCCAGGCAAAAAAAGGAATAAGGATGGAAATTTTTCTTTTAGATATTGAATTAAAGGAAAATTATTTTACGAGCTGGAAGAGTCTTTAAAAGATCACCTAATAAGACTTTTACTTCCAGAAGAAGAAACTGAGGCTCTTCATAAAAAGATCACTCATAGCTAATGATTACCAATAGGAGAACATAGCTGGGAAAGTCTAAAAGTATCTTCAATGTCCACTACCTCCTCTGGTACCCATACAGCAACACTTAAACCTAGTTACTGAAGAAAACTACTTTAATTTAGGCTTAATTATCCAAAAAGTCTATCTCTAGGGGTAGAGATTACCGTTCAAATCTCCTTTTCCAAATGTAAACAGAGCCTAAAATATTTATTTCACTCTTTTCAACGATTTAAACAAGAAGACAGAATGTTTTTAATTTTCATATATTTTATGGCAATATAGTTATCATGAGACAGAAAATAGAGCATGCTATAATCCAAACTGATTCAGAAATTCAAAGAAAATTTAAAATCCAAAGTCCCTGGTTTCTAAAATGAAATAGCAAAAAGCTTTACTGAAAATTGAAACTACTTTATCAGAGCAGTACTTTCATTAACTGAAATCACTTTATTATAACCCAACATCCATTATTAGTAACTTTCAGATTTCTGGGATAATCAATGGGGGAGGGGCAATAAGAGAAACTGAACCTTTGAAATGCAATTTAAAAGAAAAATTCTGCTTTCAAAACTGTACAACAATTTTTCCCAAAGTGTGTTCCACCAGCCATGGGATGCTAAAAGATACCATGAAAAAGAATAAGGCAGGAAGAGAATTTTTTTAAAAATGTGACAGTGTGGTCTCCTTGAAGCCTTGAATAGGCTGATAGTTTTGTGATTCTCTAAGAAGGAGCTATGACATAAAGTATGGAGGAAAGCATGGTAACCCACTCTAGTATTCCTGCCTGGAGAATCCCATGGACAGAAAAGCCTGGTGGGCCACAGTTGAGATACAACTGTCACAGAGTTGGGCACGACTGTTGGCACCTCATGCGAAGAGCTGACTGATTGGAAAAGACTCTGATGCTGGGAGGGATTGGGGGCAGGAGGAGAAGGGGACGACAGAGGATGAGATGGCTGGATGGCATCACTGACTCGATGGAAGTGAGTCTCAGTGAACTCCAGGAGTTGGTGACGGACAGGGAGGCCTGGCGTGCTGCGATTCATGGGGTCGCAAAGAGTCGGACACGACTGAGTGACTGAACTGAACTGAAGCAACTGAGCATGCACGCATGCAAACATATTTAACCACAGGGCCATTTGTTCACAGTATTCCCCAAAGAATTAATATCCAGTAAAACACACCTTTGGAATCTGCCAGCACATCTTGTCATTGGCCTCTAGACCATACAAAGTCCTTGCTCACTAGTGTTCTAAGAAGAGCTATGGAAAGGGATAATGATTAGGTCGTAGCTTGGCCTTATCATCCTCTCTTACCTTGGCAGAGAAAAACAAACTGAAGATGACTAATTTCAGGCAATGAAAATGACCCCTCCATAATGTACTAAAACACAAACCACATTATTTATGAGCATACAATCTACATGTTATAAAGCTCAAACCACTGCATTTATTATTCTCACACTTTACTACATGATATTCTGTTAGACCTCTTGCTAATCCAAAAACTTACATTCATTACTCCAAAACATAAATGTTATTTTAGGTTGGAGGTATGGAGTTGAGATTTGTGACATGGTTCACCAATGTGTATCCCATGGAATACTAGTTTAATACCTGTTAACAGGTGTTGCTTGTCAAAACATAAACGTATTTTTAAAAGATAATCTACATAATAAAAGGGGACCCCGATATGACAAAAGTTCAGATAACAGACTAAATAGAATACAAAGGTATGTGAATTGCTGGCTGCACTTGTTTTAAAGTATTTTCTTAACCTGTCACCAAACCTGTTCTGAATTCACAGGCCAGACCTTTTTGACAAAAATTTAACAATAATTTATAAACATGAGGGGTAACATGTGGATGATAAAAATCAGGATACATCTCAGCAATTAAGGCTGAGAAGCTCTCAAATTTATCCCATATGTTAGAGAGCTTAAAGGTCATGTAAGAGGAGATTAAACGAAGGACAACATGTTCAAAGCAAGTGTTTGATGTCTAAATTATTAAGGGTGGGCTGTTACAACTCAGTTATACTTACAGAGCTGTCAGTAAATCTGCTACAGGAAAGACCCATTAAAGACTGATGGCCTAATCCGCTCTACTCTGGACATAAAATGTACATCTAGTAAAAGGCCAAAATGTTGCTTGAAAAGAATTCTACATTCAAGTTACTCCTGGATCACCTCTTAATTTACCCGGATCTTATGGCCCTAACTCTGCCTCTGGTTCCCCATCTGTTAAATATGAGCATCTTCACAGAAATTTTTCAAGGACTAGTCAATAAAATAACATTAACAAAGAAAAACTAACAATGTTACAGGTTTATTCGTCTCAAATTGAGAACCTGAATTTACTTTGCAATGGCAAAAATTTACTATGCAATGGCAGTCAGTTCTAAACTCAGTTAAAAGCATTAACAGAAACACTGTTTTCTAAGGAGGATTAAAAACAGACAGAAGACAGCTTATCAGAAAGGGCCTACTCTAAAGACCGAGTCTTCCACTCATACAGAGCACAGGCGCTGGGAGCCAGACCACTGTGGATCCAGTCACAAGCCGGATCCACCCATAAGCCGTAGGCTCCCTGCTCAAGTGTGTTGTGTCTGGGTTTCTGCTGTTGTAAGGTGACTGGCTACCCTAAGGACTAAACGAATTAATACAGGTAACACCCTATAAGTCCTGCTTTTGCATGGTAAATGTTAGGTATTTTTATTATCACTGACATGACAGCGTCCCATATAAAAACTTTCTCTTTATAGGAACAAAACAAAGTTTTGCTGCTTCTCGAGTAAAAAGTGCTGCTTGTCCTTAACATCAGAAACAGATAACTGAGTATATTTCATTTTCATTATGATTTACAGGATGTTCAAGATCACATGCAAAGCACAAACAGAGCAATCAACTCTGATTTACAGTCTCCATATTTGGGCTCCTCTTTGTTTTATTCTTGATTCTCTACTTTTATTTGGGTTGGTTTTTTTTTTTTTTTTTTCCTGTAAATCACTTGGAATCCTATGTGCAATACTATGTACAAAATTTACCAAAAAAAAAAAACCTACTAAAATACTTCTTTTTCTAGTAAGAAACCAATGAAACAGAAAATGTTAACCAAATAGGGATATAATGAAAAGAGGGTAAATCCTAGAAGTAAGGACAAGGAATTTGAATATTAAGTAGATGGCAATGCTAGGAATTCTACGAAGAGATTTTTGGGTGAAAGCACACTTAAAATGGCAATTTAGTAACAAAATGATACATATCAACTAGGGAGTCTGAATCTTACAAAAACTATAACCACATTACATCTGAAATGAAACCACATTTAAATTTCTGTTGCTGAAACAGAATCATGATTTAGTTTTGCTAAAAAAAAAATTATTTGATCGTATCAACTCCAACCATATGATGTTATATACAACAAAAGACAAAGACAGCAGAGTCAAGGGCTCCAGAGGAAAAATTACACCTGATAAAAGGAAAGGGTTGAACATAGAAATGCAACGGAAAGAAAGAAAAGGTACACAGAAAATAGTTATAACGATATAAAATCTAAGCAATAGATTTCACAATAAATACTTTAAATAAAGAGCAAAATACAAATAAATAGATTTAAACACCACTTCTGTACACTCCCTGACACAGGGTACAGTTAAGAAGATGCTTAGAATTCAAAGCACCCCTTTCATGAGCAAAAGGAGTTATATATGCCATTCAAGCGAATAACACCTCAAGTATCTGCTCCCTCTCATAAGCCTTGTCATCATTTTGCTGAGATAATGGTAAGGGAAGAACAAATCTCCCCGTGAGCATGTGGAGAGGTGTCTAAAATACCACCATGCTCAAGGCAAACACTCAACACACAAGTGTATACAATATTAAAACCTTTTCTATAAAAAAACTAATTCTCAGAGCTGCTTCAAATTAAACAAAGAAATGAGATGGTTTGGCAAACTACCCAAAGTGCTATCCCAGTTTACAGGGAAAGCTAATAAGCATCATCGGGGACACACTACCCAATGGCCTGGTTGAGGAATCAGGCTATTAGGTGTCTTGAATATCTTCACCTCCTCAAAAGTCAGGTAGAAAACAAAAGAAAAAAGAAGACATTGTTATTTCTCTAATTTTCTATAAAAAGCAGTTTATATGAGAGGTATATAGTTCTGCATGAAACCAAACCACTAACACCATATACTTGTAATTCTAATTAACACCTAAGAACTCTGGAAATCAGGACATATGTTAATAGAACTAAATTATGGGCAGATAGCTACAAAGTTTCTCTCATTCACAATTAATCAATGAATACCTAATTTGTGCCACAGGCAGTGTGGACAGAAAAATTACATAGAGTTCCCCACCCTTAAGGAGCTCCTAGCCATGTAGATTACTTGGTTGAAGCACAGTCACAAAAGGTTATGAAGTTCATGGGGTCACAAAGAGTCAGACACAACTTACCTACTGAACAACAACAACAACAAAAGTGTGTGAGACAAAGAACAAATGAATATCCTGGAGACTTCAGGGGCTAGGCTGGTCAAGTACTCGAACACTTGTTTGATTGCTGATCTGCCAGTAATGCACAAAATACTTATACTCAAGAACCTACAGAGGCTTGGAATCAAACATGTATCCTCAAGTGGCAAGGAATAGTCTTTCAGTTATGAAGAAATCCCTCGGTGGTTACAGAAGAGACGAAGTAACTAAACTAAAAATTTACTCAGGTGACTTTACCTGGGGGCTGTGCGTGTGTGCTAAGTCACTTCAGTCGTGTCCGACTCTGTGCGACCCCATGGACTGTAGCCTGCCAGGTTCCTCTGTCCATTGGATTCTCCAGGCAAGAATACTGGAGTGGGTTGCCATTTCCTTCTCCAGGGGATCTCCCAACCCAGGGATCGAATCCCTGTCTCTAAGTCTCCTGCACTGGCAGGCGGTTCTTCACCACTGAGCCACCTCTAGTCCCCTAATATGACTACACCTCACTGTTTTGCCCCGTGATGCCACTCCTCAGCTCATCAGAGCTCCTCAGGGTAGAGGACCCGAGCACAAGGATTTTCAACTATAAGCATGAGCCACACCAACACTGTATGCAATATAGTTGAAAGAAGGGAGGAGAGTGACTCCCACTGCATGTTCTATTCTGATCCCTCTGCCTGTCTACCTAAATTCAGTGATGACTTAAGCACTTTGATACTTTACATAGAATTCTTCACATTGCCATCTCCTTAATATTCAAATCCCTTGCCTTCACTTCTAGGATTTCCCCTCTTTTCATTATATCCCTACTCTGTTAACATTTTCTGTTGTTTTCTGTTTCATTTTATTTTGTGTATATAAATACATAGGTTTCTTACTTGAAAAAGAAGTATTTTAGAAGGTGGTTTGGGTCTTTTTTGGTAAATTTTGTACATAGAATTGCACATAGGATTCCAAGTGATTTACAGGAAATGCTTCAGCAGCATTTCTGCAAACGGTTCAGAATATTTTATATTTTAATGTCACCTTGTTGTATTTCTGACTTTACAGAAAAGCAGCAGCCTGTAGTTCAAACTTGAACCATAATAAACTTCTCTCTGTTAATCTTGTAAATTTGCACCTCTTCACAGTAGAGTCATGGCAAACTATGTTCCCAGAGAATTTCTTTCAGCTTTGAAGTTTGATAATGTAACTATCCTGATGCGAAGAGCCAACTCATTGTAAAGACCCTGATGCTGGGGAAAATTGAGGGCAGGAGGAGAAGCAGGCGACAGAGGATGCGATGGTTGGATGGCATCACCAACTCAGTGGACAAGTTTGAGCAAACTCCAGGAGGTGGTGAAGGACAGGGAAGCCTGGTGCGCTGCAGTCTATGAGGTTGCAAAGAGTTGGATACAACTTAGCAACTGAACAACAGCAACAACAAATGCAACTATCCTTCATAAGCAAAGCACCTGCCTGCAATGCAGGAGACCCAGGTTCCATCCCTGGGTCAGGAAGATCCCCTGGAGAAGGGAACGGCAACCCACTCCAGTATTCTTGGGTGGAGAATTCCACGAATAGAGGAGCCTGGCAGGCTAAAGTCCATGGGTCACAATGAGTCAGACACGACTGAGCAACTTTCTTTCTTTCGTAAGTAAAGCACTTAAATTTTCCCACACAATGACAGGACACTATATGCTATATACATATATATGCATACAGATGTGGCTTTACATATATAGACAAAGGCAATCTAAATGTGTGGTTTATAGTCAAAGTTAATTCTGTCCTGATTAGTCATATAATAGTGCCATTCTATACTGCACTCCTGACCATCTGTTTCACAGTTAGATGATACCAATCACATAGGAGATCAAATGATAAAGCATATACGAAACAAAGCCCTATTACCTTTCCTGATAAAGCATATGTCCCAGGTAGGATGGAATCTCTGTCTCCATCTTTGTAAATGAAGAGCAGCATAAAAAAAGACATATCATAATTATCATTGATGGAGTAGGTGGCTAATTTAATTCATGAACTGTCATGATGAGCCCCACCCATCCCCTTTCCCCTCTTCTCAAACACTCCTACCTATAACTCCAAGGTCAAATGCTCTGAATACATATTCTCTCAATTCTAACACAGAACAAATTTAACCTCTGGAAGTGGCTCTATAAAACTCCGTCTCAATTCTAATAAATTTAACAAATGTTAAATTCACACCTCAGAACAACATTCACAAAAGTAAGAAGTCTGACTATTCATATAGCAAATTAAAAACTGTATAATAAAGGCTTGAAATTTTATAGCTATAAGGCACTTCTAGACATAAAGATCATCTAGTTTAGCATCTTCATTTCAGAGAATTTAATATGGAGCTGTACAATTTGATCTTGTTGATACAACTTACAAAGTTATAAGTCAAAGTATAACAATACAAAATCCAAAGCACCTTTCAGCTGGTAAATACTACCTTGTTTAAAAATAATCAGAATCATAATCCATTCTTTCTAAAGAACAGCAATACTAAGTAGCCTATCTCTAGCCATTCTGTCCTGAGCTAGAATGGCTCGAGTGCAAGCATTTGTCAACTTACTTCACACAGGAGCAAGGAAAACGAAACTTGTCCTTAAAACTGGCCATGCCCAGCCCAACACCTACCTCAAATGAAGTAAATGTCAGGTCAGTGTAGATTTAGCAGCAAAAATTCCCTGAAGAAGAAATAGCCATGGTAACAGCCACTCCTATCCAAATACTTTTTAAGAGGCACACATACGTATACAAAGAAGTGGTATTTTAAGAACCCACAGTCAGTCTAATTCATGCAGAAAAATCCCCTAAAAGGAACATTTATATTATTACCATGTTGGTTAATATATTTTAACATTTGCATAAACTTACATTGTGTGTTCTCTCTATTCATTCTCATGACTAACTTTAGTAATTTTATAAGGTGACATCTATTTCCAGGAACAAAATCTCATTGTATATAACATTAGGCGAACAGGAAAAAAATTTTAATTTACAATGACCTGTCAAAAAGTTATTGCTTGAAATCAACTGGGTCGTATTAAGAGTTACCAAAATACCATCTGAAGCTCACCATGCCTTCCGAAAAGAAAACAAACACATCTTACTGATGAGCACTCATTTTTGCAATGTAAATGAAGATTGAAAGCAATACTAATTTGGTCTACAACTTAGAATAATATTCATGCACATTACTCTGGAGCCTTTGTTTGGGATCATTATAGATCTAATATATCAGAGGGCAAAATACTATAACCAGAAAAATCTGCAAAGGAAAAAAGCAAAACTGCCAGCTGACCATGCAAAGTAATTCTACAGAAGGTAACAGCAATCTGCATACTTGGACTATTTTGGGTGGGTATATTAACAATCTCGGCTTAGCTTGCAAGATGCTGACAGCTAAAGCACGGTTCTAGTTCTTTTAGGCCCTGAAATCTGATTCCAAATCTGCTACCAACCTTGTACACAACTCTGACTTATATATTTGAGGTGGTGCAATAACACTAACCTACTTTCTCAGAAATAAATATTTGTCAATGTCTTTACATTTCTGGACTTCTCTCACTTTCCCTGACCTGAAGAGCTCTTTCCCCAGTCTCGATCCATAAATACCACCAGCTTTCCTCAGAATTATTCAGAGCTCGGTACTTCATCTATCAACCCACCAGGAAGGTTGTTAAACCTCTGTACTTCTTAAAATATTTCTAATCTCATTGGAGACTTCTCCAAATCACTCTTTCTCATACTCTGCTCCTCCAAATGTGGGCCTGCTCCCAATACTTTCCTCAGGTCGTACTCCTCATTTCTCCTTACCGCTCCATTGATGTAGATACCTGGACCCAATCCTCAGATCCACAGTCTTTGCTCAAAGGAACCCATTAGTTCATCCATCCTATTTTGTAGCTGTTGGACTGAAAAAAAATCAACTCCCTCTCTGTGTCCGGCTAATTCCTTCACTACCTCTCATTTGCTGAGTACCTGAGTGTATAAACCAAGTACTAGGCAAGGCCATTTCTTAGAGGGAAAGAGAAATACATAGGTAAGAAACAGGAACACATGGTGTCTGTATTTAAAAGTTAATTTTATATATTAAAAAACAATACAATTCATCATCTTCTGTCTAACCATCTTGCCCCAGCTTGCCCTCTGCCTGTCTTAACTCTCATCCTTACAAACATTCACGTCTTATCCCTGTTTACATGGACTCCCGCATACCTGCCCGACTCCCATCTCCACATCCACTCTTCAATCCATCTTCTACCCTCCATCAAAGAGGTCTCTCTAACACACAAATTCAACCATGCCTTCCCATGCTCTAACTCCCTTTCCATAACTGGTAAGTTTTCAGAAAAGCATGCAAAGCTCTAAGTCTACAAAACAAAGAAGCCTTCCCAATCTGCCCTCACCTCACCTTGTACCAACAGTACTCCACTACTTTAAGATCTATGAAACACAGCAGGCTTTCCCATTCTTCCCTGTGCCTTCCTGCTATCTCGAACACCAGCAACTTTCTCTACAAACACTTACTAAACCTTCAAAACAGCTAGAGCTTCATCTCTCCCTAGAAGCTTTCCCTAACTTGTATCCAGAACCCAGGGACCCTTTCTCTATACCAATAGTACCCTATGCACACCTCTATCAAACCGCTTCTCTCACTATATTCATAACTGTTGACTTTGGTGCCCATCTCTCCCACTAGAATGCAAGCTGCTTGTTCTAATACATAATTTAGGCAATCAACTTAGTGCCTAACTGAGAGCAGATACTCTCTACAAGAAGATGCCCTACAGGAATAAAGATGCAGACATAAAGAATGACTTGTGGACGCAGCGGGGCAAGGACAGGGTGGTTAAACTGAGACAGCAGTACTGAAAACGTTACAGTGGGTACAACAGATAGCTAGTGGGAAGCTGCTGTGTAACGCCAGGAGCTCAGCCCAGAGCTCTGTGATGACCTAGAGGAGTGGGACTCGGGGTAGGGAGCAGGACGAAGATGCAAGAGGGAGGGGATATACACATGCATACATATATATACACACACACTTATGGCTGATTCACATTATCATACAGAAGAAACTAACACAACATTGTAAAGCAATTATCCTCCAATAAAAAATAAAATAAAAAAAAAGAAGATGCCCTTTTAGCCAAAGCAAACTGGATTATGATTTTGTCAACTAATTGAAAAAGGCAGTTAAGTGGGAAATCATAAAAACCGATACATGTTTCACCATGTTTACATTAAGGCGATGGCACCCCACTCCAATACTCTTGCCTGGAAAATGCCATGGGCGGAGGAGCCTGGTAGGCTGCAGTCCAGGGGGTCGCTGAGGGTCGGACACGACTGAGCGACTTCACTTTCACTTTTCACTTTCATGCACTGGAGAAGGAAATGGAAACCCACTCCAGTGTTTTTGCCTGGAGAATCCCAGGGACAGGGGAGCCTGGTGGGCTGCCGTCTATGGGGTCGCACAGAGTCGGACACGACTGAGCGACTTCACTTTCAATTTTCACTTTCCACTTTCATGCACTGGAGAAGGAAATGGCAACCCACTCCAGTGTTTTTGCCTGGAGAATCCCAGGGACAGGGGAGCTTGGTGGGCTGCGGTCTATGGGGTCACACAGAGTCAGACACGACTGAAGCAACTTAGCAGCAGCAGCAGCAAGATATCTAAAAGTGCTTTCATTCACTCTCTGGATGTCATGCCAGGGCCTCTTCTCTGAGTTTAGGTCTGCAGATTAACGATCAGCATTATCTTTCTGCATAATGCACTGGCTGTGACAGCCAGTTTGGCTTTCTTAAAGGGTACCAAAAGCTTAAAGACACCCGAAGAGTAATTGGAGCAGTCCATTTTTTAGGTTATTTGTTCACTTTTATTTATCCATACCACCCTCACCAAATTCAAAAGTAAGACTTTAAAGTGATCTTCGTCAAATCTCTTCAAAGAATTCAATTTACATTTTTATTTTTAAAAAACTTGCTTTTCACACTCATATTTCATCAATTTACTTAATATTCAATTAAATACACATTTAGAAAGATGAGAGGTAGACAAAAAAAACAAGTTTAGAAATGTACATAACCACTCCCAGGTAGCCGACAACTCAATATGGAAGGCTTCCTAAAGTAGTCTTCAAGTCAGAATCACTCACATGGATAACAGTTAGTACACTTTATCTACCAGTTAGCCTAGAAAGCTGGTTAAGCAGAAGTTGGTTGGAAAGTTCTATGATAAACGGTTTTGGAAAGAACACAGGGAATGAAAGAGAAGGCATGGACAACCAATGAACTTCCCCCAACCTTCCATAATCACTCACAGGAGAGAGGCACTACAGCCCAATGAGGAGGTTATCCATCCCTCACAGTTCTTCAATGACTCCCAATAGTTTGCATTCAATTTCCAACCCCTTAGTATACAAATACCACCCGCTTGCAATCTTACACCACACACACACACACACACACACACACCCTTGATGTTCCTCCAGCTGTTCTGACTTATTTGTAGTTATCTCAAACATGCTCGTCCCTGGACTGAGGAGGTCCCAATTCTAATTGTTAGTCACCTTTAGAATGTTAAGTATCATCACTTCCTCTAAAATCTCTCCCTTATGCTGCTCCTCCTCAAGAAGGCAGACACCCTGGCTTGGCAGCGCCTCTGCACCCTGTTATCTGTAGGTGACAGTGTATCCTGGCTGCCTTAGGTCAGTCCTAGGTTATGCCTGTTGTCTCCATATAAGTATAGACAGCACTCATTTCACTGTTCAAGAGTCCCACTAACTTATCCCTTCCCCCTCTCTTTCCCCTTTGGTGACCATAAATTTATTTTTCAATGTTTGTGAGTCTGTTTCTCTTTCAAAAAATTATGTATGAAATAGATAAGCAACAAGAATTTACTACTATATAGCCAAGAAAAAAAAAAAAAAGAGTCCCAGTTTGATAAGAAAGTATATGGTCTCCCTAGACATTGTATAATACAAAGAAGATTATACAATGGTCTATTCTCTTATTTAAAATAAAAACATACACCTCAGACTAGTCCACCTCTCAAATATGTGTAATTATTATTCACTCCTTTTCTATTCTGGAAAGAATCACATTTGGACAATAAATAATATATGGCTGTCTTTTGTACATAGCTATATACATTATCATACCATTTAATGTTTTCTTCTCTATCTCCTTCACAAGACTATAAATGTCTTGAGGAGCAAGGGCTTATCTCATTAATCATAATAACCTCATAGCAGAGTCCAAGCTCAAAACATATAAGTATATTCAATAATTTTTGTTGACTGTTACCAGTCAATTCAGAATACAATCCTTCTCCAAACAGCTAGCAGCATAAACAGGTATTTATAAACAGTTGAATAATAAGTGATTTCTTAACCTTGACTTATGCTCAGAATAGTAATTATAGAATGCTGTAATCATATTAATCTCAAAGAATATTATCACCAGTAACAACATAATATTTGACGTACTAGCTCAATTCATTCATATAACATGATGAACTCTCAATTTTAACAACATTACTAAGCATTAAAAGGTAATTTTTATAGAACATTTTTGTGTCTCAAGAAATGCACATAAACCCTAAAATATGGTTATTGCATTTTTGTTTAAAAAGAAAATGCAGAAATCAGCTCAGCTATTCTCTTCCTCAGAATGCCATTAAAAGCTATTTCTGCCTAGGGAAAATGACATACGTTTTATACATAAACAAATTTACAAGAACAAGCAAAGCTATTTCATATTTTAGCCTAATAACAATGGTTAGACAGCTTCCACATAATATAATTCACGGAAAAATATACAAATAACTAATAAAATGGCAGAACAAATATGATTTGAAGACCTTGGATTACTTGTCCTCATGTAGTTTGTTACTAATTACTTAAAAGCACTGAGGAAAATGGAAAATTGTTCTGTGGATAAATAAAAATCTTACACAGTAAGAACTTGATCAGACAATGAGATAACTTGCTACCAAAATAATTATAAAATTATGACTTAGGTCTGGAATTAAAACCAAGAACATTTCTAAAATCAGTATCAAGGGGGTGGGAATAGAAGTGATCCAAAAAGGGAATTCCTCTCTCATCACTGAAAAGAACAAAAGAAACCACATTTTAAGAAACAGGTCAGGAAATAAAAGGTGGGAAAGAGGCTAAATTATAAGAAATAATTCAACTGCCTTCTTCAATTAAATTTTCAATAATTTTCATAAAGAAAAATAGATAGGTTTACATACTCAAGTTACCAATGTTGTGGCAAATTAATGCAATTTCTAAATAAGTACAATTTACATATACAATATGTAAAAATTGTAAATTTTTATATGGAACCTCAAGTTTTATATTATCTTGCAACTAATTACAAGCTTGGGCAATCACTCAAAGCAGAGATAAAGTTAAAGCAAAATGAATACTCTTCCCCTCTCAACTTTCACAGCCATGTCTCATGCAACCATACTTTAATGACTGTTTGTAGTTACTTATAAACTATCATTATCTCACCAGGCGATAGATAGAGATTTTCCAAATGAAAGAGAGCACAACATCAGCAAGCCAGGGCAGGGGTCAGAAAAGATTACAGTCTGTAACAGAATCACTCAGCTTTCCTTTATCACTGCTAACTTGAAGGGTTTTACCTATAAATAAATTACACAATCCTTGTTCATCTACAAATATCATTCCATCCTCCCAATCTGGACCTTCATATGTGGGGAGAGTGAACAGGAAAGAAATAAGGAGTACAGTGATGGACATCAGAGGTTACTAACGCTGGTTATGTACCTACTACGTGCCAGGCAGTATGACAGTGCTGCTGCTGCTGCTGCTGCTAAGTCGCTTCAGTCGGGTCCGACTCTGTGCAACCCCATAGACGGCAGCCCACCAGGCTCCCCGTCCCTGGGATTCTCCAGGCAAGAACACTGGAGTGGGTTGCCATTTCCTTCTCCAATGCATGAAAGTGAAAAGTGAAAGTGAAGTCGCTCAGTCGTGTCCGACTCTTAGCGACCCCATGGACTGCAGCCAACCATAAAACAAAGTCCCTATCTTTGAAGTTCAAACAAATATTCTTAAGAAGATCACACGTCAGCAGGATCTGAATTCAGGTCTGATTCCAAAACATGTGGTCTTTTCCCTACTAATACTAGTACTTTTTTCTACTAGTACTAGTACTACTAATACTCCTACATATTGCCCCAAGAGGGAGAACCCCTTTGGTAAGTTTTCTAAGAATGACAGGGACAGAACAACTCTTCCACTAAAATATGTGGAGAAATTGAAGATTTTTTCTCCTGAAACAGCTTCAGAGGAAATAATCAACTAATAAAACCTGACCATGACAGTTAATTTTATGTGTCAACTTGGCTGGGCCATGGTATGCAGGTACTTGGTCAAACATTATTCTGGACATTTCTGCAAGGATATTTTTGATTGAGACTATCATTTAAGTTGGGCTTCCCAGGTGGCGCTAGTGGTAAAGAATCTACTTGCCAATGCAGGAGATGCAAGAGACTTCGGTTCAATCCCTGGGTCCTAGAAATGGCCACCCACTCCAGTATTCTTGCATGAAAAATTCCATGGACAGAGCAGTCTGGTGGACTAGTCTATGGGGTCACAAAAAGTCAGACAGACATTTAAATTGGTTGGTTTTGAGTAAAGCACCTAGCTTTCCCTCCATAATGTGGGTGAGCCTTATCCAATCAGTTGAAGGCCTGAAGAGAACAAAAGACTGACTTCCCCTAGGAAAAAGAAATTCGCCAACAGACAGCCTCTGAACTTAAACCCTGAGTATCGAGCTTGAGTGCTTCCCTAAGTCTCCAGCTTGTCAGCTTTTAGACTTAAATTCTTACGAAAATCAGTTCTTCCCCGGGTCTCCAGCCCCCCCTGCAGATCTTGGACTTGCCAGCCTCCATAATCACATGAGCCAAATCCTGAACATCTCTATTTCTACCTTTCTCTTTCTTTCTTGATATCTATCTACACACACACACACACACACACACACACACACACTTTAAACACACACATACATTATACTGGTTCTGTTTCTCTGGAGAACCCTGACAAATACATCACCTAAACATTAAACACAAAATATGGAAAAACCACAACTTTGAAAGTATTTTGTATCAATCTTTATAGCTTATTTCCACCATCCTCCAGTGACAGGGATCAACTCAGTCAATGATTCATTTCTAGATTAATGGGAAGAATTTCACAAAACAATAAGTGCCAAACCCAAGTAACTTCAAACTAAAACTTCTAATTGCTACCTTTTCAAAGTGGAGCAATCTCTTGAGAGCTCTTAAACATGTTATTCACAGAACTCATTATTCAGAGAAGGAACCAGCAATATAAAAATTCTACAAGCAACACAGTCCCCAATGGAAAAACACAGGTCTCACCTCAAACTTGACTGAATATCTAATAATGCTGCCTTCTTTCCTTTAAATAATACTTATAATTATGTACATAATGTATATCTAAGTAGTACTATTATAAACTCATTATTCAATAAAATGCAAATAGAATTTATTAGCCATATCACAGTACGGTTTAAGTACACCTAATAAAAAAAGATAAGACAGCATCAGATTACATAGTAAGGCAGTTTAAAGGACTTCACCAGAATTTTATAAAATGCTGGAATTGCTCAAAACTGTATGATTTATCATTTGATCTGATTAGGCCAAAAGCAACACTTTAACTTCTGATTTCAGAAAACTCTGCCATCTCCCTCAAATATTTTTCTCAGCATTTATATACTCCAGCATTGTCTCCCAAAGCTTTTCACAGGTGTAACACTATCCAGTGCTTGAGGGTAACTGATCCTTAGACTCTAACTAAAAACATTACATACTGTCATACACTCTAATCATATATCCAATCAATCTTTTCAGCTAAAGCTTCTGTCAGGAAAAGGGACTTCCCTTTCAATGGCTAAGACTCTGCACACCCAACGCAGGGAGCCCAGGTTTGATCCCTGGTCAAGGAAGTAGATAGGACTTCCCTGGTGGCTCAGACAGTAAAGCGTCTGTCTACAATGAGGGAGACCCAGGTTCAATCCCTGGGTTGGGAAGATCCTCTGGAGAAGGAAATGGCAACCCACTCCAGTACTACTGCCTGGAAAATCCCATGGACAGAGGAGCCTGGTAGGCTACAGTCCATGGGGTCGCAAAGAGTTGGACACGACTGAGCGACTTCACTTACTTACTTACTTACTTTACAAGAAAGTAGACACCACATGCCGCAACTGAAGATCCTTCATGCTGCAAGGAAGATAGAAGACCCCGCATGCCACAACCACTTTAAGACACGGCACAACCAAATAAATAAATATACATTGCTTAAAAGAACAATAAGAAGAAACTATATATTGGCTGGTATTTGAGAAAACATATTCAAAAGGATATAGAGACCTAGGACACAAAATTCCATTTTTAACTGAGTGCATCCAAGTGTTTTCATAAGATTACATGTAGACAAGATACTAAACTTAACATCTCTGTTCTCAGCCTCTGAAAGACAAAGCCTGTTAAGGTTCAATAATTTAACAAATTCAAAAGAAAAGACATGATCTCATATGGGAGAATTGTTAGGCTTTCTTTAAACAAATACTTATCGTTTTGAGTAAAACTACACATCAAAACAATTTTCACTTCAGATACAGAATATACGCCCACATTTTAAGTAACACATTGGGATATAACACACACAACAGCAACTGAAAAGAAAACACCTAAAAGCTATGCAAGTGTTACCCTCATAATTTAAAATTCATTAGGAAGCCCTGTCCCACATAATACTTACAAGCTTAGCCACAAATATGGGATCAATTTTACCAAGGATTAGAAAGTATGCACTTAATGAACTCAACTGTCAAAAGTTCACCCATTTTCTTAAACCCAATACCACTCCTCAGTTTTCCATAACTTTATACTCCAAAATTTTGTTCTGTGACATTATTAACCTCCAAAGAAAATTCCATTAAAAATTAATTATTAGAATCCCTCTGTGACAGTACTTTTTAATGTTTCTGTCAACATCAGAGCTGTTACGGACTTCCTTGGAGGTCCAGTGGTTAAGACTCCACACTTGCACTGCAGGGGGTGTAGGTTCAACCCTTGGTCAGGGAATTAAGATCCTGCATGTCACGTAGTATGGCCAAAAGAATAAAAAACATAGTTGTTACTGTTGATCGTTCCAAATGTATCCCCCTTTTTTTATATAATTAAAATAATATATGATCATTGTAGAGAATTTAGTAAATCTGGAAAATTGTAAATAGTTTTATAAACATCACCTTTATTTTCTATATCCAGAAATTACTAGCATTAACATTTTGCTGTATGTATTTTTAGGCTTTCTTCAGTCTTTCAGTTTTAAAATTAAAATTGTGATAAAAATGCAAATTAAATATTTAACTAGTCTTTTTAGCCTACAGGATTGTATACTGCAAAATATTTCTCATTTTCAAAAATTTTATGGACTTCCCTGGTGGTCCAAAGGCTACAACTGTGAGCTCCCAATGCAGAAGGCTGGTGTTCGATTCCTTGTAAGGTAACTAGATTTCACATGCCACAACTAAGACCAGTTAAATAAACACATATTTTTTTAAAAAATTATAAAACAAGATTTATAACAGCTTTATCTTATTACACTATAACCATTCCACTATTAATTGAATATCTGAGTTCTTTTAACTTCCTACCAAGACAACACTTTGATAAACACTTTGATTATTACTAATAATCACTGACAAAAAGGCAATAAATAACACTCAGAACTCATATCCAAAAAATGCCTGTAAACAGATGAAAACATTCAACATCACCAATAAGTCAATATAATACATAGAAATTATGAGAACCCTAACAAGCTGAAAACTATAAAGCATATATATAACACCAGGAATCATAAGAAAAACATTGCAGTGCAATGCTAATTATAAACTAACAAAATCCTTCTGAATAATAATTCAGACTGTGTGTATCAACGACTTTAAAGTATTTTAGGAATCTACCCTAAATAAATAATCATAGATAATTCTAGATGCTGACAAAAAAAAATTGTATATAGAGTTAATTCCCTTTCAATGTTAATTTAACGTTGAAACAAAACATAACATGTGTTATGCACATGTATCAAAAGTCAACGAAGACCTGATCTATGTTATCATCATTCTTACATTTCTCTTCCCCTATTATATCATCCATTTTCATTTCTGGCCCAGCATTTATTTTTCATGAGACTTGTTTGTGTGTTTGTTTTAATGATCAGTGCTCAATCTTAAAATTTCTAAGAGGAAACATGTGCTCTGGCATTCGTATATTAAAACTGATGCACAACTATCTAGAATCTTTAGCCTACAGACTTCCCCCTGGCAGTCCAGTGATTAAGACTCTGTGCTTCCACTGAAGGGGCACAGGTTCGATTCCTGATCCGGAAGCTGAGATCCTGCATGCTGTGTCCGTGGAGTGGCCAAAATAAAATCGATGCACAACTTAAATTACTGCAGTTTAGTATTCTACCTACAGAATAAACTTTTAAAAATAATTATGTTCTGGGGATTTCCTGATGGTCCAGTGGTTAGGACTCTGTGCTTCTACTGCAGGGAATATGGATTCAATCCCTAGTTGGGGAACTAAGATCCTGCACACCACGTGGTGTGGCCAGAAAATAATAACAACTCTTACATTTTACAGACTGGTACCCAAGGTGATCGTCAGACACCCTGTAGGAAGTTTTGCCCTTCCTGTAAGGATTGGTTTCTTTTAATTTTTTTTTTAATTGAAGTGTAGTTCATTTACAATATTACATTAGTTTTACACGTACAACACAGTGATTTAATAACTTCATAGACTGCACTCCATTTAAAGCTATTACAAAATAATAGCTATATTTCTCTGTGCTATACAGTATACCCCTGTTCCTTATTTATTGTATACACAGTAGTTGTAGCTCCAGGAATGGGTTCTTTTTAAAAAATACAATAGCTGATTCATAATGAAAGTGTGAATTCATGTCTGTTTCTTACAAAAAAACTTGGCACATCCATTCTATCTGAAACAAGTGCTGAGTAAAAAGAATCCATCAACACAGCACTGACTCACAAGTGGACCTTAAAAACCAATCAATAAACCTGTTCTCCCTCCTCTATTGAGGTCCCTGACAGTGAAGGAAAACTTTTCAAAACAGGCACCTTTGACCTTCGTATTATTTAAAATCTTTATATCAAGATTAAACATACTTTCCAGTATGAATGTACCCTCCACAAAGTTCTATCCCTGACATATTGTTTGAAAGAAGAGAACTAAAAAGCAATATTTGGAGAAGAGATCTGAAGTGGAAGAGACAGAAAGGTGTACCTCACTGAACAGCGGCAGACTCAGGGCACACGGGCACACAGCTTCGGAGTCACACCGATCGCAGAGCATCAGGGAGAAACACCAAATCCCCACTCTGCAAGCCTGGCCCTCCCCAGGCAGCCACCGTGGTCACCGCTCTGTTCGTTTTTCCGACCCTTTGTCAACCACTATGTGCCCCAACCTAGGCCACCGTATTTCAGCTGGTGTAGAAAATAATGTGGAAGATTAGCTTCCCCCAGAACAAAACTCATTCATTATCTGACTTAAAAAGAGACAGGAGAAGGCTAACAGGTCTATGAGCCGGTCCATTTAAAACCACTTTTCTTCACACATATATATTGTGCAATAGTTTTAACTCTACAAGTGCTTTTTTTTTAAATCCTTCTGTAATATATTAAACAAGCAACAAGACTTTGCTCCTCCTAAAATACAAAAGTTCCAGGGATGTCCAAGCTAAGACCTCAAGCTCCCAACACAGGGGGCCCAGGTTTGATCCCTGGTCAGGGAACTAGATCCCATATGCTGAACTTAAGAGTTCATTAAGATCCAGCAGGTCTTAAGGAAGTCTGAAGATCCCACAAAGCTGCAACTAAGATCCAGCACAGCCAAACAAATTAAATATTTATTTAATATTTATTTAAGAATATTTATTCTTAAATAAATATAAAATTTCCAAATATCTT
The DNA here is from genome assembly GCF_032452875.1 of Bos javanicus. Taxonomy (NCBI): domain Eukaryota; kingdom Metazoa; phylum Chordata; class Mammalia; order Artiodactyla; family Bovidae; genus Bos; species Bos javanicus. Next base: position 12,780,716 of record NC_083871.1, on the reverse strand, counting down.
TACCCTCTGCCTTTTCATTGTCCTTTTTGTAAGGATTGGCACATGAGAAAGAGAGAGCAAGTTAGGCTAAAAAACTGGGAATCATGCAGAAGATTATCAATATCTCAATCGTGTTGAACTGTGCTGTGAAGCTATTTCCAGAACAAAAGTGAGTAAAGCAATTAATATGTCAGCAACTATATTACAAAACATTTCTTTCTTTATTCTTAGACTCCTCAGCAAGGTGTTCTAATATATAGTTCAAGCCATACTTTCAAAAGTCGAGTTGCTCTAAAAGTGACTCTATCAAAATGTACTCCCTTGGGTTTAATCTTTTAATCATCTTAAAGTTTTTAACTACAATCTATAGTATAAATAACGCTCTCAAGAGCAATTTAACATAACTTCATTTTGACATTTCAATAAAGATGTTCAAATTTTTCCCTTTGAAATAATAGCACAAATATTTATGGCAATGATACTGTACAAATATGTTTAAAATACAAGATAACAAGAGGTTAAAGCTGAGAAGAGATTCTAGTGAAAAATTCCAAGTAAGACAGCCTCACTTACACATAAGAAAAGCAAAGCTTCAAGACGCAGACTTCTCCAACTTTACAGAATATCAGGAAAGTTTGGGGGGCTTCCCAGGTGGCCTAGTGGTAAAGGATCTGCCTGCCAATGCAGGAGACACAAGTTAGATCCCTGGTCCAGGAAGATCCTACATGACTCAGAGCAACTAAGCCCATGTGGGCAACTTCTGAAGCCGACACACGCTAGTAGCCTGTGCTCTGCAACAAGAGAACCTGAACAAGAGTAGCCCCCACTTGCTGCAACTAGGGAAAAGCCTGGACAACGAAGACCCAGCACAGCCAGATAAATAAAGTGTACCATACTAGCTTAAAAAAAGAAAAAAAGAAACGTTTGGTATTATTCTCATTATCAGTTAGTAATATTTAAGTGATGTGTATAATATACTTTAGTTGACAATGTGCAATAAATTAAGTGCCTGCCCAAAATGACTTATTTCATATATAATTTACAGAGATAATAGTCAGAATGGCATATAAAATCCATATTGAAATACTGAAGGGGAAGAAGTTTTAAAATAAAGAGTGAAGTTCATCCATGAACAATTCCAATCAACATAAAAGAATAATACAAGCAAAAACATAAGAGCAGTAGGATGGAAATAAATCAGGTCATGGGAACATGACAAGAGTCTCTTCGTGCTAGAAAAGACCAATGTAAAGATGAAACTTCGGAGAAGGCAATGGCACCTCACTCTAGTACTCTTGCCTGGAAAATCCCATGGACGGAGGAGCCTGGTAGGCTGCAGTCCATGGGGTGGCTAAGAGTTGGACACAACTGGGCGATTTCACTCTCACTTTTCACTTTCATGCATTGGAGAAGGAAATGGCAACCCACTCCAGTGTTCTTGCCTGGAGAATCCCAGGGACGGTGGGGCTGGTGGGCTGCCGTCTATGGGGTCGCACAGAGTCGGACACGACTGAAGCAACTTAGCAGCAGCAGCAGCAGCAAGGATGAAAATTGGCATCAGCGCTTCTGTGATTTTAAAGATGCCCTGTGCTGAAGAAATCACTTAGCTTCATCAATGGCAATTTCAGATTACGTGAAGAAAGTGCAGTGTCCTAAGCTAGGCGGTGATTCTGACCATCCTCTTTGCCCCATCCACTATTTTTCCTCAGTTAACAAATATCCTCATCCTTTTCTGGATCCTGCTGTTATCTCAGGTTCCTGTCTTCTTTCTCTCCATGAAACTGCATTAACAGGCAGGCAACATTTGTGGCCCCCATATCCTGTCACTTCATCTTGAGAACATGTCACCATCCATAAAGTCCTTTATCCTCACCCTCTAGACCTTCCTCCTCTAGTCTGCTGCCCACATGGTATCCTAAATTTTAACATAGCTCAAGACATGCTCACTGCATCTCCTACATTCTCTTTAAAACGCACGCCCTTGATCCCATTTATATGAAATGTCCAGAAGACACAAATCCATAGAGACAGAAAGTAGATTAGTGTTTGCCAAAGGATGTGGGAAGAAAGGGAATTGGGAACGACTGCTAACAGACACAGGGTTTCTTTCTAGGGTGGTGGAAATATTCCAGAATTAGATAATAGTGCTGGCTGCACAACATCGTGAATACACTGAAAACCACTGAATTGTACACTTGAATATGGTGAATCTGATGTTATTTAAATGTGATCTCAATAAAAAACTGCAAATTAAAGATAAATGAAAATAAGCAAATATATGAGCACGTACACACACACACACGCACACAGCACGTCCCTCCTTCTAACTTTCCTTTTGCCTTGCAAAATAATAAACCCCCCATAAGTGGAATTATTCAGGCAGAAGCTAAATGATCATCTGTCAGCAATATGCTATTGAAGGGCTAACTGAAGTGAGGAGGAAATTACACTAGATTACCCTTAAGTATTTTTCATCTTTAAGTTTCTATGTCACAAACCAAGATGAAGCGATTAGAACAAGGGTAATTTTTTAAAGTGACCAGAAAGAAAAAATGTGAAGCATTACTTGAAAAGTTACTTTTTTTTTCTATTCAAAATGAACACTGGAGACCATAATGAAGCAAAAGAAGAAAAATGAAAGATTGAAAATGAAGAGCATTGGAAATTAAGAAAAATTATTAAGTAAATTAGATAATAGCACAAAAACAAAGAAGTGATATTCAGAACTAAACATAACAGTTGATTTGCTTATACAAAATTTATCCTGTATATATAATTGTTTTTCTATAGAAATTCTGAAGTCTTTTTTCTTTCTTAGGTGAAGAAGGTGTTAGAAAAAAATCTAATGGAGAAGAGATTCAAATCAAATTACTGCTGACAGGCATGTGACTAGGTTAATAAAGTAAACAATGGATGGACGACATAATAGAAAGTTATTTCCCTCAAATTCAGCCTTTTCTCTTTAAAGTTCATTACTGCAACAATGAGCATCCTTTGTGAGGAAATTTAGAGAGGAACAAAAAACATTGTTGATGATACAAAAAGCAAGAAACTTAAAAATTTTCTACTACAAATCAATTTCTGCAAACATCTGTAATAGGCTGCTGTAGAAAAGAATCTCATTTAAATATTAAATGACCAAATTTCAGTGGAGGGGAAAAGCTATTAGTATACACATATGCAGTATTAGAAAAGGGGTCATTCAGTAACTATTCATTATTTGATTTTACACAGAACATTAAAACATTTGACATATTTGCCTGGTCATAAACCATAATTTATAAAACACCAAATTTTAAAAGGAAGCTCAGTTTGAATGCTATCCAAATAAGCAAGCTATACAAAATGATGATTCTTTTACTCCCCCTAGAAGCTTTCAAATTTAGGCTTCCAAAAGAATGAAAGAAATGGAATTTCTGAGTCTGTCAAGAACTTTCTCCTCCTGTCCTTTTATAATTAAAAATTTAGACCACACAGAGTCGAAAACACGACTTTTTAATGACCCAAACTCCTTATGAATTTAGAGATCATAATCCACTTTGGCATCCAGAAACAAGTTTACACCTGTTTCAGCTTCAAAGAATATTTTTCCATACAAGCAGCTACAGCATACCCATCTAAAGAGCCAATTTTGTTACAAGCCCCATTCAGAAGCCAGAAGATTATACTTCAAAATCATATTCCAAATAATGGTCTGGTGATCCGCAGCATCGGCACCAGTCTGAGAGCTTGTCAGAAATGCAAAATTTCACCCCAGACCTACTATTGTGAGAGTTTGTGGTATTGCTTGGGAATATTAAATTCTGTTTATAAAGGTTAAGAAAATAAATGGATTGGATGAAACTCATAAGAAGTTATCATCACTGATGGTAGTAAGCTAGCACAGTAATGAGAGCTTGTAAGACCAAGAGAAAAGTCACAAGACACGTTAAAATTAGGTAAATCAGTAACCTGTAAGATATTCCAAAATAGAAAGGAATGGCAAGACCAAGCCATTATCATGCCATCTCTGGACTGACAGCGATGCCATTCCGTATCAGCCTTCCAGCAAGCACGTTCAGTATGAGGCTATTCTGGACCCTCAGGTGCTCTCACCAAGAAACGCAAATAGCCCCCATGGCTCACCAGCAGGCAAACTGGTAAACCTACACCTGTATCTAAGTGTACCTGTCCCCACTCTCTTCGATTCAGCAAGTATGTATCCCAGGAAGTAAGATGCCCAGGTCTATGCAGAGTTCTTCCTCAACTCTAGTCCTCATAAGCATGTACATCATCAGCGGGAAAGGCTGATGTGAGAGACACAGGACACATGAATTTTGTGTACCCAGGATTCAGGTACAAACAGTGAAAGGCCTCAGGTCCTTCCTTTCAGTCTCTTCAGTCTCCTGAAGGTCGTTAACCTACCGCCCCTCCTAACCACGCCTACGGTTTTCCTCTTGCTTTTGGCTGTGTGTTTTAAACTGATTTGATAAATCGTATGATTCAAGCATTTTAATTTGGTGGCTGAGCCTGTCTATTCCATACCTCTGGGACAGCTGGTAGTGTACTCGGAGGCTAACTACTGCATCAAGGTAATTTCCTACAAAACGTCTACTGAAAAGTAATATGCATTTCAAAAGGTCCCTGTGTGATTGATAATGTGAATTCAAGTTTAGAAACACTGAGCGGGACTGTTGGAGAAAGCTGCACAAAGACAGAAATTTGGGTGTCAGAATAATGCTCAGAACAGCATCCTGAATAAAAGCCCTCATGTACCCCCCTGAAAATAACTCACAGCCCCAGAACAGGGAGAGAATGCTAAGAAATCCATTTTCAACAACCATCATGTACGGCTTAGAGCAACATTGCAGCTATTGGTGACTCTCGTTCAACTCCAGCTTTGTAAAACTCCACGCAACTTGAGAAAACACATAGAAAAGTACAGCATAATGTATCTCAACACTAATCCAGCACTTTTTCTTGCTGGGAATTAAAAAAATACACTTTTTCCGATACATTATGTTTCAAGAACACCAATCTAAAGGACCTACGACTACCAGAAACAGAGAAAGGGTCATGACTTTCTTAACAAGACTGCAGTGACGACTTGGACTATCCAAGAACAGAGTTGAGCAGAATGACCTAAGAAGTGATCTTAATGAGCTGTATACTTCTCACCGGCCACCGGTTCCTGACTTCATCAGCTCTGGTAATTTTATGTATTTATTGTATTTCACTGTTCCTGACACATAGTAAGGACTCAATAAATGTTGTGAAATAATAATAAAAAAAATGTTAATGTCACCCTTTCTTTGATTTATCTGAGACAAATTTAATTCAATTCCTTGATTCTGAGAAATTCTTGAGAAAGAAGGTATAATTCCATATATCAAATCAGCATATCTTCATAACACTCCCTCATTCCATACTCCAAAGTTGGATTTTATATTTTCTATTATTAATTTCATTCTAATTTTCCATGACACAATGAAGCACATTAATCTACCCATTAAGAAATAATCTGACCATTTCTAAAAGTCATCAACAATTATATATCAAGGATATACATACACAGGAAAGATTAGCTATTATTTTGACATTTTTTTCTAGGTCCAGATTAAGACATCTTAGGGAAATATCAATTTAAAACATCTACAGAAGAACTAAAATAGAAACTGGACACTGTCACACACATAAACGTCATAAACAAGTTCTAAAACAAGAGGCCAAAAGTGTTGAGAATGTTTAGTGAAGAATAAGATGAGAGTATCGGGAAAAGAATGTAAAAGTTCTAAAGATCATTTCTGTAAGGAATATGCTTGCTATTACTTCTGAAACAGGGATGTGTGTTTATGTTTCAAAGGAAAAGATTTATATTGGAAAGCACATAACTTCCCATTCCAATAAAGAAATATTTATAAAAAGAATAAGGAAACACCCATAGAGAATGGCTGAGTGTATTCCCTTCCAAATGCCCTATCGAATACTGTTCACGCCACACATTTAGTATAGCCATGAATGGTTAAAGTACTCAAAGGACATCAGACACTTCAGCACAGGTTTTTACACTGTGTTTCATGGGTTTTAAATGCCATGTGCTTAAGAACTGACTCCACAAGCTCACAGAGAAAGAGGTAACCTTATAGATTTTTGTGTCCTCTGCAGCTAACAGCATGAGAGCAGACATCTGACAAGCATTCAATAAACACTATTACCATTCTCTGAGGCAAAAATCTTAATTGGAAAACAATCTAAACACTACCATCATCACCACCACAAGTGAAAAAGTAGCTCTCAAGATTTCCAAGTGAATCCACTTCCATGTTAAACAATGGGAACAAGAAAAGAGTAATTGTCTTATTCATTACAAAGGGCTAAGAATGGATCTTCTGTTTGCAAACTTAATCCACTCCAACTAGTGCAGTTAACTGCCCACTAAAACACAGCACCTTGTCTTTCACAAATCTGATGCTTGATCCATGTTCTTGATGGAAAGCATTAAACGCATGTACTCTATTTCATTCCTTGTTATGTGACATACAGTCTGTAATGTGAAAATTAAGAGGCTTATTGTTATAAGCAATGGCAGGAAAAAATGACTTCAATTTCAAAATATCCTACCCTAAACCCTGGTTTGTTCACATATGAACATCCGAGTTTCAATGATAAATCCTTTAAAATCCATTCAACCAATAACTGCAGTTATGTTTTGTGCAGCACAGGACCCAAATTCAAGGCTGGTGCTCCACTTGGGTTGATAAATTTTAATAAGCTGCTATTCCCCATTAGGGAGTTGGTCACTGGTTTTAACAAACTCCTTGAAGAGTTCATTTCAGTTATTCCTGCCTTGCTGGATGTGTAACAATTTAATCTTGTTGCTTTCTTCCTAAGGGGTAGAAAGATGATGCTCAAATGAGAGCACTTGCAAAGGGGACTTGAGCAATGAAATTTAGGAGCTGGCTGGACGGGCCTGAGGGAAAGGGTCCTCTAAAGAGAGTGCCTACAACTTGGGGGTAGGGGAGAGACTGACAAAGGGAGGTGGGAAAAGAGCAGCAAAGAAATCTAGTTTCCTTAGAAACGAGACTCATAGCTCCAGAAGTTATTTCAAACATAGTTTAACTTGACATGACCCATTCTGACCCAAAACTTTGCTTTACACTACTGAAAGGCAAGTTTGCCTGTTAACACCAGTAAATAATTTCACAGATTATTAGCTTATTTCAAGAAAGAATTTCACAGTTACAGAAAGGTCATATTTATCTTTGTTATATACATAACATATCTTACAGCCTTCTATGATAGTTTTACAAGATGGAAATAACAAGAGACAGTGGCTTTAGATATTGAGGGGAATATTTAAGAAAATGACATATCTAATTCCAAATCTATCATCTACACACACTGTGTGAGCTAAAAGTCCCTAGAAAGTGGTTGCAAACTACAAACTCTGCCACCACAGCCCTCCAGATTCCCCTAAGAGGGCATGCCAGTACCTTGGGACTCAGCTGATGGGCAAGGACACTTTGAAAAAGCACTCCAAGAGATGCTGATACTCAACCAAACACCTCCTGCCCCACTGCCCCTATCAGCTAATAATGTTTCACCACCTGCTGCGGATGTATTTTTTTGTGTGTGCTGTTCTTCTATTCCAAATGTTAACTAAGTGAAGTCATTAGAATAGAGCATCTGAATTCAATTGGCATTTATCCAGTTTTTAAGAGGTAAAAATAAATCCATGAACAGCAAATCAATTTAACATCCTTTCAAACAATTCCATTTTAAAGCCATATAACAAATTCTGAACGCAAAGCTATTTAGAGTCATAGCTTTCCAATTTAAGTAGTTAAGTCCGCTAACATATTTCCACAAATCAAACATTCACTACCAAGAAGCAGTAGAAAAAAAAAGTTCCAGCATTCCTCACAATCCACTTAAACTTCAGTAAGGGATAATAACTCAGATTTTTTAAGCAAGTAAATAAAGAATATTATTTCAAGGTTATCATAACTCTCCCTTTATACATGATACCTCAAATCCTACAGGCTTTACATTTAGATAATTTTCTTATTTATGGATAACTTCAAGTAAAACTAGTTAAAGAAGTAATTCTCCTTCAAACTAACACTCCTGGTTTTCAGGGTTCATATTATTCATACTCCAGTCCACTGGTATGTATCTCACAATCCCCAAACTTCTTCAACTTCAATATTGCTGTTTACACAACTATAAAGCACATCAAGAAATAGCTCTCAAAACTCCCAACTCTTAAAATCACCAGACAACATGTGTGCATCAACAACCTGGTAGTTTTTACAGCTGTCAGTCCTAGTCTACATACAGTTAGGCCCAAATACGAAGAAAAAAACTTAGGGGGGGGGGGGAAACAACTCCAAAAACAAACTAAGAAAATATACTTACCTTAATTGGAGCACTACTAAACTTAATTTTCCTGTTTGCCGGGATGTCTTCTTCTTCTGGCAATCCAGCGATCTCTGAGCATTCCACATCAGGCTGACAGTAATTGTTTTCATCACTATCTTCCTGCTCCTCCTGTTCAGTACCTGTCTCTCCCCAGTCTGAATTATACCTGGATCTCACCCTATACACATTATAGTCACTGTGCATGTAAACATGGGAGCTCCCAAAATGATGCGGCTCTTCAAATACTTCCTTTTCACAGGTGAACCTAGATACCTCAGCAGAGGTGAAATCACCTGCAAGTTCTCTCCTCTGTTGCATTGCTGCCTCACTCTCCACCAAACGAGCTTCTGCGTCTTCTGAAGGTTCGTTCTGTGGTGAAGGGATTTCAGGCTCTGGCACTGCCTCGCTTTCAGCACCAGGTTCTTCAGGGGTGTCTCTGTCAGTTCTGCCGGGAGCCTCCCGGTTAGATGCGGGGTCCTCGGCTGCCTTGCTCTGCTGCGCCTCTTCACTGGGCACAGAAGCTAGAGAGGTACTTTTCGAAGCCACCTCTAGTCCTGGGCTTGTGCTACGCTTCTGAGCATCCTCTGCATCGTCACTGTGCTTGCTTGGAGGAGACCAAGAATTAGAATCCTTAAGGTGCCCAAAGGTGTCAAGATTTGTAACGGTAACAGATGGTAAATTGAGGGGATAATGCCCAGTCACTGAGTATTCGTTGTTCTCAGCCTTCTCGGAAATGATGGCACTGGGGGAATCGGTGTTCTCAAATACTGCACTCAGTTGACTCACAGTTGGGGAGACAGCCTCGGTCCGGGAGCTAAGACTGTCCAAGGAATCAGTACTGCCTCGGTTGGACTTGGAACCACCCCATTCATCCTGAGGTTCACTCCCTCCAGCTTTCTCCTTCTTTGGGGAATAGCGGTTGTTTTGTCCTGACTCATGCACACTTCTCTCAAACATCTTGCGAGTTTCTGTGAACTTAGAATATGAAGGGCCATCGTACATTGTGTCAAATCTACTAATTCGTTCTGAAACAGAGGACTCCAACTTAACAACCGAGCCATCTGTTTTTTCCAGAAATTCTCTGGGCTTCATTCGCCTCTGCGGGGATGAAGGTCCACCTCTGCCCCTTGTTCTGGCCATGACTGCGGCATTCTCACTGGGTTCCATACCCATCTGCATAAATAGGTTTTTAATTCTGTTGACATTGGAGCCATACTTCCTCCCCCTGCTCTGCTGGGAGCCCTCACCTTCTTTTGTTTTTTGTTCCCCATCTGACTTGGGTTTGTCAAAGGTACTTTTCAATGCCTGGAACTCAGTTCTATATGCATTCCTGTGAGGAGAGGCACTTCTGAGCGTGGTACGTTCACCTGAAGACTCGGTTTTCAACATTTTTACTTCAGGGGTGAAAAGCCAATGTTCATAATGATCAGGTAAAAAAACCAAAAAAACAAAACACCTCTCTTCTCTAATCACCAGTATCTGGTCAAGAAAAAGTACCTCTCAAATGGCATACTGTGTCAGTGATCCTCCCAACAGGTGTATTAGGAAATTATTCAGTCAAGAGTTACACAAAATGGCTTTTTCAAAGCAAGACTACAGGTTCATCTGTAACAGAAAAGAATGAATTTCTGAATTCATTTACTTATTTGAATTTATGCTTAGTCAACTATTAATACATTTTTCAAAGTGGCTTAGCCACATGTCAACTAAGAAATTACTTTTTGAACTGGAAACTTCAAAGCCAAGAATTTAAAAGTTATAACTCTGATCAATCTTGGGTAACAAAACTGTTTCAAACATAACTTGAGGACCCCCACACACACCAAAATCACACACACACCAAAATCATACACACACACACGTGACACATAAGTACACTTGAAAGCAATACTTTAGCCCCAGTTTTGGTTGGTTTTGTGAATGACCTTAAAAGAAACCAGCAGTCCCCAGATCTTTAAGAAATCATCAAACTATCCAGAAAAATGATATTTACTTGAGATTCCCTACATCGGGTAGAACTTATTCTTTTTGCACAAGCATAATTAAAAGTTCAGAATCTATGTTTACAAACTCCAAAACATGCCTACAGTGGTTTATTCCATTCTTTCTGGTCCAATATTCTCACCTATATCATCCCCAAAGCAACCCTAGTGGAATTTCAGACCAAAACAAGCATAATAACGTTCTTAAATGGCAGTAAGTTTCACTCTAAGTTCAGAACCATATCAAATATTTGGAAGTTTCCTAAGAGTGAATTATAAATTATAGAGTGGGATATACAATATCATGGGAATCAATGTATGAGAACGTGACGATCAGAAGGTAAACAGACCATGAAACCTCTTTTCACAGCCCTGATTTGTTTATTACACTTGCCCCTAACTTACTACAAGCTCAGAATACAACGCAATGCATGCTGGCCGGTTTCCTCAAGCCCACAGCTGGATTTTACATCAATATGCCAGCAAGCAAATACTTCAAGATCCGCTGTGGAACAGACACTGTAGCTCTAAAGATTTTTCATTTTGTTTTGGTTTTGTTTTGTTTTTTTTTAATATTAGGCCGAGCCCTATCACCCGCACGCTCCATCAGATGAGGAAGCACACACTTTCATTGAAACTGTCTCCAACCAAACTCGGCTCCTGGCCCAGCACGCATGCATGGCCCATGCAGACAAACAAGAAAGGCTTCAGAGTGTGGTGCCTGTTTTTCTGTCAGGCATCGACAATCTCCTTCTACCCTGACATTTGTTTCAGACTTCACACTCTCCCCCCCCACCCCCACCCTCACACCCCACTCCCGCCCCCACCAATTCCAAACCCCGAAGAGGCGGGGGCGGGGGCGATGGGGCCGCCGAGGGATTCAAAACCTGCCCTCACAAAAGACAAACATAAATAACACCAACTTGAGAGGCAGCCGATTCCCAAGCCTGGTTCGGGACGCAATCCCTCGGCCCCCGGGCAGGGGCAGGGCTGGGAGAGCAGGTGACGCCAAGCGCTATGGTAGGAGGTCGCGGACTAGCTTTGTGCCAAGAAGCACCTGAAGTCCTAACATATTGGCTGCGGCTCCCGGCGGCTGCCAGGCGGATGCCGGCGTGGCTCGGGAAAAGCCGAGCTCCCCAGCCACATTTTAAAAAAAAAAAAAGGAAAAAATTACAGGGTAATGCTAATAAATCCCTTTGTTTTTCGTCCCAGAGTGCCAGGAGACAATAGATCCCACTGATAATGCCTCTGATCCTCAACCTATCGCTCCCCAACCGCAACCCACCCCCACCCTCAGCCTGCAACTCAGCCTTTGTACATCCCGATTTTTTCCTCCTCATCTCCACCCTCCCCAACTCCTCGCCCCGCGCACAGCCTCCCCCTTACCCGAGCCGGAGCCGCCGCCGGCGGGGAGGGTCAGGCGGCCGTGGCTCCCACCCCCTCCTCCGAGGCGCCCCCCGCCCCGCGGTGGCCGCAACTCGGCTCGGCGCCGGCCCGCTCGCCGCCCCTCCACCCGCTCCTCACGGCGCAGCGCGGAGGGTGGCTGCGGCGGCCGCTTCCACTCGCGCCGCGGCCCCCACGCGCGCCCGGCCCGCGGAGGGCGGCCCGGGGAGGCGCGCTGCACTGCCCAACGCCATTGCGGGCGGGCGGTGGCCCGGGCCCCGAGGCGCTCGCACCCTCGGGCCGGCCTGGGGCGGGGGTCCCGGCCGGGGCAGGGGCCTCGCCCACGTGCGACCGCCCGCGCCGGGCCGTTTGGCCGGCCGCGGAGCCGAGGTGGAATGGGGGAGAGGCCGCGGGGGTGAGGAAGGCCCGGGGTAACAGGTGCCTCACCTCGGCTGATGGGATTAACTCTAGGGCCGCAGAGAGAGGGAGCCCGGCAGCAAAATCCCAGGAGAGGGAGAGAGGGAGCCTCTGGCGGCCAACGGAGGGCGAAAAGCACCGGCCCGAGGCGAGGCCGCCCCACCCCGCCCCCAGCCCCGCGCCGTGGGCGCAGAGCCCCTCGGGCTTGGGGCACGGCCTGCCCTTCGGCTCGGGTCTTGGAGCCGCGAGAACTGGGTTCTTGGGGCCCCATCCCACAGAGTCTGCAGTTAACTCCATGACCCCAGGGCATCTAAAACCCTGGGCCACGCTCCTGGCCTGCAAGGCCAGTCCCTAGGCCCAGATCCAGAATGGCCGCCACTTAGGCCGCTGAGCTTCACCTAACACCCACCTTGACCTTAAGGCGCCACTGCTAAAAAGAGAGAGAGGAGGAACTCTTCTGGCTTTCTCGTCAGGAAAGAGTTTTTCAGACTCCCCCGCCCAAGCCCCCACCCCTTTTATAAATGCTCAGTACCCTCTCCTTTCCCCATCAAAAATACAGGAAGTGTTACAGCCTTCCTGCAAAATATAAAATCTATCGTGACTGTCAATAAAGACCTTTAAACCAGTCCTCAAAAAAAAAAAAAAAAATGGAGTAGAAACTTTTAAGGATAATTTTTCAAGAAGGTGGAAGATGTGTCAAAAATGTTATTTGACTCATCAATTAGGGAGGGAACACCAAGATATAACCTGTCCAAATGACAATGTGAAGAACAAAACTTTATGGAAAATCAGAAAAGAGGTAAAACTGGTTAATTAGGCACTAAAATGTAATGTTTTGAATTATCTCCCATACAGGGTAGTAATCAACTGTATCTCTTGAGGAACAAAATGATTTTGTATTTCTACAGATAAGAACCATTTACAGAATCCTGAAGTTTCTAGGGCTTATAGAATGGTAAAAAGTATAGTCAAAGGCAGACAAAGGTGCAAAGCACTGCAGAACCATGAAGAATCCCAGGGGTCCCCAGCCTCCCTCTGGGATCTAATTAATGTCTGATGATCTGAGGTGGAGCTGAAGTAATAATAATAGAAATAAAGTGCACAATAAACATAATGCATTTAAGTCATCCTGAAACCATCACCCTCAATCCAGTCCCTGGAAATACTGTCTTCCACTAAACAGGTCCCTGGTTCCAAAAAGATTGGTGACTACTGCTGTAATAACATCCAGCATTCCATTGAAAGGACACTCAGTAATCTTTTTGTCCATTTTAAAGCCTTACATGAGTTCTTCCAAGGGAACCATTATTACCTGCATTTTTACAGATGGGAAAATAGGTTTAGGTTTTGTAACTTACCTACAGCTTTCTCACTAGGGCTTCCCAGATGACACAGTGGTAAAGAATCTGCCTGCAGTGCAGGAGAACAGGGTTCGATCCCTGAGTCAGGAAGATCCCCTGGAGAAGGAAATGGCACCTCACTCCAGTATTCTTGCCTGGAAAATTCCATGGGCAGAGAAGCCTGACAGGATACAGGCAGTGGGGCCGCTAAGAGTCAGACACAAATGAATGACTGAGCACACACAGCTTTATCACTAGAAAGTGATTATAGCTACATATGAACTCTGGCCAGTCTGTACACAGAAGCTGTACACTCTTGAAGTGAAATCTTTTCCCATTTAATTTCAAAAGAGCTTTGTCGCTATTCAAGTCTATGTATCTTTTATTTTGAACAGTGGAGTTTTTTTCTTTTCTTCAAGCCTCACCAAATTCTGGGTGCTTTCCCAAGGAATTGGCATTCTCTGTCTACGACGTGGATGTCACTTCTATAAGCATAAACAGATGTAACAGGCAGTGTGAGGGGGCAGTGGTTCCAGTCTCCACTTTTGGAAAGAACATTTGTGCTGTCTGGGGTAAATGAGCGGAAAAGTTCCTGTCATTTATTTGCAGTATGGAAACCATGTTTTTTAGGAGAATAACTTAAATAAATGCAGGAACCTAATCACTGAGTTCTATCTGTAGATGAGGGGGCAGAGTTGGCAACAAAACCAGTCTTACACCTCTTTACAAAAAGATGATTCATGCAGAAAAGCAGCCTAAAGAATTCGGTTGGTTTGGGTTTCATTTTTTTTTTTTTTAATATGAACCTTCTGGAAAAATTCATAGTGAAGGGATGAATGACAGAGTTTTTAAAACATAATTTTAGATTCCTGGCTTGCCCATTATCCACCTTCCATTTCTAACACTTATCTGAATGTTTGAAGGGACTACTAGACCACTACTAACTAATCCAATACATGTGGTTATTTAACTTAAATCATATACAATTTAAAATTAAGTTCTGGGCTTCCCTGGTGGCTAAGTGGTAAAGAATCTGCCTGCTGACACAGGAGACACAGGTTCAATCCCTGATCTGGGAAGATCCCACATGCCTTGAGGCAGCTAAAGCCGTGCACCAATACTGAGCCCATGCTCCAAAGCCCGGGGGCCGCAGCCTTCAGTAGCCTGCCAGCCCTAAAGCCTGTGCTCGCCAAGAGAAGTCACTGCAGTGAGAAACTCTTGTTATAGAAAGTAGCCCCTCTCTCCACAGCTAAAGAAAAGCCCAGGCAGCAACAAAGACCTGGTAAAGCCGAAAATAAATATTAACACTTAAAAAAATAAGTAATAAAATTAAGTTCCTTAGTCCCACTAGCCACATTTGAAAGACTCAGTAACTACATGTGGCTGGTGGCTACCCTATTGAACAGTATAAATACAGAACATTCTCATCACAGAAATTTCTATTGAATGATGCTGTCATAGACAACATTTGTACTTCTGTAAATTAGGAAAGGTATTTTGACTTTGTAAGGGTCAAAACCTAGTTCAATAGATCATTAATGTGTATGGTCATAATAAGGATAAGAGGTCATAAATTTTGCATTTTCTAATTGGAAAGGGACTGGGGCAGTGCTTTTGTTTAGTAGCTAAGTCCGGTCTGACTTTTTCTCAGACTGTAGCCCACCAGGCTCCTCTGTCCATGGGATTTCCCAAATAAGAATACTGGAGTGGGTTGCCATTTCCTTCTCCAGGGGATCTTCCTGACCCAGGGATCAAACTCGAGTCTCCTGTGTCTCTCTGCATTGCAGGCAGATTGCTTACCACTGAGCCACCAGGTAATCCCTGGTCAGTATTAGGTAAAGTTTTAGTACTGACATACAAGACATCCAAAATGCAATATATTTGGGGAAGATGGGAATTTTTATTTTCATATGTGATTTGTTCTACAAATCATGTAGAATACTGTGGGCTGTTATTCTTATTTCCTTTGTAACCAATAATAATGTGATTAATAAGAAAGGACCATAAGATTAGTACAATAAAAAATACAAAATGTATTCTACCTTGTTTTAGGGGTTTTATCAATGTATTTTTTTCAGTTTTCATAATGGATATTCTGAATATCTATTCAAATAATTAAATTATTCATATGTGAAAGTTAAATATTGGGTGTAATTGTGAAATTAAGCCTAAATCAAGCCTGAATCAAATTTTAAAACGAGAGAAAATTGACTAAGGTGAGTCTGAAACAGCTCATCACTCCTTGATTTATAGCATGAAAGCACCTGGCTGATGGTGTGTTACCAGAAGTTCATAAAGGGAGAGAAAAGAATAGAACAAACATGGAGGTCTCTAGAATAATTGTTATTTACTTATTTATTATTTTTAACTGTGCTGGGTCTTCGTTGCTGCATGAGGGCTTTCTCTAGTTGCAGCAAGCGAGGGCTACTCTCCACTGCAGCGCCTGGAGTTCTCACTGTAGTGGCTTCATTTATCTCAGAGCACAGGCTGTAGGCATACAGGCTTCCTTAGCTGCAGCCCGCAGGCTCAACAGTTGTGTGCGCCATGCAGGCTCTAGGGCATGCAGGCTTTGGGAGTTTTACACAGGGCCTTAGTTGCTCGGAGGCGTGTGGAGGCTTCCTGGATCAGGGATCAAACCTGTGTTCCTTGCATTGGCAGGCAGATTCTTATCCACTGTGCCACCAGGGAAGTCCTAGAATAATTTTTTTATGAAATAGGCAAAGTAAGGGAAGAGCAATTCCAATCCTATCCAGGGTACCTTCCTGGGATCAAACCCAAGTCAGGTCTCCTGCATTGGCAGGTGGGTTCTTTACCGTTAGTGCCCCCTGGGAAGCCCTGGTTTTACCCATAACTCTAGCATAAAAGGATATTTTACTCATACTGTTGTTTCTGTACCAGTATTAATAAGAAAAGTATGTTGACAGTAATGAGTCACTTGTTCACAAAAAGTTAGTTATAACTGCTTATTTTACATTTGTAAATATCAGAGTGCTTTGTCATTTTCAGATGCAAATGATATTCTTGTATCTTAGAGGTCCATCTTTTAAAATAACCATCCCTGTTTAAGGGTAAAAACTGTTATTTTTTAGTCTTACAATATTTCACACATACTTGATTGTAGCAGTAAAATATATTTCTCTAAAATCGTGATAGAGTCCCCAGGCTTACATTCAGAACACATCAGAGATATCTGTAATCTCTGATTTTGTTAAGTTAGTTATAAAATTAAGCTTAAATCCATAAATGGATTTTGTAACCTATAAGGTATCATTTCTGCCTAAATAAATTGATAATGATTCAGCATGAATTTCTACCTGCATTCATGGTTTGGCATGCCATTGAAAATCATACCATCATTTTGGTTCATTTCTCACTCTACAATACATCCAGTATCTTGGCTTTTCAGTCTAAACTTGGTTCATGATAAGTTTGAGTACTTTTATTTGTTGCAAGTAATAAACTATAGAATATCTTAGGATTTCTTAAAGTCATTTTTAAGTTATTATCAACATCTTAGCTCTACAAATAAACCACAGTAGACTTGCACGGTACATTTAGGCTAAAAGTGATACATTTTCTCTTTTTTCCCTATTTTTACTTTTTTGGTTGCTCACACAAAACACCCCAAACCAAGAGTTTTACTGGTTGAGACATTGGTGTGATGTTGTCATTACCGTCACTGCTTCTCAGGTTGAAACAATAGCTGCTATACCAATTCTTTTCGGTTTTCAGTTTTATAGTGGTGAAAATGGCATGTTTATAAACAAGTGTTAGGTATTTATCTGTCTCTCCAGAAACGCATTTTACTTTCAGCAGATTAGCCTCTCTGGTAGAAGGATTCTAGGAGTGGTCTTCAACCTGCCAATCCTCCACCCACAGGGTGCACCTGAACTCTGGCATCTTTGCGATTGGCATGTTGTCTACTCTGCTTCAGAATAATTCATTATTCTAAGACTGAGACAAATGAGAGAGACACACTGATTCTTCACTGAGAGAACAGTTAGCAGAGTGTCAAACTGAGATTCAACTTGAAAACCTTTTACTGGAATTCATATTCAGTATTTTTATTCCCCCTAGAGATGCTAAGCCTAGTTCTTGAGCTATAAAATAGCATAGTTCTTTGCACACAGTTGTTGGGGGAAATAGTTGTCCAAAACAGTCTTAATTGTGAAAATACGGGGGGAAAATATCAAAGAACAACAAAAGTATCTCAGTAGCTTCTCCATTCCTTGGCATTAGCCTTGATGAATTAATTATTAAAGTAAGTAGATAAACACCTCTGTTTGTCTCCAATTAAACAGGAGAGTTCTGTGATTTTATTTCGATTTCCAGTCTAGTTCTAGTGATAAAACCTTCTTGAGAAGGTCCAGTATAGTCCCATTTCACACAAAATTCAAATTGTAACAAGCTACATTTTAAGAAAGCACTAGTGTATTTCATTTGTAGATGTAGTCATATGCTTGTAGAAATAAAAAATTAGCTCTGAAGTTGTTAGTACATTTTCTGTAGGGTCTTAGCCATGATTCTGATGTCCACTTTAGACTCTTGTCAATTACCACTAACACAATAGTTTCAAGTGAAGTTTGAATTGCAGGTGAATGATTTACATGTTTATACACTATTTAACTTTTGAACTGGATGAATTATGAACAGGAACTTATCCTAATTAGTGGGCAGATATTAAACAACCAATCCTCTTGTTCTCGCCTTACGACAGTTCCCAACACTTGTGATTGTATTCGGAAATGTTGCTGGGTTTAGAGTTAGTTTCTTCTTCATTGGTCTTCCCAGGTAGCTCAGTTGGTAAAGAATCTGCCTGCAATGCAGGAGATCCCAGTTAAATTCCTGGATCAGGAAGATCTGCTGGAGAAGGGATAGGCTACCCACTCCAGTATTATTGGGCTTCCCTTGTTGCTCAGCTGGTAAAGAATCTGCCTGCAATGTGAGAGATCTTGGTTCAATCCCTGGGTTGGGAAGATCCCCTAGAGAAGGGAAAGGCTACCCACTCCAGTATTCTGGCCTGGAGAATTCCATGGACTGTATAGTTCACAGACTCGCAAAGAGTTGGACACCACTCTTCTTGATTGATCATGGTTTTAGACACTAAGTCATGTCCAACTTTTGCCACCACATGGACTGTAACCCACCAGGCTCCTCTGTCTATGGGATTTCCAGGCAAGAATACTGGAGTAGGTTGCCATTTACTTCCTTCTCTCTTGATTAAGGCACTACAAACTGTGTGATATGGATCACATATTTTCTCAGCTTTTTGTTGTTGCTATTGTTCTTCAGTTCACTTCAGTTCAGTTCAGTCGCTCAGTCGTGTCCGGCTCTTTGCAACCCCATGAATCGCAGCACGCCAGGCCTCCCTGTCCATCACCAACTCTCAGAGTTCACCCAAACTCATGTCCATCGAGTCGGTGATGCCATCCAGCCATCTCATCCTCTGTCGTCCCCTTCTCCTCCTGCCCCCAACCCCTCCCAGCATCAGAGTCTTTTCCAATGAGTCAGCTCTTCGCGTGAGATGGCCAAAGTATTGGAGTTTCAGCTTCAGCATCAGTCCTTCCAATGAACACCCAGGACTGATCTCCTTTAGAATGGACTGGTTGGATCTCCTTGCAGTCCAAGAGACTCTCAAGAGTCTTCTCCAACACCACAGTTCAAAAACATCAATTCTTTGGTGCTCAGCTTTCTTCACAGTCCAACTCTCACATCATACATGACCACTGGAAAAACCATAGCCTTGACTAGACAGACCTTTGTTGGCAAAGTAATGTCTCTGCTTTTGAATATGCTATCTAGGTTGGTCATAACTTTCCTTCCAAGAAGTAAGCTGTTGTTCTTAGAAGAAAACAAAATTTCAAACTGAAAGTATAACATGTTAGGTTTTTAAAAAAGTATTGATATAGTTAAAATAAAGAGACCAGTTTGTGTGCAAAATCTTGTGTCTGAATCCTGCTTTTGATTTTTGTACAGTTGAGCAAAGTACTGTTAAATTCTACTTTAATAATTATCTGATATTGGTATCAGGGTGCTGGTGGCCTTATAGAATGAGCTTGGGAGTTTTCCTTTCTCTGCAATTTTCTGGAAGACTTTGAGCCCAGAAATCCCAAAACTGGTCATGTATCCTGAGAAAACCATAATTAAAAAAGACACATGTACCCAATGTTCATTGCAGCGCTATTTACAGTAGCTAGAACATGGAAGCAAACTAGACATCCATCGACAGATGAATGCATACAGAAGTTGTGGTACAGATATACAGTGGAATATTACTCAACCGTAAGAAGGAATGCATTTGAGTCAGCTCTAATGAGGCGATGAACCTGCCTATTATATTATAAAAGTAAGTCAGAGAGAGAAAAGCCAGTATGGTGTATGAATGCACATGTGCAGAATCTAGAGGGATGGTGCTAATGAGACTATTTGTAGAGTAGCGATGGAGATGCAGATACAGAGAACAGACTTGTAGACACAGTTGGGGAAGGAGAAGGTATTGAAAGTGGAGAGGGTATTGAACTGGGAGAGGAGCACTGAGATGTACACTTTACTGTATGTAAATGGATAGTCCGTGGGAATTTGCTGTATGACACAGTGAGCTCAAACCCTGTGACAACCGAGAGGGGTGGGTGGAGTGAGAGGTGAGGGGGTGTGGTTCAGAGGATGTGTGTATGCCTATGGCTGATTCATGTTGATGTATAACAGACAGCAGAAATATTGTAAAGCAACTATCCTCCAATTAAAAAAAAAAAAGAAATGCTCTTATATATTTATAGTCTAATAAAAGTCTTCTAAGGAAAATAATTACCTGGCCTACAACCTATGTTTTGTTCCCTTATAGTACATAATTTTTAAAAGAAAGCCATGGGCACCAAAATGGTATATGTCTACGAAGAGAAGTCAGAATACGACTTATTTCCTTATAGGAGTGTGATAAAACTCGAACAATAGCTAAACCTCATATTTATTTTGTGAATACCATAAAAGTAGAGTGAACAGTTGAAGGTAGTTTAATGCCTAGCTGGATTCTCAATGGAAATGAAATTCATATTTTATGATACTGAGAACAGAAACAAACACATCAGTGAGAGGTGAAATTGAGTTTATATTAAAATTTTAGAAGGGAGTTATAGTTTCAAAAACAAAAACAAAATATAATCTTAACCAGAAATGTAAATTTGACCTGATATAGCTTTAACTCAGTTGAACTTTGTGGATTTAAATTTTGTTTTTGCTTTGTTCTAGAAGCTAACAATCTATTCTGATGTTATTCTGTGAAGCCTGAAAACTTTCTTATGATAAATTACTTATGTTTCAATACAGTGTGCTGTAATATAATTTATGCAAAGTGTACATATTTTTCAAATTCATAAATTGAGCTCATCTCAAGAGCCTCAGAAATTAAGCAGGACCAGCAACATAGAACCAAATGATAGACCACCACATGCTCACCCAAAGGAGAGTTGGACCAAGACCAAATGAGCCATTTAGATGGATAAATGAAAGTCATTTATTATGTGATCATTTTCCAAAAAGCAAACACATTTTAAAAAACCTAACACTAAGCTTAAAACTGACACTGAGATACTCTCAGGTAAGTGATGACCCAGAAACTTACATATTTATATATAGGCACATTTTCCAAAACACTTGTACATTGTCATCACATTATTGACACTGTTTTGATCACTTCTGTGAGATTTTCAAATCACAAGGTCGATGCATACTATGATTTTAATTTTGCTTTAAATGAAATTTCTCCAACTATGCAAAATATGACTTCTCTGCAAGATTCTAGCCATATGTTCAGGTAAATAAAACCTAAGAAATATAAGGAACAAGCAATTTGTAACTGAGGGATCAATAAAAATATAAAATGTTTCTAATAAATTACTATCTTGTTCACCATGTAGGTTCACCATGTAGAAATCAAATACACAATTTTGATAGAAGTATAAGTGTCAGTTGCTCAGTAATGTCCAACTCTTTGTGACAACCATGGACTATAGCCTGCCAGGCTCCTCTGTCCTTGGGATTCTCCAGGCCAGAATAGTGGAGCCGTTCCTTTCTCCAGAGGATCTTCCCAACCAGGGGTGGAACCCATGTCTCCTACATTGGCAGGCAGATTCTTTATCACTGAGCCACTTGGGAAGCACGGTCTTCCTAGCCAACCATATATCTTAAAGAGCAATAAAATTTTTCTAACATTTCTTACGCTATTTAAAAAGACACCTGGTGTTGATAAAAAGTAAGAATAGATGCCTCTCTAAAGCCTGGAGTATAGAATTGCTCAGTCTTTCAAGTAGAAGGACTGTGCATTCAGAACTAGGATATTTGAACTGTTAACTCACTTCTATATTACATTGCCTGTGCTGGATCATTTGGTATAAACTAGCCTCTTTCTCAATCGGAAACTCTAAACCCTATCCTTCACTTTCTCCTTCTCCCTTCTCTGTTTCAAATCTGAAAGTAAATTTCCCTCCTGACCACCCTTCAACCTTCTCACTTTGAATTGTGGCTCTATGGTCTTTGTTCTCAACATGGGCCGTTCATTGTACAACTAGGGTAACTCCAAGGATGATTAAATGGAAACCTCTGGGAATGGATCTCTAGTAAACCCTCCCTGGGTCATCCTAATAATTGCATTCTAATAATAAGGGTTGAGTATTGTGACTCTAGTACACGGATTCTTAAATGCGTCTACAGTATGCATCTACATACTGTAATCCCGTGGCAAGCTTTTGAAAAATGCCTGGGTCCATTCCAAAAGGTCCTGACTTCATTGTTCTGGGGTGTGACCTGAGAATCAGGATTTTTAAGAACTCTCTGGGGGATGCTGATATGTCTTAAAATAGAACCCAGCTTGGTTCTGTTTATAATGTCAGCTTCCAGGACTGGTAAAAGTAAAATAGCAGGATGCCTAGCAATCTCTTTTACGCTAGGGAAAAGAATTCCAATTACTTTCAGGATGTTAACTTCTGACTCATTATTCAGGACTGACTGAAAATCTGGTAAAAGTTCTTTGTAAGAAAACTGTGGCTTGTTTCATTATATGTACTTGCCAAGGGTACACCAGTGGAGTTCTCAATTTTTAAAACGCATAATAATCACCTTGAATGCTTGTTGACAACGCAGATCAAGATCTCCAGAGATAGGCTGGAAAGAGGACTTACTAGTCTGCTTTTTAAAAAAGATCTATGCTCAAAATTCTCCAAGCCAGGCTTCAGCAATACGTGAACCGTGAACTTCCTGATGTTCAAGCTGGTTTTAGAAAAGGCAGAGGAGCCAGAGATCAAATTGCCAACATCCGCTGGATCATGGAAAAAGAAAGAGAGTTCCAGAAAAACATCTATTTCTGCTTTATTGACTATGCCAAAAAGCCTTTGACTGTGTGGATCACAATAAACTGTGGAAAATTCTGAAAGAGATGGGAATACCAGACCACCTGACCTGCCTCTTGAGACACCTGTATGCAGGTCAGGAAGCAACAGTTAGAACTGGACATGGAACAACAGACTGGTTCCACATAGGAAAAGGAGTACATCAAGGCTGTATATTGTCACCCTGTTTATTTAACTTCTATGCAGAGTACATCATGAGAAACACTGGACTGGAAGAAACACAAGCTGGAATCAAGATTGCTGGGAGAAACCTCAATAACCTCAGATATGCAGATGACACCACTCTTATGGCAGAAAGTGAAGAGGAACTAAAGAGCCTCTTGATGAAAGTGAAAGTGGAGAGTGAAAAAGTTGGCTTAAAGCTCAACATTCAGAAAATGAAGATCATGGCATCCGGTCCCACCACTTCATGGGAAATAGATGGGGAAACAGTGGAAACAGTGTCAGACTTTATTTTGGGGGGCTCCAAAATCACTACAGATGGTGACTGCAGCCATGAAATTAAAAGACGCTTACTCCTTGGAAGGAAAGTTATGACCAACCTAGACAGCATATTCAAAAGCAGAGACATTACTTTGCCAACTAATGTCCGTCTAGTCAAGGCTATGGTTTTCCCAGTGATCATGTATGGATGTGAGAGTTGGACTGTGAAGAAGGCTGAGCACCAAAGAATTGATGCTTTTGAACTGTGGTGTTGGAGAAGTCTCTTGAGAGTCCCTTGGACTGCAAGGAGATCCACCCAGTCCATTCTGAAGGAGCTCAGCCCCGGGATTTCTTTGGAAGGAATGATGCTAAAGCTGAAACTCCAGTACTTTGGCCACCTCATGCGAAGAGTTGACTCATTGGAAAAGACCCTGATGCTGGGAGGGATTGTGGGCAGGAGGAGAAGGGGACGACAGAGGATGAGATGGCTGAATGGCATCACTGACTCGATGGACGATGGACGTGAGTCTCAGTGAACTCCGGGAGTTGGTGATGGACAGGGAGGCCTGGCGTGCTGCGATTCACGGGGTTGCAAAGAGTCGGACACGACTGAGCAACTGAACTGAACTGAACTGACAGTTGGTAACATTTATGAGATTATGGTGAGCATACCATGAAAGTAGATCTAGCTGAATAAGTTTCTGCTTGGGTAGACATTTGTCTACATGGTGGTTGGCTCAGGCTGAAGATCAGGATTCACCACCCTAAAATATGCTTCTTTGACATAAGGATTCTTTTGAGCAGAAGTGTTAGTCACTCAGTTGTGTCCAACTCTTTGTGACCCCATGGACTGCAGCTCACCAGGCTCCTCTGTCCATGGGATTCTTCTCCAGGCAAGAATACTGGAGTGGGTTGCCATTCTCTTCTCCAGAGGATCTTCCCCACCCAGGGATTGAACCTGGGTCTCCCGCATTATAGGCAGATTCTTTACATCTGAACCACCAGGGAAGTCCCTTTTGAACTAAAGGCAACGGATAATCAACAGATGCAGAAAGAGCTCTTTAGCCTCCCCTTTAGCCTCCCCTGCTCTCTGCCTAAAAGCAGGCATAAAGTTCCCTTTATGAAAGTGTTTCTTCCCCTCCCTTTGACCTCCTCTCCTACTCTATACCAGGAAGAGAGTGACTCATCACCACAGATGGATAAGTTTAGATGTTGCTAAGTCACTTCAGTCGTGTCCGACTCTGTGCGACCCCATGGATGGCAGCCCACCAGTCTCCCCCGTCCCTGGGATTCTCCAGGCAAGAACACTGGAGTGGGTTGCCATTTACTTCTCCAATGCATGAAAGTGAAAAGTGAAAGTGAAGTCGCTGAGTCTGCCCCCTATCTACCATGAGTTACCTAACTTATTTCTTAATCACTCTCCTAGGGTTTATCATCAATGGAAGCCCCAATCCCCTATTCTTTTGTTTAAATGGTATATAAGCCCCCAGGCATAACCATTTCTAGGAGTTTCACTTCTTTTCTGTGAACTCCCATGCATGTAAATATTAATAAAAAATGTATACCTTTTCTCCTGTTAATCTCTTTTATTTGTTTAATTCACAGGCCCCTAGTACTGAATATAAAGGAATAGAGGAAAAGTTTTTCCTCCCTGATGAGGTTCACACGTGAGGCTTGCCTATCCATCAATACCTCATTGACTGGAATGGCTATGGTGATTACAACTTCTACTCTGGACTTGTATCATCAGGGCACTCAAGATGACTATTCTCTTGCTCTCAGTACAATCTTTACTTCATCTACACCCTACTCAAATGCTGACCTTCCTACATGCTTGCCCCAGGTCCCAATTAGTGATCTTTCTAACTTTAAATCAGAACATCTCCACCTGATTACTGATCAAAGAGGAAGTGAGGGGCATGTCCTCCGCTGGTTTCCCTGGTAACCAGTGATCCCACCTGACCTCACTTCCCCCTATAACTGCAAACCGGCTCCTCTGCCCAGAAACAAAGACTGCCGCCATGTGCCCCCTGCAGTCTGCCTGCACGCAGTTGGGTGTCCCTCTAGGACTTTGCTTCAGATGTGTAAGCTTCCCCATTCATGAAACCACTGATGTCTGTGTTGCTGATTCCAGGCTCTTTCTTCGGTCTTGAAGCTGCATGGATTCATAGATACAGGGCTTGTAGGCCTGCGGCAACAATTAATAGAACAGCCAGAAGACCCAGGAAGCTCCCATAAGCCCAAGATGTCAGGAAATATGGTGGGGAGTAGGAAGTTGCAGGCACGGCCCCCTAGCATGTGGAGCCTAAAAGTCGCAGGGGTAATCCCAGGGTGGCTGCGCACAATACGTGGGGCCTTCTGGTGACTGTCCATGATGAGTGGGGCCTCCAGGAGAGTACTGAGAACTCAGAGACACCCCTAAAGCTATTGCGAGGATGTTGGCCGCCATCCCGGAGGGAAAAGAGATGTTGGAGACCAAAGGTGGTGGCCACGGCTGTGGGCTGCTGGTTGCTTTTTATTCTGAGAAAGGCCACAGAAGCTGAGCTAATAACAGTGCTTCTGCTGCTGCTGCTAAGTCGCGGCAGTCGTGTCTGACTTTGTGTGACCCCATAGACAGCAGCCCAACAGGCTCCCCCGTCCCTGGGATTCTCCAAGCAAGAACACTGGAGTGGGTTGCCATTTCCTTCTCCAATGCATGAAAGTAAAGAGTGAAAGTGAAGTCTCTCAGTCGTGTCCGACTCTTAGCATCCAGGCTCCTCCGTCCATGGGATTTTCCAGGCAAGAGTACTGGAGTGGGGTGCCATTGCCTTCTCCGAATAACCATGCAGGTGAAGGCTAACTTGAATGCTGATTCCTGTTCCTCTGAAAGTGAGGCACATGAGTATGAGTGAGTGATAAGTAATGTTTATTACTCTTATTTCTTTAAACTAAATGGGCTATCTACAGGCGGGAAGGTGGAGGGGAGGAATCCCTGAAAATGGCCAAGATGGGAATCTTCTACCATTCTAAAACTGGCTCTTGCGAATGCCGATAGAGGAAGTTAGCTTTTAGAAGGAATTGGTATTTTTGTTCTTGTGCTTTTGAGATGTAAATGATCTGCCTGGGTGCTCAGGAACTTTAATCCTATGCGATCTCTAAGAGTGAAGGGGGGGGGAAATGCCTTTTAAAACTGTATAGGAATCTTAATTATGTTTTGGGAATGTCTATCTAAAACAGTCTCTCTAGATTTTGCTAACTCACAACTAAACTAAGTTAAATGAAGAGAATTCATTTACCACCTGGGTCATTTCAAATAGAATAAAATGTGTGTGTGCATGCTCAGTCGCTCAGTAGTGTGCTACTCCTTGCGATGCCATGGACTGTAGCCCACCAGGGTCCTCTGTCCATGGAAATTTCCAGCCAAGAATAGTGGAGTGGGTTGCCATTTCCTATTCCATGGGATCTTCCCAACCCCAGGATCGAACTCGTGTCTCTTGTGTCTCCTGCATTTGGCAAGAGGATAAAATACTGGAACATTAATTGCTGGGTGGGTCTAAGTTTGCCTACCTTTACCTTCTTAAGAGAGGAAGACGAAAGCACACATTTTCCGACCAGTATAACAAACGGTTCGCAATTACTTGCTTGTTTTTGCCAGAGTTTAAAGCAAAGAGTCGGACACGACTGAGCGACTGAACTGAACTGAAAGTTCTTAAGGGTTAAGATTATAATCAGTAATGATTCTAGTTATTGTAACCAAGTTTCTTTATGGATAACACTGGAATCGGGTGTTTGTCCCTTTCAAAGTCCTTTATCATTTGTAGACAGATACGTACTCTGCTTTTACAAAAGTGCTTCATCTTCAAGAAAATTCACAGGAAGGACTTTTTTTTTTAATTGAAGTATAGTTGATTTTCAATGTGTTAATTTCTTCTGTGCAGCATATGTATTCTTCTTTTATTTTTTCCCTTATGGTTTATCACAGGATGTTGAATACAGTTCCCTGTGTTGCACAGCAGGATCTTGTTTATCCAGCACCTCACACCTTCTAACCCCAAACTCCCACTCCATCTCTTTGTCTTTTCTCTCTCGCCCTTGGCAACAACAAAGTCTGTTCTCTATGTCTGTGACTTTGTTTTCGTTTTGTAGATGAGTTCCTTTGTATAATAATTTATATTCCACATATAAGTGATATTGTGTGGTATTTGTCTTTCTCTTTCTTACTCCACTTAGTATAATAATCTCTGGGTCCATTCATGTTGCTGCAAATGGCATTATTTCATTCTTTTTATGGCTGAGTAGTATTCCATTGTGTATTTGGTTCACTTCATTGTGTATATGTACCACATGTTCTTCATTCATTTACCTGTTGATGAACATTGGCACCCCGCTCCAGTACTCTTGCCTGGAAAATCCCATGGACGGAGGAGCCTGGTGGGCTGCAGTCCATGGGGTCGCTAAGAGTCGGACACGACTGAGCAACTTCACTTTCACTCTTCACTTTCACGCATTGGAGAAGGAAATGGCAACCCACTCCAGTGTTCTTGCCTGGAGAATCCCAGGGATGGGGGAGCCTGGTGGGCTGTCGTCTCTGGGTTCGCACAGAGTCGGACACGACTGAAGTGACTTAGCAGTAGCAGCAGCAGAACATTTAGTTTGTTTCCAGGTCTTAGCTGTTGTAAATAGTGCTGCTGTGAACATCGCAGTGCATGTATCTTTTTAAATTCAAGTTTTGTCTGAATGTATGCCCAGAAGTGGGATTGCTGGATCATATGGCAACACTTTACTCTTTTGAGGAATCTTCTTACTGTTCTTGCAGTGGCTGCACCAATTTACATTCCCAACTACAATGTAGGACGGTTCCCTTTTCTCCACACCCTCTCCAACATTTGTTATTTGTGAACTTTTTAATGATGGCCATCCATCTCCAGTACTTTGGCCACCTCATGCAAAGAGTTGACTCATTGGAAAAGACTCTGATGCTGGGAGGGATTGGGGGCAGGAGGAAAAGGGGACGACAGAGGATGAGATGGCTGGATGGCATCACTGACCCAATGGACATGAGTTTGGGTGAACTCCGGGAGTTGGTGATGGACAGAGATGCCTGGCGTGCTGCGATTCATGGGGTCACAAGGAGTTGGACAGGACTGAGCGACTGAACTGATCCTGACCAGTTGTGAGGTGGTATCTCACTGTAGTTTTTTTGAAGATCTTGTTTTGATGTGGACCATTTTTAAAGTCTATTGAATTTGTTACAGTATTGTTTCTATTTTGTGTTTTGGGTTTTTGGCTGCGAGACAAGTGGAATCTTAACTCTCAGAGCAGGGATCTAACTACCCTGCATTGGAAGCTGATGTCCCAACCACTGGAACTCAAGGGAAGTTCCTCTCATTGTAATTTTGATTTGCGTTTCTATAGTAATAGCGATGTTGAGCATTTTTCATATGCCTTTGTCTATCTGTATGTCTCCGTTGAAGAAATATCTGTTTAGGTCTTCTGCCCATTTTTCGATTGTTTTGTTTGTTTTTTGTTACTGTTGTGTGAGTTGTTTGTATATTTTGGAAATTAAGCCCTTGTTGGTCACGTTATTTGCAAATATTTTCTCCCAGTCCATAGGTTATCTTTTCATTTTTATTTATGGTTTCCTTTGCTGTACAAAAGCTTATAAGTTTGATTAGGTCCTGTTAGTTTATTTGCTTTTGCTTCTCTTGCCTTGGAGACCAAACAAAGAAAACATCAGTATGACTTATGTCAGATTGTTTTGCCTACGTGCTCTACTATGAGTTTTAAGGGTGTCATGTCTTATATTTAAGTCTTTAAACCATTTTGGTTTGTGTGTGTGTGAGGGTGTTAGGGTATGTTCTAACTAACACACCCTAAGCTAATGTGACCATGTGGGGATGACTGACAATGAGGGGAAAGACTCTTCCCATCTTCCTGAGAATACATGTGAAAGGCCCCTCTCTGGGACCATTACTGTAAAACACTTCATAAACTTTGACACCCCATGAGCCCCTCTTCACTATGTGGTGTGGAGTGGAACAGGCTGCCTTCTGAACATACAGGTCCAACCAGTAGGATTAACTGTCTTTGTTTGGAAAAATCTAATGGGTCTAGTCCTATTTGCACTCAACAAAACAATGCAGTCAGAACTGTAATGTAACTGCTGGTTCCTGGAGAGGCCAGTGGAATAGTTCCTTCAAAGCAAGGCCTTCCTCTCCCCATGGAGGTCTCTTCGTTTGCAAAACCAGTGGGCGGCCTTACTTTCCTTGTAACTGGACAGGGCACTGCCATCTCTGACTTCCTTTCCATTGACCTGGTAAGTACTTGGCTGCAGAATTTGCCCATATCCTGGTGAATGACTTGATTTAGCACACTAGGCATCCTACTCCTGATACTCTGTGGCTGCTGCTGTCTGTAATGTACGTATGGCATCTGGTTACAGTGTGCCTCGCCTACGTGCCCTCTGGGACATGGTGAAAGAGCAGGGGACCAGGATTGTAAGAGTTGTAGGGGTTTGTAGGGATGGAGCACAGGATCAGGCCACTCAAGGTGGTGGTTCTCTTGCTCTCTGTACAGCTCCTTGGACCAGCGCCTGATTCACCTATACCCTACCCACATGACTGACCTTCCTACATACTTGCCCCAGGTCCTACCTAATGATCATTCTAGCTTTAGATCAGAACTTTCCACTGTGCTTATTAAAGAAGCAATGAAGGGCATGACCCTCTGCTGGTCTGACTGGTAACCAATGAGCCAATTAGTTAGTCTTAGTCACTCATGTGTGTCCAATTCTTTGTGACCCCATGGACTGTCTGTGGAATTCTCCAGGCAAGAATACTGGAGTGGGTAGCCATTCCCTTCTCCAGGGGATCTTCCCGACCCAGGGATCAAACCTAGGTCTCCTGCATTGCAGGCAGATTCTTTACCATCTGAGCCCCCAGGGAAACCCATAAAACACATAGGATATGGAAATGAATGGAATACAAAGAAAAGATATATTTTGATAACAATAGAGTCAGGATGTTCTAAAAAATAGCCCACAAACAGGAAGAGCAAAGCTAAGGTGGCAAATACTGGACTCCGTCAGACATCTGGGGGAAGGGATGGGTACGGAGATCATGGAGACAGGAGAAGGGGCGGCGAGGGAAGCACCTGTTCTAGTTTGGAGGAAAAAATAAAAAGGATCAGGAGGGAGTGAGGGAAGAAAGACATGAACATTCACCTATATCAATATTTGCTCTCTTGCTAAAAAGTAACTACTTTTATTAAGAGCAATGTGCATGCTAGGCATTGTACCAAGCCTGTTACATTGGCTCTTATATCAATTCCTGCAACATGTCTATACGGTATGCATGTAGAGGGAAAAACCCTCTAAAACTCAGAACATTGCATAATCTCCCTAAAGCTATTAATAAATACAGGGCTGGAATATGAACCAGCCTAAGACAGTTCAAAGCCTTCTCCTCCCTAATATCTTCC
Source organism: Bos javanicus (assembly GCF_032452875.1). Lineage (NCBI taxonomy): Eukaryota > Metazoa > Chordata > Mammalia > Artiodactyla > Bovidae > Bos > Bos javanicus. The sequence goes on along the minus strand of NC_083871.1, from coordinate 12,749,933 downwards.
ATTAAAAAGAAAACGGCAAATTAAATTTTGTGGGTGCAGAAGAAAAACTAGCAGAATCTAAGCTCCATTTGTTTTAACCATGGTGATTAGATGAGCTCATCCACCTTGAGAATTCATGACTTGTTAAAAGAATTGTGGAAGTAATATCACCTTTACTGTTGTTTACTTGAATAGAGCTGCTTAATTTAACTGCGGGGTATTTAAATCGTTTGGCTCCTCAGCAACTTTTAGCAGGCCTTGACCTGGAAATTGGCCAAGAAAGAGCTCCTGATAATAGAGTGGCCGCTATACCAAGAAAGCTTATTTCTTGTGGTGCTAAGAGGCAGTGCGAAAGGCAAAACCATCATTGAGCTCATACTGCTTCATTGGTCCAGATTATCTATCTTATATATTTTAATAGTGAGTATGTATTACCGTGAAAGTAGCCAACAACACAAACAAAAATGTCCTTATTTGAAAAGTAAAGTAGCTTTTCAGACTGTACAAGACTATGGAAATCAGATGCTCTGATTTTTTTCCTCTGGATTAGCCCTTTTTTAAAAACACTAATGGAACTGAACAGCTCCAGGGCATTATAAAAAAGCTAATGAGGCTAATACTCTAATTAGAAACAATTTAAACTAAAGAATGTGCACAATGGCCTAGAGTGCTTCATGAAACTGAATTTTAAAAAGGGAAAATAATAACCTGTACATATAGGGACACATGAATATTTACCAATGACACTGGTAATATAGGAAATATGCAAAATTGCATTTTTAGTGTCCCAGAGAAAATATTAATAAATAAGAAAAAGTAAGAGGAGAAAGTATGAAAAGGAAAATCTATTAACAATGATTAACTATTGTTCCCATGACAAAATAAGTTCATTATGCCAAGCAAAGTTCAAGAAGAGATCTTAATTATTTCTTTTTTTTTTTTTTTGAGTTTTTTTTTAATTTTATTTTATTTTTAAACTTTACAATATTGTATTGGTTTTGCCAAATATTGAAATGAATCTGCCATAGGTATACATGTGTTCCCCATCCTGAATCCTCCTCCCTCCTTCCTCCCCATACCATCCCTCTGGGTCGTCCCAGTGCACCAGCCCCAAGCATCCAGTATCGTGCATCGAACCTGGACTGGCGACTCGTTTCATATATGATATTATACATGTTTCAGTGTCATTCTCCCAAATCTTCCCACCCTCTCCCTCTCCCACAGAGTCCATAAGACTGTTCTATACATCAGTGTCTCTTTTGCTGTCTCGTATACACTGTCACTTTTCACTTTCATGCATTGGAGAAGGAAATGGCAACCTACTCCAGTGTTCTTGCCTGGAGAATCCCAGGGACGGGGGAGCCTGGTGGGCTTCTGTCTATGGGGTCGCACAGAGTCGGGACACGACTGAAGCGACTTAGCAGCAGCAGCAGCATACAGGGTTATTGTTACCATCTTTCTAAATTCCATATATATGCGTTAGTGTACTGTATTGGTGTTTTTCTTTCTGGCTTACTTCCCTCTGTATAATAGGCTCCAGTTTCATCCACCTCATTAGAACTGATTCAAATGTATTCTATTTAATGGCTGAGTAATACTCCATTGTGTATATGTACCACAGCTTTCTTTTTAGTTTAGTTTAAAAAAAAAAATCTCCAAGATGACATATTAATCTTCCTCAGCTAATTATCTTGGTAACCCATACGTTGTTGTCCAGTCACTAAGTTGTGTCTGACTTTGCAACTCCCTGGGCTGTAGCACAGTAGGCTTCCGTGTCCTTCACTATCTCCCAGAGTTCACTCAAACTCATGTTCATTGAGTTGTTGATACCATCCAACCATCTCGCTCTCTGTTGCCCCTTCTCCTCCTGCCCTCAATCTTTCCCAGCATCACGGTCTTTTCCATGAGTAGGCTCTTCTCATCCAGTGGCCAAAGTATTGGAACTTCAGCTTGAGCATTGGTCCTTCCAATGAATATTCAGGGTTGATTTCCTTTAGGATTAACTCGTTTGATTTCCTTGCTGGCCACTGGACTCTCGAGAGTCTTCTCCAACACCACAGTTCAAAAGCATCAATTCTTCAGTGCTCAGCCTTTCTTATGGTCCATATCTCATATCTGTACATGACTAATGGAAAAACCACAGCTTTGACTATATGGGCTTTTGTTGGCAAAATGATGTCTCTGCTTTTTAATATGCTGTCTGGGTTTGTCATAGCTTTTCTTCCAAGGAGAACACATCTTTTAATTTCAATTTCATGGCTGCAGTTACTGTCTGCAGTGATTTTTGGAGCCCAAGAAAATAAAGTCTGTCACTGTTTCCACTTTTCTCCCTTCTATTTGCCATGAAGTGACTGGATTAGATACCATGATCTTAGTTTTTTGAATGTTGAGTTTTAAGTCAGCTTTTTTACTCTTCCTCTTTCAACCTCATCAAGAGGCTCTAGTTCCTCTTCGCTTTCTGCAATTAGTTGTATCAACAGCTTATCTGAGGTTGTTAATATTTCTCCCAGCAATCTTGATTTCAGCTTGTGATTCATCTGGTCTGGCATTTCACAGAATGTACTCTGCATAGAAGTTAAATAAGCAGAGTGACAATATACAGCCTTGACATATTCCTTTCCCAAATTGGAACCAGTCCGTTGTTCCATGTCCAGTTCTAACTGTTGCTTCTTGACCTGCATGCAGGTTTCTCAGGAGGCAGGTAAGGTGGTCTGGTATGCCCATCTCTTGAAGAATTTACCACAGTTTGTTGTGATCCACAGAGTCAAAGGCTTTACCATGGTCAATGAAGCAGAAGTAGATGTTTTTCTGGAATTTCTTGCTTTCTCTATGATCCAGTGGATATTGGCAATTTGATCTCTGGTTCCTCTGCCTTTTCTCAACCCAGCTTGCACAGATAAAAGTTCTCAGTTCACATACTGCTAAATGCTAGCTTGAAGAATTTTGAGCATTACCTTGGTAGCATGTGAAATGAACACAATTGTGCAGTAGTTTGAAAATTCTTTGGCATTTCCTATGTTTGGGGTTGGAATGAAAACTGACCTTTTCCAGTCCTGTGGCCACTGCTGAGTTTTCCAAATTTGCTGGCATATTGAGTGCAGCACTTAAACAGTGTCATATTTTAGGATTTGAAATAGCTCAGCTGTAATTCCATCACTTCCACTAACTTTGTTTGTATTAATAGTACTGCTTCCTGTGGCCCACTTGACTTCACCCTCCTGGATGTCTGGCTCTAGGTGAGTGACCACACTGTAGTGATTACCAAGGTCATTAAGGCCTTTTTTAAAAAAAATATAGTTCACATGTAGTATTCTTCTTTTGACTATTTATACTACAACACAGAAAAGTCAGCTTGGATTCTAATGAATTCCTGAGCTTTTGTAAACTGCATTTTATTTACTTATTTGACCTCACGTGTGATCTTAGTTGGTCAACCAGGGTTCATACCCACGTACCCTCATTGGAACCATGGAGTCTTAACTACTTACCACCAGGTAAGCCCCTTGTAATCAGCATCTTAGATACTTAAATGACCTCACACGTCATCTAATCCAGTGTTTAGTAGTAGAGTAGTTCAGAGACTGCCTGAGTCAGAATTGGTCAGAACAGTTAATAAAAATGCATATTCCCAGAAATTACACCAAACATACTAAATCAAAATCTCTTATAGAGAAGAGTCATAGCAGCTTAACAAGTGTATAGAATGTTTTGTTTATTTATAGACATCATGGGAGACTTACAGAGTCATACCCATTCCCTGCCTTCTTCCATCCTTTCCCCAAGTCCCCAAGAGGACTTGGTTTAAATACCTACTTCCCTGGTGGCTCAGATGGTAAACAATCCACCTGTAATGCGGGAGACCTGGGTTTGATCCCTAGGTTGGGAAGATCCCCTGGAGAAGGCCATGGCAACCCACTCTAATATTCTTTCCTGGAGAATCCCCATGGACAGAGGAGCCTGGGAGGCTAGAGTCCATGGGGTCGCAAAGAGTCAGACATGACTGAGTGACTAAACACACATCACAGGGACTGAATACTTGGGTGTGCTCAGTCGTGCAGTCATGTCTGACTCTTCACAGCTTACCAGGCTCTCTGTCCTTGGAGTTCCCCAGACAAGAATACCGGAGTGGATTGCCATTTCCTTCTCCAGGAGATCTTCCTGACCCAGGGATTGAACCTGAGTCTTCTGTGTCTCCTGCACTGGCAGGCAGGTTCTTTACCACTGAGTCACCTGGGAAGCCCACCTGAATGCTTGTGTCCACCTCAAATTCTATGTTGAAGCCCTAAGGAAATGTGATTGTGCTAGAAAGTGAGGTATTTGGGAGTAAATAGATTCAGGTGAGGCCATGAAGGTGGAGTCACCATGATGGGATTTGTGTCTTAAGAAAACAAAGATAGACCAAATCTGCTGGCACCTTGATCTCAGACTACCCAGACTCCAGAACTGTAAGTAGTAAATGTCCATTATCTGTTTAAGCCCCCCAGCCTATGTTATTTTGTTAGGCCATCTCAAGCTAATATCCTCAACCTGAGCTTGCCTTCTGTGTGATTTTCTGTAACTAGGAGATAGTTTTGTCTTTCTTCTATACATCTGGCATCCCTAAAATGATTATCATAAAAGGATTTTTTGTTGCATCTATTCCTGATTCAGTAGAAGAATGTTAAAATTATGTTGGAATAAGCCAAATAGGTATTTGGGAATGGAAGTCTGGTGCCTGTCAGATTTTAAGTTTTATAAAGTTCACTAACTATGTGTGATCTTTTAAACTCTGTAAAGGGCACAGACAGAATTTAAACTCTGTTTTGCCTCAATAATTTTTCATTGTATGATGCCATATTTAACAGTTGTGAGAATATTATACAATGTATGAAAAATAAAGGTAATGTTATGGCATTTGAATTAAGGACAAGTATTGTGAAGGTCCACTAAGTTATTGTTGCTATTTTTAATTCTAGTGAAAAAAAATGATAAAAATGACTTGTTTTGATGTTTCAATAAAGGATTATAGACTAGAAAGATTCTCTTTTTAAAAACTTTATTTCAGTTCAGTTCAGTCACTCAGATTAGATCAGACCAGATCAGTTGCTCAGTTATGTCTGACTCTTTGCGACCCCATGAATCGCAGCACGCCAGGGCTCCCTGTCCATTACCAACTCCCAGAGTTCACTGAGACTGATGCCATCCAGCCATCTCATCCTCTGCCGTCCCCTTCTCCTCCTGTCCCCAATCCCTCCCAGCATCAGAGTCTTTTCCAATGAGTCAACTCTTCGCATCAGGTGGCCAAAGTATTGGAGTTTCAGCTTTAGCATCATTCCTTCCAAAGAAATCCCAGGGCTGATCTCCTTCAGAATGGACTGGGTGGATCTCCTTGCAGTCCAAGGGACTCTCAAGAGTCTTCTCCAACACCACAGTTCAAAAGCATCAATTCTTTGGCGCTCAGCCTTCTTCACAGTCCAACTCTCACATCCATACATGACCACAGGAAAAACCATAGCCTTGACTAGACGAACCTTTGTTGGCAAAGTAATGTCTCTGCTTTTGAATATGCTATCTAGTTTGGTCATAACTTTCCATCCAAGAAGTAAGCATCTTTTAATTTCATGGCTGCAGTCACCATCTGTAGTGATTTTGGAGCCCAGAAATATAAAGTCTGACACTGTTTCCACTGTTTCCCCATCTATTTCCCGTGAAGTGGTGGGACTGGATGCCATGATCTTCGTTTTCTGAATGTTGAGCTTTAAGCCAACTTTTTCACTCTCCACTTTCACTTTCATCAAGAGGCTTTTGAGTTCCTGATCACTTTCTGCCATAAAGGTGGTGTCATCTGCATATCTGAGGTTATTGAGATTTCTCCCGGCAATCTTGATTCCAGTTTGTGTTTCTTCCAGTCCAGCGTTTCTCATGATGTACTCTGCATATAAATTAAATAAACAGGGTGACAATATACAGCCTTGACGAATTCCTTTTCCTATTTGGAACCAGTCTGTTGTTCCATGTCCAGTTCTAACTGTTGCTTTCTGACCTGCATACAAATTTCTCAAGAGGAAGATCAGGTGGTCTGGTATTCCCATCTCTTTCAGAATTTTCCACAGTTTATTGTGATCCACACAGTCAAAGGCTTTGGCATAGTCAATAAAGCAGAAATAGATGTTTTTCTGGAACTCTCTTGTTTTTTCCATGATCCAGTGGATGTTGGCAATTTGATCTCTGGTTCCTCTGCCTTTTGTAAAACCAGCTTGAACATCAGGAAGTTCACGGTTCACATATTGCTGAAGCCTGGCTTGGAGAATTTTGAGCATTACTTTACTAGCATGTGAGATGAGTGCAATTCTGCGGTAGTTTGAGCATTCTTTGGCATTGCCTTTCTTTGGGATTGGAATGAAAACTGCCCTTTTCCAGTCCTGTGGCCACTGCTGAGTTTTCCAAATTTGCTGGCATATTGAGTGCAGCACTTTCACTGCAGCATCATCTTTCAGGATTTGGAACAGCTCAACTGGAATTCCATCACCTCCACTAGCTTTGTTCGTAGTGATGCTTTCTAAGGCCCACTTGACTTCACATTCCAGGATGTCTGGCTCTAGGTCAGTGATCACAGCATTGTGATTATCTGGGTCATGAAGATCTTTTTTGTACAGTTCTTCTGTGTATTCTTGCCATCTTTTCTTAATATCTTCTGCTTCTGTTAGGTCCATACCTTTTGTGTCCTTTATTGAGCTCATCTTTGCATGAAATGTTCCTTTGCTATCTCTGATTTTCTTGAAGAGATCCCTAGTCTTTCCCATTGTTGTTTTCCTCTATTTCTTTGCATTGATCGCTGGAGAAGGCTTTCTTATCTCTCCTTGCTATTCTTTGGAACTCTGCATTCAAATGGGTATATCTTTCCTTTTCTCCTTTGCCTTTCACTTCTCTTCTTTTTACAGCTATTTGTAAGGCCTCCTCAGACAGCCACTTTGCCTTTTTGCATTTCTTTTTCTTGAGGATGGTTTGCTTTCTGTATCCTTACAATGTCACAAACCTCTGTCCATAGTTCATCAGGCACTCTATCAGATCTAATCCCTTGAATCTATTTGTCATTTCCACTGTATAATCATAAGGGATTTGATTTAGGTCATACCTGAATGGTCTAGTGGTTTTCCCTACTTTCTTCAATTTAAGTCTGAATTTGGCAATAGGGAGTTCATGATCTGAGCCACAGTCAGCTCCTGGTCTTGTTTTTGCTGACTGTATAGAGTTTCTCCATCTTTGGCTGTAAAGAATATAATCAATCTGATTCCAGTGTTGACCATCTGGTGATGTCCATGTGTAGAGTCTTCTCTTGTATTGTTGGAAGAGGGTGTTTGCTATGACCAGTGCATTTCTCTAGGCAGAACTGTTAGTCTTTGCCCTGGTTCATTCTGTACTCCATGGCCAAATTTGCCTGTTACTCCAGATGTTTCTTCACTTCCTACTTTTGCATTTTATTTTGCTATAATGAAAAGGACATTTTTGGGGGTGTTAATTCTAGAAGGTCTTGTAGGTCTTCATAGAACTGTTTAACTTCAGCTTCTTCAGCATTACTGGTTGGAGCACAGTCTTGGATTACTGTGATATTGAATGGTTTGCCTTGGAAACGAACAGAGATCATTCTGTCGTTTTTGAGATTGCATCCAAGTACTGCATTTCGGAATCTTTTGTTGATTATGCTGGCTACTCCATTTCTTCTACAGAATTCTTGCCCACAGTAGTAGACATAATTGTCATCTGAGTTAAATTCACCCATTCCAGTCCATTTTAGTTCGCTGATTCCTAAAATGTCAATGTTCACTCTTGCCATCTCCTGTTTGATTCATGGACCTAACATTCCAGGTTCCTGTGCAATATTGCTCTTTACAGCATTGGACCTTGCTTCCATCACCAGTCACATCTACAACTGGGCGTTGCTTTCGCTTTGGCTCCGTCTCTTTATTATTTCTGGAGTTATTTCTCCACTGATCTCCAGTAACATATTGGGCACCTACTGACCTGGGGAGTGCATCTTTCAGCATCCTATCTTTTTACCTTTTCATACTGTTCATGGGACTCTCAAGGCAGGAATACTGAAGTGGTTTGCCGTTCTCTTCTCCAATGGACCATATTTTTTCAGAACTCCCCCCATGACCCGTCCATCTTGGCTTGCTCTACACAGCATGGCTCATAGTTTCATTGAGTTAGACAAGGCTGTGGTCCATGTGATTAGATTGGTTGGTCTTCTGTGATTATGGTTTTCAGTTTGCTCTGCCCTCTGATGGAGAAGGATAAGAGGCTTTTGAAAGCTTCCTGATGGGATAGACTGACTGAGGGGGGTACTGGGTCTTGTTCTAATGGGTGGGGCCATGCTCAGTAAATCTTAAATCCAATTTTCTGTTGCTGGGTGGAGCTCTGTTCCCCCATGCTACTTACCTGGGGCCCAACTATGATGGAGGTAATGAAGATAATGGTGACCTCCCTCAAAGGATCCCATGCATGTACTGCTACAGTCCGTGCCCCCAACCCTGCAGCAGGCCACCACCCACCCATGCCTACATCGGAGACTCCCAAACACCCACAGACAAGTCTGGGACAGTCTCCTGTGTGGTCACTGTTCTTTTCTCCTGGGTCCTGATGCACAAGGTTCTTTTGTGCCCTCCAAGAGTCTATTTCCCAGTCCTGTGTAAGTTATGGCAGCTCTGTGGTGGGGTGAATGGTGACCTCCTCCAAGAGGACTTATGTCACACCCACACCCAGAGCCCCTGTCCCTGCGGCAGACCATTGCTGACCTGTACCTCCACAGGAGATGCTCAAACACAGTTCTGTCTCAGTCTCTGTGGGGTCCCTGGGTCCTGGTGCGCACAAGGTTTGTTTGAGCCCTCTGAACATCTCCGGCAGGAATGGGATTTGATTCTAAATGTGAATTTGCTCCTCCTACCATCTTGCTGGGGCTTCTCCTTTGCCCGAGCCCTCTGAACATTTCTGGCAGGAATGGGATTTGATTCTAAATGTGAATTTGCTCCTCCTACCATCTTGCTGGGGCTTCTCCTTTGCCCTTAGGTGTGGGGTACCTCCTCACAGCTGCTCCAGCACGTACCGTCTTACTGGGGTTTCTCTGACCTTGGATGTGGGGTATCTCCACGTAATAATGGTTATTACCTATTAAGTATTAAAAGACTCTTTTTGCGCATTGGCTTGTTAACTCCCCTGTGAGAAAAATAAGTCTGACATTCCTTTTAACAGACAACAAGAAAGGTGATTAAATGTTATAACAGATGCTCCCCAGGTGGCACTGGTGGTAAAGAACCCGTCTGTCAAAGCAGGAGATGCAAGAGATGCGAGTTCAATCCCTGAATCAGGAAGATCCCCTGGAGTAGGAAATGGCAACCCACTGCAGTATTCTTGCCTGGAAAAGCCCATGGACAGAGGAGCCTGGTGGCTTACAGTCCATGGGGTCGCAAAGAGTTGGACATGACTGTGACTGAATATGCAAAAGAACAATGAAGCCAAGAAACTATATGAGTTACTTAGAACAACCAGGAAGATAAACTAGTGTTAAAATTTTTTTTATCAAAAACTTGAATATTGAGGATGGAGCATTATCACCTCCCAATGTAATAAAGGCCATTGGATGAAAGGCTTATTTAATTATCTAAGACAGTGTACTTACGCTTGAGTTTGCTATTTTACTATTTGATTAGAGTACAGATACTATAAATGACCTTGTTAACTTACAGATTTTTATTTGGTAAAGATGATAACCACAAAGGTTATAGTTTAATTGTCCTGTTGGAAATTAACTAGTTTATATTTAGTATTCTCCCCCAACTGCTCCCAAAATGCCTGTAAGTAACCAGTTTCTCAGAGTGGTCTTTGAAGGAACTTTATTGTCTTACTGCCTCTAACATTAATGACTTAATATATCTGTGACAAGTGTTTATTCTATATTTGTATGAGTCACTTTTGATTTTTGGTAATTATACTTTGATACCATGCAAATGATTCAAAAATTTATTGAATTCTATAATTATGACAATTAAAAATGACATTGTTATTGTGACTTTCAACACTAAAATGTTCTCTAGTTCAGCAACCAGTGATTAAATATTATTTGCATTCTTGTGGCCTTGTCTTACCTTCATTGTATATTCAGTATGGATCAATGACTTTTTCTGTGTATAACCTCTCACCCTAACCAGATTTTAGACTCTTCCTCTTCTTTGCATCCCTCGGGTCAGAAGGGCTTCCCAGGTGGCGCAATGGTAAAAATCTGCCTGCAAATGTGAGAGACCTGGGTTTGATTCCTGGGTCTGAAGAAGGGAATGGCACCCCACTCCAGTATTCTTGCCTGGAAAATCCCATGGACAGAGGAGCCTGGCGGGCTACAGTCTGTGGGGTTGTAGAGTCAGATACGAATGAGCAACTAACTAATACTTGTTTGCATCCCTCAGGCCATGGGGAAATATGTAATATTAATGTGCACAAAGTCAATATGTCCAAATTGGTATTTAGAGAGAAAGGTTTAGACAATTCAAACAAAATAGAACTGGAATTGGCTGTTAAGAAACTGAGAGAAATGGTAGATTTACATGTTTCATACATTTGTTAGTCTACAGAGCCAGACTAGCTTGAAAAATAAGATTTAAAGGAGTAGAAAAAAAAAAAAAACTAACATGTATAGCAATATAGCATATTTTCAAAGCTGTGTAGAAGAATAAAGAAAGTGGGAACTTCGATCAGTATTGGAAAAATTGGCTCAGAATGACTGATGTTGACAGGTATAACCAGAATTCCAAGCTAAAATCTGATCTCAGAGAGAGTAAAAGACTTTTTAGGTTTGCTGTGGTTATGCAGAAAAATGATAAGGGGAAAAGGGCAGGAACTAATGACTTCTTCACTCTCAAGATCATTATATTGCTATTAGAACATAACATTCCACTTAACCTTTCTCTTTCCTCTGTCCTTCTAAGCCCTTTATTAGTATAAGCAGTATTACACAATCAAGATATATTGTTAAATTATCAAGATTTTGCAATGGTAGTCCAAAAAATTCTTAGAGATCCTATTTCTTCCTTTAAAATGATTTAGAAGGACAAAGGTGACTGGACAGAAGAATATTTGGTAAATGGTCAAATAGTGAATCACTCAAAAGCATCAAAATGATCTGAGATTTATTTTCAGAACATGCTGTACATAGCTGTCAAATATGAAACATTCTCAGAACTAGGGAATAGAAGAATATATGCAACCCAAGATATCAAGCATATTTAATTTAACAGTCTTCATGAAAAATTCAAGTAAACATTGTTTTAGAGCTAGCAATTAACCTCATATAGTTTTACTCATTTCACATTTGGTTATTTCACAAAGACATGATTTTTCTTGTGATTTGTTATACTGCCAGATTTCGTGCTGGAAACACATAATGGTTTTCCAATTTGGCTAAATATTTGTACAGTTTTTTCACAATGTTGATTTTCGTGAATTTATTGATTAAATATCTCCTCTGCTTAGTTTGCAAAGTAAGCAAAGGCAAATATCGCCTTTGCTTAGTTTCTCCTTTTATTTCACAAATGGAGTCAATTCACATTATCTACACTAATGCTAAAGAAAAATAACACTGGTATCTTAAAGCAGAGGATCCAGGAGTGACTAAGTATCATTTACTGTCATTTCAACTCCTAAACATACAGATAACATCCATGTTTACCCAACCTTAAAAGTTTTTCTGATTTTGCCCCACAGGACGATATGGAGATGTGTGAGCAAGTGCTGAAATGAGATAATTTGCGAACTTGACTGAAAGGTAGGAGGATGATAGTGTGTATGTATGTTTGTATTCATATTTAGTCATATTACACTTGCCCAGACCATGATGAACCAAGATTATATCATAGGGGATACAAATGAGTGTAATGTTCTAGATTCTAGTTAGGGAAATAGTATAAAAGCAGGAAAAATTATCAACCACTTGATTCAATCACTTGATTTGAATGCTACCACAAACCTTAGAAAACACTCCCTGCTGTTAAAAGTATCTGCATTGATGCCAGGGTTTTGTTATAGATGACCCCTTTGTAGGCACATTTCCCACAAAGATTAAGGGAAGTTTTTCTTCTTCCAATGGTTTGACCACAGAATAAGAAATCTCCAGCATGTTCTGGAGTGTCTTTTTTTAGCCAGCTGCAATGACTTGCTGTTCAAGTCCCTTTGGTTCTTTTTTTGTTTTTGTATTTATTTTTTATTTCACTTTATTTTGGCCCCACCACACAACATGTGGGATGCTAATTCCCTGACCAGGGATTGAACCTGTGCTCCTCGTAGTGAAGCGTGGCGTCTTAACCACTGGACCACCAGGGAGATGCCCCAGGTCCTTCTGATTGCAGGGCACTGTCCCATCTCCACTGCTTTGCTCTGGTGACAGTCTTGCAGGGTCCTGTTGCCTATACTGGCCTCTGCTGGTGCAACCCCACATTTTCTGGCCATTCCTTCTCTTAGGCAAAAAAGGTCATCCACAGTCCTTGCAGATTTATTTAACAAATATTTAATAAACATTAGTCTTCCTTATACTGATCCCTTCTTTTATGACTCAACCGAGTCTGCAAACACTGGACTTAGTAGTAGGGACACCATGACTCGGAATACCACTTATCTCTTACTCATTTGAAATCTTAGGATGGATAAATAATAGAAAAAGTAAAACCAAAAGCTTTTTTTTGAAGAAATCAAGAACATTCATAAAATTCTGAGTGGTGAAGGGTCATGTGCTTGTATTCAGTTGTATCCAACTCTTTGCAGCCCTTTGGACTATAGCCCACGAGGCTCCTCTGTCCAAGGGATTTTTCAGACAACAATACTGGAGTGGCTTGCCGTTTCCTCTTCTAGGGGATCGTCCCAACCCAAGGATTGAACCCACATATCCTGTGTCTCCTGCATTGCAGGAGAATTCTTTACCCACGGAAGCCCCGATAGTACTCTATAAAAAGAACTTTACCTAGAGGTGTGGGATGGGGTGGTAGGACCAAGTCTCAAGAGGGAGAGGATTTATGTATTCTTATGACTGATTCATGCTTTTGCACAGCAGAAAATAACACAACATTGTAAAGCAATTATCCTCCAGTTAAAAATAAATAAATAAAAGACTTTAAAAAGCAGTCCCTTACTGGCAAGGTATTTCCTGATTTCAGAGATGAAGTCATGGAACCAATCCAGAAAAAGTGTTCTCATTGTCCAGGGTTGGTTGTTGTACAACAAAAACTCTGGCAGTTGGTACTTAATCTTTTCCTTTCAGGGCTCAGGGGTTAGCTTTATAGATAAGACCAGTCCTGATCATAAACCTGACTGCATTTGCACAGAACAGTAGAGTTAGCTTATCCCTTCCTGCCTTAAATCCTGGTGCTCACTTCTTTGTCTTGCTAGTAAATGTGGCATTTTCTCTCCAGAATATGGTGCCTTTGTGTGAGCTAAAAACCCTCAGATTTTCTTGATGGCATCTGCGAACTTGTCTGCTGCTTCTTGGTGGACAGAAGTTGCTTCTCCTGTTATTTTGACTGTTATTAGCTAAACTTCTTTATCAAATTATCAAACCATCCTTTGCTGGCATTAAATTCTCCAGCTTTAGATTCTTCACCTTCTGTTTGCATTAAGTTGTCATATAATGACTTTACTTTTTCTCAAATCATATTAGAGTCTCTAGGTGCTGTGCTGTGCCTAGTCGTTCAGTCGTGTCCAACTCTTTGTGACCCCATGGACTGAAGCCCGCCAGGTTTCACTGTCCATGGAATTCTCCAGGCAAGAATACTGCAGTGAGTTGTCATGCCCTCCTCCAGGGGATCTTCTCAACCCAGGTATCGAACCCAGGCCTCCTGCATTGCAGGTGGATTCTTTACTATCTGAACCACCAGGGAAGCCCAAGAATACTGGAGTGGGTAGCCTATCCCTTCTCCAAGGTATCTTCCCATCCCAGGAATTGAACTGAGGTTTCCTACCTTAGAGGTGGATTCTTTACCAGCTGAGCTACCAGGGAAGCCCAGAGTCTATAGGTATGCCTTTCTTATTAGCAAGCCTGCACCCACATAAAAGATGCATTTTCAATATGAGATTAAAAAATACTTTGCATAAAGTGCAAGGATTTTATGCCTGCTAACATAGCTACAGCAACAGCTTCACAATTTGTCCTTTTCTTGTTTTTTTACAGTGGTCTTTACACAAGATTCATTTATCTTGAAATGGTGGGTAACTGTAGCTGTAGACCTCAATCTACAATACATTTCAAGCAACTCACTTTTACCTTATAATGTCATAACTTTTCTCTGGTTCTTGGGAGCGGTTCCAGAATCACTAATGGTACTTCTTATGGGTCCCACGGTGTCATTCAAGGTTTATGGTATTACACCAAACATGATGGAAAATATAGAATTATGAGAGAGAACTTTTTACTGTGATACACAGTTTCTTAGAGAGATGAATTGCTCACAAGGAAATGATTAGCATCAGACTGTGTTTTATTAATAAGTGGATACTCATAACACTTGGCTCACCACAATAGCCAAAAAGTGATGGCTACAAAATTATTACAGTAGTACAGTATGTACTATCATTAATTTTATGCAGTTATGATTTAATACTGTATCTTTACACTTGTTTATGTTTTCCTCGGTGTGTAGTCTGTGAGTGTTGTGTAAAGTTTTGGTAAATTTTAACCTTTTATAATAGATTTGTATATATTTTTACGGTATTAAATGATAAAATAGTATGTTTGTATTTTGTATGCATTCACCACATACCTTATTTTTAGTAATATTTGATATATCTAGACTATGCAATTCATCTGCAAGTTTTTTCTAATTGTCACACACAAAAAAATTCCAATATATTCACTGGAAAACAGTTACATATAAGTGGATCTATGAAGTTCAAACCTGTGTTCAGGGCTTGACTGTACAAAGAAAACTCCAGGCTCAGAGTGGATCAGTGGTAAGTTTAGTAAGCATTTAAGAGTAAAATAGTTCTAATTCTAGACAACTCTTTCAGAAAAGAGAGTAGAAAAGTTTTATCAGCTCGTTTTATGTGACTAGGATTATCCTCATACCTAAACCAGAAGAAAATGTTATGAGGAAAGGAAACTATGGAACATTATCCTTCATAAACATAGCCACAATATCCTGAACACAACACTGAGCCCTCTTTGGGTTGGATGAAGTTATTTACATTTTTTATTTAGATTTGGCCAATGGCTTGTTTTGATTTGGCAGATTCTTTACCGCTACCACCACCTGGGGAGCCCACATGATTATGAATAGAGTGTGTGTCTCTCACTTCTCTGCTGAAGCATTTATTGCTGAATAAAACTCTCCAAAACCGTTTTGTCCTTCTCCTACACTCCAGAAGCAACTTTTGAGATTGTGGTTGTTGGAGGATGGAGGAAACAAGAAGTGCCCACCAAACTAAAAAAGGCATCTTGAGAACAAAAAGCTGCCTTCCTGCAAGGCAGGCTGCTGCTGCTGCTGCTAAGTCACTTCAGTCGTGTCCGACTCTGTGCGACCCCATAGACGGCAGCCCACCAGGCTTTCCCGTCCCTGGGATTCTCCAGGCAAGAACACTGGAGTGGGTTGCCATTTCCTTCTCCAGCTCCATACAATCAATGGATCAGTTTGTTACAGGGTAATTTACTCCCTGGTAGGATCAGGCGGATCATGATCCAGGAGTGTTCACAGCTGCACTCCACACTGCAGGGGCTACTGGGACAGCTTTACAGTTAACCTAGGGTATGTGGATACATTCTTGGAAACAGGAAGTGCATTCCTAAGTCAAGATTTATGAATGGATAATTAGCCTCATGGGGGCTGGGAATATTCAATGAGGGACTTCATCATTGTTTAGGGACTAACAAAATATAGAAGCCACCTGGTTCTAACGATTATTAAATGGTATCTATTAACTGCAAAGCCCTTGATGACAGAGAAGTATTTTACCGCACGGCACAGTCCTGGGTAGGGTCGATAGAAGGATAGGAGGAACATTTGCACAGGCCCAGGAAGGCATCAGTTTTGCTAACAGCCATGGAGTAGCTATTCTCTGAAATGAGATTGTAGCTAAAGCAGAACCTCTAGGTAATCTGCAAAGGCCATGTTGTGTGAGAAAAACAAAAAACAAAAACAACCTTTTCATTGTGTGTTATCAGTAGCCATCCCATGTTGCTGCTGTGGAGTATTCTGTGCTGTGGTTATATTCATTTAATTATTCGCCTGTTGAAGGACAAGTGAGTTATTTCCAGTTTGGGACTATCACAAATAAAACTGCCATTTGTACTTTGTGGGGAAAGAAAAAGATAAACCTTTTTTGTATGAAACTCTTGAGATTTTGGAGTTGTTTGTTAAAGCAACATAACCTATACTATCCCGGCTGATGGAATGTGTATGTATGTCCCTTCTAAGTGCCATTTCTGTTAGATCTATATTAGTGTTACTGTAGTATGTTGTCAAGAGTTTAATGTATTTTAAATAAACTTTTACCGACTTAATAAAATTTGAGGTCCTGATGGATCTGAACCCCCAGGTGGTGAAAACACTTAGAAGCTGCACAGTAAAGGAAATCATCAACAAAACAAAACAAAAACTCTCCTGAATGGGAGAAATATTTGCAAATGATATAATTATAAAGGGTTAACATCTAAAATATATAAACAGCCCATGCAACTCAACATTATCAACAACAACAAAAAAACACAATTAAAAATAGAGAAATTTTTCTAAAGAAGACATACAGATATAAAGATGCTCAACATTGCTAATCATCAGAGAAATGCAAGTCAAAACTGCAATGGATATCGCCTCCTACCTGTCAGAATGGCCATTATGAAAAAAATAACAAATATTGGTGAGGATATGGAGAAAAGGAAACCCTCCTGCGCTGCCACTGGAAATGTATATCTGTACAGCCACTATGGAGGAAATCATGGGCTTTTCTCAAAAACTGAAACTAGTACTACCAGATGACCCAGCAGTTCCACTCCTGCATCTATATCTGAAAAAGATGAAGACACTAATTTAAAAAGATATATGTATGCAGTGTTCATAGCAGCATTTATTTACCATTGCCAAGGTATGAACGCAGTCTGAGTATCCACCAACAGGTAAATGGAGATACACACACATACACACATGCATGGTGCACTATCAGCCATAAAAAGGAATATAATTTTGCCATTTGCAGCAACATGGAAGGACTTGGAAGGTATTATGCCAAGTAATACGTCAGACAAAGAAAGATAAATGCTGTAGGGTTATCACTCACATGTGCAATCCAACATATACAACAAACTAGTGAAGATAATAAAGAAGCAGACTCAGATACAGAGATCAAGCTAGTGGTTACTACTGGGGAGAGGGAAGGTGGGGGTAAGATAGGGGTTGCGTATTAAAAGGTACAAATTACTGTGTATAAAATAAGCTACAAGGATATACCATACAACACAGGGATTACAGCCAATATTTTATAATAACTATATAAGTGGATCATAACCTTTAAAAATTATTAACTACTACCTTATACTCCTGAAATGTATATAATGTTGTATATCAACTATACCTCAACTGAAAAAACAAAACATTTGGAAAGGAAAAAAAGAAAACACATAGAAGAGAGCAAAAGAGATGAGTTGAAGTTTTTCATTGATTCTGGGAGACTACAAAATCCATTTTACCTTCTTATTTCTTCCAGTCGTATTTCTTGTTCTTCCTTATTGCTCTGTGTAACCAATGCCCAAGTATCCAGTTTGGCTTTATTATTCTTACTTTCATTTGTGCCTTGATGTTTCCTACATACTTCCTTCTATGTCTACCTAGATAACTTCTAAATCAGTTTCCCCATAAGGGACATTATTCCTAAATTTGAGAATTGGTGAAAGATTTATGGGTCTTAGCCTCCTAGTTTTTGCAGTTGTCATGTATGGATGTGAGAGTTGGACCAGAAAGAAGGCTGAGCACTGAAGAATTGATGCTTTTGAACTGTGGTGTTGGAGAAGACTCTGAAGAATCCCTTGGACAGCAAGGAGATCCAACCAGTCCATCCTAAAGGAAATCAGTCCTGAATATTCATTGGAAGGACTGATGCTGAAGCTGAAGCTCCGATACATTGGTCACCTGATGAGAAGAGCTGATTCATTTGAAAAGACTCTGATGCTGGGAAAGATTGAAGGCAGGAGGAGAAGGGCACAGCAGAAGATGAAATGGTTGGATGGCATCACCAACTCAATGGACATGAGTTTGAGCAAGCTCTGGGAGATGGTGAAGTACTGGGAAGCCTGGCGTGCTGCAGTCCATGGGGTAGCAAGAAGTCAGACACGACTGAGCGACTAAATAACAACAACCTCCTCCTAGTTATGCTTTATCCTCATTATTCATAGATTCCTTATTTGCAAATTTTTCTACTCACTAAAATTTATTTGTGACCCCCAAATCAATACTTGCGTCACTTCTGCGCTCATTCATGCACAGAATGGTGGAAATTTTGAGTCATCTGACATGAATGATCCCAACTGACGTTAAATGTGGTGTTCCCATGTCGTCTTCTTTTTGCAATCTATTTAATGCCACATCTTATGCTCTTTTGTGGTTGTGTGTGTGTGTGTGTGTGTGATTTTGCTGTTCCAAGTCGTCCCTAAGCATCGTGCTGACGCACTGTCTGGTGTTTCCTAAGCACAAGAAAATTGTGATGTGCCTTATGAAGAATGTATGTGTTCTAGATAAGCTTTCAGGCATGAGTTATGGTGTTGTTAGCTTCAAGTTCAATGTTAATGATCAGCAGCGTCTATGAAATAGGGTGTCCTTAAGCAGAAGTATGTTTAAAACAAGGTTATATATTTGTCAGTTGACAAATGTGTCATGGTCAGATGTTGTTGTTGTTCATGTCATATCTGACTCTTTGTGCCCCATGGACTGCAGCATGCCAGACTTCCCTGTCCTTCACCATCTCCCAGAGTTTGCTCAGATTCATGTCCGTTGAGTCGAGACCTAATCTTTTAAGATTAGCAGGGAACTAGGAGGAAAAGGGGACGACAGAGGATGAGATGGCTGGATGGCTTCACTGACTCGATGGACGTGAATTTGAGTGAACTCTGGGAGATGGTGATGGACAGGGAGGCCTGGTGTGCTGCGATTCATGGGGTCCCAAAGAGTCGGACACGACTGAGCGACTGAACTGAATTCAACTGAATCTTATATTTCTCCTAGGAGCAATGGCTCAGTATCTGCTAATGCAATGTTCACAAGGATTTTTTTGGAACATTACCATGAATAAAGAGAAACAACTGTATTTTCTTCTGAGAATCCCCTTGTGTCTCATATAAAACATACTTGAAAAAGCTTACACACTTCTCAAAAGATAAAAATACTCCTCATTTTTTACAATTGACTTGTAATACATACTCAAAAATGTTCAAAAGTTCACTGATTTTAAGACAGAGTTAATTGATTTTTTAATATATGTATACACTTGAGAAACTACTAACTATATCAAGATATGTGCTAAGTCGCTTCAGTCTTGTCTGATCTGTGTGACCCTACGGACTGTAGCCCACTAGGCTTCTCTGTCCATGGGATTCTCCAGGCAAGAATACTGGAGCGGGTTGCCGTGCCTTCCTCCAGGGGTCTAGACCTAGGGATCAAACCTTTGTCTTTTTACATCTCCTGTATTGGCAGATGATTCTTTACCACTAGGGCCACCTTGGAAGCCCAGATCAAGGTACAGGACACTCCAATAAAGCTCCCTCACGTCCCTGCTCAGGCAATATCCCATACATGAGGTAAGCATTATTCTGACATCTATTACTATTTGTTTTTTGGACTGCATGTAAATAGGATCACACTGAATACATACTTTTGTGTCCAACATATATTATAAATATAACATCTGTGTTAATGGTTGTATTTATCGGTAATGCACTTATTATGTATTACTCCATGTATGAATTAATCCAAATATGTATATCCATTTCCCAGTCCATAGCCATGTTTGAGGCTATGATGAACAAAAATGCTTTGAACATTCTTGTGCATATATTTTGGTGGACATATGGATTTATTTTTCATGAATAAATACCTAGAACTGTACCTGTTGAATGTTCCTACATCATAGGATAGATGTGGGCTAAACACTGATAGTTTTCTTAAATGGTTAAATAGTTTTCCTCCCATCAGCAATGTATGAGGCTTTCACATGTTCACCAACATCTGCTGTACATATTTTTTTATATATATTTTAATCATTACGAGTATGAATATTCTCTCATTGTGGTTTTAATTTGCATTTCCCTAAAGACTAATAATAATATTGGTCATTTAATAATATTTATTAGTTTAATTAATTCACTGGGTTTTGTGTTCTATTTAAGAATTACTGTTTATTCCAATATCATGGAAGTATTCTCCTATGTTATATCCCAGAAGCACTACTACTTTAAATTTAGGGCTTTTGAAAATGGGTAGGGATTTCCAACTGGTCCAGCAGTATTCACTGGAGAGACAAATCCTTTCCGTTTTGAAATTTAAATGAAATAAATGCTTGTCTTAAATCAATTACTCATATTTGTATGGTCTGTTTCCATACACTTTTCTATTCCATTTGATTCTTTATCTATCTCTTTTACTAATAAAACATTTCTTAATGGTTACAACTTTCTGCTGCTGCTGCTGCTGCTTAAGTCGCTTCAGTCGTGTCCGACTCTGTGCGACCCCATAGACGGCAGCCCACCAGGCTCCTCTGTCCCTGGGATTCTCCAGGCAAAACACTGGAGTGGGTTGCCATTTCCTCCTCCAATGCATGAAAGTGAAAAGTGAAAGAGAAGTCGTGTCCGACTCTTAGTGACCCCATGGACTGTAGCCTACCAGGCTCCTCCATCCATGGGATTTCCCAGGCAAGAGTAGTAGAGTGCGGTGCCATTGCCTTCTCCTTACAACTTTCTAGTAAGTCTTAAAATCTGTTAGTGTATGCCTTACATCGTTGTCATTTTCAAAATTTTCTTAAATATTCTAGATCTCTGTGGGTTCCCATAAATTTGAAAATCAGCTTTACAGTTTCCTGTGGAAATTTACTTCTTGTATTGGAATTATGATAAACTGAATTCAGTTGCATTGAATATTTAAATAGTTTTTCTAGTAACTAAGATCTTAAAAATAAATATTGTCTATGGATATTTATTAAGACATCTAAGATTGTTATTTGAGTAGTAGTCACAAAGCTACAGAGAACTTTTGGGGAGAGAGGTGCATGATTATTTCTAAAGCAAAGAAAATTGAAACCTGGACTAAAACATAAGCCTTGAAAGTGAAATTATAACCAAACAGAGAGTGAGAACTTAAAAGAGATTTACTTCCACAGAGATCTGAGTTTTTATTTCAAGGGGGTGACTCCTGGAGCCAGGAAGATAAAAATCTTGATTATTAACTCAGAGATGCTTGCCTTATCTTCCCCTAAACACATTACATTCTAAAAGGTAGTTACTCCCTTTCTCTTTTCAAGGAATGTTTATAATAGGGAACTAGGTCTCCTATTCTCTCAGAAGGGAAAGTCATATAGCTATCTTTCTCCTGTTTAAATGTCCAGCTTTGTATTTTCATGGTTCTTTAGCCTACAGTACAGACCCCAGTGGGCTACCCTGGTGGCTCTGTGGTAAAGAATCCGCCTGCAGAGGCCGGAGATAAGGGTTCAATCCCTGGGTCAGGAAGATCCCATGGAGAAGGGAATGGCCATCCACTCCAGTATTCTTGCCTGGAGAATTGCATGGACAGAGGAGCCTGGTGGGCTACAGTCCATGGGTCACAAAGAGTCAGACACGACTGAGGGACTAACAGTTTTCAACCACAATTAGATGGAAATAAAATCAGTATTTTTATCCCTCTCAGTGAGTTGTTTCTCTTATTGTCAGATGTCCAGCTTTAACTCTAGTAATGCTACTTGTATTAAAGTTTACTTTGTCCTGTATAACATAGGCATGTCAGCTCTTTCTTGGTTAATATTCCCATGTTACACATTTTTTCATTCTTTTTCTTTCAACTTACCAATTTTCATATTTTTAAGTGTGTCTATTGTGAATAGAATATCAGTTCAGTTCAGTTTAGTTGCTCAGTCATGTCCGACTCTTTGCAACCCCATGAATCGCAACACGCCAGGCCTCCCTGTCCATCACCAACTCCCGGAGTTCACTCAGACTCACGTCCATCGAGTCAGTGATGCCATCCAGCCATCTCATCCTCTGTCGTCCCCTTCTCCTCCTACCCCCAATCCCTCCCAGCATCAGAGTCTTTTCCAATGAGTCAACTCTTCGCATGAGGTGGCCAAAGGACTGGAGTTTCAGCTTTAGCTGAAAAGTTTACCATTTTGTGAATAATTCAGAAATCTTTCACTAGTTTAATTATATTGAAAAATCTCTTGCCCTCATTCAATTACCAACATACATTTCACTTCTACATTTGTTATATCCACTGAAAGACATTGATGTTATTCATGATTTAAACAGACAATCTTTTATATTTACCCACATTCATGCCTCCTTGGATACTTTCCATTCCTTTCTATTGTTCAGTGCTTCCATCTGACATCAGTTTATTTCAGCCTGAATAATTAATTGCAGCATTTCCTGTACTGTGTGCGGATAATTATTTCAGTTTTCGTCTCTAAGCATCTTTATCTCATTTTGAATGATATTTTGCTGACTATGAAATAGTAAATTATTAGCTTTTTTTCCTGAAGCACTTTAAAGATGTCGCTTATGTCGCAATGTCTTCTTCCATTGATTCTTTAGGAAAGTTATCTGTCAGCTCTTTCCTATTACTGCACAGCGATGGGTCTTTCTCCCTGGCTGATTTTCTGAGATGCTCCTCGCTTCTGCTTTCAGCAGTTTCACTGTCGTGTGCCTCGTGTGTGGTTTTCTTTACCTTGCTCGAAACTTCCTGCAGTTCTTACATCTGTGTGTTTATACATATCACTAGTTGAAGAAAATTCCTGGATATCACTTCCAATATTGTTTCTGCCTCGTTTTCCCTCTTCCTCTCTTTCCCACCTGGGTCCCCAGTTACTAAATATAAACTACTGGAGGCCTTTTTTCACTTGGCTGTTTTTCAGTCATTTCACTGTTAGTGAATAGAAACACAACTGACATCAGTATGTTGATTTTATATCCTACAAATTTACTGAATTCATTAATTAGTTCTAACAGTTTTTTGGTTGTCTTAGGGTTTTCTATATATAAAATCCTGTCATCTGAAAATAAAGAAAAATTTACTTTTCTTTTCTAATTTGGATAACTTTTTTTTCTTTTATCTTTTTTCTTTTACCTGATTGCTCAAGCTAAAATTTCTAGTGCTTTGTTAAATAAGGGTGGTGAGAATGGGTACCCTTATCTTGTTCCTGATCCCAGAGGAAAAGCTTTCAAAATTTTACCACTGAGGATGGAATATGTGGCTTTTCCTATATGGTTTTTATTACATTGAGGTATGTTCCTTCTATACTCAATTTGTTGAGGGTTTTATCATTAAAGGATGTTGCATTTTATCAAATGCTTCTTTCTGCATCTGTCGAGAAGGATGACTTT
Source organism: Bos javanicus (assembly GCF_032452875.1). Lineage (NCBI taxonomy): Eukaryota > Metazoa > Chordata > Mammalia > Artiodactyla > Bovidae > Bos > Bos javanicus. Next base: position 12,726,379 of record NC_083871.1, on the reverse strand, counting down.
TATCTTTCCTTCTTTTAATATGGTTACCACATCCCTTCTTTTAATGTGGATACAACATTTAATATGGTTTATATATGTTGAATTATCCTTTCATCCCAAGAATAAATCCCACTTGATCGTGATGTATGATCCTTTTAATGTGTTGTTGAATTCAGTCTGCTAATATATTTTACAAAGAAGGCATACAACTGGCCAACAGATACATAAAATAATACCAATGTCACTAATCATCCACACCTGTTAGAATAGCTATCATCAAAAATATAAGAGATAACAAGTGTGGTCAAGGATGTAGAGAAAAGGGAACCCTTGTGAACTGTTGATAGGAATGTAAATCAGTTCAGACACTATGGCAAACAGAATGGAGTTTCCTTAAAAACATTAAAAGTAGAATTACCAAATGATTCAGCAATCCTACTTCTAGGTATGTATCGAAAAGAAATGAAATAAGATATTGAAAAGATGCCTACACCTCCTGTGTTCACTGCAGCATTATTCACAACAGTCAAGATAAGGAAAAACCTAAGTGTCTGTCAACGGATAAATTGATATAGACATATAAGAGAATGTTATTCAATCATGAGAAAGAAGGACTGATGCTGAAGCTGAAGCTCCAATACTTTGGCCATCTGATGTGAAGAACTGACTCGTTAGAAAAGACCCTGATGCTGGGAAAGATTGGGGTCAGGAGGAGAAGGGGACGACAGAGGATGAGATGGTTGGATGGCATCACCAACTCAATGGACATGAGTTTGAGCAAGCTCTGGAAGATGATAGTGAAGGACATGGAAGCCTGGAGTGCTGCAGTTCATAGGGTCGCAGAGAGTTGGACACGACTGAGCGACTGAACAACAACAACACGAGAAAGAAGGAAATCCTGCCTCTTGAGTCAACATGGATCGACCTTGAGGGCATTGTGCTAAGTGAGATAAGTCAGAGAAAGATAAATTAAATATGATATCACTTATCTGTGGAATTTTAAAAAGTTATACAAACAGAGAGTGGAATGGTGGTTACAGGAACCAGGGACAGAGGAATTATGGAGATAATGGTCAGAGGTTACAAACTTTCAATTATAAGAGGAATAAGTTCTGGAGATCTAATGCACAGCATGGTGATTATAGTCAACAATACTGCTTTATTCCTTGAAGTAGCTAAGAGACTAGATCTTAATCGTTCTAGTGAACAATTAACATTAATTGTGTGATGTGATGGAGGCATTAGCTAATGTTACAGTGGCAATCATACTGCAATATAGAGTTGTGTCGAATCAACACACCTTAAACTTACACAACAGTATGTCAATTATATCTCAATAAGGTTGGGAAAAAATTGGATGCTTATCTGAATAAAACATCCAAAAAGTCAGAGTTTAGAATCTAGTCAAAATTACAGAACCCACACATTAATAACTGTCAACCATACTTACAAAGCAACAACAAAATGGATGCTAATTCATGGAAAGTATTAAAGCACGTGAGACTTTGATTAAATTGAGCAGAGCTCAATCAAGGAGATTTAGACCAGATATTCATAGTGGCAAGAGGAAGAAGTTCCTTCAGATTGGAAGAAGAGCTTGAACTGAGAGAGAAAACAAGGTAGATACAGTCTCATGTGCTTTAGAGCAACAGGAAGACTGGACAGGTCATGCTTTTTTCCTGGGAAGCTATAGTCTTTGCACTCAACACTTGTGTATTTGTGCTCTCCATTTCATGGGCAACATGTCTTGGTACTGGTTTTAAAAAAATCCAATATGTTTATTATGATTCTTGCAAATGTAGTTGCTGTTGTCAGTTTCTACCCATCCTCCCCACGTTCCACTGCCAAGCAGCTTTACCTCCAGGTTTGCTTATGTGTTTTCTCCATCAGTTTGGTTTTGGATGCTCTGCTTGCAGCCGCCCTAATTCTGTACAAAATACAGACACCATTTAGCAATATTTCCCTCCTTTGGCCTGATACATGTTCCCACAAGCTGGTTCCTTATGCTGTGAATCCATCTTTTCAGTGTGAGCAGACTGGCTTCATATCAAGACCTTAATATAGTTTTTTTTCTTAAGACAGTGAACATGAAGGGCTTTGAGTGGGCTTCAGTCTAGGACAGGACCATTTCAGCTTCATGGCTCCACACAGACTCCACCTTCAGGACTCTGTGATGTAGCGAACTTGCCTTGTGGACTTTATTACTGGGGCTTGGCTGGACTTAGCTTTCTTAAATTCATCTACTCCTAGCTTGGCCTTATACCAACAATGTAGCCACCTGTCAGCCCCTTGTGACTTCATCGAATGATCAGGAGAAATTGGTCTTATACAATTGTTTTATTTGTCTTCTTACCTATCGTGACTCATATGGTTTGAAAGCTGAATGCTAGAAGCAAATCTAAGTCTATTTGTCTATTTTTGCATTTGTTTATGGATTTTATATAAGACAAATTTTGAAATGTAAAGGTAAGCACAAATGTAGGTGTTAATTATTGCATACATTTTAGTCATGCTAATGAAAACATGTGTACTAACACATTATGCAAAGTAACAAATTTATTTAACACAATAGCAATCATTCTGAAGTACTGAGGCATTTTTTAAAAGCACAGCTCTTGCTAACAAAGCCTCAGAAGTCATGTAGCATCTTTCCTGACACATTCTATTCACAGACAATGGCTCTCCTGGGTCGAGTAGAAGAATCACAGGATCCTTTTCATGGGAGAAGTCAAAGAATTCATTTTTGTCAAAGAATTTGGGTAAATGTTTTAAAATCACCATAATCACTGACTCTGTCCAAAATCCAGGTATGATTTTAGTTTAGTCCAATTCTTCACCTATCTCTTTAATGACAACCTGACTGGGCTGCTATAATAAATACTAGCGACCATGTGGTTTAAACAATAGATGTTGATTTCTTACTGTTCTGGAAGCAGGAAAGTCCGAGATGCTAGCAGATTCGGTTCTCATAAAGGCTCACTTCCTGCCTGGCAGGAGGCTGCCTTTTTGCTGGATGCTGGAGAGATGAAGCTGATGTCTATTCCTCTGCTTATAAGGGCGCAAACCCCATCATAGGGGCCCCACCCTCATTGTCGTTCAGTCACAAAGTTGTGTCCAACTCTTTGCAACCCCTTGGACTATAGCACCCTAGGCTGCTCTGTCCTTTACTATCTTCCAGAGTTTGTACAAACTCATGTCCACTGAGTCAGTGATGCCATCCAACCATCTCATCCTCTGTCATCCCCTTCTCCTCCTGCTTCAGTCTTTCCCAGCCTCAGGGTCTTTTCCAGTGAGTCGGCTCTTCACATCACATGGCCAAAGATTTGGAGCTTTAGCTTCAGAATCAGTCCTTCCAATGAATATTCAGGTTTGATTTCCTTTAGGATTGACTGGTTTGATCATTTTGCTGTCCAAGGGACTCTCAAGAGTCTTCACCCTCATGGCCATATCTAAATCTGATTACCTCCCTAATCCCCACATCCTCACCCCCATATCATTGCATTGGGAGTTAGGGTTTCAACATATGAATTTAGGGGTGGGGGACACACCCAGTCCATAAAACAACCTTTCCATGTGACATTGCAGTACCTTCCACTCCTCCATGGGGTACTTTTTCCTGCCCATTGACTTTGTCCATGAACATGCAGACTTGCTTTGGCTAAAGATACCTTACAAAGTAACATAGACAAAATGTGATATGCTCTTGAGTCATAAAACTGCTTTTCAGTTCAGTTCAGTCGCTCAGTCGTGTCCAATTCTTTGCGACCCCATAAATCGCAGTACGCCAGGCCTCCCTGTCCATCACCAACTCCCGGAGGTCACTCAGACTCACATCCATCGAGTCAGTGATGCCATCCAGCCATCTCATCCTCTGTCGTCCCCTTCTCCTGCCCACAATCCCTCCCAGCATCAGAGTCTTTTCCAGTGAGTCAACTCTTTGCATGAGGTGGCCAAAGTACTGGAGTTTCAGCTTTAGCATCATTCCTTCCAAAGAAATCCCAGGGCTGATCTCCTTCAGAATGGACTGGGTGGATCTCCTTGCAGTCCAAGGGACTCTCAAGAGTCTTCTCCAACACCACAGTTCAAAAGCACCAATTCTTCGGTGCTCAGCCTTCTTCACAGTCCAACTCTCACATCCGTACATGACCACAGGAAAAACCATAGCCTTGACTAGACGGACCTTTGTTGGCAAAGTAATGTCTCTGCTTTTGAATATGCTATCTAGGTTGGTCATAACTTTCCTTCCAAGGAGTAAGCATCTTTTAATTTCATGGCTGCAGTCACCATCTGCAGTGATTTTGAAGCCCAAAAAAATAAAGTCTGACACTGTTTCCACTGTTTCCCCATCTATTTCCCATGAAGTGATGGGACCAGATGCCTTTACAACTGGCATTAGGAGAACATTATTCATCTGCTAGCGACCCAACAGGAGGGTGAGTGATGTGTAGAGCAGATCCAACCCAGCTGCTACAACATGAAGAAGTACCCTCACCAGCTTGAAGTATTCTAGGGAGATGCAGAACAGCCCAGCAAGCTCCTCTCAGGCTAGCTAGACCCCAGCAAATCTACAAATAAGTACATATTTTAAGCCACCTAGTTTCAGAGTGGTTTGTTATATAGAACCAGTCAACCAAGACAGCAATATTCTTCAGTATATCTTGTGTTCCACAGCAGAATTATGAAATATTTTTATGTGAGTCCTTTATGTTTCCATTCAAGTATAGTCCTGAGATTTTTTGCCTGTGGTGTTACTTTGAGTGAAATATTAACTATTACATTTTAAAATGATAAATAACAAAGCAATTAAAATGTGAATATTAATTTTGTGCTCAGCTACCTTATTGAATTGTCTTAAAATTACTAATATCTTTTTTACATTGATGATAAAAAACAATGTTTTATTTTTCATAGAATCTAGCATAATCATCTATACTAAATGGTTATATTTACACATATTTCACTGTATTCAAATATAACACCACATTTTTTTTGTTCAAAATGTCTTTACCTGTGAGTTTGTTCTTTCAAGTCATCTTTCATGTAACTGGATTATATCCTTAATAAACTTTAAGCAGGCATAATTTATGGGCTTCCCAGGTGGCACTAATGGTAAAGAATCTCACCTGCCAATGCAGGAAATGCTTGAGACAAAGGTTCGATCCCTGAGCCGGGAAGATCCCCTGGAGGAGCTCCTGGCAATCCACTACAGTATTCTTGCCTGGAGAAACCATGGACAGAGCAGCCTGGTGGGCTGCATTCTGTGGGGTCACAAAGATTGGACACGACTGAAGCAACTTAGCATGCGTGCACAGGTGTGAGTTATATGCAATGTAATACACATTTTATGCATACAGTTTAGTGAGTTTTGACAAATGTATATAACTGGGTAAACACCACTATAATCAAAGATGCAGAAAGTTTTAATTACTCTAAAAGGATCCATGGAGTTCTTTGAAGTTGAGCTCTATCCTGAATCCCAAAGCATCTACTGATCTCCTTTTTGCCATTACAGATTAATTCTGTCTCTTCTAGTAAATTAGCAAGATGGAATCATACAGTATGTGGTCTTTTGTATCTGGTTTCTTTTGTTCAACATAATGTTTCTGCAGTTCATCTGTATAGCTGTATATATTAGAAGTACTTGTATTATTTGTTTTAACTGCCAAGTAGTATTCCATGTATGAATATATCACATTTTACTCATTTACTAGTCAATGGACATTGGGGATGTTTCCAAATTTGGGCTAGTATTATTATAAGTATTTCTATTTTTATACATCTTATTCTTATTCTTGCATTTCTTTTATGTGGCAGATCAATTCTTTTTGCTACATACCTAACATTAAAATTGGTGGATCATGGGGTAGGTATATTTTTAATATTATTAGAAATTACCAAGCATATTTACAAAATGGGTCTACTGTTATGCATCCCCCCCAGCAGTTTTCCAGCCATTCTAATGAATATGTAGTACTATCAAGCTGAGGGTTTAATTTCCATTTCTATAATGACTAAAGGATATTGAATGTCTTCTCATATACGTGATGACCCTTCAGACATCTTTGGTGAAATACCTGCTTAAATCTGCTGCTTACTCTTTTATTTGGGTTGTTTGTATTTTTATCAATTAGTAGAACTTATTTATATATGTCACATGCATGTGTTGTAAATATTTTCTGTTCTGTGCCTTTCCTTTTTCATGTACTTAATGGTGCCTTTGCAAGACCAGCTTAGGGAGACAGTTTTTCATAGGTTTCTCATGTTTGTTTATTTATTGAGAGTAAGTTACTACCTGAACTTTTTTCTAGACTATCTTTTAATGGATATTTGTATAGCAAGTGGCTTTGGAAGCAAGAGATGTTATCTCCTTCCAGAGCAAAAGGCAGGCACATCAACTGTCCAGTATGATAAATGTAATGTCTCCTTCTAGAGCAAAGGGCAGCCATAGAATATTGCACATCATAGAAGACTGAGTTCCCTCCTCTGTAACACACGTTGGCTCAGTGGTAAAGAATCCACATACCAACACAGGAGATGAGGATTTGACCCCTGGTTGCGAAGATCCCCTGAGGGAGGAAATGGCAACCTATTCCAGTATTCTTGCCTGGAAAATTCCATGGAAAGAAGAGCCTGGCAGGTTATAGTCCACGGGTCACAAAGAGTTCAACATGACTGAGCACGCAAGCAAGAATGCACCTCTGTCTTGCAACTAACTGCATGTTCAAATATCCATCTGCCTCATCCCTGTGGGATTTGTGAACAAAGAAAATTGGTGAAAAGATGCTGATAGTCATACTACTTGCTATGCCTTGAGTAATAAAGATTTGACTGAGGAGTCTTGGATGATAGCATATATGAAACTATGGCAGGCTAACACATTACTCTGCAAGTTGGGTAAAATGTAAGATCCTTCACAGTTATTGGCAAGCAGACATCTATAATTTTATGAAGTATACTTATCAATTTTTCCTTTTATAGTCATTTTGTGTGTGTGTTCTGTTAAAGAAACAAATAGCAAGGTGACTGAGATTTTCTTCTAAGATTTGTAATTTAGATTTTATCGCTAGGTTTATGATCTACACTCTGTATGCTCAGTTGCTTTAGTTGTGTCTGGCTCTTTACAACTCCATGGACTGTAGCCCACAGGCTCCTCTGTCCATGAGGTTTTCCAGGCAAGAATACTGGAGTGGGTTACCATACCCTCCTCCAGGGAGTCTTCCCAACCCAGGGACTGAATTCAGGTATCTAACATGTCCTGCCTTGGCCAGCAGTTTCTTTACCGTTAGCAGTTTCTTTACCATTAGCGCCACCGGTCTAACATCTATCTCAAGTTAATTTTTGTATATGTTGTAAAGTATGGATAACTTCATTTTAGAAAATAATGAAATCTACTTGTTCTGGCACCATTTTTGTAAACAATATTCTTTACCTCTGAGTTATCTTGGTACCTTTGTACTAATCAAAGGACCATGGACACATGGGTTGATTTTTGGATTCTCTATCCGTTCTTTTGTCTGTCTATATGTACCCATGTACTACAGTTTATATATGTCTTGTATGTGGCAATTCAATTTCTCCAACTTTATGATTTTTTTTTTAGCCCTTCTGGGACTTTTGCTCTTTTATATACATGTTAAAATCATCTTGGCAATTTCTATAAAATCTCTTGCTGTTTCTCATTGGGATTGTATCACATCTGTTTATTAATCTGTGGAAATCTAAATCCAAATATTTAGTCTTCCAATCCATTAACAAAGATATATGTATTTTAGTTACCTTTGATTTTTCTCACCAATATTTATTAGTTTTCAGTTATACTTCCTTTTGTTATTTGGCTAAATTTATTCCTAATTATTTCATATTTTTAGATGGTATTGTAAATGATATAGGGCTTCTCTGGTGGCTCAGATGGTAAAGACTGCCTGCTATGCAGGAGAGTTTGAAACCTGGGTCAGGAAGATCCCCTGGAGAAGGGAATGGCTACCCACTCCAGTATTCTTGCCTGAAGAATTCCATGGACAGAGGAGCCTGGTGGGCTACAGTCCATGGGGTCAGAAAGAGTTGGACTTGACAGTTTTATAAATTTTATTTTATTGTTCATTTATTTATTGCTAGTACAGAGAAATATGATTGCTGCATCTTGACTCGGGTCATACTGTTTTGCTAATTTCACTTATTAGCTCTAGTGGTTTCATGTAGATTTCTTAGGATTTTCTATATGGATGATCATGTTATCTGTGGATGAAGAAAATTTACTTCTTCATTACCTATCTATATGCCCTTTGTTTCCTTTTCTTGACTTTTTGCACACTGTGTAGTTTGGGATATTTAATCAGAAATTTAACTTCATTAATAAATATAGGGTTTTCTGACTATTTGGTTCAGGAGTCTGTAAATTTGTTTCTTTTAAAAAAAAAAAACACACCTCAACCAATTTGGCTTTTCTATTTCTTCTTGAATGTATTTATAAATTATGTTTTTCAATAACTTGTTCATTTCATCTAGGTTATTGAAATTATTGGCATATATTTTTAAAGTAAGGTTTTCATGACTTTGCTATCTTTAGCCATTCTCTTATTTTATTCCTGATATCAGGAAACTGAGTTATCTTTTTCTTTGGCTATTGTTCAATTCAGCTAGGGTTTTAGCAATTTTGTTACCCTTCAGAAACAACTTTTTGTTTTGTTAATTTTCTCTATTTTATTTTTTTTTAATTTTACTGGTTTCTGCTATTGTTATAATTTTTAACTTAAATAATGCTTAATACTGCTTCTTTTTTTTAATAGCTTCTTAATGGAGAATCCTGGATAACAGATATTAGACTTTTCTTTTTTTCTCATGTAAGATCTTAAAACTATAAATTTTCTTCCAAATAATTTCTTTAGTTGCATCCCACAAAATTTATTATATTCTCATTTCATTTTTCCTTAGTTCACATTTTCTAGTTTCCATTGTGAGTTTTTTAGCCCCGTGTTTATTTCATCAATGTTTTGTAGTTTTCTGTACATAAATTTTTCACCTCCATAGGTTTATTCGTAAGTCTTTTATTTTTTGGTGCTAGTGTAAATGATATTGTTTTCCTAATTTTCCTTTCATATAGTTAATTGTTAGTGTACAGAAACACAACTGATTTTTGCATGCTCACATTGTATTTTTCAATGTTATTGAATTTATTACTTCTAACAATGTTGTGATGAAGCCTTTAGGATTTTCTATATATATAACATTATGTCTGCAAACAGGGACAATTTTACTTCTCTCTTTCCAATTGTGATACCTGTTCCTTCTTGCTCTCTCTTTTTCTAACTGCACTGACTAGGACTTCTGGTACTATATTGAAGAAAAATAGGAATAATGGGCATCTTTGCCTTGTTCCTAATACTAGAGGAAAAGTCTTAGTTTTTTACCATTGATTAAAATGTCAAAATATATGTCAAAATGTCACATATACCTTTTTTTTTTCTGAGGTATGTTTCAAGTTTGTTGAGAGCTTTTATCATGAAAGAACACAGAATTTTGTTAAATGCTTTTTCTGCGTTTATTGAGATGGACATGTGGTTTTACATTTTGTTTTGTTAATGTAGCATATCACATTAATTGATTTTCATACATTGAATCGTCCATCCTTGCATCTCAGCGCTAAGCCTATTTGATCATAGTGTATGATGTTCTTAATGTGCTGTTGAATTTGGTTTGCTAGTAATTTGGCTTGCAGTATTTTGTTAAGAATTTTGGCATCTAAATCCATCAGGGGTATTGACCTGTAGTGTTTTTTTTGTGGTGTCTTTTTCTGGCTTTGGCATTAGGGTAATGCTAGCCTCAAACAATGAGTTTGAAAGGGTTCTCTCTCCTTGAGTTTTTTAGAAGAGGCTGATAAGGATTGGTGCTGATACATTACATATTTGGTGGACTTCACCAGTGAAGCCATCTGGTCCCAAACCTTTCTTTGATGGGAGGTTTTAATTATTTATTCCATCCCCACAGTAGTTATGTGTTTCTTCTGATTATATTTTTCATGATTCAGTCTTGGTAGGTTGTGCATTTCTAGGAAGTACCCATTTCTTCCAGGTTGTCCTGTTTGTTGGTATATCGTTGTTCATACTAATCTCATGATTCTTCTTACTTCTGTGGTATCAGTTGGAATGTGTCTTATTTCGTTTCTGATTGTTTGTATAAGCTTCCTTTTAGTTTACATATTTAGTTTCTTTTTCAATGGTATCTCAGGGACTTCCCTAGTGGCCCAGTTAAGAATCCACCTTCCAGTGCAGGAGACACAGGTTCGATCCCTGGTCAAGAAACTAAGATCCCACATAGCACAGGCAACTTAGTCCAAGTCCTGCCAGAACAAAAAATCCCACATGGCCTCAACAGATGCTGCAATGAAGGTCCCATGTGCTGGAAGGCAACGAAGACCCAATGCAGCCAAATAAATAGACAAATACATATGTTTTTTAAATGATACCTCATTTACTTGTAACTTCTGTACATTTGTATTGAAACCATTGTATTTTACATATTTATGATCCAGATATGAAAAAAAAAATCAGACAAGATCTCTCCCTTTGTGGATCTTGGAATTTATTGGTATGGTTATGATAATGCTTATGTCTCCTGAAATAATATGAACCTATGTCAATGCTAAATTCAATTCTCTTTATTTCCCTTGTTCAAATCCAAACTCAGAAAGCCCAGATACATTTCCTCTCCTTAATACTGCTTTCTTTCTCTGCCCAATGAATGTCTCCCTTTTTCTTAGGTATTATATTATCATCTGTACCAATGTGCAGGCTTTATATCACACACTCTCAATTTAAATAATCAAATATACTACCAGAGTATATTTATTCTGTATTCTATTACCACTTTGGAACACGTTTTCCACACCGGAATATTTTCTTTGGATCTGTCAAAGAGAGAGCCAAGCATTAAAGTGGTGAAAACAGATTCTATTCAGTAAGAGCTGATGATAGGGGAAAGGGCTGAGCTCCATTCCAATTTGTGCAAAACTGATTGCGTGTTTTAAAGGGATAATGAGGGATCAGGGAAGGAGAGAGCTCAAACTGTGTCAGGGGAGTGGGAAGCTATGAAAAGTTGGGGAAGAGTGTCCATCAGTAGACACACAATTAGGCCACCTGTCTCTCCTGGCTAGCAATGATGGAAATTAGGATTATACCCTCCCCCAGAGGCTGGGAGACAGAGGTCCTATCCTTTCTAAAGTTTACATTTTGAAAGAATGGCTTTCAGTCCTTGAGAAAGCCACTTCATGATCACAGTAGCCATATACACATATGTCTCAAAGGGATGAATGAAGGATTTATAACTATAAGCTTATTTTTAAGTACATTTTCTAGGGGAGGTGGCAGGAGCCTACTGTCAAGTGTTGGCTAGAACAAACTTGAATATCTTTTCTTGGGCTTTTTCAGGCAGGAACTCAAAGAAGGGCTGGGTCATCCTAGCACTGTGGCCTTAGGCTGCCAACCAATGGCCTTGAGTGGTTTGGTAAAGTCTTTTAGTGTAGAGGTTTGAAGGAATTGTTACATACTGAGAGTTAAGGTAAGGAGCAGTGACTGCACTTTGCTGGAGCAGCTGTGGAGAGATACCCCATGTCCAAGGTAAGAGAAACCCAAGTAAGGCAGTAGGTGCTGCGAGAGAGCATCAGAGGGCAGACACACTGAAACCATAATCACAGAAAACCAGCCAATCTGATCACATGGACCACAGCCTTGTCTAACTCAGTGAAACTAAGCCATGCCCTGTGGGGCCACCCAAGACATGTGGGTCATGGTGGAGAGATCTGACAGAATGTGGTCCACTGGAGAAGGGAATGGCAAACCACTTCAGTATTCTTGCCTTGAGAACCCCATGAACAGTATGAAAAGGCAAAATGATAGAATACTGAAAGAGGAACTCCCCAGGTCAGTAGGTGCCCAATAGGCTACAGGAGATCAGAAGAGAAATAACTCCAGAAAGAATGAAGGGATGGAGCCAAAGCAAAAACAATACCCAGCTGTGGATGTGACTGGTGATAGAAGCAAGGTCCGATGCTGTAAAGAGCAATATTGCATAGGAACCTGGAATGTCAGGTCCATGAATCAAGGCAAATTGGAAGTGGTCAAACAGGAGATGGCAAGAGTGAATGTTGACATTCTAGGAATCAGTGAACTAAAATGGACTGGAATGGGTGAATTTAACTCAGATGACCATTATATCTACTACTGCGGGCAAGAATCCCTTATAAGAAATGGAGTAGCCATCAAGGTTAACAAAAGAGTCTGAAATGCAGTATTTGGATGCAATCTCAAAAATGACAGAATGATCTCTGTTCGTTTCCAAGGCAAACCGTTCAATATCACAGGAATCCAAGCCTATGCCCCAACCAGTAATGCTGAAGAAGCTGAAGTTGAATGGTTCTATGAAGACCTACAAGACCTTTTAGAACTAACACCCCCAAAAAAGTCCTTTTCATTATAGTGGACTGGAATGCAAAACTAGGAAGTCAAGAACACCTGGAGTAACAGGCAAATTTGGCCTTGGAATACAGAATGAAGCAGGGCAAAGACTAATAGAGTTTTGCCAAGAAAATGCACTGGTCATAGCAAACACCCTCTTCCAACAAAACAAGAGAAGACTCTACACATGGACATCACCAGATGGTCAACACCGAAATCAGATTGATTATATGCCTTGCAGCCTAAGATGGAGAAGCTCTTTACAGCCAGCAAAAACAAGACCAGGAGCTGACTGTGGCTCAGATCATGAACTCCTTATTGCCAAATTCAGACTTAAATTGAAGAAAGTAGGGAAAACCACTAGACCATTTAGGTATGACCTAAATCAAATCCTTTATGATTATACAGTGGAAGTGAGAAATAGATTTAAGGGACTAGATCTGATAGACAGAGTGCCTGATGAACTATGGACAGAGGTTTGTGACATTGTACAGGAGACAGGGATCAAGACCATCCCCATGGAAAAGAAATGCAAAAAAAGAAAATGGCTGTCTGAGGAGGCCTTACAAATAGCTGTAAAAAGAAGAACAGTGAAAAGCAAAGGAGAAAAAGAAAGATACTCCCATTTGAATGCAGAGTTCCAAAGAATAGCAAGAAGAGATAAGAAAGCCTTCCTCAGTGATCAATGCAAAGAAATAGAGGAAAACAACAGAATGGGAAAGACTAGAGATCTCTTCAAGAAAATTAGAGATACCAAGGGAACATTACATGCAAAGATGGGCTCAATAAAGGACAGAAAGGGTATGGACCTAACAGAAGCAGAAGATATTAAGAAGAGGTGGCAAGAATACACAGAAGAATTGTACAAAAAAGATGTTCATGACCAAGATAATCACGATGGTGTGATCACTGACCTAGAGCCAGACATCCTGGAATGTGAAGTCAAGTGGGCCTTAGGAATCATCACTACGAACAAAGCTAGTGGAGGTGATGGAATTCCAGTTGAGCTATTTCAAATCCTGAAAGATGATACTGTGAAAGTGCTGCACTCAATATGCCAGAAAATTTGGAAAACTCAGCAGTGGCCACAGAACTGGAAAAGGTCAGTTTTCATTCCAATCCCAAAGAAAGGCAATGCCAAAGAATGTTCAAACTATCACACAATTGTACTCATCTCACATGCTAGTAAAGGAATGCTCAAAATTCTCCAAGCCAGGCTTCAGCAATACGTGAACCGTGAACTTCCTGATGTTCAAGCTGGTTTTAGAAAAAGTAGAGGAACCAGAGATCAAATTGTCAACATCTGCTGGATCATGGAAAAAGAAAGAGAGTTCCAGAAAAACATCTATTTCTCCTTTATTGACTATGCCAAAGCCTTTGACTGTGTGGATCACAATCAACTGTGGAAAATTCTTCAAGAGATGGGAATACCAGACCACCTGATCTGCCTCTTGAGAAACCTATGTGCAGGTCAGGAAGCAACAGTTAGAACTGGACATGGAACAACAGACTGGTTCCAAATAGGAAAAGGAGTACGTCAAGGCTGTATATTGTCACCCTGCCTATTTAACTTATATGCAGAGTACATCATGAGAAACACTGAGCTGGAAGAAGCACAAGCTGGAATCAAGATTGCTGGAAGAAATCTCAATAACCTCAGATATGCAGATGAAACCACCCTTATGGCAGAAAGTGAAGAGGAACTAGAAAGCCTCTTGATGAAAGTGAAAGAGGAGAGTGAAAAAGTTGGTTGAAAGTTCAACATTCAGAAAACTAAGATCATGGCATCTGGTCCCATCACTTCATGGGAAATAGATGGGAAAGAGTGGAAATAGTGACAGACTATTTTGGGGGGCTCCAAAATCACTGCAGATGGTGATTGCAGCCATGAAATTAAGATGCTTACTCCTTGGAGGAAAGTTATGACCAACCTAGATAGCATAGTCAAAAGCAGAGACATTACTTTGCCAACAAAGGTTCATCTAGTCAAGGCTGTGGTTTTTCCAGTGGTCATGTATGGATGTGAGAGTTGGACTGTGAAGAAAGCTTAGTGCCAAAGAATTTATGCTTTTGAACTATGGTATTGGATAAGACTCTTGCAAGTCCCTTGGACTGCAAAGAGATCCAACCAGTTCATCCTAAAGGAGACCAGTCCTGGGTGTTCATTGGAAGGACTGATGTTGAGGTTGACACGCCAATACTTTGGCCACATGATGTGAAGAGTTGACTCACTGGAAAAGACCCTGATGCTGGGAAGGATTGGGGGCAGGATGAGAAGGGGATGACAGAGGATGAGATGGCTGGATGGCATCACCGACTTGATGCACATGAGTTTGGGTGAACTCAGGGAGTTGGTGATGGACAGGGAGGCCTGGCGTGCTGTGACTCATGGGGTCACAAAGAGTTGGACACAACTGAGCTACTGAACTGAACTGAGAGTTCGTTTGTAGTTCTTAGCTTCCATCTTTGCATTCCAAATTAGTTTAAATACGAATAGTCCTTTATTTCTTGGGGGTCCTTTTAAGTTTTAATATTTATTTTGATAAATATATAATATTTTAAGTTTTGAGGAAAGCTATATTTATATGACATTGCATGGATCAGAAAAAATAGTGAAAAATTAATCCTATTTCCCTAAAAGATAGTTTTCCAAAGTCATTGCAGTTTTATTTTTTATTTTTATTGTATATAAAAATTTTTTTATATTATAGTTGATCAACAGTGTCCTTAGTTTCAGGTATACAGCAAAGTGATTTGGTTATACATAAACATCTATCTATTCTTTTTCATGTTATTTTCCCATTTAGGTTATTATAGAATATTGAGTAGAGTTTTCTGGGCTCTATATAGTAGGTCCTTATTGGTTGTCAGTTTTAAAGATAGTAGTGTGTACACAGGAATCCCAAACTCCCAGTCTATTCCTCCTCCCACTCTCGTAACCATGTTTATTCTCTAAGTCTGTGAGTCTGTTTCTGTTTTGTAAATTACTTCATTTGTATCATTCATTTCTTAGTTTCCACATATAAGTGATATCCTATGATATTTGTCCTTTAATGATAATAGTCCTTTAATAGCCAGATTCCAATTCTTGTTTTCTATTGGTATTGACTGGCCTGTCCTGCTCATTGCTGCATACTGAAGATCCCGTGCAAGGGCTGCTGTGTATGGTTGAGCAGTTTACCTACTGCACAAATGTGCCTGGGTGAAGAGTGAGGGAGAGCTTAAATTCAGCTTGTGCTTTGCATGCTGTGAGTCCCAACACCAGCAATCATATCTTCCAAATCACATAAATATTCATGCAACCTACTGGTTATCCTGCCAACGGCAATGCCTAGGTCACAGGGTTCTAAATTATACCAGATAGACATCTTCTAACCTTTTGTTCTGAAGAGTTGAGGTAAAAGCAGCTTTAAGCTGAAATTTTCAGTAATTACCTTGGCTTTTGCCTTTGTTTTGCAACCAGAGAAATTTCCATTTGCTAAGGTTCAGGTTTTTTGTGCACTTGGAGCACAAGTGAGTGCTTTATAAAAGTCTGATTAGATTCCACTGAAGGTCTTCAAAAGAATGGTTTTGCAACCGGGAGCCTCTCAAACATAATCACTACCTTAGTAACCAATGTCACAATGAAGAGAAACAGATTCCCTTGGGGGAGTTGAGTGTCTTTTTGTTGATTTTGGTTTGAGATTGTGATAGATTTATCTGTTTGCCATGAAATTAAAAGATGCTTGCTCCTTGGAAGGAAAGTTATGACCCACCTAGACAGCATATTAAAAAACAGAGACATTACTTTGCCAACAAAGGTCCGTCTAGTCAAGGCTATGGTTTTTCCAGTAGTCATGTATGGATGTGAGAGTTGGGCTATAAAGAAAGCTGAGCGCAGAAGAACTGATGCTTTTGAACTGTGGTGTTGGAGAAGACTCTTGAGAGTCCCTTGGACTGCAAGGAGATCCAACCAGTCCATCGTAAAGGAGATCAGTCCAGGGTGTTCATTGGAAGGACTGATGCTGAAGCTGAAACTCCAATACTTTGGCCACCTAATGCGAAGAGTTGACTCATTTGAAAAGACCCTGATGCTGGGAAAGATTGAGGGCAGGAGAAGGGGACGACAGAGGATGAGATGGTTGGATGGCATCACCGACACAGTGGACATGGGTTTGGGTGGACTCTGGGAGCTGGTGATGGACAGGGAGGCCTGGCGTGCTGCGGTTCATGGGGTCACAAAGAGTCGGACACGACTGAGCAACTGAACTGAACTGAACTATCTGCTTGTATTATCATTTTCCATAGAGGTTTATGCAGAGATATTTTCAAGTAGGGTCATGATTTGTTCTTGAGTAATACCAATTCTTTTTTTTACATTCATGGGGATTTTGTTAGATTTTGAAAGTTTGTATGTGTTTTTCACCTCAGTAAAGCGTTTAATTCCTTCATGTACCAACTTGTACATTCCTATTAATCCATCCCCAATTTTTCTCTACCAAAACATAAAAAATTAAAGACCATTTTGATTTTTTTCAGTGTCATAACTTTGCATTTTAGATTCCATAGGAAGTAATTAAAAAACAGCAGTGAGACTAGAAAGTGGTATATTTTCTTAGATCAAGAAAATTAATTTTTAAAGTTCTTCATGGTAGTATAAGATATTTCATTTTTTTGGAAAAAATATGGAAAGGCTAAAAGCTGGGATTTATATCAACATCCTATGCCAACCTGAACTTTACTGATATCTACATTTCAGACTTTGTATAATTGACTGAACTGGCTTTTTTCCCCCAATTTTTGCCTGAAACCAAAATAGATTCCAAGGTCTCCCATTAAGCATCAGAGAGGTAAATTGCTGCCCATTGCTAAGAAGCAAAGATTTTTATTTGTCTGTTTCAAGACTCATCAGAGCATATTCTTCAGTTACCATGGAAGCTGTTTCTAGCTAAATTTGAGAGGGTCTCTGGGCAGAACTGAAATACCAACAATAATAGAGAGAACCAGGTTTTAATTCTTCGGGAAATTATTTGCGTATTTTTTTTCCTTACCTGAGGTGCCAAATTATTTAATTAGACTACATTAACCTGACTTGGATATTAATGATTCTGAAGATAATACATGTGGGAAATTTTTTGATAGGAAAAAAAAATTAGAGAGTTGGAAAACAAAAGCTGATAGAATCCATATTGACAAACAAGTTTTAATTTGTCAAAGTTGAGTATTTCAGTTATGTAGGTTTTACTAATGATTTCATCAATTGTATTCAAAAGTGAATACTATAATAATTTATGCTATTTGTATCTATATTGTTCTCAGGTAAACAAGTAACAATTTATTTTTAAAAGCTCTTCATAATCCCTAGCATTTAATATAGTTAAATTTTTAGTCAATTTATCAAAAATACTGCCTAATGTCCAAGTTTAACTGATATTCATAGTTTTTTCTTACTTGGGACAGTTACAGGCATTGTTACAATAAACTGAACATTTTTCTAGTATCAAAAATTCACAGTTGTAATATAAAGAACATATTAGTTTTTCAGATCAAGTGTAAAATTAGATACAGCTATGACAACTATTTCTTTGTTCCCCGTGGTAGAAATATCTCTTTAAATTTTAGATTCTTTTTTATATGTTCATAAACGTAAGAATTTTATTTTGAATTTATTTTTCTTGTCGGAAAAAGTTAGAGAAGGCAATAAATTATGAAATAGAAGAGAAAGAACTTAGACTGTTTTCTCAAAGTCAGCCCAGCCCTCTGATTGGAGGAAAGCAGTCCGAGGTGATTTCTTAATTATTGATCGTGTGTGAATGTTATCAGAACTGAGGTTCTTAGTCCCTGATGTAGTGTGGCTGGCCTTTCCACTTGACTTATTTATGTCACCTTTATATTTGAAGACTGTCCAAATGGTAGTGTTATGCATTAATTTGTCACTTAAAGTAGTTGAAAAACCCCAAAGCTTACTAGGTTTGTTGGCCTTCTGGTTACAAGTATACTTTGCCTCGGTGACAAAAGCAGTACTTCAGTAAAAGTATGATAAACCCTCAAGTTTTCTGAATATGTGTGTTTCAGAAACTGCAATATGGGTGGCCATAACTAAATATTTTGAACAGAAAATATGTGGGCAACAATTAGATGTTGACTACATGGTGTTTGTCATGTAACATAAATTTGAATGGACATGGACCTTGCTGTTAATCCATCCTATATATAATAATTTGCCTCTGCTAATGCCAAACTCCCAATCCATTTCTTCCCCACCCACCTCCCCCTTGTCAGCCACAAGTCTCTTCTCTATGTCCATGAGTCTGTTTCTGTTTAGATTCCACTTGTAAATGTTATCTCTTTCTGACTTACTTTACTTAGTATGATAATCTCCAGGAAGGACCACTGTCATGAAACTTTATTCCTAGGCTACCTGAGTAGCCAGATGATGTGTTGTTTATTAATCTGTCTACATATTTATCTAATGAAATTCACCATAGTAGTTATTCTGCCCTTGTTTCATGCATGTCAAATATCTATATGTAATGTATTTTGATCATGTCATGATTGGATCACAAGAGGTACAATTTATAAAGTTCCCTACTTGATAAATTATTCCTCTCTGGTAGAAAAGATAATAAATTATTATTATGTTAATTGATTACATTGTTTCCCCTCATATAACCCACAGACTGGAATCTGTTTTGTTCCCTTGAAGATAATACTTAATGAGAGGTGATTAAATATGATTTTCATTAATGAAATAGTTTTTGTTTCAAGTGTAAGTGTTAAATAAAAGCATCTTCTGCAACTGATATCTGCTTAAAAGCTCTGAAAGCTTATGTATATTCAACTCATTCATCTAACACAAGGTCAGACTATTCAACTATGAAAAATTAAGTTATCTATGTCTTGTCACCACTGATCCTAGCTCACAAATCCTGTGTTGCACCCCTGTCGTAAATAAATTAGGACGTATGTAACAGTAAGGAAGAGGTGAATGCTAGTGACAGCGATGTAGCCCTAAACCAGTGTGTTTAGGCATAAATCTTTTTTTTTCAGTAACCTGTTTTAGAGGGTGAGAAAAGTATGTGGAAGTTCTCACTTGGAAAATAAATTACTTTGAATCATTTTATTATAGCATGACTGTCATACAGATGTAGGATAAACATGTATCAAAGATGCCTTTGACCTAATAAGGGTGCCAGTAGAATGGTTAATCTTGCCTAAAGAACCTTTGGAATATATACATGGAGAAAGAGAGCTAGAGAGAAGGAGATTAACATTGATTTATATCAAGTCAGTCAGACAAAAAAATCTTGCTGAAATACGTACTCAGTGAGAGAGAAAACTGATTAATATCCTACAGGGCCCATAACCTTTTATATTATCTTTTCTACCATTTGCACCTCTACTGGGAAAAAAAAAATCTGTATCATCGACATACAATTCACAGAATCTGGGTCTTAATCAAAGGTAACTAGTAAGTTAAACAAAGGTTTATCCCCTGGAGGATTAGATAATCCTTGGGTGGCCCCATCAGACGGTTTCAGTAGGATATTGAAATGACATACAGTCATGCTTTTATCCTGTTTCCAATAGGTGTAATTTTTTTAGCAGTACCAGTTTCTTTCCCCAGTATCTAAAGACTGCTTTCTGTACTTGTCAATCATCATGCTTTAGTAGAAAACTCCTATTTTGAACTCAACTCTCCCCCTTTGCATCATAGAATATGCAGTCCTGAACAAAGTGGGAAATAACTTTCTTTCTGGAATTTTTCTGAGGTTATGCAGAATTTTAATGTCAGGAAAGAGTCTTTGATTTTAATAAATAGTCCCCAAAATAGAGAAAAAGGAATAAACTCTATATTTATATAAATATGGCAAAAAGGGCCCTGTCTTCCTCTGCCTTACTAAGAAATCGTGAAAAAGGTGAAGACGTTTATTATTTGTTGTTTCTAATATGTATAAATATTTTAAATTTATGATGTGTTTTGAGTTTCTTAGATTTTGCTTTGCTTAGATTTATGTTCTTTATGTCCTGGCTACCATTATTTGATCATCATTGGGATAACTTGTTCAATCTTATACTTGAAATTTCTCATTTCAGGAAATTTTCTGCCCTCCAGATCTACAACTGTCACATATTGCACTGTATTTTGTCTATCTCACAAGGCACATTTCCCTTTTCAGAACAAAAGTAATTTATATGAGACCTATATTTTAAATGCAAGATTTATTTGAACCTACAACAGGACAAGTTAATGTCCTTTACTCAATAAAGTTGAAAACCCAACTCTACAATGTATTGTTTCTGCAAAGAATTTTTATTAAAAAATATTGCAATAAAAGATTACGGAATAGCATATTGAAGAGCAGATGGAGAAGTTTTTGCCTAAGGGAGTAAAAACATTAAATGACTTTGAATCATTCTATCAAAAAAATGTTACAAACCAAGTGAGTGAAAAGTGAAGTCACTCAGTTGTGTCCGATTCTTTGCACCCCCATGGACTGTAGCCTACCAGGCTCCTCCATCCATGGGATTTTCTAGGCAAGAGTACTGGAATGGGTTGCCATTTCCTTCTCCAAAGAATGAATAATAAATAACAACTCAGTACAATTGACCTTGTTGTTGTTGTTGTTCAGTCGCTCAGTTGTGTCCGATTCTTTGCAACTCTGTGCACTGCGGCACGCCAGGCTTCCCTGTCCTTCACCATCTCCTGGAACTTGCTCAAACTCACTAGAAAGTCTAAATTGACCTTTTTAGACTGCTAAGAGTTTATATGTAAAGTCCAAACCAAGTGGACTTTTCATACTTCAGCGTATACTTTAAAAATATAAACTTTATTTTTTAAGATCAGTTTTAGATTTACAAAAAAAGATGATAATGCTTTACAGAATGCTCTACCCTCACACCCAGTTCTCCTTATTGACCTTGTATCAGTGTGATACCAGGTGGCGCTAGCGGTAAAGAATCCACCTGCTAAAGCAGGAGACGCACGAGGCATGGGTTTGATCCCTGAAACAGAAAGATCCCCTGGAGCAAGGCACAGCAACCCACTCCAGCATTCTTGCCTGTAAAATTCCAAGGACAGAGGAGCCTGGCTGGCTCTAGTTCATGGGGCTGCAAAGAGTCAGACATGACTGAGTGACTGAACACACACTTTAACGCTAACCTCAGTCAGCTGCCTTAGGTATTGTTTGCCAGGTTCCTCCACTGTAAAGATGCTTTCCCCTCTCCTTTCCATACTGTATACTTTGGAAGCAGGTTGCTATGTACAGTCCTCATTAAAAGAGTGGACTCTTTATGGCCTCCATTTCTTGACATCAGAGTATTTGCAAAAATTATTTGGAACTCTCTGCACAAGACGTTTGTCTCTTCTGTCCTTTATTTGTTTACTCATTTAGTTCTATAAGAATGGACTTACAGATATTTATTTTATACTTGGTGTTACAGCCCAGTACTGTTTGTTGTTGTTGTTTTGTTTTTTAGTTGCCCAGATCGTTGCAGCTTTGACCACCGGTCAGTCTTTCATTTTGCTTGTGTGTCCCTTTGACGTGTCCCATCATGTGGGGTTTTGATTTTCTTTTTGCCACTTTCATATTTCTAGCACTATGATATGCTCCAGGATTATCCTATTTCCTGCCCCTGCACTAGAACCAGCCATTTCTCCCAGGAGCCCCGGTTCCCCATTGCCACTGGATCGTCACTGCTTCAAGCCCTCTTAGCTGACAGAGCAAGAGACACATATGTGTCTATCAGCCAGTATACTCATTTCTCTCTATATAATCCTCTTGTATTTATTTTAAACTAAACATGAGTTTATAATCAAATCTCAATCCTGATCCATTACCATAGCAACTACTTTTTGTGAAGAAGACAAATTTTCTTCTTCTTATAATGGAGTTACTCAATTCAAACCCTCTTTAAGTTGTAATTTTGAATTTGATTTCAACATTATCCTCTGTTTTGCTTTTTACAAAAAGTTATTAAAATAGACTCATTTAAATATATCAGCCTAGCATTTGGTTGATTAAAGTTGAATACCTATTAATCTTCTAGGTACGCAATATTATTACTTAGCAATATCTAGATATAAGGGCTTCCCTGGTGGCTCAGACGGTAAAGAATCTGCCTGCAATTCAGGAGACCGAGACTCAATCCTTGGGCTGGGAAGATCTCCTGGAGAAGGGAATGGCTACCCACTCTAGTAGTCTTGCCTAGAGAATTCCATGGTCAGAGGAGCCTGGAGGGCTATAATCTACAGGGTCTCAAAGAATCAGACACGACTGAGCGACCAACACTTTCACTTTTTTTTTCATCTAAATATAATCATCAACTTTTTTTTCCCAGTTTCAATGGATCTTTTTATTTATTTAAATCATCAACTTATGTCTTTTAGTTTGATTATGAAAGGAAAAAAGAAGTTCTAAAGAGGTAGCTTGGCCTGATGATAAGTTCATTCTCTCATTAAGTCTTTATTTTTTTTTTAAATTTACTTAGTGAAAAATAAATACGGAAAAAATCACAACAAACAAACAAACAAAACCAGATAGTAAATGAGTTAAGGGAAATATTAGAAAAATGCAAAATTAGAATGGGTTGTACCTGTAGTTCCTTCACTGTATTTTTGCTAGTTTTGAAAATCACTAATAAGTGATTAGTGTCAAGGGATTTAAGTATCAGATAGAAAGTAACATAGACTTAAGTAAGAGCTTAACTTAGAGATTCAGTAATTTTGTGATTGTAGGTACTTGATATGGCAATTCTAATCCAAACATATATTATGCAAAAAGATCTCTATCTTTGCTGTTGTTGTTGAGCTGCCAAGGTCCTGCCCTTTGGGACCCCATGGACTGAAAGTACTACAGGCCCCCCTGTCCTTCATCATCCCTCGGAGTTTTCCCAAGTTCATCTACATTGAGTTGGTAATGCCATCCAACCATCTCATCCTCTGTCGTCCCCTTCTCCTCTTGCCTTCAATCTTTCCCAGCATCATGGTCTTTTCCAATGAGTTGGCTCTTCGCATCAGGTGGCCAAAGTATTGGAACTTCAGCTTCAGAATCGGTCCTTCCAATGCATATTCAGAGTTGATTTCCTTTAGGATTGATTGGTTTGATCTCCTTGCAGTCCAAAGGACTCTCTGAAATCAAGAAGTGTGATGCCTCCAGCTTTATTCTTTTCATTCAAAATTGCTTTGCTATTCTTCTGTGGTTCCATACAAATTATAGGATTTTTTTTCTACTTCTGTTAAAAAATATCATTGGGATTTTGATAGTCATTGCATTGAAATCTGTGGATCAGAGTTCAATCTTTGGGTAGTATAGACATTTAAACTCTATTGATTTTCCAATCCTTGAGAATGGAATATTTTTGCATTTGTTTGTATCTTCTTCACTTTATTTCATTAATATTACAGTTTTCAATGTATTGCTCTTTCACCTTCTTGTTTAAACTTATTCCTAAGTATTTTATTCTTTCTGAATAAGTGGGAGTTTTTCCTTGATTCCTCTCTGATAGTTTGTTGTTAGTGTACAGAAACACAAATAATTTTTGTATAGTGATTTTCAATCATGCAACTTTATTGGATTCATTTATTAACTCTAAAGATTTTTTGGCGATGTCTTTAGGGTTATATATGTAGTATCATGTCATCTGCAAATATATAGAGCTTTCCTTCTTCCGTTCCCATTTTGATTACTTTTATTTCTTTTTGGGGGGCTTTGGCACTAGTGGTAAAGAACCTGCCTGCCAATGCAGGAGACATCAGAGATGCAGGTTCGATTCCTGGGTTGGGAAGATTCCCCTGGAGGAAGTCATGGCAACCCATTTCAGGATTCCTGCCTGGAGAATCCCATGTAAAGAGGAGCCTGGCGGGCTACAGTCCACAGGGTAACAAAGAGTTGGACACAACTGAAGCGACTTAGCATGCGTGCACACATTTCTTTTTTTGCCTAATTACCTTGGCTAGGATATCAGACCAAGTCGGATGCGACTGAGAGACTTCACTTTCACTTTTCACTTTCACACAATGGAGAAGGCAATGGCAACCCACTCCAGTGTTCTTGCCTGGAGAATCCCAGGGATAGCAGAGCCTGGTGGGCTGCCGTCTATGGGGTCCCACAGAGTCGAACACGACTGAAGCGACTTAGCAGCAGGATATCAGACACTATGATGAATAAAAGCGACTAGAAGGGATTTTCTTGTCTTGTTCTCAGTCTTAGAGGAAAACCTTTCAGCTTGTTATCACTGAATATGATGTTAGCTGTGGGTTTCTCATATGTGACCTTTATTGTATTGAGGTACACCCACTTTGTTGAGAGTTTTTATTCATGAATCTATGTTGAATTTTGTTAGATGCTTTTTCTGCATCTATTGAGATGATCCTATGATTTTTATCCATCATTTCCTTAATGTGGTGTATCACATTGATTGGTATATGTTGAACCATTGTTGCATCTCTGCAACAAATATTACTTGATCATGGTGTATGAGGCTTTTCATTTTACTGTTGAATTCAGTTTGCTAATATCTTGTTGAGCATTCATGAAACTACATTCATTAGGAATACTGGCCTATAATTTTCTTTTTCTTCTAGCATCCTTGTCTGGCTTTGGTATCAGGGTAATGCTAGCTTCATAAAAATGAGTTTGGAAGTGTTTGCTCCTCTTCTATTTTTCAGAAGAGTTTGTGGATTGATGTTAATTCTTCTTCTTTAAATGTTTGTTAGAATTCACCAGTGAAGCTCTCTGGTTCTGGACTTCCATTGCTGGGAGGTTTTTGTTACTTTTCAATCTCCTTATAAGTACCTGATCTGTTCAGATTTTCTATTTCTTTATGTTTCAGCCTTGGTAGGTTGTATAATTCTAGAAATTTATCCATTTCTTCTAGATCGCCCAATTTGTTGCTGTATATTGTTCACAGTAGTCTTTATGTATCCTCTCTATAATTTTATTCATCTGAATTTTCTCACTTTTTTCGGAGTAAGTCTAGCTGAAGGTTTCTATATTTTATTTATTTTTTTCCAAAAACCAGCTTTTAATTTCATTGATTTTTTCCTATTGTCTTTTAGTCTCTATTTCATTTATTTCCACTCTGATCTCTGTTATTTATTCCCCTCTAGCAATTTTGGCTTGTGTTTGGTCTAATGTTTTTAATTCTCTGAGGTATACAAAAAAAGGCTATTTTAGATTTTTCTTATTTCTTAATAAAGGAGTTTATCATTATAAACTAACTTTTAGAATTACTTTGCTGCTCCGGTAAATTTTGGTAAGTTGTGTTTCCATTTTTATTCATCTCAAGATAAGTTTTATTTTTCTTTTGATTTTAGACTTGACCCATCGATTGTCCAGTAGAATGTTGTTTAATCTCCATTTGCGAATTTTATAATTTTATTTTTATAATTTATTTTTAGTTTTATATATTTATTTCTAGTTTCATTATCATTCTGAAACAATAATGTCCTACTGGATAGTACGGGGAACTATATTCACTAATTTGTGATACCCAGGGACAGAGGAGCCTGGTGGGCTGCTGTCTATGGGGTCGCACAGAGTTGGACATGACTGAAGCGACTTAGCAGCAGCAGCATAAAAGAAATGAATAAAAATTTTCAAAAGAATGTAAAGAAATAGTAAAGAGTATATAGAGAGTAAAGATCTACAAGTTCATACAAAGAAAGAGAGTAAAATGGTACTGAAAATCAGATGTTTGTGGTGGATAGTATAGATTCATGTTTCAGACACTACTGTTATTAGAACATTAACAAATCCAATGAGGTCCTACTCCCATAAGAAGATAGTTATCTTAAAGATAGAAACAACAGTTGCTTTGCTGCAAGCTGCTGCATTAAAGCTAAAATGGGGGAAAACAAACAATAGAAAATCAGTGTGTTTCACATCTGATAGCATGTTCTGTCTTACCTGCAAATTACTTTCTTACCAAGTCAAGATTATTCTTACTGAAGACCTTTGAGTAAAAGGTTGAAATTTCATGAGGCATTTCCTATATACACAATTAATTACATAAGCATGAATATACATGGAAATAAATTTAAAAACAGGAAACGGTTAATAGAGCTACCAAAAAAGCAGTATCATTTCAGTTCAGTTCAGTCGCTCAGTTGTGTCCAGCTCTTTGCAACCACATGGACTGCAGCACACCAGGATTCCCTATCCATCACCAACTCCTGGAGCTTACTCAAACTCATGTCCATTGAGTTGGTGATGCCATCCAACCATATTATCCTCTGTCGTGCCCTTCTCCTCCTGCCTTCAATCTTTCCCAGCATCAGGGTCTTTTCAAATGAGTCAGTTATTTGCATCAGGTGGCCAAAGTACTGGAGTTTCAGCTTCAGCATCAGTCCATCCAATGAATATTCAGGACTGATCTCCATTAGGATGAACTGGTTGGATCTCCTTGCTGCCCAAGGGACTCTCAAGAGTCTTCTCCATCACCATAGTTCAAAAGCATCAATTCTTCAGTGCTCAGCTTTCTTTATAGTCCAACTCTCAAATCCATACATGACTACTGGAAAAAACAAAGCTTTGACTAGATGGATCTTTGTTGGCAAAATAATGTCTCTGCTTTTTAATATGCTGTCTAGGTTGGTCATAACTTTTCTTCCAAGGAGCAAGCATCTTTTAATTTCGTAGCTGCAGTCACTGTCTGCAGTGATTTTGGAGACCAAGAATAGAAAATCTGTCACTGTTTCCATTGTTTCCCCCTCTATTTGCCGTGAAGTGATGGGACTGGATGCCATGAACTTAGTTTTCTGAATGTTGAGTTTTAAGCCAACTTTTTCACTCTCCTCTTTCATTTTCATCAAGAGGCTCTTTAGTTTTTCTTTGCTTTCTGCCATAAGGGTGGTATCATCTGCATATCTGAGATTATTGATATTTCTCCCAGCAATCTTGATTCCAGCTTGTGCTTCATCCAGTCCAGCATTTCTCATAATGTCCTCTGCATATAAGTTAAATAAGCAGGGTGACAGTATATAGCCTTGACGTACTCCTTTCCTGATTTGGAACCAGTCTGTTGTTCCATGACCAGTTCTAACTGTTGCTTCTTGACCTGCATACAGATTTCTCAGGAGGCAGGTCAGGTGGTCTGGTATTCCCATCTCTTAAAGAATTTTCCACAGTTTATTGTGATCCACACAGTCAAAGGCTTTGGTGTAGTCAATAAAGCAGAAATAGATGTTTTTATGGAACTCTCTTGCTTTTTCCATGATCCAGTGGATATTGGCAATCTGATCTCTGATTCCTCTGCCTTTTTGAAAACCAGCTTGAACATACGGAGAATTTTGAGCATTACTTTACTAGCGTGTGAGATAAGTGCAATTGTGCAGTAGTTTGAGCATTCTTTGGCATTGCCTTTCTTTGGGATTGGAATGAAAACTGCCCTTTTCCAGTCCTGTGGCCACTGCTGAGTTTTCCAAATTTGCTGGCATATTGAGTGCAGCACTTTCACAGCATCATCTTTTCGGATTTGAAATAGTTCAACTAGAATTCCATCACCTCCACTAGCTTTGTTCATAGTGATGCTTCCTAAGGCCCACTTGACTTCACATTTCAGGATGTCTGGCTCTAGGTGAGTGATCACACCACTGTGATTATCTGGGTCATGAAGATCTTTTTGTATAGTTCTCCTGTGTATTCTTGCCACCTCTTAATATCTTCAGCTTCTGTTAGGTACATACCATTTTTGTCCTTTATTTGCAGTTGCATCTGTTATTATTTATATCTGAAGCCGTAGTGACTGTGAAGATGGCTTCTACCAGCCGTTCAGATGCTCTTCCAAGAGGCACATGTCCAAACCATCCAGATGCGATCCTAGTGGAGGACTACAGAGCTGCTGATATGATCTGTCCTGAATGTGGCCTGGTTGTAGGCCACCCAAGATGGACGGGTCATGGTGGAGGGTTCTGACAAAACGTGGTCCACTGGAGAAGGGAATGGCAAACCACTTCAGTATTCTTACCTGAGAACCCCATGAACAGTATGAAAAGGCAAAAACATATGACACTGAAAGATGAACTCCCAGCTTAGTAGGTGCCCAATATGCTACTGGAGATCAGTGGAAAAATAACTCCAGAAAGAATGAAGAGATGGAGCCAGAGCAAAAACAACACCCAGTTGTGGATGTGACTGGTGATGGAAGTAAAGTCCCATGCTGGAAAGAGCAATATTGCATGGGAACCTGGAATGTTAGGTACATGAATCAAGGCAAATTGGAAGTGGTCAAACAGGAGATGGCAAGAGTGAACATCGACTTTTAGGAATCAGCGAACTAAAATGGACTAGAATGGGTGAATTTAACTCAGATGACCATTATATCTACTACTGAGGGCAAGAATTCCTTAGAAGAAGTGGAGTAGCCATCACAACCAACAAGAGTCTGTAAAGCAGTACTTGGATGCAATCTCAAAAACGACAGAATGATCTCTGTTCATTTCCAAGGCAAACCATTCAATATCACGGTAATCCAAGCTTATGCCCCAACCAGTAATGCTGAAGAAACTGAAGTTGAATGGTTCTGTGAAGACCTACAAGACCTTCTAGAACTAACACCCAAAAAAGATGTCCTTTTCCTTAGAGCAGACTGGAATGCAAAAGTAGGAAGTCAAGAAACACCTGGAGTAACAGGCAAACTTGGCCTTGGAGTACGGAATGAAGCAGGGCAAAGACTAATAGAATTTTGCCAAGAGTATGCACTGGTCATAGTACATTCCTACACCCTCTTCCAACAACACAAGACAAGACTCTACACATGGACATCACCAGATGGTCAACACCAAAATCAGATAGATTATATTCTTTGTGGTCAAAGATGGAGAAGCTCTATACAGTCAGCAAAAGAAGACCAGGAGCTAACTGTGTCTCAGATCATGAACTCCTTATTGCTAAATTCAGACTTAAATTGAAGAAAGTAGGGAAAACTACTAGACCATTCAGGTATGACCTAAATCCAATCCCTTATGATTATACAGTGGGAAGTGACAAATAGACTCAAGGGATTAGCTCTGATAGACAGAGTACCTGAAGAACTATGGATGGAAATTTGTGACATTGTAGAGGAGGCAATGATCAAGACCATCCCCAAGATAAAGAAATGCAAAAAGGCAAAATGGTTGTCTGAGAAGGCCTTGCAAATAGCTGTGAGAAGAAGAGAAGCAAAAGGCAGAGGAAAAGGGAAAGATAGACCCATTTGAATGCAGAATTCCAAAGAATAGCAGGGAGAGATAAGAAAGCCTTCCTCAGTGATCAGTGCAAAGAAATAGAGGAAAACAATAGAATGGGAAAGGCTAGAGATATCTTCAAGAAAAAAGAAGTATAATATTAAGGTTTATTTTAAAGAAAAGGATAAGAAAGACAGCTTTAAAGAATTCACATTTGGTAACTTTGGGATAGGTTGTATACCAAAATATATGGAGTAATTAGTTATAACCAATTTAATAACATAAGGATTTATGAGATAAAATATACCCACAGATGTAAAAAACCAAAGGGAAAGAATAAATAGCTTTCCTCTAGTAAAATGGCAGTAAATATAGAAGGAGTGGTTAAGTTAAAAATCAGCCAATCAGAGATGCTAAAATTTATGGGCGGGAAAGATCAGGACCTTTTCCATACTCTGAAACTCTCTCTCCACAAATTACTTATGAATGACAAAGGAATAAACAATTACTCTAAAGTAGAGAAACCTGAAGATACCACCTTAACCAAGAGACCAAAACTAACATCATTTCTCCTTATATCATGCATGGAAAGTGCCACAACATCACTTGTGATATTTCCACCAAAATGCACTGCCTAAATCTTCTCATGAAGAAAAATCAGACAAAGTTATATTAAGGGACTTTCTCTAAAATAACAGCCCTCTTCATGGAAATAAAAGCAAAAATGAACAGATCAGATCAGATCAGTCGCTCAGTCGTGTCCGACTCTTTGCGATCCCATGAATCACAGCACGCCAGGCCTCCCTGTCCATCACCAACTCCCAGAGTTCACTGAGATTCACATCCATTGAGTCAGTAATGCCATCCAGCCATCTCATCCTCTGTCGTCCCCTTCTCCTCCTGCCCCCAATCCTTCCCAGCATCAGGGTCTTTTCCAATGAATCAACTCTTCCCATGAGGTGGCCAAAGTCCTGGAGTTTCCGCTTTAGCATCATTCCTTTCAAAGAAATCCCAGGGCTGATCTCCTTCAGAATGGACTGGTTGGATCTCCTTGCAGTCCAAGGGACTCTCAAGAGTCTTCTCCAACACCACAGTTCAAAAGCATCAATTCTTTGGCGCTCAGCCTTCTTCACAGTCCAACTCTCACATCCATACATGACCACTGGAAAAACCATAGCCTTGACTAGATGAACCTTTGTTGACAAAGTAATGTCTCTTTGCTTTTGAATATGCTATCTATGTTGGTCATAATTTTCATGGCTGCAGTCACCATCTGTAGTGATTTTGGAGCCCAGAAATATAAAGTCTGACACTGTTTCCACTGTTTCCCCATCTATTTCCCATGAAGTGATGGGACTGGATGCCATGATCGTTTTCTGAATGTTGAGCTTTAAGCCAACTTTTTCACTCTCCACTTTCACTTTCATCAAGAGGCTTTTGAGTTCTTCACTTTCTGCCATAAGGGTGGTGTCAATCTGCATATCTGAAGTTATTGAGATTTCTCCCGGCAATCTTGATTCCAGCTTGTGTTTCTTCCAGTCCAGCGTTTCTCATGATGTACTCTGCATATAAATTAAATAAACAGGGTGACAATATACAGCCTTGATGAACTCCTTTTCCTATTTGTAACCAGTCTGTTGTTCCATGTCCAGTTCTAACTGTTGCTTCCTGACCTGCATACAGGTTTCTCAAGAGGCAGGTCAGGTGGTCTGGTATTCCCATCTCTTGAAGAATTTCCCACAGTTTATAGTGATCCACACAGTCAAAGGCTTTGGCATAGTCAATAAAGCAGAAATAGATGTTTTTCTGGAACTCTCTTGCTTTTTCTATGATCCAGCAGATGTTGGCAATTTGGCCTCTGGTTCCTCTGCCTTTTCTAAAACCAGCTTGAACATCAGGAAGTTCATGGTTCACGTATTGCTGAAGCCTGACTTGGAGAATTTTGAGCATTCCTTTACTAGCGTGTGAGATGAGTGCAATTGTGTGGTAGTTTGAGCATTCTTTGACATTGCCTTTCTTTGGGATTGGAATGAAAACTGCCCTTTTCCAGTCCTGTGGCCACTGATGAGTTTTCCAAATTTGCTGGCATATTGAGTGCAGCCCTTTCACAGCATCATCTTTCAGGATTTGAAATAGCTCAACTGGAATTCCATCACCTCCACTAGCTTTGTTTGTAGTGATGCTTTCTAAGGCCCACTTGACTTCACATTCCAGGATGTCTGGCTCTAGGTGAGTGATCACACCACTGTGATTATCTTGGACATGAAGATCTTTTTGTACAGTTCTTCTGTGTATTCTTGCCATCTCTTCTTAATATCTTCTGCTTCTGTTAGGTCCATACATTTTCTGTCCTTTATCGAGCTCATCTTTGCATGAAATGTTCCTTTGCTATCGCTGATTTTCTTGAAGAGATTGCTAGTCTTTCCCATTCTGTTGTTTTCCTCTATTTCTTTGCATTGATCACTGAAGAAGGCTTTCTTATCTCTTCTTGCTATTCTTTGGAACTCCACATTCAGATGTTTATATCTTTCTTTTTTTCCTTTGCTTTTTGCTTCTCTTCTTTTCACAATTATTTGTAAGGCCTCTCCAGATAGCCATTTGATTTTTTGCATTTCTTTTCCATGGGAATGGTCTTGATCTCTGTCTCCTGTACTGTGTCACGAACCTCATTCCATAGTTCATCAGGCACTCTATCTATCAGATCTAGGCCCTTAAATCTATTTCTCACTTCCACTGTATAATCATAAAGGATTGGATTTAGGTCATACCTGAATGGTCTAGTGGTTTTCCCTACTTTCTTCAATTTAAGTCTGAATTTGGTAATAAGGAGTTCATGGTCTAAGCCAGTCAGCTCCTGGTCTTGTTTTTGCTGACTGTATAGAGCTTCTCCATCTTTGGCTACAAAGAATATAATCAATCTGATTTCAGTGTTGACCATCTGGTGATGTCCATGTATAGAGTCTTCTCTTGTGTTGTTGGAAGAGGGTGTTTGCTATGACCAGTGCATTTTCTTGGCAAAACTCTATTAGTCTTTGCCCTGCTTCCTTCCGTGTTCCAAGGCCAAATTTGCCTGTTACTCCAGGTGTTTCTTGACTTCCTACTTTTGCATTCCAGTCCCCTATAATGAAAAGGACATCTTTTTTGGGTGTTAGTTCTAAAAGGTCTTGTAGGTCTTCATAGAACCGTTCAACTTCAGCTTCTTCAGCGTTTCTGGTTGGGGCATAGACTTGGATTACTGTGATATTGAATGGTTTGCCTTGGAAACGAACAGAGATCATTCTGTTGTTTTTGAGATTGCATCCAAGTACTGCATTTCGGACTCTTTTGTTGACCATGATGGCCACTCCATTTCTTCTGTGGGATTCCTGCCCGCAGTAGTAGATAAAATGGTCATCTGAGTTAAATTCACCCATTCCAGTCCATTTCAGTTCGCTGATTCCTAGAATGTCGACATTCACTCTTGCCATCTCTTGTTTGACCACTTCCAATTTGCCTTGATTCATGGACCTGACATTCCAGGTTCCTAAGCAATATTGCCCTTTACAGCATCGGACCTTGATTCTATCGCCAGTCACATCCACAGCTGGGTATTGTTTTTGCTTTGGCTCCATCCCTTCATTCTTTCTGGAGTTATTTCTCTTCTGATCTCTAGTAGCATATTGGGCACCTACTGACCTGGGGAGTTTCTCTTTCAGTATCCTATCATTTTGCCTTTTCATACTGTTCATGGGGTTCTCAAGGCAAGAATACTGAAGTGGTTTGCCATTCCCTTCTCCAGTGGACCACATTCTGTCAAATCTCTCCACCATGACCCGCCTGTCTTGGGTTGCCCCACGGGCATGGCTTAGTTTCATTGAGTTAGACAAAGCTGTGGTCCTAGTGTGATTAGATTGACTAGTTTTCTGTGAATATGGTTTAAGTGTGTTTGCTTCTGATGCCCTCTTGCAACACCTACTGTCTTACTTGGGTTTCTTTTACCTTGGGCATGGGGTATCTCTTCACGGCTGCTGCAGCAAAGCACAGGCATTGTTCCTTACCTTGGACGAGGGGTGTCTCCTCACCGCCGCCCTTCCTGACCTTCAACGTGGGATAGCTCCTCTAGGCCCTCCTGAGCCCGTGCTCCAGGTAACTCCTCTCGTTGCTGCCCCTGGCCTCGGGCATGGGGGCGTGGGGCAGCTCCTCCCGGCCACAGCCCCTGGCCTATGGGACCTAATTAAGCTTAAAAGCTTTTGCACAACAAAGAAAACTATAAGCAAGGTGAAGAGACACCCTTCAGAATGGGAGAAAATAATAGCAAATGAAGCAACTGACAAAGAATTAATTTCAAAAATATACAAGCAGCTCATGCAGCTCAATTCCAGAAAAATAAATGACCCAATTAAAAAATGGGCCAAAGAACTAAACAGACATTTCTCCAAAGATGACATACAGATGGCTAACAAACACATGAAAAGATGCTCAACCTCGCTCATTATCAGAGAGATGCAGATCAAAACCACAATGAGATACCATCTCACGCCAGTCAGAATGGTTGCTATCAAAAAGTCTACAAACAGTAAATGCTGGAGAGGGTGTGGAGAAAAGGGAACCTTCTTA
This sequence comes from Bos javanicus, assembly GCF_032452875.1. Lineage (NCBI taxonomy): Eukaryota > Metazoa > Chordata > Mammalia > Artiodactyla > Bovidae > Bos > Bos javanicus. Next base: position 12,692,209 of record NC_083871.1, on the reverse strand, counting down.
CTTGTTGGTGGGAATGCAAACTAGTACAGCCACTATGGAGAACAGTGTGGAGATTCCTTAAAAAACTGGAAATAGAACTCCCAAACTACCCAGCAACCCCACTGCTGAGCATACACACCAAGGAAACCAGAATTGAAAGAGACACATGTACCCCAATGTTCATCACAGCACTGTTTACAATAGCTAGGACATGGAAGCAACCTAGATGTCCATCTGCAGACGAATGGATAAGGAAGCTGTGGTACATATACATGATGGAATATTACTCAGCCATTAAAAAGAATGCATTTGAATCAGTTCTAATGAGGTGGATGAAACTGGAGCCTATTATACAGAGTGAAGTAAATAAGAAAGAAAAACAGCAATACAGTATATTAATGCATATATATGGAATTTAGAAAGATGGTAGTGATGACCCTCTATACGAGACCACAAAAGAGACAGAGATATAAAGAACAGAGTTTTGGACTCTGTGGGAGAAGGCAAGGGTGGGATGATTTGAGAGAATAGCATTGAAACATGTATATTATCATATGTGAAACAGATCACCAGTCCAGGTTCGACACATTAATCAGGGCACTCAGGGCTGGTGCACTGGGATGACCCTGAGGGATGGGGTGGGGAAGGAGGTGGGAGTGGGGTTCAGGATGGGGGACACATGTACACCCATGGATGATTCATGTCAATGTATGGCAAAAAACCACCACGATATTGTAAAATAATTAGCCTCCAATTAAAATAAATAAATTAATTTTTTAAAAAGAGTAAATAACAACAACAAAAATAACAGCCCTCTTCAAAACATTAAGTTCAAGAAAGAATTCTTCCAGATTTTTAGTCTGTGATAAAAAGATGTGATAACTAAAGTAATGCTATAAAGGACATTATTGAGGCGTAAGTAAGTTTGAATATGAACTGTGGTTTCAACAATAATGTGTGTGCATGTGCTCAGTCACTTCACTTGTGTCTGACTCTCTGTGACCCTATGGACTGTGGCCCATCAGGCTCTGCTATCCATAGTACCGATTCTCTAGGCAAGAACACTGGAGTGGGTTGCTGTGCCAACAATAGTGTATCAATGTCTAATTTCCTAATTTTGACAACTATACTATGGTTAAGTAAGAGAATATCCTTGTTCTCAGTAAATACACATGGAAGCACTTAGGGAAAAGTAGGCATATCTTCAGCTTATTCCCAAATGGCTCAGAAAAAAAGTAGCGTGATGTAGAACAGTGATAGCAGTACATATTGTATTATATATAATTAATATACCATATAAAATAATATAGCAAGCAGGCAAAATGCAAACAATTGGTGAATTGGGGCATATAGGTATGTCCTCCTACTCATTCAACTTTTATATAAGTTTGAAATTATATTAAAATAAAATTTTACCAAAGTTTTAAAAAGTGTTGATTTTAAAATAACCTCTACATACACTAATAAAAATAATAGAAAGTAACTGCAAATAAACAAATTTAAGAATGAGAAAGCAGATATCTGCATAGTCCAGGGGATACTAAAAGGTAAAGGGAAAATACTAGCACAACTCTACCAATAAATTTGAAAATAATTCTCTGGAAATTATAGATTAAATGCTAAGCAGCAATAAGAATTATGCTGTTGAAGAATACTAAATAGAATGAAAAAACTTCATGTATATAAAATTTTAAAATATGGAACAGTTTGCAAATAGACTGTAGTATTACAAAAACAGATATAAAATCAGAATTAGAATAATATATATATAAACAGTCTGATAAAAGAAATGATCTTTTTATAAATGGGTTATGGATATTTTCTTTCTGGGGATTTTTCTGCATTTTCTAAACGTTAGGCAACATGTGTTACTTTTTAAATATCTATTAAAGAAACCCCCAAATTTTTATGAAATATCTATGAAAACACACATTAGAAAAACATGTGCAATGGCTCTGGAAACTAAGGATTAGAATTCATCATATATCAGAAACTTGGAAGGGTTCATACTAATTACAAGCAGATGTTAAGGTTTAAACAAGTCTAATCATAGCCAATGCATGCTTGACATTTTGCCCTGGAACAATGCAACAGGGAATGGATGCAGCCCATTGACAGGAAGAGGGTCAACAACCGGAAATTGGCTGGACATCACCTTCTCACTGTAGATACATTCTGAGGGAGGAAATTCTTGCCCCCAGTCTCCCCTCCTCATTAGCTCTATCTACATTCAGTTAGAATATTGAAGAGAGCCTGAGAATATTCGAGTGGATATTGTGCCTCCACAGTGCTCAGGCAGAGACCAGCAATCCCCAGCATCAGAAAAAAACAGAGAATGATAGAAGAGAGAGTTGGGACACAGCATTACAAAAATTGTTTCATTTTGGCATGCCATTAGAGAGAATTAGAAGTTTAACTATGGTCGATTCAAATAGACTGTAGAGTTATATAATAGAATAAATTACCAAGGGAAACATAATTTTTAAACAGTCAATGCAAGAAGCCCCTAGGAAGGGAAACAAGGTTATAACAAAATATACAAAGGAGTATATAAAATAGGTTAGATAAAACAAAATAAACCTGAACAACTGATTAAATTCCCTCATAAAAAGACAAACTTTAGATTGGTTTGACAAAATCTAGCCATAAACTGCTGCAAGAAACAAAGAATTAAAACAAAGGGATGGAGAAAGATACACTGCTAGTGCTAAGTCGCTTCAGTCGTGTCCGACTCTGTGCGACCCCAGAGACAGCAGCCCACCAGGCTCCCCCTTCCCTGGGATTCTCCAGGCAAGAACACTGGAGTGGGTTGCCATTGCCTTCTCCAGTGCATGAAAGTGGAAAGTGAAAGATACATTGCTGCTGCTAAGTCGCTTCAGTCGGGTCCGACTCTGTGTGACCCCATAGACGGAAGCCCACCAGCCTGCTCCGTCCCTGGGATTCTCCAGGCAAGAACACTGGAGTGGGTTGCCATTTCCTTTTCCAATGCATGAAAGTGAAAAGTGAAAGGGAAGTCGCTCAGTCGTGTCTGACTCTTCGCGACCCCATGGACTACAGCCTACCAGGCTCCTCCATCCATGGGATTTTCCAGGCAAGAGTACTGGAGTGGGGTGACATTGCCTTCTCCAAAAGATACATTAGGCAAACACAAATCAAAAATCAGAGGTTGATATTACTAAGAACAGATGTAGTAGAATTTAAAAGTATTCTACAAAAGAGGGATGTTTATAATGATAAAAATACAGCAAAATTGATATGATAATCACTGATATTTATCAAATAACTAAGAATACTCATTTGAACAAAATATACATATATATGTATATGATATTTTGTGTCTCTATCACTATATGTATTTATTATTTTATTTCACTCAAAACAACTGTAAAAAATTTCCTATAATTGGGCAGGAAGCTTGGAAAAAATTTGAATAAAGAACACGAGTAATACTCTTTCACTAAAATATAAAAAATTAAAATGAATAACAAGAAAAGACATAAACTCTTTCATAATTGAAAGCACACTTCAATATAATTCCAAGAAGAAATGTGATTTTAAAAGCAAATGTAAAGTCAGCCAGAGAGGAAAAGAAAAGATAGCATTTTGGATAAAAACCTAAAAGGATGCAGCTATGCCTCTGCTGGAACATGTGCTTCAAGTAGAAATCTTGATCCATACTCAATTTGGTAAACTGAGAGAAGACAACTAAAGGAACCACCAGAAGTCACAGACCCCATCCACAGGCTTGCTGCCTGTGCTGTGGTTTTATTGGAACATAGCCACATGTATTTCTTCATGTATTGTTTATGACTGCTCACACACAAGGGTGACAGGATTGGGTAGCTGTGACAGAGACCAAAAGGACCAGAGTTTAAAATATTCCCTACCTACAACTTTATGGAAAAAATTCGCTAATCCTGAAATAAACCACAAAAACACCCCAGCAAGATAATAATAGTTTTTGAAAATTGATGTAAAGAAAATCAAATCAGTGAATCAGGCAAACAATACCCAGAAGAGTAAGTTTTAGACAGATTATTCAGGAAAAGTGATTCTGAGGAGAAGCTGAGGTCTGTAAGGTGAGACCCTGTCTGACCTGTGAAGAAGTAGGGAGAAAACACTCCTGGCAAATATAACAATATGCAAGAAAGGGTTAGTGATCTTGGGATATAGAAGTTAGGCTGCTGCTGCTGCTAAGTCGCTTCAGTCGTGTCCGACTCTGTGCAACCCCATAGACGGCAGCCCACCAGGCTCCCCCATCCCTGGGATTCTCCAGGCAAGAACACTGGAGTGGGTTGCCATTTCCTTCTCCAATGCATGAAAGTGAAAAGTGAAAGTGAAGTCGCTCAGTCGTGTCCGACTCTGTGCGACCCCATAGACGGCAGCCCACCAGGTTCCCCCGTCCCTGGGATTTTCCAGGCAAGAGTACTGGAGTGGGGTGCTATTGCCTTCTCCGAGAATATCTACTATTCACCCACTATTATTCATTTTTTCCTAAAGAGTGTAGCTAATACAAAATGCACAAGAAATAATTATTGAAAGAAGAAATTATTATTATTTATAGTTATTATGGATCTATACCAAGAAAATCAAAGAGGCTCAATGTTGTAAACTATGACAGCTAGTTTGAGAATTTAATAAACAGCTAACAAAAACATATAAAAATTAATAGTTTTTATGATATAAATCACCAGATAGAAATCAAAATGGAAAAATTTCCTGCATCCATAATAAGTTATATGATATGCAGGAAAAAATTATATGATTAAATTAATGAATTTGACAAAAAGAATGAAATTTTGTAAAAAGAACTTTGAAAATTATCAAGTACTATAAACCAAATCTTGTTAAATAAGACATCATTTTCCAGGATGAGAAGTCTTCATATCCACCCTCCTCAGAATTATATATAAATCAAATACAATTCCAATCAGAATTCCAAAGATATTTAATCTTGATGCAATAAAATAATTCTCAAGTTCATGTAAAGGAATAAATAAATGAAACTTGCCAAGAAGTTTGTGAAAAAAAATAATATTGAAGTAGTTGTGCTATTAGATATGAAAATTTTCTTGAATCTGCATAGATGCTGGTATAGAAAGAGACAGATCAAAGGGTCTATACATTTTCCCATGTATATGTTAAATTTTAAAGGGTAGGGGTAGAGATAGGTAGCATTAGAAGTTAGTTGAGGGGCGAAAGTTGGGAAAAGAATATATTATTCAATTATGATGTCAGGGCAATTGGTTGAACATTTAGAAGAAAAGGTTTTATTTCCCCAGTCTCTCACATGGGAAGTGTTCATTGCAGATGGAATCAAGTTTTAAATGTTAAAAATTAAACCATAGAAATATTAGAAGCAAATGTAACAGAATAATTGTATAATATTGAAGAGGATGAAGTAACTAATAAGCAATACAGGAACCCCCAGAATATAAATAAACAAAAAGAACTGCTGATATAAAAATTAAATCATCTATCAATAAAACACTATAAACCAAGCCATAGAATGGATGAAATATATATATAAAATATTTAAAAATGATAAATGAGCAAAAATGAACAGGCAGGGTTGAGCGTATTGAATGTATAGATTCATGGCTTTTTAAATTGAGAAATTTGGGGCCACTATTGCTTGAAATATTGCGTATCCTTCAACTATGCCAATTCTCTCTCCCCTCTTCTTCCGGGCTTTCCATTTGTTCACATGCTTGACAGAGTGCCACAGTTACCTTAAGCTCTGTTTATTTTCCTTCCTCCTTTTATTTTCTTTCTACTCAGACTGCATAATTTCATTTGACTTATTGTTTAATTATCTGATGCTTTCTTTTGCCTCCTCAAATCCGCTAGTGAACCCCTCCAGAATTTTTCATTTCAGTTTTTGTATTTTTCACCTCCAGCTATACTATTTGGTCTTATATTTTTTATCTCCTTGCTGTTATTATCTTACTGAAATATCATTTTCCTGGTTTCCTTTCTTTGTAGTGCCAAATTCTTTTTTTTTTTTTTTGCCACCTATTTATTTTTCAACTGAAGGATAACTGCTTTATAGGATTTTGTTTTCTGTCAAACATCAATAAGAATCAGTCATAGGTACAACCATGTCCCCTCCCTCCCAAACCTCCCTCCCATCTGCCTCCCCATCCCACCCGTCTAGATTGTCACAGAACCCCTGTTTGAGTTCCCTGAGTCATACGGCAAATTCTCATCGGCTATCTATTTTACATATGGTATTATAAGTTTCCATGTTACTCTCTCCATGCATCTTGCCTTCTTTCTCCTTCCCTCCCCCTGTGTCTACAGGTCTGTTCTCTGTATCTGTTTTTCCATTGCTGCCCTGCAAATAAATTCAGCAGTATCATCTTTCTATATTCCATATATATGTGTCAGTATATGATATTTATATTTCTCTTTCTGACTTAACTCTGTAAAACGCGTTCTAGGTTCATCCACATCATTAGAACTGACTCAAAGGCATTCCTTTTAATGGCTGAGTAATATTCCATTGTATGCACGTATGTGGTGCCAAATTCTAATTGCATATTTTGTAGTTTAGAATTTGGCACCACAATATGTACACTACATCCCAGGAATGCATGGTTGAGTCAATATTAGGACAGCTATTCGTATATATTTTCATATTACAGTATTTAAGAAGAAAAAAAAATGTGACATTCTTCCTTTAAGAGCTTACATTTTAAATGGTTAAAGTATAATTTTCATAAAACAAAATCATGCCTCAGGAGACTATCAAATGAACATGGGTTAAAGATTTTATTCAACTTATCAATCAATGAAGGAGCCAGTAAGATGGTAAAACTAGTCCAGAGGGCTTTTGAGGAGCCAGGAATGTAAATTTTAATCTAATAAAAGAATATTAGTAGTAGATTTCTGAGGTAGATACTAAGCTGTTTCATATCTTACAGGACAATAAATGATACAGGATAGAAGTTATTTATGTCTCTACTGAACAAAAAATCTGCATGTTGACCTCTGTCCCTACAGAGTTACATAATAGTGCAGGCAATAGATGTTAAAGCAGCAAGCGCAGCACTGTGGGCTTATTTTTCCATCACGTTGATGAAGATAATATGTTATCTTTATTGCAGGGGTGGCTGGTATTTCACTGAGCGTGACTTTGGTGAAAGTGAAGGTAAGACAAAGTGGCATGTTCACTCAGAGGTTTTGACTCTGCAGTTCAGGATCAGTGGTGGTGTGCTCAGTCGTGTCCAGCTCTTTTCAACTCCACGGACTGTACAGGCTCCTTTGTCCATAGGATTCTCCAGGCAAGAATACTGGAGTGGGTAACTTTGCCCTCCTCCAGCGGATCTTCCTGACCAAGGGACTGAACCCAGGTCTCCTCTCTGTGCATCTGTGCTAAGTCGCTTCAGTCATGTCTGACTCTTTGTGACCCTACAGACTGTAGCCCGCCAGGCTCCTCTGTCCATGAGATTCTCCAGGCAGGATTACTGGAGTGGGTTGCCATGCCCTCCTCCAGGGGATCTTCCCAACCCAGGGATCAAACCCGCATCTCCTGCAGCTCCTGCATTGCTGGTGGCTTCTTTAACCCCTGAGCCACCTGGGAAGCCCTTGGGATCAAGTTGCATCCTTTTTATCTTGGCTCTAGGTGTGATGGATGGTGCTTAGAAACTTTTATAACTAGAAACCAAAATTTCTCAAATAGGAACATTCTGAATGGAAGACGTGGAAGTAAATAAAAACAACCCAAGTGAGAATAAACAGAGGTTATTTATTCAGAGTTTGCAGTCTGAGTAAGGCAGTCTCCATCACTTGGCAGAGACTCAGAGGCAGACAGGGGCATGCAAAAGCATTATAGAGGAACCAAAGGGCTAACTAGAAATGAGGCATCCTGTGTAATTAGTTTGGTATAGATTACTTAGCTTTCTCTGGTTCCTCCCAAGTTGGAAGTTAGGGCAAAAATTAGGAAAGCTGGTAGTCATCAGCCAAGTTTTGATTCTCTGGGCCAACTGCAGCAGAAGTTGCGGGTCAGAATTGGATTGCACATGGGATCTGGCCGGTGTCCATCTGTGTGCCTCTCAGTCCACCTCCCCTCACTCTTCGCTCACTCCGTCACTTGTGAGAGCCTGACCAGTTCAGGGGGAGGCTAGAGACCCTGATCTTCACCAGTTGGAGATTGTTCAGCTGTCTCCATAGTCAGGAACTGCAAACTCTTCAATTCATAAAGAAGTGCTCGAAACTCAAAATAATGTGGCACCCAAGTGTCTGCAACATCCGGTTAAGTTAGGAATTCTCTCAACTGTCATTTTATAAGGACTGTAGGCTAAATTTGGATATTATTAGTTTATTCGGAGAGTGTTTTTTTTCTTCTTAATTAGGTCATGCCCTAAATAATAAGTAATATTTTGGGAAAACTGTAATGTCTTTAGAAACTTGAAGTCTTTTTTCTGCTGTGACTGTAAACGGCATCGTTTTTCCACAGGCTTCCTTGTTCTCAGAACAAAGGATGACATCATCTATATGTTGTGTCAGAACTGAATCACAGGGGAAGTTTAGATCTTTTAAATCTTGACTGAGAACCTGTTCCTAAAGTTTCATCTTTCTTTTCTGTTTGTATAAGTCAATTAGGGCCCAAACAATTTTTCCTGGAAATGTTTCAGGTAAGGCTTTTAGAATACTATGGTCTCCTTTTTGAGCTTCTTTCTGACCCTCAGGTTGACTGTCGGAAGAGAGATCTTGGGGACTCCAGGGGCTAGGACTTCATGCTCCCAATGCAGGGGGCCTAGGGTTCAATCCCTGGTCAGGGAACTGGATGCCACGTGCTCCAACTAAAACCTGGTACATTACTTTTTTTTTTTGAAAAGCAGAAAGACATCTTGTAGGTTCCTTTCTGAGTTGGTTCAATCAACTTTTCCCATCTAGGATTTAGGTTTGAAGTTCTGACTATCATATGTACAAGCTGATAGAGGCCAGATAACCCTGGGTCATATGCATCTGAAATAAGTCTATATTCATCTATGAATAGTTGTTGGTCTTGTCTGTGTTGGGGAAATCCTTAATTACAGCTTTTAATTCACCTTGGTTCAAAGGTTTAAATTCTATAGTTGTCTGCATGCCAGGCTCATGGAAGGAATGGATCTTTAGAACCAAGTGCTATTTTAGAGTCTTTGGGGGGTCATCATTAGGAGAAAGAAGATCTGGACCAGGGGAGGAAGAAGGAGAGAGATCAGAGTTTAAGGGAAGGGATACAAAGAGGCGACTGAAGACCCTACCAGGGAAATAAGACTAGTTTGCTTTTGCTGAGTTCATTACATTGCTCATTGTTTTTGGTCAAAGACTCTTTTAAGTGAAGCAAATTTTGATTTAGGATTTCATTTAGAGGCTTCTTCATACCAATCAAAAAAACTGTTTCCCGTCAGACCCCCCCCCCCCCGCCGAAATCTTATTTTCTTTCTTTTCTAAGGCACCTCTTGAGTGAACAATTTCATTCAAGTCAAATGTTCTCCAGAGTGCCCCTGAAGGCCCAGATCATCCTTGGTGAAGTTATGTCATTTAGTAAGAGAGGCTCAGGAAAAGGATGGTAATAGGAGTATACAGGGGAAGATTCTTTCCGAGGATAGGATTTAGGCTTAGATGACGCCATGAGAGCTACTAATGTGATGCTTGTGGTCCTCACATATTGGGCTCTTAATCAGAAGGCTGCCTGGCTGCCTTCAAATGTAGACCCAATAATCTTCACACCTCCCCTCAAACTCTTCACCCCACAGGCAGGATTCCAGAGTGAACAGTCAGCCTAGATCAAAGCCAAACTCTCAAGATAAAAAGTCAGGATGGGAGAAAACACTCATCAGGTTTCTGGTGACCCTTAGCAGAATTTGTTCAAATGGACACCTGTTGGGTAAGAACAAATGCATGGGTCTGTGAAGTAGCCAAGCAGACTTATGGAGCCTGGCAGTGGGAGTGTTAGTTACTCAGCAGTGCTCGACTCTTTGTGACCCCATGGACTGTAGCCCACCAGGCTCCTCTGTCCATGCATGGAATTCCGCAGGCAAGAATACTGGAATGGGTTGCCATTCCCTTCTCCATGGGATCTCCCCAACCCAGGGATTGAACCCGGGTCTCCTGCATTGCAGGCAGATTCTTTTCCATCTGAGCTACAAGGAAGCCCAAAAGAGGGTATGTTTGAGTGGGACCCTGATGGACACCTAGCCTGTGTTTTCAACTGGGACTCTCTTTCTTATAACAAAAAACACTTTCAGACAGCACAACACAAAACAGAAAGTGCACAACACTGGAAAAAAGGGTGAAGAAGAATGACCTGATTCCACCAAGGACACCAAACAAATGAGAACCGGTAACAAAGCCTGCCTAATAATCTGAGGATAAATGGCAGAGGAGCTCTGCAAAGAGTGCAGTGTTCAGACCCAGTGCTGACTCCCCCCCAGTGTTGACCTGCTCTTCTGGCGTGCCCTCCATAGGCCACGAGCAGCAAGACACCTGGGGTGCCCTCGGGGGCACTGAGGGGGGTCTCTTGTGTCTGGTTGAAGTCTGGGGTCTGCGACCACAGTGTCTACGTGGGGCTTCCACCAGAACTGTGGAAATAAATGAGTACCACCCAAATTAGAATTTTAGGAGGTGATGTATTCAGAGCTTGCTACCAGCTGGGGCACTCAAATCCAATCACTTGCTCTTAGCAGTGACTCCAAGACAGGAAAGGAGGCTTGATGAGGGGACAGTGGGAGGATAGGCCTCTGGTGGGGAGCCAGAAGCAGGCTCAGGAGAGGTGGGTCCTCCTCCATGACTGATTTGGGAATATAAATATATAAAAATACATTAAAAATATATAAATATATACTGGGCCTCTGGTAGCTCAGATGGTAAAGAATCTGCCTGCAATGCAGGAGACTCTGGTTCAATCCCTGGGTTAGGAAGATCCCCTGGAGTAGGAAATGACAACCCATTCCAGTATTCTTGCCTGGGAGATCCCATGGACAGAGGAGCCTGGAGGGCTGCAGTCCGTGGGGTGGCAAAGAGTCAGGCACGACTGAGTGACTAAGTACACATACTTTGCTTTCTCTGGTTGGTCCTGAGCAACAAGGTGGGTCCCCCAGTGAGAGGGAGCTGGCAGTCGCTGACCAAGTTGTGGTTCTTCCGGCTGATTGCTGTAGAGGCCTGGGGCGAAGCTGTACATGATACACCTTCTGGTCTTATCTACCAGTATTTACAGGCTCTCCTTGAGGGCAGTGACTTTTCATTTTTTTAATCTGCAAAGTCTTCATCAAACTGATAGTTGGACCAAGTTCTGTGTTTAGTAAGAGGTATAATTTTGGATGGATTCCTCCAGTCCCTGCATGACATTTCCATGTGATGGTTGGCCTGAGGATTCCTTTGAAGGCAATTTCATTTTTACAGCCTACTTGGAGCCTTCATTTCCTTTCCTCTTTTCCTGCTGTGTGACTCAAGGCCTTGAAGTGACATATGGCTGCAGCATGTCACCCTGGGCTTACCTGTCTGTAAGTGTTCCGTGTTCCAAAAGGGCTGTTAGAAACTCTTTGAAATCCAAGGCTTTTTCTTTTGTTATTCATTTAAATTGTCAGTAACACTAACACGATCATCTACACACAGAGGATGATCAATACATGATTCTGACTCATTTAAAACTGTGCCTCTGATTCACCAAAGCCCAGAGCTCTTATAGAGAGAAACTTGCTCATTAAAATGGTATCACACCAGGTCATTCTTAATACCTTCCCCCCAAATTATTCAATGTACACGTTACTGAGTGAGGTGCTTTGCAGATTGCTTAAAAAGAAAGGAAAATCTATTCTTTGATTGTGAGAAAAATCTTTGAGAACCGGAGACAGAGTTTCAAACTGCTTTTGCACCTGAGCAGAATTATAAGTTTCTTTGTTCCTGCGAGGAAGAGAGAATTAAGCCTTGCTCATTATCAAGGCTCCTGGTAGTCTTAGCCCCACAGGTTCAGGCCGACCCTAGAACTCACAAATTGCCGGCTGGTGAGGCAATTAATGAATAAAGAACTGAGGGAAGGCTCTGAGGTGAAAAATTATCAAGAAGAGTTTGATATAATTTAAATAGTAAAACAGTCTGCACGTCCATTTTTCGCTGTGGTTCTCTGCAGTCATTGAGTTTACCTGTATTTCTGTTCTCCCAAATACTTCACAACTTCTTGTTAGCTGCTACAACCCAGCTCTCATTCCCTTCTTTCCATTCCGTATTATTGTCTGTGTGAAAGTGAGGTTTCGTGTGTGTGTATGTGTGTGTGTGTGTGTGTGTGTGTGTGTGTTTAATTGCCCTCAAGGACAGCTTTTATGTGTAGAAAAGGCCATTTAGAGGTTTACTTAGGTTACTTTTTAAATGAATATTTTATTTACTTGATTCTTTCTTAAGCTTTTAATGTACCTTTATAGTCTTTGAATTCTTTCTAAAAGTCTAGAACATTTTTACAGTTGCTTTTAAGCTGGATTTTAGAACCTTATTAAATTCCCTTAAACATCTCAGTTTATTACCTTGCCTTTTACGTTTAGCATTTTACATTAAAATGTTCAGTTTTCTTTTTGGCAAAACAATTGCCTAGCTTAAGTACAGCCTTCCTGGCTACTTAACTCTTCTTAATCTCATTCAGTTATCTTAAATTTTTAAAGAATGTACATAAACTTAGTAAGAACTGAATTTAATACCACAAACCTAAATCAATTACACAAGTACACTTTAGCATATGGAATTACAAGGGTATTAATTCAAATAAATAAGAAAATACAGAGGCAAATAGGACTTGCCTGGTGGCTCAGTGGGTAAAGAATCTGCCTGCAATGCAGGAGACCTGGGTTCAATCCTTGGGTTGGGAAGATCCCCTAGAGGAGGGAATGGCAACCCACTCTAGTATACTTGCCTGGGAAACCCCATGGGCAGAGGAGCCTGGCAGGCTCACAAGTACATGGGGTCACAAGTGTCGGACAAAACTTAGTGACTAAACCACCACAGAGGCAAACATGCAAGATTCCTCAGTGCAAAATATTGACACTATGGATTTTATTATCTTTAGATTTTTATACATACTCCTGATTCTTCCTGGGCAAAAAGATGCTTAATCACTAAAGATATAATATGTCATACCAAGAACATTTAGAGATGGTTTCTGAGTAAGGTGAGCATCTAGAATAATTCTCTCCCCCCGCCTTTTTTTCTTTTTGTAAAAAAAAAAAAAAAGCATAGCATGAAGTTTACCATCTTTACCATTTGCACCATATGTTTACATTTCAGTAATGTTGAGTATATTCATTTTGTTGGGCAACCAATCTCCAGAAGTTTCCATTTGGAAAAACCTGAAACTCTATATCCATTTAAAAAAAAAATAACAACAACTCCCCATTTCTCCCTTCCCTGCAGATCCTGGCAACCACCATTCTGCTTTTTCTCTCCATGAATTTGGCCACTCCAGATGCCTCATATACGGGGCATCTTACAGTGTTTGTCTCTTTCTGTTTGGCTATCTCACTTAGCCTAATATTCTCTGATTCATCCTTATGGTAGTGTATCAGAGTTTTCTTCCCATTTAAGCAAAATTCTAGAATGACCTTTAAAAAATAGTGTTTGGCTGTGCCAGGTCTTAGTTGCAGCCTATGAGATTATTAGTTGTGGCGTGCAAGCTCTTAGTGTGGCATGTGGGATCTAGTTCCCCCTCCAGGGATCGAACCCAGGCACCCTGCATTGGGAGTGTGGAGTCTCAGCCCCTGGACCAACCAGGGAAGTCCCTAGCATGATTCTTTATGACAATGGTATGGGGGCTCAAACTAAGTCTTAGTTATAATCACTGTACCTTTCAAAAGGGGATGGAGAAATTTCACATAATTTACAGATTTAAGCCTCAAATAAGTCACAATTTTTTTAAATATAGGCATAAATTTCCGATTCACTCCACAATTAAGGTTTTCCCACTAGGATGCCTGTTAGATTTTACTGCCCCTAACTTCATAAAACATGTTTATTTCTCAAAACAATATTTTAGGCTGGTGTTTATATGGGATCAAATGTATATTTTCATTCCCAAAGCTCAATGCAATATTTTTTAAATCAAAATGATGAGAGGGAAAAGTTTCGACTCGTGATCCAAATACAATTGACAGAATGACAGAATCAGAGTAGAAGCCTTGACAAGCATAACATAATGCCAATAGAAAGTCTTTTTTATTGTGATTCTTATGATGCCCATAGTGTTAAAAAAAAAAAGAAGGCATAGCAGCATTATTGCACACAACACATTTAATTATAATAATTTCACATCCTAATGTTAGAGACAGACTAGTTAGTAACAGACTAATGTTAGAGTCTGTTACTCATATGCAACTGTTTTCTGTATTTTAAGACACTCGTTGGAGGCACTGAGTTGATGGTTAACATATTAAATGTGTTCCTGTTTAAAATAATTGGGACACAGGCTTCTGGTAACAATTTTGTGTGTAAGTGCTGATTGTCAGGAACAGTTTACTGACATTAATCAGAAGATGCCTACTTTTGTCTTCCAAAAGGAGTGTGGGGCCCCCACTGATTGTTGCTTCTTGCTTCATCATATTATTTGGCTTTTCACTTCTTTGTGCCCTGACATACTTAAATAGCTTCCTGTTTATCTTCAAAAAACCTTGGACATGACCATATCTTGCATTCTTTTCATATTCTTTCTATCTTCTAGGGCTCAAATTGTTATACATTTTAGAAAATATCTAATTACCCTCCAGGCATCCCCATAGCTTTTTTAGTTTTTGCACTTTTGACTTTTAAAATCTTCCTCTTGACACTTGGACACGCAGTGTGGTCGTTTTCCTTTGGTATCTGTATTGTCTGTTTCTGTCTCCCTCCTAATCTGACTCGTTGAATTAAAAAGCTCGTTTGGATGGTTTCTAGAAATGTTTATAATATCGAGCAATATTAAAATTTAGGTTTTAATTCTCTGTTTTAATAAATCCAAGCAGTAACATATGTATCTCAGGCTACTTCACTTCATTACAATGGAGGAAAACATTTTTACTGTAATCCAAAACAATGAAGCAGTTGTGTTACAAAGTGACCAGTGGTCGTATCACAGTGGACAGATTCTGTCATCTGTAATCTTATTTTTTATTTTACTGGTTATGTTAGAATGAAAATGTCTGACTTGTTTGCTTTACAAAAGGGCCATAAGGTCAGACTGTTAGTTTTTCTCAACCTAGATTTTTAGGGAAATAATTGCAAAATATTAAAGTCAGAAAAAATTGTTACTGTCCTTAGAAGTTTGATGAATGCTTGCTAGCTATAAATGGGAGCAGATTAAGGAAGGAGAGCCCAGTGTGCCCAGGAAGCTGGAAAGAATCTGAGATCTAAACCCTGTCAAAACTTCTAACTCTAACCTATTAACAACTGGGCTTCCCAGGTGGCACTAGTGGTAAAGAATCTGCCTGTCAGTGCAGGAGACGCAAGAGATGTGGGTTGGATCCGTGAGTTGGGACGATCCCATGGAGAAAGGAATGGCTACGCACTCCAGTATTCTCCAGTTGCAAAGAGTTGGCCACGACTGAAGCAACTTAGCACAGCAACTTAGCATGCATGCATGCTATTAACTAGTAACTTATTTGCAAGAAAATGGAAAAAAGAAACATTACCAGATCAATGAAAAGATAATACCACTCTAAAGAAAGGGTATATTTTGAGAAAAGAAAAGAAAAGTATTCCTATGAAAGATATTTACTGATTTTTATAAGGGAAATCATCTGAAAGCAACGATACTTTCCACGTATGCCACTAGGCAAGCCATAGTAGGGGTCACAGAACAGAAAGGTTCCGAGAACTCAGACCACCTATGCTATCATGACACAACCATTTGTTCTAGAGAACTCTGGCCCATGGCATGCATACATGCTCAGTCACCAAGTCACGTCTGACTCTTTGTGACTGTAGCCTGCCAGACTCCTCTGTCCATGAAAATTTCCAAGCAAGGATACTGGAGTGGGTAGCCATTTCCTACCCCAGGGGATCTTCCTGACCCAGGGATCGAGCCCATGTCTTGTATCTCCTGCGTTGGCAGGCAGATTCTTTACCACTGTGCCATCTAGGAAGCTCATGCCCCAAGGAGATAAGACTGTAAATCAGTACATTTTACTGTTTGTTCTGTGAATTTCTGCAAACCAATTTTGTTCAGGTATATACTTTGCTCATTTGGATAACTGCTAAGTCACTTCAGTCATGTCCGACTCTGTGCGACCCCATAGACAGAAGCCTACCAGGCTCCTCTGTCCATGGGATGCTCCAGGCAAGAATACTGGAGTGGGTTGCCATGCCCTCCTCCAAGGGATCTTCTGAGTACCAGTTTTTTAATCATAAGGTTTTGCTAAAAACCTTAGTTATTATTCAGATAACTGTAATGCTTTATTAATCTTGTGTGTATTTTTGTATAAATAGAGTTTCCTTCATCTGACCCCTTTCCCTTCCTTGCAGAAGTTAGATAATTAGCCTTTTCATCTGACCCCTTTCCCTTCCTTGCAGAGGTTAGATAATTAGTCTTTTATTGATAATTCTATATCCGTCTTAAGCTGACTTTCTCTTATTCTTTCCTTTTCTTTTCCCCTTCTCTTTGGAAATTTGGAAGTTAATTTGTTCATGAACTTTGCTCAGTCATGATGTGTAAATTCTATAGTATCTAATGCAGATATAATGTTTAAAGTTTCCAAAATATAATGGGGATGGAGGAAATATTATATTGTTTGTGATTCTTTTGTATGTTTTTCCTTGCCAAGAGTGAAACTCAAAAGAAAAGTTAACTGTGATTTTAAGCAATGCATGTGGTTCCCAGCTAGAAAGAAAAACTCAACATTGAGAAGTTTTGGCAAAATTTCACAGTCATTAAAATTTTTGAGATTATTACAGAGATTTACTTATATATAAAAAACCAGGAAGATATTCTTCTTAAAAAGATAATTCTTTGGACAAATTAGAGGATTTTAATTGTAGCTTAAAATCAACATAATGTCTTCTTGCTAATTTTATCAACTTGTAAAATGTTTAGCAAAATATTTTAGTTAAATACAAGATGAGTTTAATTTTTCATGATATAAATGTCTAAGATTTCTTACATCAGTTCCATGATCCAGTAAGTTATCTTTGTTTCCACAAGTATTTTTAGGATTAAAAAAAATACTAAAGTATGTTTAAATGAACATTAATCTTTTAAATTCTTATTATGTGGCCTAAAATGTCAACAGTGCCAAACTGAAGAAACCCTAGTTTAAACCAAAATTACAAATCTAGTCTGATTTGTCCAAAATTTTATCTTCATAATGTAGATTTTATTTTATTTTATTTTATTTAGATTTTAGATTCTTATATAAAAATGCTTCCGAACTAAGTTTCTTTAGAAATGCAGTTTTTAAAGACTAACCTATATATAATATTAAAATTTAGTTTATTTAACTTCTAGAAATTCTGGGAATATTATATGTATTTACTAACTTATTAACTTATATAAAACAATCAGAACAGAACTCTGCTTTTGTAAGACTTTGGAGTCCAATTTACTAATACCCTCTGGAGATAGGAAAATATTTGAAATCACCCTGAAGGAGCTAAAGACTTTCTCAGTCACAAAAACCACAGAAAAAGTTTGCAGTTCTACTTCTCCAACCTCAGCTATGGGTAAATGTAAACACAGAGCACAAAAACTCCCCAGTTCTTTTTCCTTTCCAATGGACACAGAAATATTTTCTTAGTTGATATGGGTTCACAAACAGTCAAAAAGGAAAACAAACCAGATTCTCTGTTATCTCTCACCTGACAAAGAAGAGATCTCCATCACCCTCACAGAGATTACTAAATGTCAGGACAGTTCAAAGAGATTATCAGAAATTGTTGCAATCAATCAGGAAACATTGATCAGCCACACACAAATCAAATTATATACACATCAGATGCTCAACTGACTCCAGTTGACTGTGGAAAGCAACTTAGCCCAAACACTCAGTTAGACAAAGCATAGACCAACTCACACACTTAACCAAGAAAGAAAACAAAAGTCAGGAGAGGGGAAAGAAAGGAAAAAGCTGGAGACAGTGAGTCAACAAAGGTTAAGTTTCTACAGTTGATTGGAACCCCTGCAGGGGTCAAGGAAAGACATGCCTCAGCTTAAGGACACGTTAAGTTCAGTTCTTGCACAATGCTGTTCTGCTGAACCCGCAGGTTAGGCCACTCGGGTATCTCAGGGGAGGATCGATCATCATGTGAAGTACATTTTTCAAATAATTGAAACAAAGCTCTCTTATCAATACAGAATGAACACGTATTTTGCTTATTTTTTAAAAAGTGAAGAGACTATCAAGTACTGTGAAGGGTTGGAGATTTTACCCTAGTTACAAGCTGAAAGGCTGCCTGCCAAGGATTCATGGTTGCCAGCAGAAGACACAAGATGTTTGGGTCAGAGGCAAGAAGAAATGTATTACTCACAGCACAGCAAGCTGTATGAACATAAGCATATTTGGTGCCAGTTTTTCAAACCACAATTTCCGCACAATGATATGAAGAAGGCCAGGTGATACCTCCACAAGGGTGCCTTTCAGGAGAGAAACTCTGAGCTTAGGTAGTGCATGCTAACTTGCCTGACTCCCATCCGACTCAGGAGCACCTATCTCTATGTTCCAAGACTCTAAGCAAACCCGCACATTTCTCTGGACACAAATACTGTGTTCCAAGGCTGTTACTATACAAACATTCTTTAAAAGATAATCCTGTACAAAGGCAGTTAGTACCCCTGCTCATAAGACACACACAAATGTGAGACACCCATGAGAATTCTCTCCTAACATTAGCAAGTAAGATGGTAAAGCTAATTCAAAAACGTTTTGAGGAATTATTTATAGGCACCAATATAAGAGTAAGGTTTTAGGTGAGATGCAAAACTTGTTACTTCACAGGAAAAAAATGAACAAAAAAACCCCCCAATATAATTCTGGAAGTTAACTTTTCTATCACATAAAAATCTACAATATCACATGAATTTTACATTGTCTGAGCTCTAGTCAAATAGGAAAGAGAATGGTCAAATATAGGTCAAAATGCCAGTTTCATTTTCTTAAAAATAATACTCAGATGTTTTTTTTTGTGTGTGTGTGCTTTTTAAAAAAATATAAATCTGTTTATTCTAACTGGAGGCTAATTACTTTACAATATTATAGTGGTTTTTGCCATACATTGACATGAATCCTCCACGGGTGTTCCCCATCCTGAATCCCCCTCCCACCTCCCTCCCCATCCCATCCCTCTGGGTCATCCCAGTGCGCCAGCCCCGAGCACCTTGTATCATGCATTGAACCTGGACTGGCGATTCATTTCACATATGGTATTATACATGTTTCAATGCCATTCTCCCAAGTCATCCCACCCCAGCCCCCTCCCAGAGTCCAAAGGACTGTTCCATACATCTGTGTCTCTTTTGCTGTCTCGCATACAGGGTTATCGTTACCATCTTTCTAATGATCCACTGTACTCTCTTGGCTTTATTTCTAAGTTTTATATGATTATTCATAAGCTGTGAACATGATACACTTGGTCATAATTTTATGTCTTTTGCATGGATACTAAGAATGTCCTTTCTCTACCTTTACTGTTTGTATGGTGAACAGCATTCTTCATAATCTTACCTGAGCTGTTTGCTAACACTAAGTTTGCTAAGACTAATATCCATAGTTTTCTTGGTAATGTTCAAGGTATAAGTTCTTAGTAATCTGTGCTGACTTTATGTCCTTGATTATTAAAAAAATTCATTTCTTCAGAACAGCTAAATTTCCTTACTATTTTGTTACCTTCTATTTTTATTGTAAAATATAGTTTTTACTTTGATTTATGTATACTCATCCCTGCTCACAGGTAATTGTGCTTCTGTCTCAATCAGATGACCAAATCCTTTTGATAACTTTATTTTGCTTCCTCAAGATTATTAAAGAATTACTGATCCTAAGTTAAAAAAACTAAACATTTAGGATGTCTTTTTGTGTGTGTGTCAGAATATATGTAACATAAAATTTACCATCTTAATCACTTTTAAGTATACAGTTCAATAGCATCAAGTACAAAAAGTCACTCCACATTATTGTGCAACCATGACCACCATCTGTCACCAGAACATTTTCATCTTCCCCAACTGGAACTCTATACCCACTAAACAATATCTCCCCATCCCTTCTTCCTTCGTCTTTGGCAACCAACATTATACTTTCTG
Organism: Bos javanicus; assembly: GCF_032452875.1. Lineage (NCBI taxonomy): Eukaryota > Metazoa > Chordata > Mammalia > Artiodactyla > Bovidae > Bos > Bos javanicus. The sequence goes on along the minus strand of NC_083871.1, from coordinate 12,671,997 downwards.
TCCTCTGAGTTTAACTACCTTAAGTGGGTTTTCTCCCAAGTGTCTTTTTAGTATTAGCTGTGATGTTTAGGTCTCTGATTCACTTTAAGTTAATCTTTTGTATATGGTGTAAGGTAAGAGTTCAACTTCATTACTTTGCATGTGAATAGTCAATTTTTCTGGCAACATTTGCTGAAAAATATGGAACACGTTACAGATTTAAATGTCATACTTGTTCTGGGGCCATGCTAATCTCTGTATCATTCCCGTTTTAGTTTAGGTGCTGCCAAAATGAGCATCATATGTCTTTCAAAATTAAAATTATCTATGGCATTTCTCAAAGAGCCCCTGGAAAATCACGATGATTTATACATTTATCTTATAAAAAGAGATGCCAGAAATATTTTAGGTTACTTTGATATACTTTATATTAATAGTCCTGAACTAACTCATCACCATATAAGGAATTCATGAGAATTATCAAATGAATAGGTAACTCATATAAAATATTCTGAGACTGTACATTGTGCAGAAAAAATTGACAGAGTCAGGACGTTTGTTAATGCCTTCATTGTCCACAATGGAATCTAATCCTAAAATATTATATATTAAAATTTTTTAATCTATTGTACTCTAATGGAAAAGTTTACTGTTTCAATTTTGATATAGTTTGTCACTGTAATAAATCAATCTCATAAATTTAATCATACTCAGAAGTAGGCAGTTCTGCTTCCTCAGGGGTTATAATAAAAAAGCTATTTTTAATCAAATCCAGGAGCTATAGTACTCTTAAATAGTTCTTCAAGAGAAGGACTTAAAAAATTTATGTTAAAAGGAGAAAACATAATGTGTTAGCCATGTGCTGTAAAAATATCAATAATTACTATACCCCAAGGTTATTATTTTATTTTGGAAAGATCTCCAGAAATTGCCTGAAAACACAGCTTTGGACTTATAATTAAAAAAAATTAACTAATCAGTTGATTTTTTGAAGATTATGTTAAAATTGCAAAGTCATTTTTGCTTTTTCTGATGTATAACATTTAATTACACATTCATATATCTTTAAACATCTATTCAGTCCCAAAATAAAGCTTATTTTATATTAAATATTATTTTAAGTATAGTAAGCATTGTCTTACATAATTAATGCAAGAAAATTAAGCACCTGTGTTTCTTAATCAATAGGAAAGGGTCTAAATTTATCCTTATGTATTTTAAAAATTATCAGATATTGACATTTTAAATATTTTGAGTATTAAAATTATTATTTTAAATAAATATTATATTATATTTGCCAACAAAGTCCATCTAGTCAAGGCTATGGTTTTTCCAGTGGTCATGTATGGATGTGAGAGTTGGACTTTGAAGAAAGCTGAGCACCGGAGAATTGATGCTTTTGAACTGTGGTGTTGGAGAAGACTCTTGAGAGTCCCTTGGACTGCAAGGAGATCCAACCAGTCCATCCTAAAGGAGATCAGTCCTGGGTGTTCATTGGAAGGACTGATGCTGAAGCTGAAACTCCAATACTTTGGCCACCTCATGTGAAGAGCTGACTCACTGGAAAAGACCCTGATGCTGGGAGGGATTGGGGGCAGGAGGAGAAGGGGACGACAGAGGATGAGATGGCTGGGTGGCATCACTGACTCAATGGATGTGAGTCTGGGTGAACTCCAGGGAGGCCTGGCGTGCTGCGATTCATGGGGTCGCAAAGAGTCAGACACAACTGAGCGACTGAACTAAACTGATATTGTATTTTTGTTGATGTGTAAAATAAAATATTTGTAAAAATTATTGAATTTACTTTTTTATTGTATAGCATATAAAATGGAAATGATTTTTAACACTTGGAGAGTTCATAAGACAGAAAATGTTGGGCTATCTACTTTATAGAAAATTTTCTTAATAAAATCTAATAATACATTTTGCTGTTAAGTCGCTAAGTCAAGTCTGACTCTTTTGCAATCCCATTGACTGTAACCCACCAGGCTCCTCTGTCCATGGGATTTCCCAGGCCAGAATACTGGAATGGGTTGCCATTCCCTTCTTCAGGGGATCTTTCCGCCCCAGGAATTGAAGCTGCATCTCCTGCATTGGCAGGCGGATTCTTTACCACTGAGCCATGAGAGAAACCCAGTAATACATCTATGTTAGTGCAAAAAATAGCCCACAATTTTATAATAAAATAATTCTCAATAAAAAGAATAGATACAAACACACATTCTAGTTGTGCCTCGACATTCATAAGATTTATATCACTTCATAGCAAAAAGATGGGGAAACTGGAAAGAGTGGCGGACTTTATTTTTGGGGGCTCCAAAATCACTGCAGATGGGGATTGCAGCCATGAAATTAAAAGACATTTACTCCTTGGAAGGAAAGTTATGATCAACCTAGACAGCATATTAAAAAGCAGAGACATTACTTGGTCAACAAAGGTCCGTCTAGTCAAGGCTATGGTTTTTCCAGTGGTCATGTATGGATGTGAGAGTTGGACTGTGAAGAAGGCTGAGTGCCGGAGAATTGATGCTTTTGAACTGTGGTGTTGGAGAAGACTCTTGAGAGTCCCTTGGACTGCAAGGAGATCCAACCAGTCCATCCTAAAGGAGATCAGTCCTGGGTATTCATTGGAAGGACTGATGTTGAAGCTGAAACTCCAATACACTGGCCACCTGATGCGAAGAGCTGACTCATTGGAAAAGACCCTGATGCTGGGAAAGACTGAGGGCAGGAGGAGAAGAGGATGACAGAGGATGAGATGGTTGGATGGTATCATCGACTCGATAGACATGGGTTTGGGTGGACTCCAGGAGTTTGTGATGGACATGGAGGCCTGGTGTGCTGCGATTCAAGGGGTCGCAGAGTCGGACACGACTGAGTGACAGAACTGAACTGAACTGAACTGATATTAGTGGTAAAGTGAAGTGAAAGTGAAAGTGAATGTGAAGTCGCTCCGTCATGTCCGACTGTTTGCGACCCCATGGACTGTAGCCTACCAGGCTCCTCCCTCCATGGGATTCTCCAGGCAAGAGTACTGGAGTGGGTTGCCTTTTCCTTCTCCAGGGGATCTTCCCGACCCAGGGATCGAACCCAGGTCTCCTGCATCCCAGGCAGACACTTTAACCTCTGAGCCACCAGGGAAGCCCCAAAGTACCATTTAAAACATGCTGTAGCTACTTGTCCGGTCAAGTCACTCAAGATGTTCTCTTGACCAGGGGTTGAACCTGGAGCCACAACAGTGAACACATCTAACCATTGCACGGGACCACCAGGGAACTCCCGAGGTGGCTGTTCTCTTGCTCTCTGTACATGCCCTGTTCAACCAATGCCTGCTTCACCTACACCCTACTCACCCAGCTGATTTTCCTACATACTTGCCCCAGGCCCTGGCTAATGATTTCTGGCTTTACATCGGAACTCTTCACTATGCTTGTCAAAGGCTTGTTTCCTTGATAACCTATGAGCCCATCTGATTTCACTTCCTCCCCTGGTAGATAACCTCCCCCTGCCCCCGGCAGCAAACACTGCTGCCAAGTCTTGCTGTCTGCACATGACAGGGTTTCACTCCAGGACCTTACTTCAGATGAAGATTCCCCTGTACATTAAACCACTGATGTCCCTGTGACTGCCTTCGGGCTTATTCTTGGGCAAGGCCTTGGAGGCCTCAGGGTGCGGTACAACAAGTAGAGAATCAGCCAGGAGACCCAGGAAACTCCTAAGAGCTACCAGATGTTGGGAAATAAAGATGGGGGATGGGAAGTTGCAGGGACCTAGCATGTGGGGCCCAAACGTTGCAGGTGTAACCCTGGCGTGGCCACCCGCTGGTGTGTGGGGCCCTTTTGGTAACTGTCCTTGATGAATGGGGGCCACCGAGAGAGTACCGAGAAATCATAGACCCTCCTAAGGTTACTGTGGGGATGTTTGGCTGCCATTTCTACAGGAAAGAAAGAGACAATAGGTGGTGGCCACAGCTGCAGGCTAGCAACTGCTTTCTGCTTAAGAAAGGCCACAGTTAACCGTCGAGGTATCGGTATCGGTTAACTTGCATGCTGATTCCTGTTCCTCTGAAAGTGAGGCATATCAATGTGAGTGAATGATATGTAGTATTGCTATTTCTTTCAACTGAATTGGCTTATTTAGAACCTAGAAAAAAAAATCTCTGAAAATGGCCAAGGTGGGAATTGTTTTTATCATTTTAAAGCTGGACTTTGCATATACCATCAGAGGAAGTTAGTGTTCTAGAAGGAATTGATATTTCTGTTCTTGTGCTTTTGAGATATAAATCATCTACTTGGGCTCTCAGAAACTTTACTCCTATGTGATCTCTAAGAGTGAAGAGGAAAGAAGGAGACCTTTTAAAACTGTTTAGAAATAATTATGCTTTGGGGATGTCTGTCTAAAGCAGTCTTCAGATTTTGGTAACTTGCAACCGTTGTTGTTTAGTCACCAAGTCATGTCTGACTCTTTGTGACCACGTGGACTGCAGCAAGCTAGGCTTCCCTGTCCTTCACTATCTCCTGGAGTTTGCTCAGATTCATGTCCACTGAGTCATTGATGCTATCTAACCGTCTCATCCTCTGCTGCCCACTTCTCCTTTTTCTTTCAATCTTTCCCAGCTTCAGGGTCTTTCCTAACTAAACTAAACTGAAGAGAATTTGTTGACTATCTGGATAGTCATTTCAAATCGGGTAAATAAAGAAACATTAATTGCTGGGGGGTCTAAGTTTACCTACTTTTAGGTAAACCTTCTTAGGAGAGGAAAACTAAAGCATACATTTTCCTGTTAGTAAAGCAAACAGTTCACAATTACTTGCTTCTGGCTTTTTGCCAGAGACTAAGAGTTTGTTGTTATTATCGCTGCTGCTGTTTTTCCAACTTAATTGAGATATAATTGACATATAACATTGTGTACAATTAAGGTGAACTTGTTGATTGGATATGTTTATATATTGAAAATGATTACCATCTTAGCTAACTCTTCATCGTGTTACATAATTAGCAATTTCTTTTTGTGGTGTATACATTTAAGATCTATTCTCTTGGAAACATTAAGTATATGAAGCAGTATTATTAACTATAATTGCTGTTTTGTACATGGGATGCCCGGACTTAGTCTTACAATGGAAAGTTTGTGCCTTTCAGTGACTATTTATTTTTAAAAATTTATTTTATTGAGTATAGTTAATTTACAATGCTGTGTTAATTTTTGCTTTAGATCTAAATCGCTTTTTGCTCTAAATCACGTTAGAGCAAAGTGATTCAAGTATGCATACATATTCTTTTTCATATTCTTTTATGATTTATTACAGGATATTGAATGTAGTTTCCTATGCTACACAGTAGGACCTTGTCGTTTATCCCTTCTGACAGTTTTCTTCTGTTAATCCCAAACTCCCTTCTTCCGTCCCTGGATCTCCCTGCACCTTGGCAACCAAAAGTCTTTTCTCTCTGTCTGTGAGTCTGTTTCTTTTTCATGGATAAATTCATGTGTGTCATATTTTAGATTCCACATGCAAGTGATATCGTACAGTATTTGTCTTTCTATTTCTGATTCACTTCACTTGGTATGAGGATATCTAGATTTATCTGTGTTGCTGCAAATGGCATTATTTCATTCTTTTTTATGGCTGAGTAGTATTCCACTGTGTGTGTATATATACATGCAGACACACACACCACATCTTCTTTATCCATTGATGAACATTTAGGTTGTTTCCAAGTCTTGCCTATTGTAAATAGTTCTGCTATGAACATAGGGCTGCATGTATCTTTTCCAATTATAATTTTGTCTGGGTATATGCCCAGGAGTAGGATTGCTGGATCATACAGCAACTCCTTTCATATAGTAACTCCTTTTTAAGGAACTTCCATACTGATCTTGCTAGTGGCTGCACCAATTCACATTCCTATCAACAGTATAGGGGAGGGTTTCCCTTCTCTCCACACCCTCTCCAGCATTTATTATGCCATTCAGACTAATGTGAGGTGGCACCTCATTGTAGCTTTGAGTTGCATTTCTCTAATAGTTAGCAATGTTAAGCATCTTTTCACGTGCCTATTGGCCATCTGTATGTCTTCTTTGGAGAAATGTCTAGGTATTCTGCCCATTTTTTTGTTTTGTTTGTGTGTTACTGAGATATATCAGCTGTTTGTATATTTTTGGAAATTAATCCCTTGTCCTTCACATTATTTGCAAATATTTTCTCCCAGTCCATAGGTTATCTTTTCCTTTTATTTATGGTTTCCTTTGCTGTGCAAAATATAAGTTTGATTAGATTCCATTTGTCTATTTTTGCTTTTACTTTTATTGCCTTGGGAGACTGACCTAAGAAAACACTGGTATGATTTATGTCAGAGAATGTTTTGCCTATGTGCTCTTTTAGGAGTTTTATGGTTTCAAGTCCTGTATTTAAGTCTTCAAGATATTTTCAGTTTATTTTTGTATGTGGTGTAAGAATGTGTGCTAACTTCTTTGATTTACATGTGGCTATTCAGCTTTCCCAATACCACTTGCTGCAGAAACTGATTTTCCCCCGTTGTTTATTCTTGCCTCCTTTGTCAAAGATTAATTCCCCTATACCGTGTCACATTACTGACCTTCCTATGTACTTGCCCCAGGTTCCAGCTAATGACTTCTAGCTTTATTTTATTTTATATTTTTTGCAGCACTGTGCAGGGTGTAGGCCAATACTGCTCAGTTTTTAAGTTTTACTGAACTTTAGAATTCTTTGTTTTAGAAGAGTATTTTGACATCTTATTCACTTTATAGAGCATCTAGATTAAAGAGGCATTCTAAGCAATGTTTACATAGTAGTAGTTTGGCAGCTGAAAATAAAATATATATATAGCCTTTGTAGTTTCAGCTTAAGGATAAATTACCTTTCTTTTATCTCCAGCCTCTGGTCCTCAGAAGTTCAAATATTTTGCTAATGGCAAATTCACTATGCTTGGGACTTTCAGGGATGTTAAAGCCTCCTATTCTTTGAGACTTGTAGGCAAGTGCTGGGATGGCTTCTGGGCCTTTGAAAGAGTATTATTTTTATCATTTTGTGTGTGCAAAGAAACTGCAGGAAAAACAGGGTTGTTTTGAGAATACTTTCGGCACCCTCATCTTAGCTAATTGTTCAGCATCTCTCCAGCTTCAGAATTTCTTTGTGAGGAAAACTCTTTATCTACCTGCCCCTACATGTGATTTCTAGATTCCCAGCAGTGTCTGCAAGTGACATACTGAGGATCAAAGACTTACTTAGCATATTTTTTCAGTCTTAAATTAGTATATTCAGACTCCATGTGTGAATTCTGGGCTACAGTTTATGTTGTTTATATTGCCACAAGAATATGAAAGAATAGAGATTGATGTGGGCGCCAACCAGAAGAAATATTTCAAGAACAACAAGAACGACCACAGAACAATTTTGGACAAAGAGTATTTTTAGGAGCATTTTTTAGAGGAAGAAGAGCTTAAAGCATTTAATATTCAGACTAGAAAAGGAAGTTTTACATATTGATAATGCCCCCCTCTCCATCCCCTATTACCAACAGTCAAACCCTTTCCTATTATCAAGCCTAAGAAATAGGAAACAGCTGAATGGATTATTGTCAATTTGAATATCTGATGGTACAAGATCTAGGTGATAAACAAAATTTATTGCAATGAAAGCCTTCAATAATCTCAACTATGTTAAAAACATGCTTAAGAAAAAATACTGGAAGAACATAGATCACTTACTAGAGCGAGTTAGGAGAATGAGTTTATGGGTTTTGTTCACCTTTGTAACTTTGCTATCCAAATTTTGTGCAATAAATCACTTCAATTCTTAACTAAAAATAAAAGAAACTTAAACCTATAAAACCCTCAAGGTTGCCCTTTTGAAGCTTTAGGCTGAAGAGAAGGGAAAGATGTACACACATAAGGTAATATAAATCGTTTTAATTAATTTTTTTCACTAACCACCATACTGCTATGTCAAAAGAATAAACATCTTCCTACATCAGTAATACAGAAAATATTGTTCCTGTATTGGGAATACACTTGCAGAAGAGTTATGGAGCACCTGGCCGAAAAAGTAGCCAACTTTATGACAGAAAGTTCTGTATTCCCCCCGGTAAATGCATGTTTATTATCCTGGCTTTGGCCACAGCAGCTGAACGCTTCTTTTAAAGTTTCCAAGTTACTAACTCCCCGGTTTCCATGGTAACCTTTTTTTTTTTGGTGGTAGGGGGGAAGTAGTATTCATATATGTAGAAATTGCAAAATGAAAAATGAAGTTTCTTCCAGAAGACAGTCCCACAGCACAAGGCTGGGAGATCTGTGTTGGGATGGATCTTAAAATGAATTGCCACTTCTGGTTCCCTTGTAAGGATCATAATGTATTGTTCTACAGCTGAACTAAAGGAAGATGTGAAAATGAGGAGAAACAATCGATATGGGATTTAATTTCAAAAACAGGGAAAATGCTGCTTAAAACAGAGCACCAATGGAGTAGAGGCGAAGAGCTGTGAAAGTCATTCCGTCACAATGTCTCTTTTGTGTGCCCCTAGAAAGGCATGCATAGGTTACGCAGAGAGAATCCCTTTACTATGGTAACAGAATCTTTCCCCAGGGCAACAGGAAATAGGAAGGGAACATTTTTCTGCAGGTCTGAGGTGGAGTTAATAGGTGAAGTTTTTGGTAAACAGCTAGTCTTCACCGGGCTGTGACTCCTCCTTCTCCAAGGACACCTTCCCTTCTGCTCTTTTTCCTCCCTTATTCTATCAAGTGAAAGTCGCTCAGTTGTGTCTCACTCTTTGCTACCCCATGGACTATACAGTCCATGGAATTCTCTAGGCCAGAATACTGGAGTGGGTAGCCTTTCCCTTCTTGAGGGGACCCTCCCAACCTAGGGATCGAACCCAGGTCTCCCGCGTTGCAGGCAGATTCTTTACCAGCTGAGCCATAAGGGAAGCCCTATTCTATCAAAGCTTACTCTTAACAATCTGATATAAATGTTCTTAAAATGTAAATACTTGACTATGGGTCATTATGTTAGCTATTTACTCACGATAATGAATATGCTATAACCCATGAATGATGTTCTAAGGGAGGCATTTAAAGCATAAAGAGAGATTAGAAAGAGAGAATCCTTTATTGAGTTCTCCATTCCTATAGCTGCCTTCTTATAAAGTCATAAAGTTAATCCTATCCAGACAGATTTATATACTTTTTTCTATTTTTATTTGTGGTAAAAAAAAAACATAATATTTGCCATATTAGCTTTTATCTTAACTGTATAGTTCACTAAGGTTAAATATATTCACACTGTTGTGAAATGCCTCTACAGAACATTTTCATTAAGTAACAATTCCCCATTTCTCCCTCTATTCCAGCCCCTGGTAACAACTCTTCTACTGTTCAATAAGTTTGGCTACTATAGATAACACATATAAGTGTAATCATATAACTCATATAAGTCAATCATAAAGGAAATCAGTCCTGAAAATTCATTGGAAGGACTGAAGCTGAAGCTAAAACGCCAATACTTTGGCGACCTAATGTGAAGAACTGACTCATTGGAAAAGACCCTGATGCTGGGAAAGGTTGAAGGCAGAAGGAGAAGGGGATGACAGAGGATGAGATGGTTGGATGGCATCACCAACTTGATGGACATGAGTTTGAGTAAGCTCCGGGAATTGGTGATGGACAGGGAGGCCTGGCATGCTGCAGTCCATGGGGTCACAAAGAGTCAGACAGCCTGAGTGACTGAACTGAACTGAATAAGTCTAATAGTACAGTGTTTGACTTCTTGTGACTGGCTGATTTCACTTAGCATGATGTCCTCAAGATTCATGTATGTTGTAGTCTGTGACACGCTCTCCTTCCTTTTCAAAACTGAATCATATTCCTTTCTATATATTCCACATACTTTTGGATTGCTTTCAACTCTCGACTATTGTCAATCATGCTACTATAAACATGGGTGTATAAATATTTCTTCAAGATTCTGCTTTCCATTCTTTTGGGTATATACCCAGCAGCGGGCTTGCTAATTCTATCTTCAATATTTTGAGGCCACTGTTTTCCATAGCATATACAACATTTTGCATTTCCACCTACAGTGCATCAGGGTTCCAATTTTGCCAACACTTGTTATTTTCTGTTTTCTTTTTTTTTTTAATAGTACTTGTTTTAACAAGTGTGAAATGCTATCTCATGGTGGTTTTGAAGATACTACAAGTTTAATACTTTTTTTTCACTAGACCATCCAATTTATAAATGTAACCTATAGCTTCTCAAAATTAATATATCATATAGCTACAAATGTTACTGTACTTGTCATTGTATTGCCAACAGTGATAGAAAATAGGGATTTCCCAGGACTCACAGGAAAGTAGTGATAAATTGGGAGTTGAACTGATCATTATATAATAGCTCAGCTATTTACTTAACTTCTGGAAAAACACATAAACTCCTAGCTTCCATGTTCTATTATTATTTTTAGGTACAAAAATGTGTATTCTTTATTACCTACTAATAATATAGATGCCACCAAATTTTTGTAAGGAACGTACATTGATCCACGTTGTATATTTCTATGTTAATGTGAAAAGGACTCTTTACAAGCTACTTAAATGATGCTGCTGCTGCTGCTAAGTCGCTTCAGTCGTGTCCGACTCTGTGCGACCCCATAGACAGCAGCCCACCAGGCTCCCCTGTCCCTGGGATTCTCCAGGCAAGAACACTGGAGTGGGTTGCCATTTCCTTCTCCAAGGCATGAAAGTGAGAAGTGAAAGTGAAGTCGCGCAGTCATGTCCGACCCTTTGCGACCCCATGGACTGCAGCCCACCAGGCTCCTCCATCCATGGGATTTTCCAGTCAAGAGTACTGGAGTGGGGTGCCATTGACTTAAATGATAACAAGGAGGAAATTATTTCTGATTAATAATAATCATATAATAAACAGTTAAGGGATATAGAAAACATTTTTTATTTTAAAAGATGTTATCTTGGGACTTTCCTGGTGGTCAGTGGCTAAGACTCCATCCTGATGCAGGGAACCCGGGTTCAATCCCCAGTCCAGGGAACTAGATCCCAAAGGCCGCAACTAAGAGTTAGCATGCCACAGCTAAAAATCCCGCAAGCCGCAACTAAGATCCGGCAAAGTCAAATAAATAAATAAATAAATAGTTTTTTTAAAAGATGTATTTGCCAGGTTACCTTAGAAGAGATTTCATCTTCTAATGCTAGTAACACATTATTTCTTCTGCATAATAAATGTTATTGTTGAATAAAATAGTTAACACTGACTCTTATGTTACACATTCTTAACAAAATTATAGTTCTTTTAAGGTGTGCTGACAGAGCTAATGTCTAATCTTGGTTTTTATAACTTTGTTCTTCCTTTATACAATACTGCCAAGTAGTACTAAGCAATCTAGGAACTTCCAGCAGCAAAATGTCTATTTCACACTGACTCTCAGGAGTCATCTCAATAATAATGTTAATTTGAAGGTCAGCAGCTGGCAGGAAAAAGTAGAAAAGAAATAACGCATGAAGTTTTAAACTTCACAAAAAGATCTCTGTGCAACCAGAATATATAAGACTGTGCATGCCTTAGATTTTCCATACCTAAAATTTACTGCTCAAAAATGTAATTACTTTTTTTATGTAGCGGTGGGTATGGTATAACATTTGTCTAGCAAACTGAAAGAAAACAAATGTCCCCCTTTTAATTACATGTGTGTTTGTTGTAGAAAATACATTTAGAAACAAAAATAATGTCAGTCAAAATTTCACCTTCCAAAATAACCATAATAAATGGTTATTCCTCATATAAAAATCTATTTATGTTAATGTTTTTTATGTTAACGGACATAGATGTGATTCAGAAAAGAATTAAGAAAAAAATTTCTCTGGAGTACTGAAATGACTGTACAAACATCAAACTGTATAAACATCAAATAATACTTAGCATTTTAAAAGTAATAAAGATGTTCATGTCCATTATTCTTGGCATAAGCACAAATTCCAAAAATACTGATAAAAAGCTGAATTTTAAATCAGACCAATGCCTATTTAGTCTAAGTTAGCCTGTTCATTTTGATTTTACCCATTGGTTTATTTACCCATTGTGAAGTGGAAAAAAAAATGTGCCCTTCACACCAAGATGACAGACTTTATTTTCCTTCATCTCTAAGATCACCCTGAAAAACAGGAATGATACACGAAAAGCAACAAATCTATTACAGCACTGGAAACAAAGCAGGATGTTCTAATGATACTGAAAACTTGAGGAATTTCTTAAAAATATAAAGTAGCTAGCAGGATGAATGCTAGAAAGCGCAAAGGAATGCTAAGTGTTGAGTCGGCAGGGTTGCTAATGGGAGCTGGCCACAGGCCAGTTGGGAAGCCAATTCATTAAAGAATTGTGCAATAGTTGGGACAGTCCCAACTTGAATGTTCTCTAGCCTACAGCTAACCCCAGTTAGAAGAGTTAAATAATGTGCAAATTCTACTTCATGGAAAATGAAAATCCACCGTGACCTCCTGGGCTGGAGTAAGTCACAAATGTCAAATCTGATCCCCAGGTGATCACAAATGGACATGGAGAAAAGAACAAAGAACATGTAACTTCAGGTTTAAATTAACTGGACCACAGCGAACCTTTCCTTATTTCACCATTTCAGGAAGGTCAGCAGATTGTCTCACTTTTTATCTCTGGGTCCTTCAGGAAAGATACCCGTTATTCCCAGATAAGAAGCACTTTTTAAGCTTTTTCCCATCACATTTGCAGAAGTTAATGCTCTTTTTTTGCCCGGATTCGGGGGGAGGGGGCATGTGGGTGGTAGAGAAGTTCTCAGTAGGAGAACTCTGCTGTGCAATATATCCCTGTTGCTTATTTATTAGCTCTTAAAACGTTACTGATTGGGGATTTTTGCAGAAACTAATGCCTATGGCTGGCCATTTGTTATTAAAGTGAATATTGAAATGTGTCTGGTCAATAACATTCAGGTAACAAAAGACATACATCTCTGGTCACTAAGTTGTTAATGCCCAGCTCCTATCTTTAACTTTCCCCTTTCCCACCGGGAACCACTCGTTCATTCTTTATATCTTTGAGTCTTTTTCTGTTTTTGTTATATTCATTAGTTTCACATTTTAGAATCCACATATACGTGACATCATTCAGTATTTGTCTTTTCTCTGACTGATTTCACTTAGCATAATACCCTGCAAGTCAATCCATGTCATTGCAAATGGCAAAATTTTATTTTACTTAATAACTGAGTTATATATATGTGTATATATATATACCACATCTTTATCCATTCATCTGTTGATGGACACATGGGCTACTTCCAAATCTTGGCAATTGTAAATAATGCTGCTATGAACATTGAGATGCATGTATCTACAAATAAGTGTTTCTGTTTTTTTCAGATATATACCCAGGAGTAGAATCACTGAGTCTCTGGTAGCTCTATTTTGAGTTTTTTTTAAGAAAATTCTATCCTGTTTTCCACAGTGGTTGCATCAGTTTACCTTTGCACAAGAGTGTTCAAGGGGTCCTTTTTCTCAGAATTGGGCATTATTTCAGTGTTGTATTGACACAAAATTGGTAATTCGATATACAGATTCTGTGGTCCTAAAACTAGCGAAATGCTTTTACCCTATTTGTGATTAGTCTTAAGAACGGCAGGCAGTGATTAAAATTGGGGTGGCAGTGCTCAGGTGATTCAAAGTTACAGAAATGAACAATACCTAGTCCCAAAGTTTGGTTAGGCTTAGAAGGTAAGATGCTGTGTTTTTTATTAGACTTATTCTAACATCAGGTTCCTTCAATAATGTTGAAAGCTCTTAGAATATAAAAAATTTTTTTGTTATTTTTGAAAAGAATTTTATCCATTATAAACTTTCATGAGTGTCTGTCTCTAGGTAAAACTTGCACCTGTTTCATTCTTGGTTTGTGACATGGACTGCTTGAAAAGAACTAGTCAATGATACAAAGTTCTATAACTGATCATTTTAATCCAGCTGCTGTCTTATGTTTGGACTACAAGACAATAGTAATAAGACAAAATAGTATAAGACAAAAAAATAATAATCAATGATCTTTCAGAGTAATTAATAATTAATAATAGCTATTGTCTTAGATCAAAATGTTATTCTGTAAATTACCCTGAGTTCCAGGAAGCAAGATTTCTGATGTATGTGTATCATCCATCTCTAGTGATTATCTGGGAATAGAATTAGGGAGGAGGTTTACTGTGTGCTGAAAAGGTTTCTTAGATTAATTTGGGAGGAAAAGAGCCATCTAGGCTCTCTTTCTCTTGGTCCTTTCTAATTCTCCTTTAAACACTAATAAAAACAAATACTTGAGAAATTTAGTGTATTCTAGAAAAAATATCTAATGCCACAAATTAAGCAAGATTCTTGCAGTAAATGATGGTTAAATTGTTCCTGGTCAAAAATAACTTGGGTAACTATTATGCCTAAAAAGTTGGGGCACCCTGGCTAGAGCATCCTTGGGTGCTTATCCTTCAAGCACAGTAGGCATCTCAGTGCAAGGTCTGTGCCCAGATTGTGTCCCCCAAAGCTACCTTAGTGTCTGGCACGTTAAGAGAAATTCATACTTATTGACCACACCTTTATTTATTGATTTAAATGTTTATTATTCATCCACCTACATTCTTTATATATACTCAAAGAAGCCAGAACACACATGAAACACACACACACTTATTTATTACTTATCCAACTAGATTCTTCTCCATATATATTCAAGGAAGTCAGAATACACACATATTTATTGTTTAATTAAGTTATTGTTATTTATTCATGTAGACTCTTCTCTACACATATTCAAGGAAGCCAGAACCCGCATGAGCACACACACACACACACGCATATTTAGTTATTTATCCATGAAGATTTTTCTCTATAAATATATTCAAGGAAGCCAGAACACACACACACACCCCACACATATTTTTTATCCAGGTAGATTTTTCTCTACCTATATTCAGAAAGGAAGCAAGAACACATACACACACACATGTATTTATTTAATTTTTATCCATATTTTTCTCTGTATATATTCAAGGAAGCCAGAACACACATGCACACACACACGTGCACACATTTATTAATTTATTATTTACCATCTCTATTCTTTATATATTTTTAAAGAAGCCCCAAAATGAGTCAAGGGTGGGGGCTGGGTATTTAATGTCTCTAGGAAAATAGTAGTTGCTTGGTAAATAAGCTAGTTATCACATAGTTTATAGGTGTATACCATGTATCTTTTCATTATGTTGAACAGTTCTTTGTGAATTCAAAACTACTGGTCTTAGTTGCGATTGCTAATTTAATTCCATGAATAATTTTGTTTACCCTGTTCTGCCATTATGCACTTCTTCCTTTCTGTAGTTCTTGATCTATCTGGATTTCACGAGTGTATTTTTTGAGGTATGGATCAAAAAGTTTTCCACATTAATACTTAATTGCTTTTATATGTTTTTATAATTGGTGTTGGGCTTCCCTGGTGGTTCAGAGGTTAAAGCGTCTGCCTGCAATGCGGGAGACTTGGGTTCGATCCCTGGGTCGGGAAGATCCCCTGGAGAAGGAAATGGCAATCCACTCCAGTATTCTTGCCTGGAGAATCCCATGGACAGAGGAAGCTGGTGGGCTACAGTCCACGGGGTCGTGAAGAGTTGGACATGACTGAGCGACTTCACTCACTCACTCACTCATAATTTGTGTATTTTCCCTTAAGTTTTGTTTAATCATGTGGTTTAGGAAGTGAGGTGGAGGTCAAAAAGGGAAGGAGTCTAGGTGCAACAAAACAGGAATGTATGGATACTCCCATTTTTTTCAAAGTGGTGAAAATCCCATGGACGGAGGAGCCTGGTAGGCTGCAGTCCCTGGGGTCGCGAAGAGTCGGACACGACTGAGCGACTTCACTTTCACTTTTCACGCATTGGAGGAAATGCCAACCCGCTCCAGTGTTCTTGCCTGGAGAATCCCAGAGACGGTGGAGCCTGATGGACTGCCGTCTATGGGGTCGCACAGAGTCGGACACGACTGAAGCGACTTCGCAGCAGCAGCAACAGCATATTGTTTAAATTAAGTATCGCCCAGCCCCAAGTAAGCATTTGTGTCCCCCCACCAATTTTTCAAAGCCCGCCCACTACTCGGCGCACTGTCGAAGCCCATGAACTCTGGGCTAGATGAGTAACCATTCAGGATGGTGTTCTTCTACGGTGAAAGTTTTCAGGTTGTGTGTCCTTCCTTACCCCAGATCATTCCATTTAGTCATCGTTCCCATGTGTACCTCCCAATAAACGACTGCATTTACGTCATTACCCCATCAATAAACCCAGTAACCCTTCAAAATTTGCCTATCACTGAATCCTTTTTTTCAGGGTTTCTTTTTCTAAGGAATGGCAAAAGCTGGCAATGTTATTCTTTCTTCCAGTTTTATTGATATATATAAGGTGAGCAGCTTTAATAGTTTGACAACATATATTTTGTGAAATGATTATCATCATACCTTTAGCTCAGGTTTTCTATATGCAACCTATTATCCTACAACTGTTATGAAATTCGATAGGATGAGTGCCTCCTCAACTTCCCTTGTCACTTTAGATGATTTTCATGGTGTTATTGTTTTAGTGTTATTTGGTGTTAAAAACATGTCTGCTCATTTCCCTTCATGTCATACCTGAGTACATTTGGTATGTCTTCTCTTTTATCCTTAAATTATTAAATTTTTAATAATTTTCTATTAATAAATCTCAGGTATTCCAAGTTTGTTGTTGTTGTTGTCCTTCAGTCACCAAGTCGTGTCCGACTCTGTGACCCCATGGTAAATTCATATAAAAAGTTATACATGTCAATAGAATCTCTATTAATTGTGTGGCCTTAAGTTTTTCAGCTTAGGAAGTTTTTTATATTATGTCCATAGAGTTGCTATTAATCATGGGGCTTTATTTTATACATTAAAGGTTTCACTGGGAATGATTTCATCGATTTCTTGGAATATTCTGGGTAAATAATGGACACTGTGTTGCTTGATTGATATATAGCACCGCCACCCTTCCCACCCATCTTCCCATCCCCAGCCCCATCCTCTAGACTCCCCTACCCTCCTCACTCCTCCTTCTTCCTTCACCGTCTCTTCTGTTCTCTCTCCTCCCCTCCTTTCCTCTTCCTCCCCCTTCCCCATCCTCCCCCTACCCCGTCCACTTGATGTCCAGCGTACGCTGAAATGATCAAGACACAGTTTGCACTTAACCACTAAATCTTTATTGAATTTTTATTATAACATCAGTTGATACATTAGCAAATAGAGAGAAATACAGAGTAAACAGCAATAAATGGGCAAGGGTAGGGAGGTGGCGCAGGGGCAGGTGGGCAGTGCGGAGTTAGGAAGAAGGGGCAGGGGTAAGAAGAAGGGCCACTGACAGGGGCATAACCAACGGTTCTTATTCATCACTTTTCTGTAACTTCCATGAATCTTTACCATCTATAGTTATCAATATCACTCCAGCAACAATTTCTCAAAGGGCATCTATCTATCTTAACTCTCTAAAGACTGCTTACAATCTCAATCCCCGGAGTTAATCCTCAGGGCAAAGAGCCTCTATTAGATTATTTTTATCCAATCATCCCTGAACTTTCTCCCACTAATTTCTATCCGTGTCCAACAGCCCCCAAAAGGTTGATCTCCCTGCAGTTCCCTTCAAGTTTATCTGAAATCTTTAGGGGTAGCAATTATAGAGGAAAGAATCACAAGGAGGTGCACGTTTACTTATAGCGGTATCTAATAGTATCATGCTTTTTAACTAATCCCACCCACTTAAGATTACTTAATAGTCCCCCCCAAAATACTTATGATTATATATATCCCCAAGTAAATCGTTACACAAAGAAAAAAAAAAACAAGCAAAGTTTCCACAGACCACTTTGATAGCTTTCTACAATCTGAAACAACAAAGAACTCTCAATCCTAACTGATGCACCTTCTTTCTTTAAGATGAAAGCGTGGCATGGTTCCCATCAGGCTCTTCATCTCTGCAGGTGGTTCTCTTCATTTCTGCCCAGGTCTTTCCAGCAGAGCGTTCTCTGTTGCCAGTCTTGGAATTCTGATGTTAGATGTCTGTGGTGGATGATGACTGGATCAATTCAGGAGTCCACAAGGTACCTGCAAACTTAAACAGAAACCCTGACTGCACTGTGGAGGTGTGCCCTCTTATTCTGCCTGCCTGAAGTTCACTGTGCCAACTCACATGATTTATTCCAACCAACTCTCCATTTTCCAGTATCTAATACAAGTACCTCATTGCTCAAACTAAACTGACCCTTCAGAAATGTATATAAACTTCCTCCACTTCAACAATCTAGCATGGTGACCTTAGCTAGTTCTCTCCAGGTCTGCCTAACAATGGGAGCTTATATCTTCTTCCTTCATTTTTTAACTAACACTGACAATTTGGGCCAAAAGTCAATCAATTTTGTCATTGTTTCAAAAGGCAGACTGTTGGCTTTGCTAGTAACTTTGATGTTTTATCATCTTTATTTTGCTCCCTTTCCACATTCTTTAGAGATTAATTTGCTTTCTCCTTTCTTACGAATAAAGGCATCTTGTTGGAAAATGCCAAAAGTCTTAAAGTATTCAATTAAAACAAAGTTGATGAAAACACATGAGCTAAAGGAAACTTAATAAATTCTGATTCTACAGAATAAGTTTGAGATTACTTATCTTGAACACCTACGCATATAGATAGTATATAGAGCTATAGGGCATAGTACACACTGCCAAACAGATTTTCACAAGCCCTACAAAACAACCAAAGGTGTGTCAGGGATTTCCTCTGTGAGTTGTTAACTCACACCACCATGCTCCCTCATGATCGTTGTCGTCACATCTCCAGACTTCCGCTTGCAGTGATGGCAATGTCCGTGTGCACATGCTGGGGCTGCAGACAATAGCCCATTTCTAGGCCCTCTGCAGCTTGAAGATCAATTGACAACTGTAAATTTGACACAAAGCAACTTGAATTCAAATGGATGGAGGATGGATTGATTGAGGTAAACTGACGTGATGCTCCAAAAAGTCCAGAAGCACAAATGCACCATTTAAAAAGAAATTAACCTACAACACATGAGTGACTGACAAGCTTTCAGATTCCATTGGAAAAAAGAAAAAAAGTTGTTTTGGATTAAATAGCCAATTAGGCAATTAGGTATTTTCTTTGAATTTATGTCTCATTTTGTTTGATTTTTAAAGGCCCAATCAAAAAAAAATTTAAACTATAGATGATGTTAAAATAGAAGTTTGAAGATGAACAGGATGAACTATTATACAAGCACTCCAGTCTGAGGAGCCTCTTATTCACAGTGTTGTAAGAGAAGTTCACAGTAAAGAACTATTTTACACTACCTTACGTATCAATTTTAATTGATTTAAGAAGAGCTGGATAGTAATTCAATGGAAATAACTTTGAAAGCAGAGTCACTACTTTAAAACAGTGTTAAAGGACACTATCAACCTACAGCTAAAACTTTTAAGTATTTAAACATGCAAGGGTAAGGGTGAGTGATAATGAATATGTGAAGGGTGACGCTGATGAAAAGTGAAACTTCACCACTGGACTCCTCTTCATGACAGGCTATTTGAAACATACACCATATCGTTTGCTACTGCTCAAACTGTTGGAGACTGTGTTGAAACACATGCTCCCAGAAGCCTGCCTCTTTCTTCTCCATGCCATGGAGGTAAAATGGAGTCTCAGCAACCAGGCAGGAAGGCTGTCAAATCCTGCAGCAGGTAAGTGGCAGCAGTAAACACAGAGAGAGGTTAGACAATCAGTTCAAGGGAGTAGCAAGGGGCCAGGCTAAAGGAAGTCAGGCAGTCCCAGGTTAGCACAAAGCATCCAGGAGACACCAGCCGATGTCACTGGATCAAAGACAACTCTTGTGTTGTCTGTTGCTTTGGGTTGCTTTCTGAGGCCTTTCATTCACTGGCAGCTTATCGGCTCCATCCTCTACAGGATGGTAAAATACACTCCCCCTCCCCTAGCATCCTAGTGCTATAGTCTAGTGAGGGGACTGGTAATGAAATGCCCAGGTGCATATGGAGGCAGAGACAAGGACAGATGCTCCCAAGACTTCAGGTGGCACCCTTCCAGCCAGTGAACAATGCTCGTGAAAATTCTTTCTGAAGTTCCAGGTCAAGGTGGTACCATTAACCGTGAGTCTCTCCTTTAAGACTTGGGTACAGGGATTTAGGAGTCCTTATTAGCTACTCATTAGCCCTCATACATGACTGAGAGGTGATCACATTTCACAAATATCTAACCACCTGGAGCCACCAACAGTCTCTGGTTACCAGGCTTTTTGTTTTGTGTGGAAGCCATTGCTGGCATGGTGATGGTAAGGTGTTGTGACAAAGTCAGAGTTATTGGGTACATATGATTTGCACCAGGATGTGAAGGCACACTCAAACATGCACAAATCCCTCTGAGAGCACTTCCTCCTGAGGCCTGAGGTGTTCTGTTGAAGGGGTTTTGCCTGCTCCCCAGAGAACTGGTCGAGTTGCCGCTCCTTGAGTCATGGAAATGGAGTCTGAAGATGGTGAAGTTTCAAAGGGTGCAGCCAGAAGATCACGGAAGCCGTTGGCACTGCACCAGTAATTGTGGCTTCCTTAATAAGGCCTCGCTCCTCCAAGGCTGTAAAGTACCTCAACTGCAAGGAAAGTTATGTCCTCCTCCTCACCTCCCCCTCAGTAAAGAAAACAGCATTTCCTGTGTTTGCATCAGCTTCTCAGTAACTCTTAAGTGAGGAATCTGACAGCTCATAATTCAGATGGTGACAGAGGTTTCAGCAGGTAAAACCCAGGTTTCCAGGGTTTGCTGGGAAGTAAACTTGTTATGAATTTTAATTAGGTTGGCAGTTACAGTGGAAAACCAGAGATAATTTGTTGGTAAATATTTTGTTGCTCCCACCAAACAGTGGAGGTCAGTGGGTGCTTTGAGATGGGTTTCAGTCCAGGGTGGCCCTGACCTTCTGTAACCATTTCAGAGGAAAGCCTGTGCTCAGGTTGGTCTGAAGGTGCAGTGGCCCAATGTAGCACACAGTCACTGATGAGAAGCTGAACAGGAGTTCATTTTGAGGGCGGAGATCCTGAAGGGCAGGATGCCTATTCACAGGGCGCTGTAAGACGGAGGCGGGGGTGGCGGCGGGGGTGGCGGCGGCGGAGGCTGCGGCGGCGGGTACTGGGGCACTGGCGGCTGGCGGTACCAATGAGGATTCCAGGTGATCATCACGGGGACATAGAGGGATCGCCCGTGTCCATCTCGCCCCACGGGGTACCAGGCGAATCCTACTGGGTAGGTCGGGTACGCATAGGCGGGGTAGGTCGGATATCCTGGAATTTGAGGTACGTATTCAGTGTACGTCGCCAGGTGAGCTTGGTCATCTAAATTTGGAATTGTGAGTCGAGGATACTGATTCTGGATGGTGACACCGTTAGGACCCCGGCAGTCGTAAGAAACTTGCAGCTTCCACCCTCTTTTCACTTGGAGAACTTGGGCTCCGTTTGGCGCGATGGTGGGAGTGATCAGCCCATCCTTCACATGTCTGGCGACGAAATCTCGCAGGGCTGCCATTTCAGATTCCGACAGTGAGTACACATGCCCGCTGGGAATACTGTGCGCTCCGGGGATCATTTCTATGTTAGGGTCCACCAGACGGTGGTCTGGGTAGACGTTCTCATCCACTGGGGTGTACACATTCTGCACGTAGTAGTATCTCACAGGCTGGTAAACTCTGTACCCCTCTACCGGGTAATAGAACGCCGGTTGTGCTGGTGGTGGGAGAGGTGGTGGTATCGGAGAATACATCCGGCAGTGGTATCTGCAATATTCGGAATCGAAGACGATCGATCGGGTGCTCCACGTGATGTTGGGATCGTGTGTGCTCAGCCAGCGCACCCCCAGGACGATGGGGAAGAACGGAGACTGAGTCACATCGAACGACAGCACCTCGCGGTGATCTCCCAAGTCGACGATCAGGTCATGTGTTTCGTGGACCACGGGGCCCGAAGCTATGGGACGTCCATCAATTGCTTCTACAAGTATGGGCCAGTCCTTGATTCTCAGAGGAATGCCGTTCTGGGCCACGTACTCGTGATCAATGAAATTGCCAGAAGCGCCAGAATCGATCATGGCTCGGACGAACAGGCTGTGTCGGCCCGGGAGATGAATCTGGAGCATCACTTGCAAGTGTGGAGATGACGCAGCATCATCTTGGGGGGACCTTATTAATTCCGGCCCGGTCGCTGAAGGTCCCTCTACAGCGGGGCCGGGGAGTTTCCCGCCGGCGAAGCCTTCGAGGCCTTGGCAGGACAGTTGTCAGCGTAGTGGCCTCCATTCCCACAATAGAGGCACAGGTTCAGCTTGCGACGTCTCTCTTTCTCTTCCTGCGTCAGGCGCATGCGGGCGCCCCCCACGGGCTCAGTCGGGTCTACCTGGTGGTTATGGTGATTGTTGACGTGCGGCGCCACCAGCGCGCGTGGCGGGGAGCGCGGCTTGCGGGTGGCGGCAGCCCGGGCCAGCCTTCTCTCAATGTGGATGCACTGGCCGATGAGCGCGGACAGCGACTTGGCCACTTCGAGGCGCGCCAGCTCTGCCTGGATGTGGTCGCTGAGGCCCTCGTGGTACTGGTCGATCAGGGCGGGCTCGTTCCAATCCAGGTCCTGCGCGATCATCTGGAAAGCATTAGAGTAGTCGACCACTGACCCCATGCCCTGGCGCAGACGTCTAATCTTGCGTTTGGCAGCCTCGCGCCGCTGGGGATCTTCAAAGACGTGCTTCATTTCGGTCATGAAGGCTGGGTAGTTGTGCATGAGATAGTGAGAACGCTCCAGTTTGGCCGAGGCCCAGCGGGCAGCGCGGCCCGTCATCATGCTGGTCACGAAGCAGACGCGCACGCGATCGACAGAGAAATCGCGGGTGCTCTTCTCCATGAAGAGCTGGCACTGGGACATGAAGGGAACCAGCATGTCTGGGTTGCCGTCGAACTTCTCGGGAAGGTCTTCTGGGCACTCCTCCTCGATAGGGGAGGCTGGGGCGGCGGCGGCCGCTGCACCGCACAGCTCAATGTCGTCCTCTTCCTCCTCGGGGGTGGGCTCCACTTGCTCCCGGAGGGTGGTGTTCTCCTCGGTGAGTTTCTGCACCTGGTTCTGCAGGTTGTTGTTCTCCTCGGACTGCTTCATGACCTTCTCTCTGAGGTTGTTGATCTCCTCTGAGAGATCCTCCCGCCGGCGTTCTCCCAGGTTTGGGTTGTACTGGCCCCTCTGGCTGCTGCAGGGGGAGTTGGAGGGGGAGGAAGGATCGTTGGGGGGAGGAGGAGGCGGAGGTGGTGGGCAGTCGGGCCCCAGGGTGATGGTTGGGGTGGGAGGAGACCTCCCGCGCGTAGTAGCTTCACTCCTGTGGCAATGGAGGCCTGTGTCCTGGCCTCCGCGTCCACCTTTTCGCCTTCTGGTTTTCAGAAGCTTTTTGTTTCTGTAAGTGAAGATAAAAGCATAAATTCAACACATACATTCAAAGCACCACAATACGATGTATCTGCTAAAGTACTTTAAATACATGAGTATTTAAAGTATCTCTTTATTCCCCTTGTTTACATCAGTATTTAATAAACAGACCAAAGCCCCACAAAAAAGATGTTAATCAATTAGGACTGTGGACAATGAAAAGCATCCTCCTCTTTGATGTCCAAATGATCCTTTCCTCCTCAAGAATCACCTGTTCATCATAATTTAACAATATGCAACTCTTATAAGCAGCATGGTTACCTTTACTGACTAATAATGTAGAGACACTCCAAATAAGAACCTTTATAAGCAGAGCAAGAAACCTTCAAGGCAAAGATACCAAAAAATTATGTAAAATAAAGCCAAAATGATAACTACTTGTTACTGGAAAAAACAGCTGCTATTCCAGCCAATAGAGAACCAAGAAAAAGAAAGGTGGAGGGGGGGGGTTAAAATCACAATGACTGTATTCATCAACCCATCAAGGGGGGGGCCCTTTGGCCCGCTGTCCCTACCCTGATCCACCTTTATAGACAAGGTAACTATGAATGGTTATCAAAACAAACAACAACTGCCACAAAGGCAGCAGAGAACTGTCTAAATTCCTTTTCAAACCCTAATTAGATTTCCCCTTTGGGACAGAAATGGTACTGAGCAGCAACCTGTATATACTGCTTTCTCTCCTTATTATGCAGTCAACCAACAGTTATTGATTGATGCCTCTTAGGAGTAGCTAAACTATAAAATAGAACATTCAAAGAATCCCAGTAATAGTGTTCCTCAAACTTACAATGAGGGTTTAATTAGATAATGCAAGTAAAGCACATAGTGCATATTCAACAACTGTTAGCTGATATTAATAAAGTTATTAATAAAAACAGAAACTTTAACTTTCTATATAATGAGGCTGAGATTAAAACAGGGAGGGGCTGCAACTATGGCAAACTGGGTCCCATATCCCACCTAAAGATACTCAGTTTTTTTAAAAAAAAGACTGTGTCCATAGGGGTGAATGACTGTGTGAGGGGGAAGCGAGGAGGGAACTTATTGCCCTAATTATGGGTAGGGTGACAATAAATTACACATATATAAATTAGCACACAGGGGCACGTGTACTTCCTGGAAACAGGGTTAAATTCACTTAGAGTAATTATTTTAACACATCAATGATTTCTAAAATGGGCATTGAGTGTTCATATTTGGAAAACTAGGAAAGTGCTCAAAACTTTAAAAATGGAATATATAAAGCCCATAGACTGCCTATTCATTACATTTTAACTTGGCAGTCCTTGCTACCTGTTCCTTTCTGTCCCACCAAGACAAAAACAGACAGCAAATTAATTATGCAAAATAAAGCCACAAAAGTAAACATGCTATTCAGAGGAGTTAGGTGAAAAACTGCTAATATTTCATCAATCCGGTACGGGTGGGGCGGGAAGGTGATGGTAATTAAACATGGTACCTGGCTACAGAGAAATACCCCTTCCTCCTCCTCTTTCTGAGACGCCTCCAAGTTCTTTAGCCCCTCCCCTGCCCCAGCCCCACCACCCACAGCCATTTCCCCTTATGCCCTAGGCTGTTGGTTCGGCCTCTTCAAGGAGGCTATGCAGCAAGCAGAGTCCTTAAGGGACAGAATTACTGTGCCATTTTAATATTTTTAAACTGTTACTTAATTACTTTAATAACAGACTACGGAAACAATTAACAGTTGACATTCAAGATAAGACATTCAAGTTTAGAAAAAATGAGATGTAATTAACACATCATAGCCTGTGACATTGTTTCATGTCCAATTGCTTAAAGACGATTACATTGGTGACAATCAGAATATGAGGTCACCAAATAATGCCATTTTTATTAATTAAATGAAGTGTTTTAATGTCCCATTAAAAAGCAACTAATAAGCACAGGTCATTGTTTCATGTCATGATGACTGAGGTGCCACTTCCGTCATCAAAACACTAATACTTTCAAAAGTTAGAGACAAGACTTTGGAAAAGGCATTTCACAGCACGGCCTGGAGCAGGTCAGAAAGGTTAACCACCTATATGTCAATCACAGTCACTGGGGTGGGCTTTATTGAGGCCCAGGTCTGATGGTTTTCACATCTGCAAAAAAAGGACAGGACAAAAATAACAATACATTAGGAAATCAGTAAACAATCACTGAATTGTTTATGGAACCAGCAGATCAGTAAGACCTTAAAATTCAAATGCTTTTGGGGACAGGAAGATAATAGAAATGTGAAAAGAGACTGGACAATAGGGAGGTGCTACAGCTATATCACTTGGGGATGAATACCTCCCCCCACCCCTACAAACTCTTTTAACTCTTGTATGATTTTTTAAATCCAGTGCCAGTCAAACATTCAGGGCCTTATTTGACCTGTGAGATCACTAGTTTGAGGTCCCTAACTTTTACCAGGCATCAGGCTTAAGGCTCCCACCCCCAGGGTTTGTAATTTTGGGGTGGGACTCTTAAGTCCTAAAAGAGTCAACTGCCCAGAACAGAGTTGTTTAACCATTAAAACTGATAGGGTAGTGGGCAAGCAAGTTAAGAGCCGAAGTAAAGTTTACAAATGTTTAAACAGCAACCGGAGCACCAGATGACAGGCAACAGGGGCACTGTGACTTGATCTGAATGACAAGACTATGGCTCCTTAAATGCCTCCTTAGTAGGCACTGGATTGCAGAGGTGGGGTCAAGAGGCCCCATTCCTAAAATAAAACCTCAAAGAACACACAGCATATAGCTAAGCCACCTGGGACAGATGCCACCTTTACACATGAAAAACAGTTCAGTACCACTCTATTTAAGAATTAAATACATTTGATTAATCTTTGACTCTTCACAATGATTTTTGAAACTTTCTATTCCCCCCACCCTACCCTCCCTCAATGCCCCCACCAAAGACACCAAAGCACAACAGCAGCAAAAAACCCATCACACGTTAACCATCACACTAGTAAATGATACTTCACCAAACAATGCTTAATTGTTTTACATTTGCAAATGTCCACATTTCTTTTTGAGAACTGTACAGTTGATGAAATGCAAATTCTAATAATATGCACATTTTAAAAACCATTGTTTTGAACCTCTTTATAATGCAGACACAGAATTTCCAAAGAGAAGAGGGGTTAGGGCGGCAAGGTGGCCAAATGGAACCTGGGGATTTGAAGCTGTAATTATGACATGTTATCCATATATCCATAGACTATATACTTGTTGGAGGCAGTGTGTGTGTAGGGGGTGATTGGTTGGGAGTGACAAATTTGGGGAGCCAATGCTTCCAAATGCCCCTGTAATAGTCCTGGTTCATGGTTTACAACATATGGAACCAGGTTTTAAAATTTCTTCATTTAATTAGAAACATAAATATCTAACTGGCAGTAAACTATAAATTTGTTTTATACAGATATTTTAAAATGCCAGCTAAAACCGTCAATCTGTATTGTGTAATGTAACCACTTTGTTACACAAATTTTAAATATGACAATTATGTACCATTAACTAAACCACTTGCCCCAAATTTAAATAATTAGCTTTGCTTTTTAGTTTATAAAAAAGCTAATTATTTTTAGTGTTTTGAATTAACTTAGGTGTTTTGAATTATAATTACAGCTTACATTATTCAAACTTAAAAATGCAATTTTTTTTTTGTAAGATCCTGTTAAATGTGAGCAAGATAAAACAAGCAGCGTCTTGGACAACCCAGGACAACAAAACACCACAGGAAAGAGCCCGGAACAAAAAACCAGAAAACACCTGCACACACGGAGGAAGACACTGAATAAACCATTTTACTCTGATCATTTAATGAACGCCCACAATATGCCAGACCCAATTAATAATATGTAGGCAAGTCAGCCAGGGCTAATGCCCTAGAGATTCCAAGAAAAAAATCCAGAAATACACATCATCCTCCTTTAGAGGCCAAGCCAGTAGCACCAACAAAGTGACTTAAAACTCCTGTGAAACAAAGTTCAAGTTCTTTATTTTGTATTCACCAAAGCATCTGATTCCATTGGGTCCCAACACAAAGGTCCACTAGTGTGTCCAAAACACTTTAAAAAGTTTACTTTAAAGAAATTAAATTTTTATTAAGATTTTAAAAAACCTCAAAACTTAAAAATGTTATTTTATTTTTCATTTGTAGTAAAAACATTTAGCTAGACTGCCTTTAGAGGTGCCAGCCATGTCAGTTTGGAAACACCTTTCATATAACCCACTATCAGGAATTTAAATTGTGGGTTTATGTTATTTAATATATACAAAGTGCTTATAAAAAGTGGCTTTTTAATGCCATGTATAATTGTTATTGTTGTTAACTGTCCTTATATATTATTATTATATTTATTAGACACCAGTGGATAAAAGGCAAAACCTGCGCAGAAGAGAAACCACAGGAGAGAAACCGCAGGAGGGCGGGGCTGTGCAGCCAGGCTCAGGCAGCGAAGGTGCGCAGGCGCAAAAGGGGTGGGGGGGGGAACCCTGATGAGATGGCTGGGGGCGCGCACTGCGCAGGCGCAGGCGCCCTCTGGAGAGGCGGGGCCATAGGCCAGCTCAGAAGAGGCAGGCTCAGGGTGGGGCCAAGTTTTGAAAGGCGGGGTCTGGACGAGCTACCTCAGAGGAGGCAGGCTCAGAGAGAGGCGGGGTCTGGAGGTGCCACCTAAAGGAGGGGGGGGTCAGGGGAAGGTGGGGTTTAGGGAAGCCGCCTCAGAGGAGGCGGGCTCCGGGGAGGCGGGATCTAGAAGGCGCGCTCTGGGAAGGCGCGCCACAGAGGAGGCGCGCTCGGAGCAGGCACTGGGCGGCGCTAAGCCTGCTCTGAGCAGATACTGCAGAGAAGGCGCGCTAGGATGGGCGGGGCAGGTCTAAGACGGGCTGCATGCCTCTCCCAGGATCCCCCCCTCCCCAAACCCCTCCCACCAGCTTCCACCAGCCAGATTCATTTCATGCAACAAGAGCAATCACCCCCAGATCCAGTCCCCCACCACCACCCCACGCCTCCCAATACTAAGCAAACCAACAGTTTCCACAAACTGTTGCTGGATGCCAATTCGCGCCATCACTACAACTACACCACCACTTCAATCAAGTGCAACTAAGCAAGGCAGCCCCGCCACCACCAAAAGATTGCCTTTTACGCTTACAGTCAGAGCCCCTCCACTCCACTGCCATAGCAGGAATGGTGTGGGCAGAATGTTAAACACTAATTTTTGCCCAGGGCTCCATTTTGTCTAACAGCACCATCATGCAGAGAACCGTCCTAGAGAAAAACATAGTGGGAGCCATTCCAAAGGTGTGTTAGAGACAAAGGGTGGGGTTCCTCTAAGAACAGAGTGATCTTACTCTTCAGCTCCTGTCCGCTTCAACTGGTTTCTTTGTAGCGCAAAACAGTACAGCTTGTCTATTTCTGCAGCTGTTATTACTCTGTAGCGCATTTTAGGTATAAATCGTTCCACAGCTCGTGTACCTCTGCGGTTCCTGAGTCTCGTAGCGCAACGAAGCGCTGTTGTAGTGCTATCGTATCATTTTTGTAGCGCTAATCTTCCACAGCTCACATTTTGTAGCGCATTTAAAGCGCAAATCACTCATCAGTCTGTGGTTCATAAATCGCGGCAATTCATAAATCGCGGCAGTTCATACTGGTTTCAGTGCAAAAGAAGCGCCCATCAGTTTATAGCGCATTGACGCGCCCATCGCTTTGTAGCGCACTGATGCGCCCATCAGTCTGTAGCGCATTGAAGTGCCCATCGGTCTGTAGCGCATTGAAGCGCCTATCGGGTCTGTGGCGCATTTGAAGCGCTTATCAGTTTGTAGCGCATTTGAAGCGCTCATCAGTTGGTAGCGCATCTGAAGTGCCAATTAGTTTGTAGCGGATATCACTTTGCAGCACATCTGCAAATTGGTCTGTAGCTCATGTCCGTCTGCAGCTCATGTCTGTCCGCAGCTCATATCTGTCTACCACCCGTATCTAGACTTAGGTACTAGGAATCAAAGCCCTGAAGGCTTGGATTCTCCACGCAGTTTTGGGGTGCAGCCAGTGAAGGCGTGACAAGGTGTGCGTGGAGACATTCGAGGCTCTATTCCATCTTCCGCAGTTCTCGATAAGAACGGGGAATGAACGTGATCTTAAAGAAAAAGAAACATCCTCACCGCATACTCACCACGCGAGGACTCCTCTGCGAAGGCTGGAAAGACGGGGTCCCACACCTGTGCCAGGCGTGGGCGCCGCTGGCTGCTCGGCAGCCCGGAGTGGCTCCGGACGCGAGCCCGCTCAGCGGACCTTCCTCGAGGTTCGGTGGTCCGTCTCCGCTGGTCTCCTCAGGTCGTAGTCAGGTTTCTTCGACACACACCAACCGAAGTTGAAGCGCGTGTACCGGGAGCGCCGACCCGGAGCTTTATATAGGCTGAACCGAGGAGGGGGGCGCCAAATCCCAGCGTGCTCCGCGGGTTAGGGGGGGGTGGAGGAGGAGCGGGGGCGGAGGGGATGGGGGGATGGGGGAGATGGGGGTGGGGGCGACGGCCCCGCTACACTGGCCCGCCGCTAGAGGGAGTTCGGGATTAAGGAGGGGGGTGCAGGATGCTGATGCTGAACTGGCCGAGCTGGGAGGAAAGAAGAAAGGGAGGGGAGGGGAGAATCGAGGACGGCCGGCCTAGCCAGGCCAAGAATGCAATTGCCCTGGTGGTGGGAGCTGGGAGACCCTTGTGCTTGGACGGGACAGGGTCGGGGGACACGCAGGATGAGCCCCGCGACCACTGGCACCTTCTTGCTGACAGGTTAGTGTCCCGCGCGCGACGGGAGGTCCTGGGGCCAACAGGCCGCTGCTTCCCCACCCCCCCTTCCCGGGTTTGGGGTACTTGGGTGCATTTTCTGGGCATGAGCCCCTCGTGCTGCAGAGTCCCCAGTGCACGCTTCCTCCGAGATGCCCCGCACCCCACTTCTGGAACCCTGTGCTTCCCTTGCCAGGCTTGACCCCTGGCCTTTTTTCTCTGCGCCCCCGGGGGCCCCTCCCTGCCCAGCAGCACCGAAATTCCATCTCCAGTTTCCATTCCCATTGCCCCCCACCCGTCCCCAGCAGTCCGGGTGATGAACCTCTCCGGATCCCTGCCTCAGAGGCTGGGGGTCGTCGACCATCTGGGGGTTGGGGGCTTACCTTGCGAATGGGGCTCTGTGGCCCAGAGGCGAGCCCTAGGAAATGGGTGTTGAGCTGTGCCCAGCTCTACCAACACACCACATCTTTTTTTCCCCCTTTTCTTGAATCCGATCTGGAGGGGACATAAAAATATGCATCTGACACGCCTAATTCTCCTTTCTGCCTAAGCGAATTTCTCGGCAACGGAAATCTCGTTTTTCTTAGGTTTTGCGGAGCAGGGAAACGGAATCGTGAAATGCTAGGAGCTAAACAGGGCATTGAGGTCAGGGTTAACCTCGGCTGGGGGCCAGAGACGCTGAAAACACAACGGTTTGCCCCACCAAGTACACTATTTCGAGAAAGCGAAAACAATTAAAAACAGCTGTGGATGCCTCCAGTGTATTTGGCGGGCTTCGGAGACTCCCAGCTACGGCCTTTTGGTGATGATTACGAGGTTTACGCAGAGACATGGATCTCTCTGCAACGTTACGTTTTTCTAAATCTTGTAGGGTGAATGAATACCTTTAGTCACGGTAACCGCAAGTTTAATCCTTTGAAGCGCGTTGCCAAGATTTGGCCACAAATATTTGTGTATGTTTATAAACGTATGTATTTTTCTCTAACGTATACATTAGAGAAAATTGCAGTGAGTTACGAGACTAAAATACTGATGAGGAAGGAGCTGAAATAAAAAGCCTTAACGTGGATTTCAATTTAGGAAAGTGTTAGGCACTAAGAAAAGGGACAATCTGTTGATAATCTTAGTAAAAGAACTTTAAGTTAAAATGAAAAACCAATTGTCTACAACTGCATGAGGTTCCTGAGACACAGATGAGACACAGATGAGATTTGTATTTAAAGGCTAAAATAGCAGATTTGAGTAACATTGCTATATATTAATTTGTACATAGAAGATAGATAAGAATTTGACCCGTTGTAGATGACAGAATGGTAGAGATCTCAGTTAAAGCCAGCCTTTCTAAGAGTAAACAAAACTCTAGCACATTTATTGAAACTCTGCTTTTTAATCAGAAATAAAATATTGACCATCAGATATATGAATAAATGAAGTGCAGATTTCCAACACTGAAAGATACCTTCCAAGGAAGTTGGGTGAATATAATTATAGTGTTTAGAAGTGCCTTAGTGTCTTTCCATGCTTAGGATGTTCACTCTTCCCTGCAATGTTGAATGCTTTCAGGATTTCTTATGTTTTCTAGAATACTGTTCTGGTGACTGCCAGACCGTCAAATTCTTCCTACTTTTTTAAATCCAGGAAAGTTACTTCATCTAGTTGTTTGGTAATTGATAGACATTCTGTCTCTAAAAAATGAGATTAAAAAACAGGATAGGTGATAGAAAAAACTCAGGTTTAAAAATCAAAAAAGTTTCAACAAGTTTGAACCTATTTGAATTTTTATTTCAGAATGTTAGCCAGGACTTTTCTTGGGGGGGTAGGGTGGAGGGAAAAAACCCAGCTTTAGTGTTTATCTTTATCATAATAAAAGTAATTCCTATTCATTGTACAAAATTTAGGGGGAAAAAATCCAGAAAACTGGAGGAAAAAAACACCTCAAAAAGAAAATCAGGATCACCTGTAACCTCTTTATCCTGTGACAACCCCGGTAAACATTATGGACTCTACTTTCTCTATATACATGTGCCTAAATAATGTATATTTTTCATAGAGTTGCACGGGTATAATTTCTAAAAATTAAAAATGGGGTCAAGTTAATTTCCTCCATTTTTTTCTCTTCAAGGAGCCTTAGCTTTCTAAATAACATTAAATTTTTAGAATCTTTTTAAAAATGGAAATAATAGTGATTACTTTTTCTAATTGAAATTTAGATGAACATTAGTACAAAAATATTTAAAACCAAAGAACTGAGAGTTTCCTCTGATCTCACTATTCTAACACACACATAGTAATCTGGTATATATCCTTGTGTTTCTTATTCTCTATATATGAAAACATTTTTACTTTGCTTAGAAATAGATTTTTCTAAGGAAAAAAGCAACAATAGATAGTAGCTTTGAGAAAAAAATTTAATCTAAAGCAGCAAAACAATATCAAACATAAAAACAAAAATACAGTGTTAATAGGTAAATACTTGAGATGACATTTTCATGTTACCTAAAGCACAGAACAACATTAAAAATCACCCCCACATAAATACATAAGAATTTAAAACACTCTTTTGATATTTGATGTCATAAGTGAATTTTGGATTTTCTCAGATAGTTCCCAGTGTTATCTGTTTCTTACCCGTCTTGCACAAGATTACACGCATAGCAAAAAGAGATGCTAATATGCATTATTTACTTTATCAAATACTACTGGGCATTGTATGGGAACATTTTAATCCATTTTAATGAGAATTTCCTGTGGATCTATGAAGCTGTTGATTAACTACCTGTGTTTAACTTCAAGTGTAGTAGGAAAATTGTATTTCAAATCCAAGTGGGATGTTCACTTGTCAAATAATAGCTTTCTAATTGGATATTTTACTTATTTAAGACAATTTGCCATGTATCTGTGAAGCTGTTGATTTACCTTTTATATTTAGCTTAATGTCTAGAGTAGGAAAAATATACTTCATAAAAAGTGGAATTTTCACTTGCCAAACAATAACTGGACTTTCTAGTTAGACATTTTATCTGATTTAGATGACAGTTTGCTTTGGATCTGTGAATCTGCTGATTTACTACATGCAATTTGACTTAACTTTTAGTGTGGTAGGAAAAATTTATTTCTCAGCAAAGTAAAATTTTCAGTTGTCA
The DNA here is from genome assembly GCF_032452875.1 of Bos javanicus. Taxonomy (NCBI): domain Eukaryota; kingdom Metazoa; phylum Chordata; class Mammalia; order Artiodactyla; family Bovidae; genus Bos; species Bos javanicus. Next base: position 12,638,524 of record NC_083871.1, on the reverse strand, counting down.
AATATTAATTGGACTTAATACTTGATCATTTTATCCATTTATTATAAAGAGTTTGCCATAAATCTAAAAGCTGTTGATCGACCTCATCTATTTACTTTAAATTCTAGTGTGGTAGGCAAATTGTTTTTCTAAGCAAAGTGGAATTTTCACTTGTCTCTCGGACATTGAAAATTAGCAAGGGACAGCACCAGAGAAAACTGATGAGAAAGATAACGCATATCCAGTTTCTAGCACTGGTTTTAACTGATGAAAACCAGGCTTGAAATAAAACGTTGAAGCAGTGAGGAAACCTTGACATGTTAAAAAATTCTCCGTCAGTTATTCAGATGGGTCGGGGTTTTAAGAAGTGCAGTATTTATGGATCGCATTTTCTCTAAAATAACCAGACACTTTGTTTTTTCTTCTTTTTTACTAAGCGTCCATGCTTACTCTGTCTGGTCCCTTTTCTTTTAACTTACTGTTACCTCAGTTCTAAACACCCAAGGGTAGATTCTGTTGTTGATCTTATTACCCAATCTTGGTGTAAAAAAGGACTCTACGTGAATAGATAACATATGTTTACATGTCCGCTACAGATCCCTGGGCTGGAGCTCTGTGAAGTCCAGAGCTTCACGGAAATATTAACATGATGCTTTTTGTTTCTTTCTGTCCTTTCCAGCTTCTCCAACAGAGACGTGACAGAAAGACCGGCAGACACGGGCAGGCAGGCAGACAGAGAGACATGGACAGATAGACACACGGGCACACGCACATGCAAGGCATCAAGGCTTTTTCTAAACTTTAGGATGCAGTTCTTCTGTTTGCTGCCTCCCTGATTTCTAGAAATATTAAGCCACAAGCAGCACTGCAGAATTGAAAAAAGGAAGCTAGTGTTTCTGAAGATCAACAAGTCTTTTCAAGTGACTGGTTTTCCCGATTGGGGTTTTCAGGATGGTAGAATCAGATAGAGGCTCAATGCTCTTAAAGTTGTTTCACGCGGATGGCTTCTGAACAGCTTCCACACACATTTCTGTCTGAGCAAAATTCCGGGGACTTCAGGTTTTCAAACAGTGTAACTATAGTAAAGACCGTGTTGAATAAAAAAGAGTAGAGTCTCCACAGTCTGACACGAGAACAAACATTTGCACTGATGTGCCTTCCCTTCTAGTCTTTGTTCCACGTGCATATGTATTTTCACTTGACTCTTAATTTTCGTATGTGTAGATTTTTTACACTTTGCTTTGAAAGATAAATGAATCTTGCTTTCAGCTAAGCATTTGTCAGGGCTTTTCGGAGGCTCTCGTATGTAAGATGCTGTATAGACAAGCAGGATTGCTTTGTGAGCCTGGGGCAATCCGAATTGGTTACTGGGTTTGGGTCTGAGAGTGGTCCTAGGTGAAGGATCACAAGCCTTTGCCCTGGGTCTTCTCTTTTTCAACATTTTTATGGATAGCTTTGATGAAGTTCTAAGATGCTTGCTTTAAAATCCATTGTTGACTTCAAAAAAGTCTATTACAAATAGATAACAGAATTGAGAGTTAATATGGTTTAAGTAGGCTACTATTTAGAAATATATTTTGTAGCAGTAAATGCCTCATAATTCATTGGCCTGTATAAAGGAAGGAGATGACTTTATATGGTAGCAGTTTTTGAGGAGAAGGACAGTTAATATGAACCAGTGGCATGGTGGCTGCAAAATTAAAAAAAAATTAAATTTAGATTCCAGTAATAGTACAGTGTCCATATGTCACAAAAATTAAGAGTAGCCTGCTCTAATTAACCACATGTGTAGTATTGTGTCCATTTCTGGCTGTCACATTTAAAGAGAGACATTGACAAATTAGACAACTTCCAGAACAATCCGTGGGGATGGTGAGGGGTCTGGCAATCTTGTCATAGGAGGTATCCTCAAAGGGTCTGGAAACGTTTAGCTTAAAGACTAAAAGTAGACATAAACTCTCTTCTGTTTGCTTCAGAAAGCAGAACCAGCTGTAGTGGGTGAAAGATAGAGATGGGTTTCAACTTGAGACCTTTCTAACAGTGAAGCTCAAGAAGGGAATCAACTTAGCACCTTTCTTGGTCTCTTTATTTTCAAGTGCCAGAAATATTTATCTTTCTTGCAATGAATATTTAATTTGAGGCCATGATAACATTTTAGTGCAGGACAGCAGAGACACTGATGTCACGGTGTAAACATTTTATTTTTTCTGATCAACTGTCTAAAAGAAAGAGTAGTCCTGTGGGTTGCAGGTTGATTTCTTACAACTTGCAAACAGCTGCAACTGGACATTTTAACGCATGCTTTCCTCCCTTTTCATTTCATTTCAAACGTGAAAATCTGAGAACTAAAGTGGCTTTCAGTTGCTTCCTGAAATTGTTCCTTCCCTGGTGTTTCTCGCTGCGGGTGTCCGGGGGGCGCCCTGGGTTAAGGGGGAGCAGACTGCTGCCAGCCGCTGGTACAGGACAGCTGAGCCCTACGCTGCTAGAGCCTCTTACCCAGGGGAAATGTGAGGCCATTCTTCTTCCTTCTGCAGTCCCCTCTTCTATGTCCTTGTAATACATAACAGTTACAATTTTTAGCTTTTCACTCGCAAAGAAAACCTTTCAATCAAAAGTAGGCCGCTGACCTTGTGCTCTTTTAACTCCCTTTGAAGTGAGCCTGGTTCGTCAGTGCCCTAGGAGCACCGGCTTCATGTCTCAAACATGTCTTGGGGCAGATTTTCTTTCCACCTGCCTATGGATTGTTTATTTTGATTACGATCTCCAACTGTGAAAATGTGATTGATTGCTCAAAGTTCCTTAGTGGAGTAGGCACATAGGACCTCAGTTCTAAGAAGTGATAAGCCCAACACGTCTCACTCCACGGTGACGATTTTTATGCCTGTGAGTGACCCTTGAAAACTAAGGGGATTCTGATGACAAATGTGAAGAAGGAAGACACCATTCTTCAGGCATCTTTTAAAATCAACGTTGTCATGCTTCTTTGACTCCTGTCCCTTCTCCCCACGCCCAGAACTTTCTCCTCCACTCAGATTGTGAGGTCAGAGATATGGTCACTCGAACCCTGAATATGTGAAGTGTATTTTTAATGTTAAACATGTTCTCTTCTCATTTTCTCTATCTTTTAGAAAAGTGTAATGCACTTTTGTGGGCTTGTAGTAATGTGCTGGGCAGCTTGCGACGGCCGATGGCCCGGCTCCCAGTTGTTGAAGATGCCACAGGCATCCTGAGCTGAGCTCATATTTCCGAGAGAGAAATGCTCAAAGCCTGAGTGCCTGGCTTGTCAACGCTCGTGCACCTGATCTGCAGGAGGCTACTTGCAATTCCTTGAATGCAGTACTTGCTCCTGCTGCTGGGTTTGGGAAGTAAATAATCCCCAGTGTTTAAATTTTAAAACTTCAGGAAGTTACCTTAGGAAATAAGCAGGTTGCTACGAAACATGTACTGCTGGTATACTTGTTAATGTTATATTCTTGCCAAACTCAATGTTAGAAAAGTGCTGTTTTCTTCTTGGGTCACTTTGGTAAAAATCTTACGTTTTATGTCTTCATCTGAGAATTCCTATGCAGTGTCTATGCAATAGTGTTTAAATGTGTTTCATCACTTTAAAAGCACTCATCTTTAGCATGTCTCATTTTCTAGTTAATTGCCTTGGACTAATCAGTTTTTTTAGACTAGCTCTTTGGCATTCTGTACCACGGATATTGCCCCCGCTTATGTTGTGACACGGAAGGCAGACATTTCTCTTTTCTGACAAATGAAGCCTCTCATTTCAAAAATGTTTAGGAGTTAGGCAGCTCCAGTGTAAATTCTTTCCCATTCTTTAGCTTTCCACTCATTCATTTGGTCACCACTTTGATTCTTATGGAGATTTGGAGTTCACTGTCAATTTGAAAGAAGAGATCACAGTTAATTTTGCTATAGCAGTTCAAGTGAAATATTTTAGTTCTCTGGGATTTCTTCAGCAATAGACAGAGAAGTAAAAGTTGATTTTTTTTTTTTTTTACCTTGGAATGCAGAGGGAGAGCAAAATTAGCCCCAAGGTTTTTCATTTTTCTTTTCTCCTTAGCAAATTGGCGCTCCTCGCTGTGCAGTAAAATGACAGCAGCTTTTCTCTCCTCTGAAAGAGTTAATCGATGTAGCACTTTACCATCTTTCATCTTCTGTAGTTACAGAGCTGATTCTAATCAAAGGCCAGTACTGCAGAAGTAGAAGCAGAACAGGTTGCTACATGTGCTTATCAAGATTTGAGATATACGTTATTTTTGTCTAGCCATTGACATTCTAGGAGTTTAGCTTACAAAGATACTCCTTTGGGTGATGAAAAATAAAAGTATAAGGATATTTATATTGATGGTAGTCAATGAAAAATTAGAAAAAATCGTGGCTCCTCTTACTAGCTAGTACTTCTTTTATTCAGTTATTTTTTGAGTGTTGACTGGTTTTGAGACTGTGTTAAATGCTATGGAATACTCGGTCCTAGATTAGGGAACTTTTAAACTAGGGTGTTGACAAAGATTAATCAATCACACATATCAATGTGCCCTTAGAACTATGGTAAGTGTTACAAATACTAATAGAATTTCTAAGCAGGGGATTTGGCCAGTCAGGGGGATTAAGGAAGGCTTATCTGAGAAGGTACTCAGACCTGAAGGATGAGTAGATGTGAGTGAGGTGAAGAGGAAAAGTATATTGGAGGTCAAAAGAAGAGCTCTGTAGAGGCTCTGTAGCAGGGTGCCCTAGCAAACAGAAGGTGCTCTAGAAAGTCCTGTGAGGTTGGTGCCCGGGTAGAAGGGGAAGCACAGTATGAAGAGGCTGGATGCGGGGGTCAGGGAGCAAATTTTGCTGGGCCCGTTAGACTGCCTCAAAGAGTGTAATCTTCATCCTAAAATCTAAAACCTACCTCTTTGGAGGGCTCTAAGCAGGACTTGATCAAATTTGCGTTTCAAAAAGAGCACTTTGCATTGTGATAAAAGGATTGGAGGGGTCAGAATAGAAGCAGTAGTTCCAAGTCTACTTAGTAATGCAGAGCAGAGAGGAATAGATGACCTCCCTTGCTAGAGTAGTGGTGGGGAGATGAAGTTTGGAAGAACATGTTGAGGGGTAAATAGCAATAGGAGTGGGTCAGGGGTTGAATTTTGGGTGGAGGGTTACCAGAGACGATTTCTCTAGGAAAAAAAATCAGGGATGATTTCTAGATTTCTGTTATATTCATGAGAATGAGTGGTGACGCCATTCTCAGGATAAGGAATGCTGGAAGAAGACCAGACTTTAAGGGAAAGATCGGGAGCTTGAGGTGATGATAAATAAATTATAATTGAGCCACAAAGGGTAAAGCTATGCAGTCTTAAAATGTGATATCATGTAAACGTGTCCAAGATACATGCTAGGGAAAAAAAGTGTGATCACATCATGGGTAGAAAAGCATGGTATGTGTGTGTTTATATGTGTTTGTATCCAAACATACATTTATATATGCATAGAATATAGAATGATGTGAGCACTGTTGAGAGGGGATACCCTTAGCAGTGGCGTTGGAGGGACAGCAATAGATATGTAGGAAGGAACTTTTATATTTCATACCCTCCTGGTTATACTCTTTGGATGTATTACAGTGAAAATGTGTGGCTTCTATAATAAAGAAAAATAATGACAGTTTCAAATAAGCACTCATTATTACTGTATTTCTATGTTTTTTTATTTTGGACAGAATTTTTTCCTACAGTTTTACTTCCTGAGCCCAGTCGCTCTTACTGCTTTGCCTTTTAATCCTTTCCCACTAGATTGCACTGTTAGGCTAGATTTCAGTCTGCATCATGTTTTGTATTCTGCCTTTCATTGATTTTAATAATTTTGAAATGGTCCAACATTTTGCAGATGGGGACATTAAATTGTTATGCATATAACTATTGCATGTTTTATGTATCCCATTTTCAAGGATCTCAGTGGATCTCAAGGATCTCCTTCTTCATCTAGTATTTTTGAGATAGAATATAGATAGTACTGTATCCCATCAGTGAAAACCCAGTATGTGCCTTGCTTGGGCTCTTAAACCACAAAGAGAAGTGGATAACCCTCCCTTCTCCACGAACTAGTCTATCAAACCAATGCTTTTTCTTTGATTGGATGTTTCTGTTTTTCTCCGGTTTTGATATGTGATGCAAAGTTGAATCTTGTGCCCATGCAGTTTTTGCTTTTGTGGCATTATTTCCTCAGAATAAATACCTAAGAGTTTATGACAGTCAGACAGTACAGATGTCAATATAACTTACTTCTCATTCCACCTGGCTTTCCTCAGAAGGGTTAAACTGCGGCTCTCCACCAGTTTGCCTTGGCAGATACTGGGAATGAAGACTTGCTACCATGCCATCTTCTTAGCCCTGTGGAGCCTGGAATGGTTGGAACCCCTGGGCGTTTGTCTCGGCTGGAGAGCAGCCTCCAGCGTTTATTCCGCTCTGCCATACAAATATCATTTTTTCATGTGTCTCCTGACTGTGAAGGAGGCAAAAAAAAAAAAAAAAAGAATGCTGTATTCTGTAATGCCAACTGCAGTGACAATGGTTTTTTCATTTGAATGTCTGTTTTTTAAAAAAACAAAACACATTTAAAGAAATCTAAAATTTCCTTCATATTAAGTGAAGTTTAAGTGTAATAACAACTCATTTTTTTTGAGAATGTCATCGTGCGCTAGGCACTCTTGTCAGGGTTTTATGTATATTCACGATGTCTCTATGAGGTGAGCACTGTTTGGTTCTTACCAGTTGAGGAAACTGAGGTTCAGAGACTTTGAATAACTTGCCCAGTGGACAGAAACTGGGATTTTGAACCCAGGTGCTCTGTCTCCAGAGATGCTGATTTTAAACACTAAACACCAGCCTTTCTGTGTTCTTAATTTTTATTTCATTCTGAAGCCTAAAATCTTACCAAGCTTATGCTAAAATTATGAAATTCTAATAACTTTACATTATATTAAGTAATTGTTTATGTTCTGCCCTGCCACGCTCTGCTGTTTTAACAAAGTTTAGAGGCTTCTTATTTTGGCATTCTCGGTTTAAATTCTTGCTGTTATACTTCTCTTAGGAATATTTTTCCTTGACTCCCTTGGAGGTTGGGGTGGACAGTTCTCAGCAAAGCCATTTTTCTCTCCGTAGGTTCCAGCTAACCTTTTAACTTTCTTCTTTTAATGAATCGTTTGTGTCTGTACCTAACACACAGGATTAATTTCCATGGGCATTTCCTCATTGCTAGCTATTTCTGATCTAGCAGTCAGGGAAAACTTATTTTGTTCTAGAAAGAAAAATAAGTTGAAGAGGACCTACTGGTAATAATAATACTATCTCAAATTACATAAAATACGTAGTTCACAAATTGCATCCTCATTTAACCATTTGGGGATAGTATTGATGAGTAGATGATGGAGTCTTTGCAGTCAGCCAAGAAAGGGGTTCAAAATCCAACTCGGCCTCTTACTAGACATATGATCTGGGATTAAGTCATATAATTTCCTAGGAGTTCTTATTCTTATTTTAAAATGGAACTAATAATACCTATTTTACATAGCTGATGATGTAGGGATTGAAATAGTTATCTAGAAAACCTTTAGTACCTTGCACTTAGCACATAAAACTTGGTAGCCAGTGATAATGTCAGCTAACGTTTTTAAGAGAGGAAAATATAAAAACAAGATTTCAGTATAAGAGACAGTTTACAAAATATTAAGGACAGTTGCATGAAAAAAGGAAGGGAAAACAGAAGGCAAAGGAGAGACATAATGATATGGGGGATGGTGAGAGAGGGGAAGAGATGAGGGGGGCATGAGCTGTGTATCCCATCTGTGCTCCCCTTTGTGTTCTCGTCTGTGTCCCCTTTGAGTGAAATAGGAAAAGAGTCTGATGAAACAGTGGGCAGAGAAAGACACGACAGTTCGGTTCTAAGGTAAGTATATTAACGAGATTACATTTCATTTGGCGTATCCTGCTATTTACTTGAACAGTGATGTCGGACTAAGTTACTATTTATTATTTCTATCCCTTGACATTTTGATTAGATCATCAGCAATCAGTCACTATTCACAACTCTTCAATGGCTTTTATTAAATAGCAAACCCCACCTCCCTAAGTCAGCAAATTATTCAGGTTTGGGAAAGAGTAATGTTTCTTCAGAGAGTGTTTGCCCCCGGCCAGATGAGATGTAGTCACGCTGCTACGAGACTCCAGATGAATCATGGAACCTTAAGACAAACTTTAAGTATTGGATGGTTTCTAGGGAATTTAAGGTCCTGCCAGCCACCACTGGATTCATTCAGGCTTTGAGGATTTTTAAGAGGGAGCATTGAAGAATTGGTTAAATTGTATATCATGCTATGTTAGCTAATTGTGTGACTGTCTTAGTTTGGGTTTTGTAAACACAAGATTCATTTTATTCTTTGCTTTTGTATTTATGAATTAGAGCGAAACTCACATCCAGGTACAACTGTAGCTCATGAACCCAATGAGCACAGTGGAGTTCCTTTCAGGATTTCTGAGGATGGTCCATTATCTTTGGAAAAAGTCCAAGAACCAGTCTATACAGGCTGACATTTTTCTTTTTAAACACTAGATTTAATCTTGAAATGTAATGTATAGAATAAATATTTTAAAAATTTGAGCCATTTTTTCCCATCCTAACAAAGGAAATTTGTTCTCACAGAAAAAAATGGGGTGATCTTTTTCAATGAAAATCAAAGTTATTAAAATACTAGCTTTTTTCCACCAGTAAATATTCTCCATTTCTTAATGTACAGATTGTAATAATTTTCTTTTTTTAATTTAAATAATCTTTTAGTCAATAAAGAATAAATTTCAAAAAGTCTTTTTTTATTAAGCATAAATGAACTAAAGGGGAAATTCAAGATCTAAGGAAGAAGACCGTAGTCACCATTATAGAGATTATAATAATTTTCTACACAAGGAGTTAGTTGGGTTGATCCATGATCTTGAATGCGTAACAAAAAATAGATATTTCAGTATTACTGGGATTTCTCCCTCAAGGTGTGGGACTCGAATCTTTAAGCAGACATGTTATCCATGGTGTTGTGTCTTGCCTTTATTGATGCTGTCTGGTAAGCAGAGGCGTAAAAAGTTGTCTTTTTATTGAGATTTATTGGACTGTGGTCTTATGTGGTCACAGTAGGACTTTAGATGGATCAATATAAACTTTAAAAAAATGAACATGCTCAAAGCAATGCCAGCCTTAAAATAGAGCTTTATTTTTAAGATGTGTTTGAACTGTTTTGTGCTGCACTCAGTTGCTTAATCATGTCCGACTCCTTGCAACCCCATGGACCATAGCCTGCCAGGCTCTCCTGTCCATGGGATTCTCCAGGCAAGAATACTGAAATGGGTTGCCATTTCCTCCTCCAAGGGATCTTCCCTACCCAGGGGTTGAACCGGTGAATCCTGCATCTCTAGAATTGGCTGGAGGGTTCTTTACCACTGAGCCACCTGGGAAGCCCTTTAAAATATTTTACCCTGCCTCTAATTTTTAACAATTGAAGCAACAATCAGATTTGAATTTTGAAATTTTTCTGTAAAAGTCAAGTAGACTGCACTTACACAGGACCTGGAAAGTATGAGCCATGGTGTGTGGGTTCACCCAGCAAGGGTGTACAGTGGCATTAAATCTTTCGGGTTTCGTGAGGTTCTGAAAGCCAGAGTGTAAGACCAAAAAAATTCCATAAACTTAAGTTACCCAAGTCAATCCTTTAAGCTACTATAAAGTACATATGTGTAGTTTTGTGTATATAAGTGAACAATTACTCTTAGGCACAGCATGGTCTGAGAACCACTGGACTAGAATAAAGAAAGGAACAAAAGGGGTACTGTGTGGACACACACCCCATACTTTTTTTATGGTAACTTCCCAATCGATGAAGAAGTCTGGAACTCTGACAGTGCCTGCTTGCTTGCAGGATTTACTCCATTCTGCTTTCACTTTCATGCATTGGAGAAGGAAATGGCAACCCACTCCAGTGTTCTTGCCTGGAGAATCCCAGGGCCGGGGGAGCCTGGTGGGCTGCCGTCTATGGGGTCGCACAGAGTTGGACACAACTGAAGCGACTTAGCAGCAGCTATAGGATCAAGTGTCTGTAACCTTCAGACATGCTAATACATTCTCTTGGTTTTGTAAGGATTGAACTAGACAATCTACATGAAAGCACCTAGCTTGGGACTAAATGATGCGATAGATTTAAATGTAGGTGGTGTTTTTCAGGTCCACATAGATACTTTGTTCTTCGAAGAGTTATGGAGGAGAATTTGGCTACCTGCTTCGTGTCTGTCTAGGTTGAGATTTCTCACTGCCCAGCAGTGACTTTCGTGTTCTTTCAAATTGGCTACACGACTGAAGCGACTTAGCAGCAACAGCACGGGCCAGCTGGAGTTAAGAGAGAGTGAAGGTTTCAGTGATAAGGTTACCCCTACATCTGGCACCTTTGACGTACTTGGTTGAATATCTTATATACTCTTGGGTTCTGTAAGGCTTCTGTTGGTCTTCTAGAGTTCGTATTTGTGTGTGAGAATCACCTGATGAAATTGTGTAACCCACCTCAGCTGGACTCTCCATGGTGGAATCGTGAATATGTGTTTTAAAATTCTTTGTTATACATTTGATAGGGTGTGTGAGAATATGTATTTTTAGAGAGCTGCCCAGATGATTCTTATTTAACCGGCAGGTTGCCTTTGGAACCCAGCAATTAGGAAAAATTGGGGGGTGGGGTATTTTGCCACAAGAGACCATGAACACTTCTGACCCTATTTCATGTTAAATTCCTTGGGAAACGACTACGGTATTCTTCATCTAGATTTAAAAGGACATAACTTCAGTTCTTAGGTGAAAAAACCATTTATTAGGCGAATCAGCCATGAGATTGAGCTTTTAGAAGATAGAAAATTAGTATACTTACGTTTGCATGATTTAAAAATTCAATACCAACCAAGTCATTTACTCACGTGGGATGCTAAGGCCTTTGCTTTCCACTCCCAGGTATCACTGAAATGATCACCTGGGGTTTTGTTCAGTTGTTTATTTTTAATAACTTGGGTTTTGAATTGTATTCTCTTTTCATTTTGGAAGGGGACTTGGTATGTTTTGTAATTTAAAGTTCAGAATTTTAATTTAAAGTTTAAAATTCAGTTGAAAAGAAAATAAACTTTTCATCTCTGATTCGCTAAAGTGAGGAGCCCTTTCACCATTAGGTGTTCTGTACCCCCAACAAATATCTCTGTCTTCACTTGTCCTTACACCCTGGTTCATAAAGTATTTTCTTTGCTTATATATGCTTGGTCGCACCCGTTCTAATTTTTCTGGGATTGTGTCTTGTCATTTATGCTCCTTTTCCTTACACCTAGTCTCTGTCTCTCTCTTCCTGTGTCTTTTCCTCAGCTTATAAACACAGTCTGTCTCCCCACACTAAAAGGACCAGCCTTTCTCTCTACCTTGCTGCTCTTCAGTCTGCCATATCATTTTATTTCTTTGCTTCCCTATTCTGGCAAGTATTCCTAAAAGATTTACTACATCTGTTGCATCTACATCTTGGTCTTTTGCTTCTGGTTTCTACTCTTATCACTTTATTGGAGCTCCCCTTTAAGGAGTCACCGCTGACTTCTCCCTTTTCACGTCTAGCAGTCATCTTTTCTACGCTCTCATCCTTTTTGACCTTTTCACAGTAAGTGAGGTTGTTGATCACACTCCTTTTTGGCATCTCTTCCGTTAACATAAATATGACACTTCAAGCTCAGTTGTCCAGCCTCTCTGACTGCTTTGTCTCTTCTGTCTTTGCTGAATCATCGTGGGTTTTGGCTACGTGAATGTATTTATTAACATGTTCCTCTGCCTTTTTTGTCCCTTTCACTTTTTGTGGATCCCTTCTTGCTGTGTATTTCAGCTCCAGAAGCTTGGGCGGAGGTACGGGGTGCACCCAGGGGGATTTGGGGACTGAGCTAAACCCAGAGGGAACATATCTGAGATGGCTAGAGGAAAAAAGAATGAGATGGTGACCCAATGTTGTAGTTAGGGAAATGGTACCCAAATATCAAGTCTGGAAGATAAGGATGAAGGATGGGAGAGTAAGCAGTAAGACTGGCAGTTTGGATAATTGGGAATAAGATAGGCAAGTAAGCCAAGAACGTTAATGTGTATCTTCTCCAGATCATTTTGTACCTGACAGTCTAACACAGGTTACCTAAGGGCATGATCTCTTTAAGGAATTACACTGGGGCTTTGGCTTCAGCAATCATTTCTCTGGTGATGAACTTCAAATCTGTATCTGAAGCCTGCATTAGGTTCTCTTATGAACCAGAGCTCTATTTCCATCTTCCTCTTAGCTGGTTTCACCTAGATATCCAATTGGTACCCCAAATTTGACATATCCCAAGTTAAAGTTACCATCTTTCTCCAGAAATGAACTCCTTTTGGGGCTTCCCTGGTGGCTCAGATAGTAAAGAATCTGCCTCCGATGCAGGAGACCCTGGGTTGGGAAGATCCCCTGGAGAAGGGAACGGCAACCCACTCTAGTATTCTTGCCTGGAGAATTCCATGGACACAGGAGCCTGGCAGGGTACAGTCCATGGAGTCGCAAAAGTGTTGGAAACGAAGAGACTTGCACTCACTCAGTCAATATAGTACTGTTCTGTGGCATTCTGGGTCAAACATTCAAAGCCATCATTGATTCTTTTTTTAACCCACGTCTAGCAATTTGAAAAGGATTATCAGTATTATCTCCCATGATGTCTTATAACTGGCCCCACCTTTACTCTTCTTTTCTTCAACCCCTGATTTATGCTGATTGCTCCTTTACATTCCAGAGACAGCCCCTGTTTAGTGTCCCCTGCTCCGATTCTCTGTTCATTGCTGCTGGTGTAATGTTACCAAAACTCAACTATAGATTTAAAAGACATGTTAAAGTTATCGTAATGTTCCTCACCAGGGAAAATTGTTTTCCCTCCAGTAGCGGTTACGGTTTCTACCACTGTGTGTATATGTGTAATTGCTATACATATACAGTATACGATATATTTCTGTGCATGCATATATATTGTGTGTTCACCCAGTCATGTCCGACTCTTGGTGGCCCCATGAACTGTAGCCTGTCAGACTTCTCTGTGGAATTTTCCAGGCAAGAATACTGGAGTGGGTTATCATTTCCTACTCCCAAGGGATCATCCTACCGCAAGTACTGAAACTGCGTCTCTCACGCCTCCTGCATTGCAGGTGGATTCTCCACCACTGTACCACTTGGGAAGGGGTTATATAATATATATATATATATATATATATATATATATTTCTATATATGACATATGTATTTCTGTACGTGAAGCATCAGTCTCTATAGACTGTAAGCTCCTTGGAGGGCAGGAACTGCATCTTTACCTTGTATCCCCACATATTCCCTATACTGACATGCAACAAATATTTATTGAATGGAATTCAGTAGCTTGCTGGGCTGGAAGGAATCTGATCCCAGTTAATAAGTAATAGGTAATCTGTGATAGTCATTTTATTTTGACATTAATTTCTTTTTTTGTGCATTTGTTTCATTCTGAAAAGCTTTTTTATTAAGCTGTGCTGATGGCATAAATGGAACAGTTAAATGGAAGACCAAACAGGCCAACAATTTTATTATCAGCAGAAAAATGACTGCTGGGAAGAAAGATGGTGAGTTTAGGTTATAATCTGAATCCCTTTTGGGGAGCTGGTAAATGTCCGCTTCCGATAGTCCTTTTGCTTTTTTAGTCATGTGTGGATTTTTTTTTTTGATAAGTCAATCTGAAAAAAAAATCTATTTTCCTAATCTTCTAAACCTTATAATCGTCTGTGTTCTTAATCCGTTATTCTCCAGGTTTATTTTTTTACTTTGCTGTAGTTTTGCCTTTTTTAAAAACTAAAAATAATACTTTGTTTTTAACCTATCCAGTCACTAGCTTGCCACTTATACAATTTATTGCAATGCAGTTATTATAACTATTTGTAACATTGAAAAACATTAAGAAGTATGTTTAATATAAATCTCTTAAAAACAGTATTTGCATAACCTTAGAAAAATGGCAAAAGTCATAAAATATTTTGGCTGATTATCAATGATTTTTTGAATGATTTTTGTTGCAAAACCAAATTAGTATGTTTTGATATTAAATAATTAGATGGCATTTGTTTTCTGTTGAAAAGATGTCCTGACCCTGAAATGATTGACTGTCCTTCTAAATTTTTCTTCCCTATCTTTAATGTGTCCATTAGCAATATGTCAGGACCTTTGAAATAATGCATTTCATCAGGAAGAAAAAGACTTACTTAACAACGGAAAGATTAGTTGTTTTAAAAATATCAATTATCATCATGAGCTTTCACTTAATATTTCTGGATTATTTGTCTTTACAATCCCTCTTAACCACATTCCTCCCATCCCCTCACCTCCACCCCCAAATTTCTACCCTATGTGCTATGTAGCAGAACAGTAGGTTGGTTTCTATAACTTTGGGGTAATCAAATTATCTATTAAAAAATAGCAATTTAAAAATACTTTGAAAAGAACAGGAATTTTTTGTGATAAAATGGACTTACTGCCATATAAGACTTTCTTGGTATTTATAGAAGTGATTCCTGGCTTACCTCATTTTCTTCTTACATTTCTGAGTTGGGGTCACTAACTTTTTTCTAGATAGCATCAAATTATTCCTCAGCTGAAGTCTTCTACTCCCAGATCGGTTTCACAGTAGGACCGAGGCTCCCAGGATCTCTTCTGCTCTTTTGTTTTTGAAACAAACCCATAAACACCTTTGCATGTTTAAGGAATTTTCATCTCTAATATCTAAAAGAAAACAGAGTTTTGTGACAGTAACTTCTCATGGAGAGTTTGCAAAAATTTGTTTTAAAAAGCAGTAGATGCACTTGTTCTAGGATCTAAGCGATTTGTCCCATAGCCATTTCCCCACACCCTCCTTAGATACTCTCAAGGAATTTTCTCTTTTTCCTTCAAGGTATTCATTTCTGAATACTTAATCTGCGTGCATGTGGGCTAAGTCACTTCGGTTGTGTCCAACTCTTTGCAACCCTATGGACTGCAGCCCGCCAGGCTCCTCTGTCCTTGGGATTCTCCAGGCAAGAATACTAGAGTGGATTGGCATGCCGTCCTCCAGGGGATCTTCCTGACCCAGGGATCGAACCCACATCTCTTACATCTCCTGCATTGGTAGGCAGGTTCTTTACCACTGCTGCTAAGTAGCTTCAGTCGTGTCCAACTCTGTGTGACCCCATAGACGGCAGCCCGCCAGGCTCCCCCATCCCTGGGGTTCTCCAGGCAAGAACACTGGAGTGGGTTGCCATTTCCTTCTCCAATGCATGAAAGTGAAAAGTGAGAGTGACTAGCATCACCTTATCTGGTTGTTCCTTAATCAAGCTGAGGACCTTCAGCTTCTTCCGCACATCCACTCTTCCTGTTATCTAATCTTTCTAGTTATGGCCCCAGATTTGGCATAGTATTTCTATTCTGTCATCTCCCAAGGATTTGGGATCTGCCCTGATTACTGCTGCTTCACATGAAATTACCAAAACCCTTCCTCTGGACTTCACACTATTTTGCACTTACCTGCAGCCTTCTTTTCCCTTTTCTTTGGTTTCTTCTTTTTAACTTTGATCTCTAGACTTTCTGTCCTCTTTTCAGCATGTCACTCCATTCCTATTTGATTTTCTATAGATACTCTCTCACCAGCTGTTAAGCTCAGTTGAATCCTCTGCTATGGTGGTATTCTTAGTGAAATATACTATCCCAAGGCTTTTACTGTCACATTTTTCAGAATTGCCAAGAGATCCTTATCTCTTCCTGCTTCAAGCTTCATGCTCCCACTGGCCCTCACAATGATTTTCTCCTTGGAACCTGAGCCAGAACTATAGTTCTCAAAATAGAAATGGTCAATACATCTTGAATCTGCTGAGGCAACCAGTTCAGTTTTCTGTGTTCTCTTATTTCCCCAGTTTCTCTTGAACTCACTCTTTAGCTTTTTCTCCCTTCCTGGTCTCCTCCTCTAATTTAAATCCTATTATTATAGTTCTGCATTATTAAAATATCTATATGCAGCAAGCACTGAGTTTACTGTAGTGGGGTATAATAATGGACAGCCACCAAGTGTATTACCTTATGTTATCAAAATCAACAAAATGCATAACTACTCCCAGTTCAAATTCGGGCTTTTCCTCTTTCTAGTCCTGTAGACTTGAACCTGTCCCTCAGTCTCTCTGGGTTCAATGTTGTTGACTCTAAAATTGGAGGACTGAACTTGTTTTTATGGATGGTAACTCTGGTATTAACTAGCAGGAATCCTGGGTTGAGTAGAATGCTGAGGCCATATCCAAATAGGAAGTGGTGCAATGACCTGTCCCTTAGTAGAGAATGGTGTTTGGCACATCCCGACGGATGATATATAAAGCCCTTTTCAATTGCAGTGTTCTATGTGACCAAGTTTATTGATTATCAATTAAAAATGGTTTGAAAAAAAAAATGGTTTGCAACCACTTTCCAACTGACATTTATGAAAAAAATAACAACAGAACAAACACATGTGATCTTTCCATGGAAAAATCAAGATATTTAACTCCATGTCGAAAAATGGTTTTAGTAAGTGGCTTTGGTTGGGGAGGAAAAATCTCAGGAAGAAACTTTTCCGCTTTTTTGTAGAAAAAAAGATCCAGGTAGTGGTTTCTTTTCTACCTCATGTAAAGAAAAGTGGTCCTATCTCTTAGAGGAATGACGTTTGAAAAGGCAATTTAATGCCTTCCCGGTGATGAATTCTATCGCCCAAGTGTGGACTATCTGGGACTGAAATAAAAACAATAGCTGACCACTGTTGAATGAATGGTCTTCAGGACTTTGATGTTGAGTAAACTCAAGGGGTGAAGGGCAGACTGCCGAGAAAAGCTTTTGATTCTAAGCCAAGATTTATAAGGCTGGACTGATAAAACACACAGTAACTTTTAAAGAGGAAAAAAAAAAAAGGCAAAACAGGTTGTATACCAGCTGGATATTGATGCCTTTCAAAATATTTTTCTATAGACATTATCTGCTTTAATAATTAAATTTCAATTAGACTATAGAGATAACACATTGAAAAATAAATTAGGGAGAAAACCGTAGATGTATCTGCCTCTGAAAACCCTAAAATGAGTTCTCTTGATGCAGAGATAGCAAAATGGAATTCATCTCTTACAATCAATTCTGATTAATCGGTAGAAGCTTCTTGGAGGGCTGTGTATACAGGGCTCTGAGCCTCATAAAGAGCTTTTAGATATTAAAGCTATAAAAGAGAAGGCTGCGGCTGCTGCTAAGTCACTTCAGTTATGTCCGGCTCTGTGCGACCCCATAGACGGCAGCCCACCAGGCTCCCCCGTCCCTGGGATTCCCCAGGCAAGAACACTGGAGTGGGTAAAGAGAAGGCAAAGGTTATTTTTTCTGTCAGCACTTACACTTCTCAATTATCAGCGAAGCTCATACAGTAAAATAGGTTTTCAGCGATTGTATTTTTTGTGTAACTTTCTTTTTTAATAATAATACAATTCTTCACTTTAGCAGAGAAGTGTTTCTTCTATAAATAGGATTTTGAGGAATTGGGAAATTTAGTTGCTTCGGCAAAAGTTTATTTGAGAAGCTGTACCAGGTAAGTGGCTATTCAGTATTATCTTTGTATCTTAAACATATTTAAAAGTCGTCTTCATCATTTTTATCCAAAATTTTTTTCAAATAATACTTACTATTAAAGCAGTACTGTGAACATCTGAAAAACGTTCAGTCTTATTTAACTAATTTGCACTCGGATAAGGCACCCTTGTCATGCTTCCCAGTGAGTAGCTTCCAAGAGAGGCAAATTAACAAAATTGAAATGCTCTTGTAAACAGGCTTCAATTTCTTATTAATAAATTACTTATTTTAGTGTGTTGTAGTCTTAGACTGATTTAACTATTGCTAAGGGTAATAGATCACTTAATCAATAGTTCTCTTTGTTTAAATTGTGCAGTGTATTTCCCACCCAGCAAATATGTAAGAAAGTATTTTTATAGAGCACATTAAATCCATTCATTTTGATTTGACAGTTTGTTTATGTTACATATGGATTAAATAAAGGCTTTCTATGGTACACTTTTTTTTTTCTCTGAATACATTTAATATGTAGAGTTTATGCTGCCATCTCCTCAAATCATGGCTGGCTCCCAATTATAGTAAGATCATCTTTTCAGAATATACTGTGTCAACGAAGAATCGGGAAATATGCCACAAAAGGGTCTCTGGGTTGCCAAAAGAGACGTGGCAGATGCAGGCTTCTTTTTTTCAGCTCTAGCAGAGCCTTGTGAGTGATACGACAGTACAAATTTGTTCTTACTTTAACACGCAATCCCACCTCATTTGGTAGTCTGGTTTCTAAGCCTGCAGCGGATTAATAGCTGCAAATTAGAAGGCCCAGAGAAGCAGTTAGAGGAAACATTACTGACAGCAATGAGAAATGACAGCTGACAGCTTGTCTACAGATGAGAAAACAGAAAATCTATAAAACGCACAACCTCAAAACGCATTAGCAGACGGCTACCTGCTAAGCACTAGCATGATCGGTAAATGGCAAGGCAACCAAACGCCTGTAAGGGCGTCATTGTATACTAGAGCGGAGTGCAATAATTGATGTGCTAAATGATGATCTTATACCCATAATGAAAAAGGATCGACCGCCGAGTACTTGAGAAAACTCAGCTCTCTAAAATGTTTCCTTCCTTGGGGTTCCTGGTAAACTGAGATTTTACCGTATTCTCTTAAACCGCAAAAAAAAATTAGAAGATGATAATGTAAGTGGACCTTTGAAAGTGATTAATTTGTTGATAAGCATTCTATGAGAGAGAGATCAACATAATAGCTGCCTAATAAAGGTCACCTCTATGTGAATACTGACAATCCTTTATGACTTCTTAAAGATTTCAGAGGAAAGGAGGCTTTAAGATTTCAGTCTAGCTGAGACTTGGTCCCACACTCAGCAGCCAGTTTATCTTTATAGTCATCTCCTCCTTCTTGATGCAGACAAAGGCTTGTAAGTGTTCTCTGGACGTTTTTGTGGAGAGTGGACTTTATATATGTCTGTGCACATGTATATGCCATTGAAAAATCATTTTGATAATTGTGAAGTGTCCTGCTCTAGATTTGTTGGCAGTGTATCACCACAGTCCTTTCAGATTTGATGTTTGGTTAACTCATGCAGATTTGCGTTTGTTTTTAAGTAATTGTAAATAAGCACACAAATGTGCACCCTCCTATTTTCATCTCAGTGTTGCTCCCATGGGGAGAAAATTTCAAATGGACTATTAATAAAGAAAGACAGGATGCTATTTAGCTAGCATGAGGTCCCACTTGATTGCTACTGCCATCACTGTCTGTTATTTGGTTCTTGGCTCTCTGTGTTCACATAATATACATTGTTGAAAATGGTCTGTAGTTTCTATGCCTTATGACGAAAGCATACAGAGAATATAGTTTTATGGAAAGATTTTGCTGGCATGTTAACAAGGGATTTTGGAGCTGCATCAAGATGGTGAAATATTACCCCAACCACTTGTGCCCACATATTCTTTTGCTCTTCTTAACTCAGCTATGTAGTTTTTCCTGTAAAAAATTCTGTTACTTATGACTACCTGTTTTCAATTTTTAATCTTTGCACATCTAGCTACCCTTGTGGTTTGAAGATGATGTTTTTGACCCCCTGTGAGTTGGACTTTTGGTTTAATTGTTTTGACCATTAATGGTGATGGATTTGTATGGATTTAGCAACAGACTGGTTTCCTGTTTCATTTGTATCCAATGGCATGTGCTTGCAGAGGTGATGGATTTGCAGCCATAGACGATTGCAGAGCCATGCGATACACAGAGCGGCCAGACCCTGTGACCTCAGCTTGATTAGCAGGACACAGTATGCTTGTGTATTTCAGAGACTGTTCAGTGTATTTCAGAGACATGTCTTTCAGAGATTCTTCAAGTGTTTAAATTTGATTTTCAAAACTTCCTTTGAGAGAAAACAGTATGCTCCAAACTTACTGTTTGTGAGGACTACCTAAACATCTGTGAGTGCAACATGTGTTCACTGTTAAGGAACAGCCTTGGTTGGTGTTAATGCAGACTTGCTCAGTATTGTTTGTATAGCCCATGTTTAGAATAGGAGCTCATCACTTTGAATTCTCTGTGTCATTTGTTGTTTTTGAAAGGAAGCTAGGTGTAAATACTGCCCCAATAGCCTCTATTGAAGAGCTGTTTGTTTTGCAAGTAACAAATGGGAAAGGTAAGGTAAAGGGCACTTCTTTAAAATGTTGTGTGGGTGCCCATCATTTAAACTGATGCTACAGAAAGGAAGTATTATTTTCACAAACAAAACATAGTGGCTTAGTCATTTTCCATTTCTAAGGCGATGAATGTGCTGTACGTCTGTATCATGTTTTCCTCCAAGTGAATGGCATACTGTGCTTAAAGCGGAGCAGAGTCACCAAGGTAACTGACCAGCAAGTATGCAGTTCAGCAGATTGCAGAAAGGCAATTGAGTACACATGAATAAAGAAATATGCATGTCATCTTAAAACCCAGGAGGGCCATGGTAGATTGTGGTTTGGCTCAGTAGATCATAGAAAAAAATTTTTGTGTGTGAAAGCAGAAAGTGAGATGTTCTATACTAGTCCTTGAAGTGAGATGATAAGCAGTGACAGGCTCCTTTTATGGTTCCGTTTCAGGCCCGGCCACAAGCCATATAGGAAAAAGAATCAGTTCAATATTATTTAATATGAACAACCTTTATTTTTGATTTAGAAGCTAGCATTTGCTACCTTATGGCAGCAGAAACTAAGGGAGACTGTTAGTAGTTTATAATGTAAATGAAGAATGGTAACTCATAAACTGCTACACACATATAGGAATTAATGTAAGTTACGAAACTGAAATTGAAGTTAAGCATTATATATGTTTAGTACACAAACATAAGAACTGTTTCCCTGTACCTTTTGCTATGTATTAGATTGGATTAATCCATTCAGTAGGCATTTATACAATTATTCACATATGCCAGACACCTCCGAGGTGCCCAGAAAAACAACACAGGTAAAGTCCAGTGCTGGACTTAACATGTTTTTAATCTCTAGAAAGAATGAAGTGGATAAACTCTGAAGAGATTCTTTAAATTATGTAAAGCATTCCTGTGCTTTGGATGTGAGATTGTGATCTAGAATTTAAACACCCTTCTGTATAGCATGAAGTAACTTCTCAGCAGGAGTTTACAGCTCTTTGTAATTTGGTTCTTCTTCCCAGTTTTCCTCTCCCTACCAGGATCTAGCATCAGTGGCTTAATTCCCTTTCTCAAAAGGGCCCCACAGTCTCCCACGATTGTATCTTGCATGTTTCACCACCGAAATTGTCCATCTCTGAGTTTCAGAATCTTGCTGGTACTCAAAAAGCCATATTGAATTCTACTTTTTCCGTAAACCTTTACCAGATCTTTCCAGCTTCCATTGCTCCTCACCATCTTTCCAGGTCTTGCCACAGCAGTTTGTCTCTCTGTGAGTCATACCTAGTTAGGTGGGTGTCGTTGTCCCAACCAGAAGGGGAACTCACAGAAGACAGGGATTGGGTTTCCTTCATCTTCACAGTCTCCATAGCACCTAGCACTCCGGGGACACTGGAATCTTGATTGGTGAAAAATCTCCAGTTCTCATCCCCACTATATTTCTACGATGTATTTGTTCATTCTTTTTTTTGGAATGAGACCATGTTCACAGGTGAGTTAATTGCTCTTGGTGCTTAAAACCATGGGAATGCTTCCTAGTGCTGGTACAAAACAGGTCCGGAAGCAAGTCTCCCTACGGACCTCGGTTACACCTACTTGCTGCTTCCCTCCGTCTGTTACTTTAGCTTTTGAAGTTGTGTTTTCCGTAGTAAAGCTATGGATACATGAAGCTACCAGCCAAATGTCTTAGTTCAGTTCCTCATTTTTGGCAGCCATCCATGGAACTGCAGGGGCAAGTTTTCACAGATACAGCAATGTTTTTTGTGAGTTCCTATTTTTATGCTGAAAAATTACTGTCAGTGATTTTACTCTTCAGAGCTTTTAGTTAGTTGTGAGCCTGGAGTGAGCAGCCTTGGGTTCTTAAGGTTAATTACTGCATTTACAAATCCATCAGTGACTAAGAGAAAGAACTTGCCTGATAGGGTTTATCTGTTTAAAAATTGCAGCCACTAGCCAAACAAGAAGATAGAAAACCAAAAGAGATTGGAGAGGTGACAAGGGTAATGGCAGTAATGTGTTGGTGGAGATGATGATATCAGAGGGAAAAAATGATAAGTTGAAACTAATCAAACCAATTTAGTCATTTTAATGTACTCACATCATGTGTCTTCAGGAACCAGTAAATCGTAAAATCTGCCCCATTTCACTTAAAGAAGTGATTTGCCCTGAATTTTATTATGTAATTGTTTTTGCTTATTTAGGAGATAGCGTAATAGACTAGCTTATATGTATGAATTATTAAATGTCAAGATCAGGTAAAGTGGAATAAATCATTTCTAGGAGAGGTATGAGAACTAATACTCAAAGAGTACCCAATGCCTTTTTGTAAGTATTTCTGAAAGTCACCTTATATTTATCAATGGTATTTATGCTTTGTCTGGCAAACAGTTAATACAGTGGAGATTCTTACCGTTTAAAATTTGCTCTTTATACTTTTCTTTGAAAAAAGGTAAAATGAAAAAGATACTGTAGCAATGATATAGTTGACCACTTCTCATGATGTATTTCATTGGTAATAATCTCCATAAAAATTACCAAAGAGATGTTGTGGTTGTCTTTATTATTCAATAACAATTTAAAAAATTAATTGTGCCTAAATCTGCTGACATAGTGCTTGAAAAGTCTGTAAACACACCAAGTTGAGAGTTGTTCCATGTTTTGTCCTAAAACAAACTTTAACTATCTTGCATGTTGCTTCATTTTTCTCAGAAATGCCTCTATAGTGAAACCCGGTTTGACAGTGTAAGTGAATCTGCAAAAGCAGACCTCATTATTTGTCTTTCTGTCTCTTCTCTTGCCTTTTTGTTTGCAGTGTACACTATTTTCTCCAAGGTACACTCTGATCGGAATGTCTACCCCTCCGCAGGCGTCCTCTTTGTTCATGTTTTGGAAAGAGAGTATTTTAAGGGGGAATTTCCACCTTACCCCAAACCTGGTATGTTCTTGGTGGGGGAAAAAAAAAGAGGTTAATTTATTAAATTTTTTTTTCTTTTTATTCAGTGTGCATAATCCAGATAATGTTTAATCAGATATTTCTGACATTGTTTGACATGGTCAGTATATATGATAAATTGATTGTTATAGGATATTTCCCATTGTAAGATTCAACATTTAATTACAGAAAATAATTCATTTTTGAATTTTGAAGAAAGCATATTTCTGATTGTCTAGTCTTGAGTTTTGTACTTCTGACAAATCATCTACCTATATTCTCATAGAAATAATTATAGCTATAAAATTATGGTTTTCCACATTAAGACTTAGAGTCTTACCTCGGACATTGACTTTTGGAAAATTATACACATATCATAGAAGAGAATTAAATAATGGTAAAAGAAAATTCTCAAAAAAACTTTTACAATATGAAATAATTTTATATAACCTCATGATAATATAATGGGGATTAATTTTTCTTCAAAGTAATACCAATTACAAAGCCTTATTTAATCATCTATTTGTTTAAATTATGTTCTGTTCAATTGTCATAAATGCCATCCAGTTAATGAAGATATAGAAAGAATAGCAAGAGAAAATATATTCTTATTATGACTCTTACTTAAGTAACAAAAATGAGTTTTCTGAAAAGTATGGCATAAATATTATTTTTGTAGATGATATGATGAGTAGTATATCTGAAAATACTCATTTAGTTAAGCATGTTTTCACCAATATTCAAGAAAAAAAGGCAATCTTTTCATCAATTATTTATAAAATGTTTTCTCATGAGGCATTGTACTTTTGCAAACTGTATAGCTAAACCTTTTAAGCAGCAGAAGAAAACATATAGTTTCATATAGTTAAGAGCATAGTTTCTGGGGTCAACCAGGATTAAATTCTTGTTTCCCCACTTAATTTGACTATGAGGAGTTAACATGGAAAATTACATATTTCATCGGTAAAATTACGGCTGTAATAGTACTACTTTTATTGGTATGTTTGGAATCAGATGAAGTAATAGTGCCTGTAGAGGCTAGACACAGCAATGAGGCTTGGTACATGCTAATAAAATGATGCTGTTGTTATCGTTTATTATTAATAAATGTCATGTTATTGAAGTTCTTTTAGATTTGGATTTTTCAACTCATCCTCCAGTGTTTTGGAATTACGTTATTTTTGTTTTCATGATACTTTTATAATTTTGAGATATCCCTTAAGATTAAGTTGATAGTGTCCAGAGTTGAATGAAAGAAAGATTTCTCAAAAGAATGAGCATAGGAACCTGATTTTCCTGAAAGTTAGTCGTCTCATTGATAGAACTTCTCCACTGCTATGTGACCCCACGCCCCCCCCCAAAAAAAAATTAAAGGAAAAGATGGTTTGAAAAAAATTGCATGAATATGCTCTTCGTTGTGTCAGATTTCTAGACAAACTAAACCACCAAAATGATTTTCTTCTTTATGTGAGGTCCTAATGTAAATTCTCAGATGGATTTCTTTGGGTTTTATTTAATTTGCTACAAATGTTAAGAAAAAACTTTTTAGACAGACATATTTTTGTTGAAACTATCAAAGCAGCACGTGAAAATAACTTTTATATCTCACTTCTGTGTTTCTTACCTAGGTGAGATTAGTAATGATCCCATAACATTTAACACAAATTTAATGGGTTACCCAGACCGTCCTGGATGGCTTCGATATATCCAAAGAACACCATATAGCGATGGAGTCCTTTATGGGTCTCCAACAGCCGAAAATGTGGGGAAACCAACGGTCATTGAGGTAATTTACTTAGAGCAAAATTATATTCTTGTTTATTTGTAATTTGAGTTTCAAATGTAATTAAAGTTATATGGCAGTGGTTTTCAGTATTTTATGCATGGAAACACATGAGATAACATTTGGAAATATACCATTTCTTTCTGTTCATCTACAGAGTTTTCTGTTTCAGCTTTTGTATATAAAAAGGGCAGTCTAAATTAGTGAAAAAAATTAAAAGACATTTAAAATAAATAGATTCCTATGAATTCTATTTAAGAAGATGAATCCACTTATTTCCTCCAGATTTTAAATTCAGATTTCATGTTCATTCAAATACAAGCATTTAAACAGATGTCTTTTGAGCCCCTACCATGTACTGAGCATTATGATAGGTGTTCATGGTAGAAAAATGAATAGTAGCCATCCCCTGCCATGTCTTACAGTTCTGGGGTTGAAGCACTGGAATGGAAATTCAGACTTAGCCAACACTGACATAACTGTTATAATAAGAAGGTGCTGTCTGATGCAGAGTTGTAAGAGGGTAAATAGAAATTCACTAAGTAGAAGGAAGGCTATTTTAGGAAGAAGATACAGCACATCAAAATCTTGAGGCATAAACAAAACCACATGGTCTTAGAGAACTTTAGAGGTAGTTAGAGGACAGCATGCACTCCAGAGGCCAAATGATGGGAACAGAGGTGTTGATGCTGATACGGGAAGATCTTGTAGGGCTCTGTAAGCCATGCAGATATGTTTGACCTTGACTTTGGGAGTTATGGTGGTGCTATAATTAATCAGCTTTTTATCAGTACCTGACATCATACTTGGAAGATATTAGAAATTAAGACAATAAGGACTTCCCTGGCAGTCCAGTGGTTAAATCCAGTAGTTGCTGCTGCTGCTGCTAAGTCACTTCAGTCATGTCTGACTCTGTGTGATCCCACAGACGGCAGCCCACCAGGCTCCTCTGTCCCTGGGAGTCTCCAGGCAAGAACACTGGAGTAGGTTGCCATTAAGGCTCCACATTTTCTCTGCAGGGGACATGGGTTGGATCCTTGGTCAGGGAACTAAGATTCCACATGCCATGTGGCATGGCCAAAATAAAAAAAGACATTAAGACAATAAAAACGATGACATCAAACCTTTAATGGGAATTAATTTTTTTTAATGAATGGATATAAATGCTAAAAGTGTTTCACTCTTTACTATACCTAACAAAATCAGAATTACCCTGGCAATTAATGGCAAGAGAGTTCTACAGTTTTAGGCCTCAATGCCTCTAAGATCTTAAATTGGAATTTAAAAAAAATTTATTATTATTATTTTTTAATTTAATTTTATTTTTAAACTTTACAATATTGTATTAGTTTTGCCCAACATCAAAATGAATCCGCCACAGGTATACCCATGCTCCCCATATTATTTTTAATTGAAGGATAATTGCTTTACAATATTGTGTTGGTTTCCTCTAGATATCAGCGTGAATGAGCCATAGGTATACCTATGTCCCCTCCCTCTTGAACTTAACTCTCCAATTCTATAAAGACTTACTGGTAGTGACCAGGGCACCAGCATCGGAACTGCTTGTGGAATTGCCAGGGGTTTGCACAGGCCATGGGTGGCATGTTTTCTACCACCAGAAATTTGTAGTAATTTTACAAATTCTCAGGAGGCTACATGCTTTGCGTTTTTCTCCAAAGTTTTAATCAGCCATGGACTGTGGATATGAACTTCCATGTTGACTGAGAGAAGGTGTTTCTTCATCTGAACTGAAGTTTGTATTAACATGACTTTTCGATGATGTCTGTCTATAAATCTGCTTTCTTAAGGCAGTGTTGATATAGAATATATGTAGATATAGGAAAGTTATTTGGAGTTATTGTCAAAATAATTTTTAAAATATGTAGTCAAGTTATAAAAGAAGTATATAAATGGAAGTCACCACATTGCTAGATTCAAAAAGAAAAACACAGTTACCTGGATAGATTCAAAGAAAGCGTTGACTAAAATTCAGCACTTCTTCTTGATAAGAGAAAAGAAACTCTGAGCACACTAGGAAAGCAAGTGAGCTTCCTTAACCTAATAGGTTATATATGGAAACTAATAGCAAACATCATTTTTTTAATGGGAAAACACTAGGAGAATTCCATTTAAATTCAGGAACAAAACAAGGATAGCTCCCTTTATCACATCTATTACAGAATATTTTAGAAGTCCTAACCAGTGCAGTAAATAAAGAAATTTATAAGTGTTTGAAAGGAAGAAATGGAATAGTCAATGATATAAAGAGTCTGTAGGCTATTAAAATCTTAAGAAAGCCTGGCAGTTAGTTATAGGATTGATATAAAAAACTTAATCATATTTATTTATTAAATAAGTATTGAGAAAAATGCAAGTTTTTAAAAGATACCATTTTTAGCAATAAAATTCTAATGTACTTGGAATAAATCTAACAAAAGGTATATATGGGAAAAATTATAAAATTTTATTGATTTTAAATAGTGCCTGAATAAATAAAAAGCTATCCTATCATTCAGGGATAGGAAGACTCAAAATCATGAAAGCATTGATTTCTCCCTAATTGATCTATAGATTCAGTGCAGTTCAAATAAAAAAATCTCAATAGGTTATTTCACAAAACTTGACAACTAAAATTGTCTAGGTCTAAAATTGATAAATTAATGGCCAAGAAAAATCAAGACTTTTAAAGACTTTCCTTTTAAAGAGGAAAAAAAAAAGGGAGTAAAATTTCTTTCCTTTCCAGATATCAAGATTTATTGTTAATCTGTAGTAACCAATCATAAGTTTGTATTGATACACAAATAGAGAAATTAACCAATGAGTAAAATAGGGAGCCCAGAGACAGGTCCATGTACTTAAAGAACAACAGTATATATCTAAAGAAATGGTACCACATATCACAGATTAGGGAAAAGGAAGCCTGTTGGCTGAAACTCAGCCGCATGGCAAACATAAAATTAGATTCTTACTTCCCAAGAAATACAAAATTCATGTCTAGGTATATTGAAGATTTAGCACATTTTTAAGCTATTATATAAAAATGTAGATTTATCTCTGGGCTTTCTGTTTTGTTCCACTGATCTGTATTTCTGTCTTTGTGCCAGTACTGTACTGTCTTTATGACTGTAACTTTATAATATAGTCAGAAGTCAGGAAGGTTGATTCACCCAGAGATAAATCCATGCACCTATGGACACCTTACCATTGACAAAGGAGGCAAAAATATACAATGGAGAAAAGACAATCTCTTTAACAAGTGGGAAAATTGGTCAACCACCTGTAAAAGAATGAAACTAGAATACTTTCTAACACCATACACAAAAATAAACTCAAAATGGATTAAAGATCTAAATGTAAGACCAGAAACTATAAAACTCTTAGAGGAAAACACAGGCAGAACACTCTCTGACATAAATGACAGCAAGATCCTCTATGACCCACCTCCCAGAGTAATGGAAATAAAGACAAAAATAAACACATGATACAAGCTTTTGCACAATGAAAGAAACTATAAGCAAGAATAAAAGGCAGCCTTTAGAATGGGAGAAAGTAATAGTAAATGAAACAACTGACCAAGAATTACTCTCCAATATACAAGCAGCTCAATACCAGAAAAATAAACAACCCAATCAAAAAGTGGGCCAAAGAACTAAACAGATGTTTCTCCAAAGAAGACATACAGATGGCAAACAAACACATGAGATGCTGAACGTCACTCAAAACCACAATGAGGTACCATCTCACACCAGTCAGAATGGTTGCCATCAAAAAGTCTACAAACAGTAAATTCTGGAGAGGGTGTGGAGAAAAGGGAACCCCCTTACAATGTTGATAGGCGTACAAAGTGATACAGCCACTATGTAGAACAGTGTGGAGATACCTTAAAAAACTGAAAATAGAGCTGTCATATGACCCAGTAATCCCACTGCGGGGCATGGGCATACACACCGAGGAAACCAGAACTGAAACAGACACATGTTCCCAAATGTCATTGCAGCACCATTTACAATAGCCAGGACATGGAAGCCACCTGGATTTCCACTGGCAGATGAACGGATAAGAAAGCTGTGTATCAGATCAGTTGCTCAGTTGTGTCCGATTCTTTGCGAGCCCATAAATCGCAACACGCCAGGCCTCCCTGTCCATCACCAACTCCCGGAGCTCTCTCAGACTCACGTCCATCGAGTCAGTGATGCCATCCTGCCATCTCATCCTGTCGTCCCCTTCTCCTCCTGCCCCCAATCCCTCCCAGCATCAGAGTCTTTTCCAATGAGTCAACTCTTCACATGAGGTGGCCAAAGTACTGGAGTTTCAGCTTTAGCATCATTCCTTCCAAAGAAATCCCAGGGCTGATCTCCTTTAGAATGGACTGGTTGGATCTCCTTGCAGTCTAAGGGACTCTCAAGAGTCTTCTCCAACACCACAGTTCAAAAGCATCAATTCTTCGGCGCTCAGCCTTCTTCACAGTCCAACTCTCACATCCATACATGACCACAGGAAAAACCATAGCCTTGACTAGACGAACCTTTGTTGGCAAAGTAATGTCTCTGCTTTTGAAGCTGTGTATACACAATGGAATATTACTCAGCCATTAAAAACACATTTGAGTCAGTTCTGATGAGATGGATGAAACTGGAGTCTATTATACAGAGTGAAGTAAGTCAGAAAGAGAAACACCAGTACAGTGTATTAATGCATATATATGAAATTTAGAAAGATGGTAATGATGACTCTATATGCGAGACAGCAAAAGAGACACAGATGTAAAGAATAGACTCTTGGACTATGTGGGAGAAGGCGAGGGTGGGATGATTTGAAAGAATAGCATTGAAACGTGTATTACCATATGTGAAATAGATGGCCAGTGCAAGTTCGATGCATGAAGCAGGGCACTCAAAGCCAGTGCTCTGGGACAACCCAGAGGGATGAGGTGGGAGGGCTTTTCAAGATGGGGGGACACATGTATACCCGTGGCTGATTCACGTCAATGTATGGCAAAAACCACCACAATATTGTAAAATGATTAGTCTCCAATTAAAATAAATTAATTTAAGAAATGTAGAGGAGTATCTTTCTGAATTTGGGGGTAGGAAAGGATATCTTAAATAAAACCTAAATCTTTTTTACTTAAGAGAAATACTTGATCAAGTTACCATAGTAAACTTGTGAACTTCCATTCATCAAAAGAAAACTTTAAAGAAAAGACAACCCACAAACTGGAAGATGATATTTGAAATATATATAACTGACTAATAAGAAGTATGTAAAATATGAAAAAGGACACCTACAATTTCAGTAAGAAAAAGACATGAACAGACATTTTTACAAAGAGAAGACATAAATGCCATTTAAGTAAAGAAGTTTAATCACTATAAGGAATATTCAGATTAAGACTGCAGTGAGAATTTCACCCTCAGTAAAGTTCTTTGGCAGTGGATGTGGGAATTGGACTAATCACTTTTACATAGCTGAATATCGTGGTACCCTATGATCTAGCCATCCCACTTCTACGTATGAACTTAAATACTTGCAGGGAATTCCCTGGCATTCCAGTGGTTAGGACTCGGTGCTTTTACTGCTGTGGCCTGGGGTTTAATCACTGATCGAGGAACTAGGATCCTGCAAGCCATGTGGTGTGACCAAAATACAAAACAAAAAGAAATATTTGCAAATGTCCAGCACCCAAAGGCATGCACAGTCATGTTCCTTGAGCAATGTTTGCATAGAAAAACATTGGAAACACACAAACCAACCGAGACCCAGAAGTCCATCAACAAGAGAGTAGATAAATAATTCCTGGAACTATTATTTCACATAGTGAACACTTACAGCAAGAATGAAGTTAGACTTGCCTGGCAGCAGGAATAAATGCTTTACACATAATGCTGGAAAAAATCCCACACCTCTGAAGACTAGTTTATGGTCTTTATAGAGTTCAAAAGCTATCAAAGTGAACAATGTATTTTAAACATACATGCATGTATAATAAAACTATATTTAAAACTAGTGGGATGATAAACACAAAATCCAAAATGGTTTCTCTGGTGGGAGAAAGGCAAGCAGCTAGGACAGAAGAGAAACACGTGTGTTGAGCCATGATTCACAGGGGTTCATTATACCCTACTACCAAAATATAAGGTTATGAATAAGTATCAAATAATATCTTTAAAAATGATGAAAACAGCATATCTTTCATCTAACACAAGTAGTGTTTTATCTGTAAATAACTCATATCCATCTATAAAAACATTTTTAGCATTTTAAAAAATTCTTTTAATAATATAGTGAAAAGATTTTGCATATCTTAAATATTTAGTCACTTACATCCATAATTTATTCAGTAGATATTTATTAAGCATCTAAAATAAATCCGCCACTGTTTTAGAAATAAGGTATCCAAAAGTGTACACATGTGCGTATCTCTTTGCTATGAAGGGCTTCACATCATGATAAGTAGACTCTGATAGATGATATTATAGTATTTAAATATCTCATTAGAAATGACAAAAGAACTGAATTCTGTTATAGCTTTTAAAATTAAGCATTAAATATAAATCTGGATAATAAAATCCTTCCTCCCGATTTATGAAAATGTTCTTCGCTCTCTTATGTCGCCTATGATTTTTAAAAACTTATTAGAATTATGAAATTTACAATAATGAACTTTCTGATAATTATGTTAAGGCTAGCCAGAAGAATATTACAGTTAATTTGAAAACGTTTAACTTTTTCTTCCTGAGCATTAGCTTTAAGATGTTATAGCAAATAATATTTAGTATTTTTTCCATTGAGAACATGATTAAAATTTTGCAGAGTAAACTTTTAAACTCATGAGCATTCCCAAATGTCTTTTGCTTCTTTGCAAACAATAATGCCCCATTTATTTAACGACTAGTCTTAATTTTAGTGTTTGGTTGTGAACCTCATGGATCATGTGTCCCAGCAGAGAGCAGCAAAGAAGTCACTGAATCCAAAAGAAATCTGACAGATCGTGGAGAGAGAAGTTCTTTTATCTTTGTGGAATAATACACTTTTCAGAATATGTACTTTTAAATATTGTTAAAGTTTGGGAATTTTTAATTTCCAAATTCTGATTTTTCACTGTTGTCTCAAATGATACTTCTGATGAGGGTGATATATTTAAAGCTCATCTGTGGTGCTTAAAATCTTTGATACTGGTTCTGAGTGTGCAAGGTATTTCTGTTGTCTTATTTTTTTGTCTCAGTGTCAACTGTGGCTGCGATTACTGCCAGGACAATGCTGGGATGCTAAGACTATCATTTGTTTTGTTTTGTTTTTTTGAGGTACCGCAGGCCTGTCTGAGTGATTTCATATCTGTTATAAAGTTAATTATTCCTAGATTTTTGAAGCCACATCCTGCTGTTGGCCTTTGCTTTGTTTGTTGTTTGCAGTGGCTGTTTCTGAGTTGACTTTGATGTAAGTTCATTGACTCCACAAACATTTACCAATTTTTTTTGTGAAGGAATTGATTTGTGGTTTTGAGCATGTGCCATTAGACTGTGATCCCTACTGCTGTGCTCCATCGTGAGATATGATTTCCAAAGGGGTCCTGACATCTCCTGACGGTTTGGTGTGCAGTTTAGTACTAAATGCAGACAACACAGAGATACGCTTGTTTTAAAGTGCACTTTCTGGTATGATCCTTAAGTTCCATTCAAAAGTACAGAAATAGATTTTGTATGTTTTTTTTTTCCCCAAGTTTAGAATGGCTCTGGTAAGTAATTCATAATAGTTAATCCATTTACTAATGATGCATCTGCATTGCCACTGGCACTTAACAGTCTTCTATAAAAGGGTTTTTCTGATTTTAACTTGTTGTTTTAGCATGTTTAATAGACCTGACTAATTATCTATTTCCCATAATATTGCTAAAAGCTCTGATTCTTGTTGTTCAGAGAAGGAATATTTTGTAAGTATATAGACAAATAATGAAAATGGAAAGAACGACAATTTGTTTTCATTTAGCCCTTAATGAATTTCATTTTTCAAATAACATTTCACTTCTTTAATATGACTTTCTTTTTCTAATAGATAACAGCCTATAATAGGCGTACCTTTGAGACCGCAAGGCACAATTTGATAATTAATATAATGTCAGCAGAAGGTAGGTATGGGAAAATATGTTATTGATTGTTTCCTTATTTGCAACAAGTATTTCACTTATGTTTTATAGGTATATAAAATCTAGTTCAGGATTTTAAAGCTCCACATACCTACCATACCTAATGAAATAGTAAAATGTAGAAAAGAAAACAAGCAATAAAATTCATGACAAAATATCATGACTTGTTTTGGTGCTGAAAACCTCAGGACAGGGAGCCAAATATAGAAGCCACTTATTTCTCCAGGCCTTGGTTGAATCATCTGTTCAGCGGGACTAATACCATTCCTCTTGTAACTCTGAGGTAAGGAAGCGATCATTTAAGGCTCAAAATGTGCTTGACGTAAGGCTGGTCATAGAATTCATCATTGGTATGATTTTATTTTAAAACCTATCATAGCTCGTAGTCTAGTTGTGTTGATGATAAAGAAATGTTAATGGAAATAAACCATCATTTGGGTCATCATTTGGGTCACAGTCTCCTTTCTAAATAGCTAATCATTTAGCTGGAGTAATTGTTGGAGTCCATCAACAATTTAGAATTACACATGCTCAAATTGTTAAGTGATACCTTAGGATTTAGAAGGTTAGGGACACAAGAGTTACTCCGACACTTAGCATATTCTGATGCTGTTTTGGCATTCAGTTGGGAAAGACATACCCCTAAAAACTTAGTGGTTAAAATTTCTAAATCATGGGATGCTATACCAGATATCATTTATGAGGGTGATGGGAGAAGAACTGATACAATATTCCCCCCACCCCATCCCAGCACAGAAAAACAATTCTGTATCCTGAATAGGAAAATTCTTACTTCTGTTTTCTGCTGCTGCTGCTACTAAGTCGCTTCAGTCATGTCTGACTCTGTGCGACCCCATAGACGGCAGCCCACCAGGCTCCCCCATCCCTGGGATTCTCTAGGCAAGAACACTGGAGTGGGTTGCCATTTCCTTTTCCAATGCATGCAAGTGAAAAGTGAAAGTGAAGTCACTGAGTCGCGTCAGACTCTTTGCGACCCCGTGGACTGCAGCCCGTCAGGCTCCTCCATCCATGGGATTTTCCAGGCAAGAGTACTAGAATGGGGTGCCATTGCCTTCTCCGTCTGTTTTCTAGTACAACACATTTTATCAGGGCCTACTAATTTGGAATTCATAGTAATTCAATAAAGGCTGTGTTTAAAGTTATCTTTACACTCTATGAAAGAAAGTAATTTCAATAGAAATGAAAATGTAATGCAATACGTAATTGAGGAGGATGCTTGATGATTTTGAACCCCTTAACATGAGTTTTTCCTTTTGGCATTTTAGCTGTATTAATTGCAGACAACAAATGTGCTAGTTTAAAATTTAAAATGACTGTTCCTAGCTGCTCAGTTGGTAAAGAATCTGCCTGCAGTGCAATAGATCTGGGTTCGATCCCCGGGTTGGGAAGATCCCCTGGAGAAGGAAATGGCAACCCACTCCAGTACTCTTGCCTGGGGAATTCCATGGACAGAGGAGCCGGGTAGGTTACAGTCCATGGGACTGCAAAGAGCTGGACACGACCGTACGACTCTCACTGTTTCTTTCATATATGAGAAGAAAGTCCAAGTGCCCATTCCTTTGGCCAGGACAGAAGATTCTCTGTCCACTTTTCCACTTCCCAGGGGCTTTTGTAATTTTGTACCCAGTTGTAATTGGGTACTTGCTGTCAAGCTGTCTATGTAAAATTGGAATATCCTTAATGAGAAGAATGGTTGTGACGTTCCTTTTCCTTGGGGATCTGTCAGTTTAGTTATATTACAGTGGGCTTGGACCACTAACCTCACTAGTGTGTTCTCAGAGGGACTCAGAAGTCTTTTGCAAGGTATTTTGAATCCCTACAAGCAAAGAGTTGGACACGACTTAGCGACTGAACAACAACAACAAACTGAAAAATAACCTGGCCTGTGGTTTCAACTGCTTTCTTTTCAAGTCTGGTCTCAGTCTAGTTGACACAGACTATATCCTAACAGGTGATGCTGACGTGTGGGAACCATATTCAAGCAGATACTAATGGAAGACTGCTAGTCAACTATAGGATTGAAAGTTGGCCTGAGGGGCTATTTATCTAAGTTAGGGTTGGGAGAGAACGAATATCTGGGTTTAGAAAGCCTCCTTTTATAGATTATTAGATTGCATTAGATAGTAAGAGTGAGGGGAGGAGGAGAATGAAGGGACAGAGAATGAGATGGTTGGATGGCCTCACAGACTCAATGGACGTGAATTTGAGGAAACTCCAGGAGATAGAGGAGCACAGAGGAGCATGGTGTGCCTACCATTCAAAGGGTCACAAAGAGTTGGCCACGACTGGGTGAACAACAGCAGTGGCCAAACCTCTGAAAACCAGTGCACCACCAGGCAGTCATTTTTCCTTGCTCTTTTTGCTGGAATGCATGTGGTCATTAGGGTATGTGTCTGTGGGCGACCTATACGTGGGCTGTTGGCCCCCAGATAAGGTGAGGAAAAGCAGTAACGGGAGCTGAGCATCAGGATAACCATGCTCAGTTCTGTCTCCTGCTGTTTGGGAGCTGCCTCCTGCTCTGGGACGTCTAATGGGAAATGAGTCGTGTGGAATCGCACAATGTGAAGCCCAAGGAGAGTATGTAGAGTGAGTCTCTAAATCAGGTTTTAGTGCCACCGCTCTGTTGGCCTCCTGTTCCCTTGGCCTCCGTGGTGTCCAAATATAGCAGGTGCGGGATTTCCCCAAAGTTAGAAAGCTCCGGTGACTCATCTCTAGGAGACTTGGCAAGAGCACTTGGCTGGGTAGCTTATACTGCCTGGAGCCACGGAAGGGTGTGGCAGCTGCCAGCCTCTTTAGGAGCCATGGAAGGTCACAGGCATTAGGGAAGGCCAGGGAGCAGCTCTCCAAGGAGGAGCCTCAATGATAAACAGGAAAAAGTTTTGTATGCTTTTTTTGACAAGTGGATTTAAAAACACCGAATGAAGTGAATAGATGATAGAATTCTAGCCTACTCAACAAACTATACTTGGTATTATTTATAAATATTATTTATTGCCAAGAAACTGTTCTTCCTGACATTTTTCTGCATGACTGTTTCTCAGTATGGGGTGGGGGTGGGGGAAATGTAACATGATTAAGGTTCTGTTTATCTATATAAAACAGGAAGCATATCTGTATAAAACAGGAAACTTATCTACATCAAAGAGAATAAACAGCATATTTTAGAAGATTACAGATGGGCTATACATCAAACAAATCTAACAAAATCATAAGCAGAATAAATTACAGTGTAGGAGAAGGGTGAAAAGCCTTCTGTGATTAGGGCTTTGAAAAACTTAATCTTTAGAGACACTACACTCCAGAAAACTCTCCTGAAAACTCTAGAGCCAGAATATCTCCTGACTTCAGCTCTGACATCAAATGTCCTTTAATATTAAAGAGGTTTCATAATAAATGAGGTCATCGAGGTTTCAGTTATTACATAATTTTTTTATTTATTAAATAAGAATGGACAGATAGTACATGAGTTATAGTAAGTCAGAGGGGAAAAGACCCTGGCGCTGGGAAAGATTGAGGGCAAGAGAAGGGGTCAACAGAGAATGAGATGGTTGGATGGCATCACTGACTCAATGGACATGAGTTTGAGTAAACTCTGGGAGTTGGCGATGGACAGGAAAGCCTGGCGTGCTGCAGTCCATGGGGTCACAGAGTTGGACACAACTGTGCCACTGAACAACAACAGCAATACATAATGTAATTATTATTGGGGACTTTAAATCTGTGGATAGTCCAGAAATTTTCACGGCAGAATCCAAATAAGTAACATGTGCATATTATTATAAGAATTGCTAAAGTTTAATATTTTCTAAGTTCTTACTGTATATTAGGAGCTCTGGTGAGCACTTTATATACACAGTCTCTTTTAGCTCAGGTAAAAATCATGTGAGGTAAGTTCATATGATCTAAAAATTAGCTTCCTCTTCTGAAAGCATGGAGAAAAATACAAGTACCTACTCGCTTTCTGATTGTGAGTATTAAATATGGTAATTCACCTGTTTCCCTTGAAAGTAGCTTTTATTATTACAGAAATATTACTAAACGAGAAGAAAGCTCTTCTTTGTCTTAATAGAACAGCCAGAGTATAGGAAATGACATTTTATAATTCAAGACTAACATTTGAGAAGCTGAAATCAATTATATTTATTTCAAGTTTCTTATATCAAGAGTCTGAATTGGACATTGGGTTGGCTTAAAATATTTGGCATCTTTAGAGGGAAATTATTGATGAGACGTTGAGGACGAAAAAAGCTAGGTAAATCTCTAACAATGTGAGATATGGAATTTCAACAGAAACTTTACGATTTCTCTAGAATATCTAATTATGGAGTGATCCAAAGAATGAAATAGTTATGATTTCAAAGTACTTATTGAAAATGCAGTCAATATTTATTTTAGTTAAATGTAATGTTTTAGCATGCTCTAAAAAGATCAATAATACTGCAAATTAAAAATACGGTTTTCCATATCCTATATAAGCAACCCACAAACAAGTCCCGGTATTTTGTCATATCTTCTCTATTTGAAAGGATACTGTTCTGTGTCTCAGCTTCCTCCTCTGTTCAAATAGAAATAGCACTGCCTAGGGTTGTAATGATTAAACAACGTGAAAAAGATCTGTCAACTTTAAAACAAGACAAACACAAAATATTTTTCTCAGTTCTGGAAATGCTGCTTCTACCTGGGTACGTTGGCCGGGTGAGGAGGCTGGCAGGCCACTGGCAAGTTAGAGACAGATACGAGATTTGGCGTTTTGCCTTTTCTTTCTTTGTTTCTTTTTCCTATAATTGCAAACTGCCCTGCTGTCCCTTGGATTTGATTACATCATAGATAAAATTCTGGGTCAAATGTATGTGGTGTTTTTAGATAAGATATAGCCTCTGTTACTCCGAAAGCCTTTGAAGTCAGGAATAATATTGTTCCCCAAAGCCAGGACTGTGACACGTCAACAAATCTCAAGTTATTTTGTTTCCCTTTCCAAAGACTCCCTCATTAAAGGTGTGCATACCCTTTTCCCACCAAAATTAGACTTCCCGTTACCCTATCAAGCAGAATTCTTCATTAAAAATATGAACGTAGAAGAAATGCTGGCCAGCGAGGTTCTTGGAGACTTCCTGGGGGCCGTGAAAAATGTGTGGCAGCCCGAGCGCCTGAACGCCATAAACATCACGTCAGCCCTCGACCGGGGCGGCCGGGTCCCACTGCCCATCAACGACATGAAGGAGGGGTAAGCGGACTTCATCTCATCGCTTTAAGTGTGGATTTTTAAATGTGGTGATATTACCAAACTTAGTGTAGATGGAAGAGGGCCTGTGGCATTTTTCTTTTTAATAAGCGGTAGGTATTGCAGAGATGTGGAAAAAAAATAGCAATTTTCTGTATTGACAAAGAGGTTACGTTAATGGTCCTTTATATCTGATGTTCCAGGTCCTTTGAAAGCTAATTGTAGATCAGGACTTGCATCATAAATTACAGTGCTAAGTCTTTTTTGTACCTTCCGTAGAGAAGCTGATTATTTAGGGCCCTGAGTTTCAAAGGAAATTGATGCCCCAGTTATCAGCTGCAGAAGGACATACAGATTGCTGTAACTTTATTCTAGGAAACTATTTCTTCGCCTTTAACATTCTTTCCACCATGTGGCGATGATTGATGGCTGGGGTGGATTTGAAACCCATTCCTAAAGCCTGGCCTTGTCACTCACAAGCTGGGTGACATTGGGCAAACTGCTGCACCCCTCTGGGCTTCAGCTTCCTCGTCTGCTCCAATGGGAACAACCTTGGGGTTGTGGTGAGGATTAAAGAGAGAATGCATTTGAAAGGGACTTGTCTATTCTCAAGTCTTACAGATGTAGAATGTGACTTACACCCTTGTAGGGGTTATAAAACACTTATACCCGAGCACAATGACAGATTGAATGCCCACATTGATGAAATTTTACTGTTTAATTTCTAATCTGCAAATTGAGGCAGATCTGCTTTTAAAAAAAAAAAAACTAAATCCTATAAAAGTACAAGATACAGAATAAATCACATTGTGCGTAACATATGCTTTTCCATCTTCTCTTTTATCCATATTCTTGGTAACGTTTATACAGAGGACATCTGGAATTAACCAGAATGTCTGGATTAATAAGAATCAAATGTAAGGGCAACTTCAAAGGAGAACTTTGTTGGAAATAAGGGAAGAAATCCCAAATAGACACAGATAAGGTAGAGTGAGTAGTCAGAAAGGGGATGGAAGCATAAGCAATGACCTGCAAAGTCCAACTCACAAATTTCAGAATTCAGTTGTATCTCGTATGGTGTAATAATGGGTTTTTGAAGTCAGTCAAGCATACCTGCAAGTGTTCGGAGAAAAACAGTTGCTTTATTTCTTGCCTGTCTGCTGGTTGGCTTTCTCTTTGAAAACAGAATTCTGGGCTTAACATTTTACTTCAGAGGTTACAACCTGGATCTTTTTCCCAGTGAGTAATTAAAGTAGAACCATAGGAGGAGATGAACAGGAGTATCTCCCACATTCTCCAAATGTGGAGTCTATTAAAGAAATGTTTGTTGATTTGGCTCTATTGAGTCTTAGCTGTGTCATGTAGGATCTGTGGTTGCCATGCACAGGCTAGCTGTGGTGCTGGGCTCAGTAGTTGGAGTGCATGGACTTAGTTTCTCCATGGCATATGGAATCTTGGTTCTCCCACCAGGGATCGAACCCACGTCCCCTGCATTGCAAGGTAAATTCTTAACCAGTGAACTGCCAGGGAAGTCGCTGGAGTCTTTTCAACAGTTTCTTAAAGTAATGTGTTCCACAGTGATTGTTAAAACAATGACTAAAAGATGCTGGAGGAAGCAACAGGAAAACCAGTCATTGGTAGAGTCTGCCATGGTTGTGCTTTCTTCTGGACTCACCCCTTCCCTAATCAGTAGTGTAGGCGCCACCCACAGAGGCACTTTTAGCCACCACTAGACTAAATTAAGGGCTTTCCTGGTAGCTCAGATCGTAAAGAATCTGCCTGCAACACGGGAGACCTGGGTTCGCTCCCTGGGTCAGGAAGGTCCCCTGGAGGAGGGCATGGCAACCCACTTCAGCATTCTTGCCTGGAGAATCTCCTTGGACAGGGGAGTCTAGTGGGCTGCAGTCCATGCAGTCACAAAGAGTTGGACGTGACTGAGTGACTAGCACAGCACAGAGACTAAATTGAGCTAACACCTCTCTAAACCAAACTCTGACTTAAAACAGTACTGTTCAAATGTGTCTAGCTTGAGAATTGCCAGTAGAGTTTATTAAAAATATATCTAGGTTGCTGGCCTCTGATCCCCCCTAGAGATCCTGGATCTTTTGAGTCTAGGGCTGGGCCTGAGCATGTGAGTCTAAATTAAGAACAGAATTTCTTGTTGTACAAGTACTTGTTGGGAATCTAGTCATTAGCTGATGACCCCCAGCACCTGCTAGCAGGAGGCATGTGTTGTCAGTCCCGTGGCATTTATTTGGACCCTGTTGTCTCAGATCCCTTCCCAACTAGAAATGCTTTCCATGAGTTTTAATTTAATGTTAAGCTGCAACCTTTGCAAAGTATTCATATGGTAAGTCATTTAAAATAGAATTTCTATAAATTGTACCCAATGCCAACTTTATTACTCCAGTGTACCTATATGAGCACCAATGGAGTAGGATCCTACTTGAGTATAATTGCATAAGAAAAATTTGTCCCTGGAAATCATTTTGCATGTTTTTTTTGGTTGTTATGTAATGTCAAGGTAACAAAAATAGGTTTTGTTTTTTTTTTTTTACCATATTTGCCTTAAATTTAGAATAAATTCAGTGCTTAACTCACCTCTTGTGCCTTTCTTCCTTTTTAATGGTGAATATCATGATTCTTAATTTACTTGTTGAACTTTGGGGGGGGCTTCCCTGGTGGCTCAGCAGTAAAGAATTCACCTGCAATGCAGGAGATGTGGGTTCAATTCCTGGTCAGGAAAATCCCCTGGAGAAGGAGATGGCAATGTACTCTGGTATTCTTGCCTGAGAAATCCCATGGACAGAGGTGCCTGGTGGGCTGCAGTCCATGTGTTCATAAAAGAATTGGATGTGACTTAGCGACTGAATAACAACATCATGATTCCTAATCCACTTATTAAACTTTTTGCCTCTGTACTTTCTTTTGAAAGTAATATGGCCTATAAATGTCATTAAAAATGAAATACTGGAAAGATCAAGGGTATGGTCAGAGATCCAAAGGAATTGCATCACTTTATTTTCTAAAATTTTATTTAAAAATATACTTCAGAAGTATTAAACACCTACTAACTGTGTTCTGCTTTATACTTTGAGTGAGTTTCAGTCCGTGATTTTAAAAAATCTCCTTAAATTATTTCCTATTCTCATGCATGGCAGCCACAATTTACTAACTGAAAAGTTTTCCACATCAGTCAAACTCGCAGCAGATGGCCAAGAGGAGCTCTCAGTAGTAGACCCTCAGAGTAAGCCTCCAGCCCTTCCACAGCCCACAGTGCATTAAATATCAGTCACCAGGAGTCCCTGCTACAGCGCCCAAGCTCCTCGTCTTTCTCAATGTGCATTTTCCCCCCCTCATTTCTGCAGACCTCACTGACAGCTTTTAAACTTCTAAATCTAACAGAAACCAATGGTAAAGATTTCCTTCAGAGTGAATAAGCTCCTGCAAAGGAAAGCTGAACCTCCTGAAAAGATTCCCTTTCACTTGCCAGACCCATAACCCCAGGGCAACTGTGCTCTGTCTCTGGGTGTGGTCTCAGGGCTGCTTTTGCTCTTGAGTTTGAGCCAGAGACTAAGGACTCGTGGATGCATTTAGCCTGGGATAAAGCTGGTGGAAAGAGGAGCAGGTTCATATTTCAGTCTGAGCATGGCGTAGCTGCCAACTCAGGGTGAGTGATGTGGTGTAAATGGTGGTTATGAAGGGAATGATGGGGTGTGAGGATTAAAGAATATACTCACTTTTCATAAGAGATTGTCAAACCTACCACTGTTTCCTCTGGTTACCAAAGCCTGTGGATCTAGCCTCAGTCAGCAACAGAGAATCCTAGTTTATTCTCTAGACAATCTCACAGAGTGCCGCACTCTAATTAATTGTCTGCTTTTTGCCCTGTGAAGGGCTCAGAGAGAAGTTACACTTGGAGAAGAAAATGTAAGTCAGAGGCTGCCAAAGACTCATCTGATGCAAGGCCGTGGTCCGGGGCAGTCTATAGTGCTCTGCTCAGTCAGTCCCCATCGTTGGTGATTGATAAGATAGCCTTTTATTCTTAAATAATGTGCCTCCTGTATTTTTGATGCAACTATTCTTTCTTTTAGGGAATGATGATATGAGATTGGACTTTTTGAGCCTTTAATAACATAATTGGA
Source organism: Bos javanicus (assembly GCF_032452875.1). Classification (NCBI taxonomy): domain Eukaryota; kingdom Metazoa; phylum Chordata; class Mammalia; order Artiodactyla; family Bovidae; genus Bos; species Bos javanicus. The sequence goes on along the minus strand of NC_083871.1, from coordinate 12,595,973 downwards.
AGCCAATATAAGCCCATTTTTATAAATATAAACATAAGTCAATTTAAAAAAATCCATGCAACTCTGTATCTATATGTCTGTAACTATATGTCTTTAATTTCTATTCTTCTAAGTTCTAGGCATAGATTTATTTTCTTTCTTCCATTGTTTAGCATTTAGTAAATACTTTTTATGGGGGAATAATGTATTACTCTCTAGGGTACAGTTATTTAAAGAATACAGTTGAAACATATACATTACCATATGTAAAATAGGTAGCCAGTGGGAATTTGCTGTCTGATGCAGGGAACTCAAAACCAGTGCTCTGTAACAACCTAGAGGGATGGGATGGGGAAGGAGGGGACATATGTACACCTATGGTTGATTCATGTTGATGTATGGCAGAAACCATCACAAGATTATAAAGTAATTATCCTCCAATTAAAAATAAAATTAAATTTAAAAAATAAAGAGTATAGTCTATGCTCACATCTCTTAGGGACCAGGAAGTAATCAGATAATTAGAAAACAGTGTTGTATGTATCGTAGTTAAGGTATTCATGGAGATGACTCCTCCCCCACTTCTGGTCGATGTCAGAGGGTTCATAGAGGAGATGAGGTTTAAAATATGAGTACAAATTAGCCATCCTAAAGGAAACCAGTCCTGAATGTTCGTTGGAAGGACTGATGCTGAAGCTGAAACTCTAATACTTTGGCCACCTGATGTGAAGAACTGACTCATTTGAAAAGACCCTGATGCTGGGAAAGATTGAAGGCGGGAGGAAAAGGGGAAGACAGAGGATGAGATGGTTGGATGGCATCCCCGACTCAATGGACATGAGTTTGGGTGAACTCTGAGAGTTGGTGATGGACAGGGAAGCCTGGTGTGCTGCAGTCCATGGGGTCGCCAAGAGTCGGACATGACTGAGTGACTGAACTGAACTGAAATGAACAAATAAGCCAGCTCAAAAAATGATAAAGGGAGAGTTTGGGCAGAGGGAGCAGCTTGAGCAAGAGCCATTAGGTGGGAAGAAGCCAGGTGGATTTGGAAAGTTGCTTTGTGTGTGCAAATGGGGGACAGGGACCCACAAATAATAATGACTAAAGAGGCAAAGACCAGACCATGTTAAGACCTCGTACTCCAGGAAGAACTGTTTGGATTTTATCTTGGGTAGCACTAGGGACCTTGCAAACAATCGTGTATGTTAACATTTTCATTTTAGCAAGTAGGCCTGCTGAGCCCCCTGCACTGCACAAGCTAAAAGCGTAGATCAAACCCAAATGCCTCCTTTCTTCAAGCAAGAAAAGCCTCCCACAAAATCCCCCAGAAAGGTCTGAGTCTTGGGTGCCAGTTGATAAGATCATTCTTCCCTTCTTCAGTAAAGAGGAGTAACAAACAGTAGTAGAAGTAGAGTCTAGAAATGACCTTTATTCTTTATTTTTTGTTCTGAATTAGATGCTTTATTTAGTTTTATGTCTTCTTTGTTTTTCATCTTATTTTTAAACTGACTGATATGCACAGAACAGAGAAGTGAACAGAGGCAAGAATCAACATGCATTTTTAAGAGTTCCCAGGTAGCATGTAACGTACCTGGACACTTTCTTCTCTAAACCATCCTCTGTCTCTTATATACATAAAATCACGAATAAAATACATTCATCATTTGGATAACTAGGTAAACAATATAATCATTGGATCTGTTTATCTGACTATTGCTGGAAAAGCAGGAGAGTTTTGACATACTTTTTTTTACCTGTAACATGGTTCTGCACTTTGTATGCGTAAAGACCATAGTAAATGGGTTTTACCTCAAGGGAAATTGAGTTGTTCAAATTGGAAGAAAAGGATTCTTCAGAGGAGCAAGGTTTATTTCGAGTACTCAATTCCTAAGATTGTGAGTCACCGTGTTTTGTTAACATTTTCTTGAGAGCCTTGTACTTGATAATACACTGCCATGCCATCTGTTTACGTATATTTGAAAGTTTGAAAGCATGGCTAAGATCATAAATGTAAAGATCATCCTCATTTCTCTTCATAAAAATTTTTAATTTCTGCCTACCAAAAAGCTAGCCTGTCAAAATAGCTGTAAATCAAAAACTGCATATCAAAGATCTAGGAAAAGAGCAGATTATGAAAAATATATTTTAGCATGTATAGCATGAATTATTATAATTATTACACATGGCCTCATACAAATTTATCTTTTAAAAAGCCAAGATGTTAAAACTTACTGGCTGTACAAAACAAAAAACAATAAATACCTATTTTTTAACCTACAAGTCTAATCCAATATCTACTTCTCTGGAGTAGTCTGTTTGCAGTTTTTAAATTAACTTGTTTATTTTTCCAGTTTTGTTATAATTGATGATGTAACATTGGATAAGTTTAAGGTGCACAGCATGAAGATTTGGTAGAAGTATATGTTATGAAGTGATCACCACAATAACTTCAGATAACATCCATTACCTCACAGTTAGTTTTTATTTTCTTGTGATGAGAACTTGTAAGAACCACTTTCTTAGCAGCTTTCAAATATACAAATGCTTCTGTTTCTAAACCGGTATCTTTCCTGCTGCAGATAGACGCCCTGAGGACAGGGAGGGAGACTGAGTTCCAGGCGCATAGTCAGGGTGCTGCTGCTTCACGCCCTTGATTAGAACTGGGGTGTTGGCTGTGGGAAGGGACAGAGTGGACAGGTGTGTGCGAGAGCTCTTTCAGGGCAAATGTCAGAGACAGATGATAGGGAAAAGGACGGGAGTCAGTGATACTGGGGCTTGAGCATCTGCCCTTGCCAATCACTGAGAGAGAAGAAGATGGAAGGGGTGACAGGTGGAGGTGGGATAGGGTGATGATGAGCTCAGTTCGGAACATACTAACTTTGTGAAGCTGCTGGATCGTCCAAGTGGAGATGAAAGTAATTTGGCAGTGTGTGTCAACTGTCATAAAAATGTTTCCACTTCTAGGCATCTCTTTTAAGATAGTAATGTTAAAGAATATGCACAGAGATCATCTTTACAGTATTATTTATAACATCAAAACATTAGAAGCAACTTATGTGGCCAGCTCTGAAATAATTATGAATAAATTCATGTGCACTTAAAAATTATATTCCTATAAAAATGTAATTGCAAAGACTATAAAATATGGAAAAATGCTTATGAGAAAAATGCTTATGATGCATTAAGTGAAAAAGTGGGATACAAAATTATAGTTTGGAGATGATTGCAATTAGGTTAAAATATATGCACTTGAAAAGTATTCTGCAAGGTACATTGGAAAATGAAAATCATGATCTTGGTAATAGAAATTAATTGTTTTTATATCCCAAGTTTTATGTAATGTTTTTATATTGCTTTTGTAATTTAAGGGGAAAAAAAACATTTCAGAGCACCCAAAACTGATGCTTATGCCTATTTATGTTATCTTGAAGTGAATTAATTTAAAATCTTACTAATTATAAATGCACATCAATGTTATGTTAAAGCAAGAGGACTTTTAACAATTTTTGAAATATTTAATTTCTGTATTTACAAATATATTTCACAGTTATCAAGGGAAAATATGGTCTTTGCAAGGCAGTTAATAAGAGGATAGAAATTGGCTTTATATGAAGCTTAAGAGTAACAAGTTGTTCTAAATGGAATGTATTTCTCTTTTAAAATTTTTATTGCAGAGTAGTTGATTTAGAATGTTGTGTTAGTTTCAGGTATGCAGCAAAGTGAGTCAGTTATACGTATATGCATATCTGCTGTTTTTCAGATTCTTGTTCCGCATAGGTCATTACAGAGTACTGAGTGGAGTGTCCTGTTCTATGCAGTAGATGCTTATTAGTTATCTATTTTTTGTGTAGTAGAGTGTATATGTCAATTCCAGTCTCCCAATTTATGCCTGCTCCCACCCTTCACTTTCCCACCAGTAACTATAAGTTTGTGCTCTACATCTGTAACTTTATTTCTGTTTTATTAGTAAGTTCATTTGTACTATTTTTTAGATTCTGTGTATAAGTGATACCATATCGTGTTTGTCTTTGACTTCATTCAAGTTTGACAGTCTGTAGGTCCCACCCATGTTGCTGCAGATGACATTATTTTGTTCTTTTTTATGAATGAGCAATATTCCTGTAAATGGAATCTATTTCTACTCACTAATCCTGTGAATTCTTTACCAGTGGTTTCTTCTACTTTTTCTGAACTTATAAATTTTTAACTTGACATAAAGCACAACCAGCTGAATCTGTGTAAGTGTGCTCTGGGACACAGCTGTTAATTAAGGATGTGGCTTCACAGTCACATAACTTTGAATTTTTGTGCCATGCTTTTATTTCATTTCATTAAAAAACAGCTTTATTGAGATATATTTTACATATTATACAATTCACCTATTTAAAGTATATACAACTCAATATATTTTAGTTTATTAACAAAGTTGTACAATCATTACCACGGTCAATTTTAGAGCATTTTTATCCTTCTGACACTCCCTTCTCACATGCATTAGCAGTCACCACCACTACAACCCCCAGCCCTAGGCAATCACAATTTATTTACCTGCTGTTTCTATGAATTTGCCTATTCTGGGCATTTCATATCAATGGAATCATACAATATGTGGTCCTTTGGGACCAACGTCTTTCACTTAGCATATTGTTTTCAAGGGTCATCCATGTTGTAGTATGTACAGTACTTCATTGCTTTTTATGGCTGAGTTATATTATATGGGGGGCTTCCCTGGTGCCTCAGAGGTTAAAGCGTCTGCATCCAATGCGGAAGACCTGGGTTTGATCCCTGGGTCGGGAAGATCCCCTGGAGAAGGAAATGGTAACCCACTCCAGTATTCTTGCCTGGAGAATCCCATGGACGGAGGAGCCTGGTAGGCTAAAGTCCACGGGGTCGCAAAGAGTCGGACACGACTGAGTGATGTTATATGGATATTTTACTTTTTATCCATTTGATGGTTGATGTGTACTTGAATTGTTTCTGCTTACTGACTATTATGAAGAATGTGGCTATGAACTTTTATGTACAAGGTTTTTGATAGATGTGTTTAAATTTCTCTTAGGGTATGTACTTAGGAATGGAATGGCTACATCATATAGTAACTCTGTATTTAATCTTTTGAGGAACTCCCAAGGTGTTTTCCAAAGTGGTTGCACCATTTTACATTCCCACCAGTAGCGTAGGAGAGTTCTAATTTCTCCACATCCTGAGCAGCACTTCCTATCGTCTGTATTTTTCATTATAGCCATTCTAATGGATGTAAAGTGGTATCTCATTGTGGTTTTGATGTCTATTTTGCTGCTGATAATGATGTTGAACATTTTTTCATGCACTTATTGGACATTTGTATATCTTCTTTGGAGACATGTATATTCAGATCCTTTGTTATTTTAAAATTGGGTTATTTGTCGTTTTGTTATGGAGTTGTTAGAGTCTTCTATATGTTATAGGTGTAAGTCCTTTATTACATATATGATTTGTAAATATTTTCTTTCATTCTGTGGGTTGCCTTTTCACTTTTTTGATGATGCCCTTTGAAGCACAAAGTTTTAAATTTTGATAAAATGCAATTTATTTTTTTCCTGTGATTGCTGGAACTTTCTGTGTCATAACTAAGAAACTACTGCCTAATCCAAGGCCATTAAGATTTGTTCCTGCTTTCTTCTCAGAGTCTAATTGTTTTGGCTCTTACATTAAGCTTTTGATTTTTTTTTTTTTTTTGAGTCAGTTTTTTATATGGTGTGAGGTAGGGGTCCAGTTTCTTGCTTTTGCATTTGGATAGCCTATTGTTCTAAAGTACCATAAAGACTGTTTTTTCCCTCAGTGAATTGTCTTGGCTCCCGTGACAAAATCAACTTGCTAAAGATTTTCTTTTTGGATTCTGAATTCTGGTCCATTGGTCTACATGCCAAGCCTTATGATAGTACCACATTCTCTTTATTCCTACTGCTTAGTAGTCAGTTTTGAAATCGCTAATTGTGAGTCTTCCAACTGTGTTTCTCTTTTTCAAGAATTTTGTGTGCGTGTGGGTCACTTGAATTTTCATATGAATTTTAGGATCAGTTTGTCAATTTCTGTAAAAAAGATGGCAGGAATTTTGATGGGTTTATTCCATTTTATAAGTAATAATGGCACTGTCATTAAGAAAATAACTAATATTTATTTCGAGTAATCTTCTGGTTTTCCCTTTTCTTTTGAAAAGACCTTTGAAATTCCTAGCTGCTCAAGCTGCTCCAAGATGACTTAAACACTATTATCTGTCTTCTCTTTTATTGTGAAACTCTTATTGGTCAATTAAATTGAGTTCCCCTAGTTGCCAAGATACATATCAAGAAAATAAATTTTGTTTGCCTAATTTGTGTTTACTAAACAGGAGTTTTTCTCTTACGTCAGCTTCTTAGATAAAGATTTAGAGACCTTGTATTGAGGCACCTACCAGTAGGGACTCTGTGCCGTAGAAAAGCCTAAAAGATAGAACTATTAGAAAGAATAGATCTGCCTGCAGTTCCACACCTCAGGATGTAATATCACAATCTTATTAAAATGAAATTAGATGAAGAATTATTACTGATAATTATCTTAGTGATAATATTATTTAAACAATTTAAGAATATTTTGAATGGAGTCTATCAAATCTAATCAAAATATGATACAGGGTGAAAAAACTTTTAGGAAGTAACAAAGTCAAGAGAGTGTCTGTACACCAAAACACTCAGTAAATATTGGTTGAATAAAGGAAAGAATGGAAAGAAGCCCCTACATGAATCACTGCTTTAAAAGCCCAGGCCTCTACCTTAGGGATGATTCTAGATAATCCCTCAATTCAAAAGGATAAATCCTGCTTTCAGGGTAGATTTATTTCAGTGTTTCCAATTTTCTTAAAGGATAACCTGAGAATTTCACATTTTTGCAGCGTTTATGTCATGGTTGGTGCCGACGTCCCATTTTCTTCTTGTTTACGAGAAGTTGAAAATCCTCAGAATCAATTGAGATGCAGTCAAGAAATGGAGCCTGTAATAACGTGTGACAAAAAATTCCGTACTCAATTTTACATTGACTGGTGCAAAATTTCATTGGTGAGTTTTTATTTTGTTTTTGCAACTGTAGCTAGAAGTGATGTGGCCGAAGATAGCATTTGACTAAAACCTGAACTGCTTTTAGGAACAAATCCTGGGTTTACTTTGTTAACTGCAGTTGACTTCCCTTGACTTTTAGGGATTTGGTGAGACCGTTGACAGTGCCTCCATTTAAGATAGTGTGCCTCCACTTTTGTACTCAGTCTACTCTTGATTAGTTGTTGGGGCCGGATTAGCTTGGCAGGTGGTCTGAATGATCCCCCGGACATCCAGGTGGCTACTAAGTCAAGTTTTGGAGTCTGTGTAACATGGGCAGGAAGCCTCAAATATGCTGCCTTGTCCCACTTTGGAAGGCAAGACTGGAGTGCAATGATAAATCTGAAACTAAAGCAAAAGTGTGCTATGATTCTGTGTCCTGGAAACTCATTGTCGGGAAAGATCAAGGAATAAAGGAAAAGAAGAGGAAAGTTAGAATCTTACCCAGAACCCCTTAAATATTATTTTTCCAAATCACTTTTTAATTAGCATGCTCAAAGACTTAGGAACATGTGAGTAAGATTTCATATGTATGTCAGATACATATGATATTGTACATATAATTTCTATTATATTTTTGATCCTCCTTTCTGGAAGCTAGGAATGTTGGTTTACTCCTTTAGTGACCTTTAGATTTAACTTCAGTCCACTCTTAATGATTGGTGGTGAGTTAGGTCTAAGTTTAAAGTTGACATTTGAACAAAGTTATTGACACACAAACACAAGTGTCACGTGATGTCTTAGCAAACCAGCTGCAGGTGCCTGTCCCAGATCCGGGACGGGGAACACCCTGCTCACACTGAAGCACTTCGCACCCGTCGCCCTGTGCCCCAGCATCCTCTTTCCACGTCACATGTGCCTTAGGAAGATAATGCTCTTTCTCTGTTTTCTCAAACTCAGTGAAAGTATTCAGATGCTGTGTGGTTTACGTGTTCCACTCAATGAATGTTGAATTTACAAAGCTCAATGTTTTGGCCATGTGCTAATCGTAAAAGCGCACAAAAGATGGAGTGGCTGCAGTCGTAACTTAAATAGATCCCTCTCACCAAAGCAGCACACAGAGAGCCCTAGAGATGCCATTTTACCTGTGCTTGAGCTGTACACTATTCATGGTTAGGAAAATTATCTAATTTCTAAAGGTTTAAAAATGACATGCTTTGAAGACTGCATTTTCTGTGGTGAGACTGCATAAAAAGAAAGGTTGGGAATTTTTGTTTTTTTCTTTTGCATGTATGTATGTATTGGTTACATCTTACCACAGAAGATTTCAAGACGCTTAAATAAGAGTCAGATAAATAAGCATAATAGAGCAAATATAAAAGAACTGGAAAATCAGGACCTGCACTTTACCAAAACATAAAGCCTAAGGTCAAGTTTGACAATAAGCTTCCTAATGTCCCTGGTAAAATGAGGAAGTTAATTTGTTATTTAGTTCTCATTCTTAAAGGAGGCAGAGCATCAATTCCTTGGCAAAAGATATCCTAGCACTATATCAGTAGCAAAATTCTTCAAGTGGTGTTTAAGGGCTAGGATACTGAAAAATGCTGCAGATAATTCTCCCCAATATTTTTTAAGGCAGGGAACAAATGTAGTAACAAATTTCACATGGCTGTTTTATTGTGTCCTTCAATAAAACCCTTAGCATAATTAAATGCAGCTTAGTGAAAGCAATTCAGTTAGTGTGGAGGTAAATTAATATAGTACAAGTGTTATACATTTTTTGTGCCTGGGATAGAATTTACTGAAGCAATAGCATTGAATGTTCCTTAAATTATTTTTAAGGAAAATAGTTTATTTTTCCTAAAAATGACTCCTGTCTGCTGGATGGCAGAGGATCAAAGTTGCAAGCATTTAGAAAGTATCTCTCTCCCTCTCTTTTTTGACTCCCTTTCACTAACCTTAGAAACCATACCTGCATACTGGTTATCAGTCAGTTGACGGTTTGTTGACATCTGCACTAGAGATTTGTCACTAAGAAACAAGAAGTATGCATAGTCATGTGGAGGACTTTTGCTTTGGGGGAAGTAAAGTGAAAAAGAACAATCATACACATGTACACATTTTTTGTGTACATATATATGTATGTATATATGTTGTAGGAAGGACCTAGAAAGGCCAATATAAATTTTTAACTTGTTAACTTTCATTTATTACTTCTTCCTAGTTTCCATAAATAATTGCAAGTTCAAGGTGATAAAGTAATCAGGAAAGGTTGCTTTTTAGAAGTTAGTCTGTCTTGGTATGTCTAGATCTTAAGCTGTCATAATATTTGCAACTATTAATTTCATGTGTAATTATCTTCTTTTGTATCAGGTTGATAAAACAAAGCAAGTGTCCACCTATCAGGAAGTGATTCGTGGAGAAGGGATTTTGCCTGATGGTGGAGAGTACAAACCCCCTTCTGACTCTTTGAAAAGCAGAGACTATTACACGGATTTCCTAGTTACCCTGGCTGTGCCCTCGGCGGTAGCACTGGTCCTTTTTCTAATACTCGCTTATATCATGTGCTGCCGACGGGAAGGAGTGTGAGTACTTTAAAACACTAATAAAAAAGTATAGAACTGCTAAGATAATATATAAGATTCCATTAAAACCCAAGTTTCATTTAGCTCATAAAACACCTTGTAAATGAAATTTTGTTCAAGTCAAACTACAGTACTTTATTCCTTTCAAATGAATTAAAATAGTTTTGAGTCTAGTAAACTAGAGGTTGTAATTATTATATTCAAAAATGATTAAGGCTAAATGTAAACTCATACCGCCAAAACAGTCCCAAGGATAATTGAGGCTAGCTATTTTGGTTATATAAGCCGTCCTGTGTAAGCAGAGACTGTGGAACCTATTGACATGGTAATTGCACTTTAAATAAATTGTCTCAGTCTCAGTTTGATCAGAAATGATGGTTAAGATTTCTTCTTGCAATTTTTCTGGATGTCAAGCAGGGCAGTACAACCTAAATGTTTAAAAGTACCTATGTAGATATATATAAACCTAGGAGTAAATTAATGAAAATAAAATGATAATTTGAGCAATGAGTCTTCACTTCATGAATAGTTAGTGCTTTCAGGACATCTGTGTCAATTAAAATAACCTCCTGAGATTATCTGGAAGTCAGGGTGACAAAGCAAATGATAAAATATTAATAAAGCAGCAAGTAACAAATTCTTCCATTTTTTTCATGTAGCCTGATTTCATTATGTCATAGAATTTATTTCCAAGAGCTCGATGCTTAATCTCCATTTTTTCCCATTTTTTCCTGTGTTTCTCATCAGTATTCCATTTCTGTGTGTGTATTCATCCAAGTAATGTCATAAACCTGCTGGCAAATGCTGCCTGGTTGCATTTAATAGTAACAATGTCAGCATTTCCACCTCATGCGAGATCTGTGCGCATATAGTCTTAATGTTCCAAATTTCAATGCTATTATTTAATTCATAAATTTTGTTTTGTTTCTAGGGAAAAGAGAAACATGCAAACACCAGAGTAAGTGTCTTCTTTCCTGTTATTTTCTTGTCATTTCTTTCTCATGTCTCAGTTGCTCATCACGTGCCATACATGTGTCATGCTTTTTTTTTCATTCATCATCTTTCATAGTTTATTTCATACATGTGAAAGCTGCTTTCTAAATAGAGAAATTTAGGAGGGGTAGAGAATAAAAAAGATGTGAAAACTAAGATTATATAGGTAAAAATTAAACCTAAAATATTTCAGGTTCAGAATATTAACTTGCCATTTATATTATGTGATTTCCCAATCTGCATTTCTATAAACCAGAGAACAGATGAAAAGACCTTTCATACACGTATTCCTGAATCTACAGTAATAACCTACCATAAAATGAAACTTATGTGAGTATATATAAATGCCCCATCAGAAGCAACAGTATAAAAGCTATGGTAGTTTTATATTAATCGTAGAGATTAAATAGAATAGTAGTTTGCTACCTAGGGCTGTAATATTAACACAGTGCTTTATAGCTTAGTTTAACGAGAAATAACATTTATTTAAAAGTTAGTTTCTAATTTTCAGTTTTGTTGTTAAAAGTATGTGAAACTTATCTTTTTCTGAAATAACTTGTAGAATGCCCAAAGTGCAATAACGTTTTCTTATTTAAAAAAAAAAAGATTTTGTAACTTTTTCAAACTGATAATCTGTGGAGCTAATATGTGATTTTAAATCTGTGTTGTTTTATTTCTTTTTGACCTAGCATCCAACTGGTCCATCATAGTGCTATTCAGAAATCTACCAAAGAACTTCGTGACATGTCCAAGAATAGAGAGATAGCATGGCCCCTGTCCACACTTCCTGTATTTCACCCTGTGACTGGAGAAATCATACCCCCTCTACACACAGACAATTATGAGAGCACCAATATGCCGTTGATGCAAACACAGCAGTAAGTGTCCACTTGGAATCGTCACTATTAATGCATGAATGTATCTGCTTAATGTCTTTCAAGACCAGAGCTCTTCATTATGGTTGCATTTGTTTGTTTGTTTATAACTGGAGGAGAAAAGTACCCAAAGAACACTGATAGTGTAGATCCTAACCCCACGGCACATACATAAAATTACTTTGAGGAAATTTTTTTTTTCCTTCACTAGTCTAAACAAGATGACATTCACCTTAATGTTAGCACAATGAATGAACTCACATATGCTTGCTCAAAGATGAGATAACTGTGAAAAGAGAGGCATATCCTAAAGCATAGCAAATTGATTATTTTTTAAAGCTATTATTAGAATTATTTGGTTCTGTTAACCTGTTGTTTAATGTTCTTACCAGAGAGCTATTTAATCTAAATTTTTGCCTCAGGGTTTTTAAGTTTTGGGGTTTTTTTAAAAATGATTTTCTTATATATCAAAATGAATAGTTCCAATTTTGGCTGTAAAGACACTTTAGTACAGACCTTCTCTGTTGTGCTAGAAGGACTGTGGTCAGAAAGCTTGGAGGACACCTTTGTAAGGGGTAGGTGTAGAGGAAATTAGTTGAGGAGATTGCCCATTTGTTCCTGAGAACCCATGATATATCTAGAAACTCTGTTTTAGTGTAAAGAGCTTGTAGGTGAAAGTGTCATTTACTTCGAAGAACACGACTCTTACTTTTTTAAACATATGTTAAAATGGGTTAAATTCAGTTTCCCTAAGGAAGTCACAGTTTACTTTTGAGAGTCTTCTCTTTTTCAGTTGACTTTTGTAAATAGAATGAATATATCTATCCCTCTCACCCCCAAACACACAGACATACATACATACAGAGATACTCACACATAGATATTAGGATAGGATATAAAAGTAACCTCTTACTGGTTAGAGATTTATTTGAACAGCATATTGGGTACATTTTTACTTTGCAAATGCTTGTTTTACAGCCATGTAAATGACATGTGGTAATTTGAAGATTAAATAGTGATTAATATGAGTAGTATAGACAGGCTATAAATTTATCAAAAGATTTTGCCAATCTAAAAGTATTATGAAAGCGTGCCTAGCTAGCTCAGTCAGTAGAGCATGAAACTCTTTAAAAGTATTATGAATATTTTCCTGAAGTCCTCTAGCAGTATGCTCTTATTATTGAATAGGCCAAGGTATGTATTTGTGTGTACGTGTGTGTATGTGTGTGTCTGTGAGTAACTGATTCAATCTATTAGCAGTAGGGAAAATGGCATATGTTTAAAAGTTTGAGTTTTGGAAACAATATTCTATCATTGATATAAATATTAAAGTTTCACAAAATCGAGTTGTACTGAACGGAACTGATGGATTTTTATGTCCTCAAATGGTTAGTGGGGTCACTGTGAAACCTCTTTCTTAGGATTATTAGAAGCCGTTGAGAAAAATTAGGAAATTCAAGAATGTTGAATATTACAGTATCCAAGAATATTGTAATAGTTCACAATTTTGCAATCTCTCCTGTCTTTCTTAGATGACAGGAGAAATTATGAAAAGCTTTATTGTTCATTTTCAAACTGAAAAGAATTGAAGAATTCTTTCAAGTTTCCATTTCTCACATTCTTTCCCTAAGAATGCTAGTAAATGTCAATACCTGTTCTTCAAAGGTTGATATATATCTTCAAAAAAGAAGCAGTCACATAAATTTGATAAACAGGACTTTTTGTTTTTTGGTTTAAACTGGGGGAGTTCTCAGAGCCTTTAGTGTGTTGATATGCCCTGTGAATCCATGGGAAAGGATCAGAAGAGGTAAAGAACGAAGTTTGGGAATCTTCTACTGACAAAATAACAATGCTGTCAAATTTTAGAAGAGAAGAATATTCATTACAATGAATAGGGGAAATTGAATGTGACTTTACAATAAGTCAGTAAAACTTTAAGGGAGGATAAAAGGCTGGGTCATTTTTTAGATGTGCTTTCTAACTATATATGTTGAGAATAAGGATAACTCCTTAAGCTTTATTTTGATTCTCTGTGACTAGGATTTGACAGTGTTGCTACTAATACCCAAGTAAAATAAAATTTCCTGTCTAGTTTATAAATAAATGCATCTTCCTGGTCCTTCCATAACCCCATCAAGACTGTCATTATGTTGATCAGATCTCCCTATTTGCAAATGCAATAGATTATTTTATTGAACTTGCAACAATTTGACCATACATGTATTGTTAAGTCCAGAAAACCTTTATATTATTCATATTTCTGCTAATGGAAAAAGTCCATTAACTAGCACTTCTATATAAATAGGGTACATAGATAATTGATGATGTTCACAATGATTATTCTGAGCCACTGCAAGATCATCAAGTGCGTCTGACTCATCAGAGGAAAATTAAATTACATTCGATGTAGTTTCGGTGTTGAGTGTATATTATCTTTCTTTTATTCTTGGAAATGGATAATATGTGCATGGTCTCTATGGTAACTCTCTATAAGCCAGAATATGTGATTAACCTCATTTTCCAACCATGCCAGAAAATAGGGAATTTATTGTATCGGGTTCATCACAATTGTCCTTTATGCGAATTCAGTTTTTGCTCCTAACCTGTTTTTGAAGGTTTGTTTCAGCTCAGGTACACACATACATAAATATTTTGGTCATTTGGATCAAACTGAATTCTCAGTGTTAAAATGAGATATTATATTTGATGAGGCATTACAGAACTTGATAACCAGGTATATTCTTGGATAGAGCTGCCTGGTATTTATTAAACTTTTTCTAAAAGGGCATGAGTTTCATCTTCACATAGGCATACTGACTGTACTGAATTTATTGTTCATAATGTGGATAGCTACATCATTTTGTATTTATTCTTCAGATTTGACATCAGAAATATTTAGGCATAAGATAGGGTTGCACGTTTATGTTGACTTCTAAGCAAGGCTTAAGAACGTTCAAAGCTTTTCTTCAGAGCTGCATAGAAGCCTGTTTGGGTCTTTTAAAGAAGTCAGTCTGATGTATAGCAAGCCTTGTAGCACTGCAGTCTAGAGAAAGCTGTGTAATGGGGATGCTGCCACTGTCACTTATCAATTACACAACCTTCTTTTTGGTAGAAGGCTTCATATGACTCCAGACTGGCCCCTTAAATTAGATAGTAAAAAATGTTTAATCATTGGCAGATAATAAAATTGAGGTATGGATAAGAGACTTTAAATCAGGTCAAAACCAGGATTAGATTATTTACCAGTCTTGATAGCAAGTCAGCGATAGATGCTGTGATCATTGACCTCTAGGATTTCTGATTCAGGCTACAGGCAATGTGATTGAACAGATAGTAGAAAGGGTAACTGGAGCAGGTCCAGAGACACGGGACTTGCTAGAAAGGAAGTTATTTTCTGTTCCTTCTCCTTTTCAGATTAGACAGACAGCACAGATGAGCTTAAAATTATTACATGTATAGAAATATAAAGCATATTTATTTGATGTTTGCTAATGTCTTTATTGTTCGTGTGTGTGCTTAGCTGTGTCTGACTCTTTTGCCATCCCATGGGCTGTAGCTCACCATACTCCTCTGTTCATGGAATCTTCCAGGCAAAAAATACTGAAGTGGTTTGCCGTTTTCTTCTCCAGGGGATCTTCCCGACCCAGGGATCAAACCCACATCTCTTGTGTCTCCTGCATTGGCAGGCAGACTTTTTTTTACCACTTGCATCACCTAGGAAGCCCCAATGTCTTTATTGGTTAATAAACTTTAATTCTGGAATGATTTAAAAGGTACAGAAAAGTTGCAAAGATAATACAGAGTTCACAGAGGTGCCCCCACCACAGTTCTCCCGTTGTTAACGTCTTACTGTCCCATAATACATGTGTCACAACTAAGAAACCAACATCGCACGCGTGCTATGTCACTTCAGTCACGTCCACCTCTTTGTAGCCCACAGGCTCCTCTGTCCATAGAATTCTCCAGGCAGGAATACTGGAGTGGATTGTCATGCCCTCCTCCAGGGCTTCTTCCTGACCCTGGGATTCAACCTGCATCTCCTATGTATCCTGCATCGGCACTCAGATTCTTTACCACCAGCACCAACTGGGAAGCCCAAGAAACCAACATTTCTGCTTTACTATTAACCAGACTTCAGACTGTTCCCCCCCACCCCCGCCCAGATTTCACTAGTTTTTCCCTCAATGAGCTTTTTCTTCTCCAAGATTCTGTCTAGGACAGAATAATTGGCATATCTCTTTAGTCTCTTCTGCTCTAGGCAGTGTCTTAGACTTTCCTTGTTTCTCATGACCTTGACAGTCTTGAGGAGCACTGGTCAGGTCTTCTGTAAAATGTCCCCCACCCTGAAGTATAGTCAGACTTCTTACATCTGTGTTTAACAGCTTGTCTTTGTAGCTTAGTGAATATGTGACCGTTAATAGGAAGAATTTTTTCCACTAAAAGCAGTTTCCTGACTTATTACAATTTATTGCTAGAAAGCACACTCTCAAGTAATTCTTAAAAGTCAGTTTGCTTTAGGGACTTTGCTGGTGGTCCGTGATTAAGACTCCCCCTTCCAGTGCAAGGGGTGCAAGTTTGATCCCTGGTTGGGAAGCTAAGATCCCACATGCCTCTTGGCCAGAAAACCAAAGCATGAAACAGAAGCAATGTTGTGGCAAATTCAATAAAGACTTTAAAAATTGTGCATATAAAAAAAAAAAAAACTTAAAAATAAGAGTAAATTCTCTTTGCCCAAAGAATCATTTTTGTGATTAGATGTTATGGTTCTTACCAAAGACATAATATCAAAAATATAATATAGTTTTAACTGATGTGTGAGGAACCTGCCTGCCTACGCAGGAGACATAAGAGACGCAGGTTCGATCCCTGGGTCAGGAAGATCCCCGGGAGGAGGGCATGGCAACCCACTCCAGTATTCTCGCCTGGAGATATTCCACAGACAGAGGAGCCTGGCAGACTACATACAGTCCATAGGGTTGCTAAGAGTCAGACACGACTGACGTGACTTAGCACACACGATGTATCTCATCAGATCAGATCAGTCGCTCAGTCGTGTCCGACTCTTTGCGACCCCATGAATCGCAGCACGCCAGGCCCCATAGGTAAGCTTTTATATTCATTTAAATTATGAGCTTCCCTGGTGACTCAGATGATAAAGAATCTGCCTGAAATGCAGGAGATCCGGTTTCAATCCCTAGGTCAGGAAGATCCTCTGGAGAAGGGAATGGCAACCCACTTCAGTATTCTTGCCTGGGAAATCCCATGGACAGAAAAGCCTGGCAGGCTACAGTCCATGGGGATCACAAAGAGTCAGACATGACTGAGCGACTAACACACAGTAATTTAAATTAAGAAAGTCAGATTCCAAGGCATAGAATTTTAGGTCCTAAAAGGACTATTGAGAGATAATCTAGCCTGGTTATCCCCAAACCAAGTTTGAGGCCACACTCCCCTGTGAGACTTTAACAATACAGATCCCAGGGCCCTGCTTCTAGGGTGTATTATGGTGGAGCAGGAAAAATAAAATTGGGAATCCCAGCTTTTAAATATTTGAAGTGCTTCCATTTTAGGATTCAGATTTTCTGGCATTTCTGCTGAGGGTGGTGGGAGGGAAACAGTTTCTCCTAATTCCCCTTGAGGGGTCTGTGCGAAGGAACATGTGGCAGTCTAGACTGTTGGGCTTCGTGAGTTTATTATGCCCATCAACCTCTCTGCTTTCACACTCCCTTAAATTGCAGAAGGGGATGGTGTGGAGAAGTGAGAGGTGAGTGATGACTAGAAAATGATGTCTTAATGGGATGGAGAAATGGTAAACCTTGAAAGGATAAAAACCACCCAGGAAATTGTACTCACTTTGCAGTTTTATGGACAGCATTGACCAGAGGCTCCCCAATATTCAATTTTCTAAAAAATGATTTATTCTTAAATTTATAATGTATCATGCAGTCTTTTTTGGGGTAGATCTGCCTCCTCATTATCTTTTTCTTATACCAACATCAATATCAGTTGATTTTTCCTTCATGGGAGGCATCTTCAATGAAGAGTTTATGTAAGGAATGATAAGGGAAGGTAATCCAGACATTTTCCAGGAAGATTTTACTTGGCTATACCAAAATTTTCCTTATTCATTATGCTAAACGTAACACCTAATCTGGGGTGATTGGGTCTCCCTCAAAACAGGAAGTAGGTTGTGTTTAATCTTTTACAAATTAACGTATAAAAGTAGAATTAAGTCTTCTAATTATAGATATTTAGCAACTAATCATTTTGCTTTTACCTAAAGTATTTTTCCATTTGTCTTCCCTTGGGTACTAGTGAGAACCAACTTCATGGTAAAGTTCCATAAATAAAAAATTAGGTTTCAATAAAAGTTATTATCAGTTGAAGAGACTTTCTGGAGATGAAGATAATAATTTCTTGTTGACAAGAAGTGTCAAGCAGCCAAGGATATGTCAGAGCCATTGACTTTTTAAAAAATTCAGCAAGGATACACTAAAAGCAATAAGTATATCTCTCTGATGGGTTTTGATTCTAGTGATTTTGACTCCATTTTAAACTTGTGGTAGACTTGCTTTTGGCTTTATAAAAGTAGGAGGGAAAAACCTAAAATAAACAAATATCGCCTTTCTTCTTTATATTGCATGTATATTCTACATCGATTTTAACTAAAATTAGATCTTGAAATTTAAAATTGTGGTGATGTTTCCAATTTCTTTGTGTCCTTCCTTCCTTCTTTGAGCCAAATAATGACTTGATTCCTTAGTAAAAGTAGTCATAGGACCCAAATCAGCATTTCTGTAGAAAAGAATTTGTAGAAAATTTAAGGTTTGGTAATACCAGTTTTTGTTGATAATTGAGAAATGCCCCAAAGATGTTACTATTTCGTATTGTTAAATGAATCCATACTAATTCACAAGAGAAGTGTTTTGTGTTCCCCGTTACTAAACTAATGTCATTTGTTTTCAACTCTGGCACAGATTCTGTGGCTTTTATAGAAATCACTTAACCTTTCTTTGCTCTGGATCTTCAAGCAAGTGGGAATATAATGAGTTGATAATCCTCAACCTTACTCATAGAATAACTCTACGGGGTATCCAAGAACATCAAATTACTTTAAAATGGTTATACAAATAATAAATGATTGTGTACTCCCCCTAAATCACTTATTTGTTAATTTGCAAGTTATTACCTTTGCTATCTTAAAGGATAGAGTTTGTGCAATAGCTAATTTACATAATTTTCTATTTAAATACCTGTAATTAATGGTAGTAAAATAGAAAATAATTAATGCTGATAATTCAGAGAATTACAGTTTTTGTAAATCTTTTCTCTACATAGTTCAGTTTACCCATAATAATCTTTCTGTTAGTCCTTTAATAACTTAATTATTCTAAATAGTCTTATGACTTTATAAAGGTCCTTTCTTTGAAGGATTATAGGACTTCTATTTGAAGTCAGACCCCACTCTCCTGTCTAATTGCCTTTAGCAACCTGCTTTCACCAAAGATGAAAACGTTTCCATTTTCTTACTGCATTCTCTGCTCAGCTATAGCGAAGTCAGTAGTGGGGCATTTTTTCAGTATGCCTTAAGCAGCGCTCTTATGAGGTATCCCTTCCGCCTTTAAATGAAATACGTACTTCAAATATGCCCATCATAGGTATATTAACACTCACAGGCTCACACGTAGCCACAAGTTTGAACAACCACAAAATCAGGTATGTGTATACACCTTGGAGACAGAGGAGGTTGAATCTCCACAAATTTTTTGTTGAGCACCTTTTTGTACACACTGTGCTTATATATATGCAACTCATGTAAGTTTCCGTTGAAGTTGCAAGGAGCATATGTACATCGTTAACCAACTGGGACACACGCTGCAGATACTTTTAAATCTCTAAACCAATGTAGCACACACAGTTGCTCATACTTCTCTCAATTTTTTGCTTATTTGTGTGTGGCACTTTCTCAACTAATCAGTTCTCTTCAAACCTAACCAACCCCATAGCTATTTAGAAAGTTGTAGCAGAAGAGGGGGAAAAAATGATGGCTAGAGAAGAAATTACAGGGTATAGATCGACTCAGATCTATGATTTGAAAACTGTGCTCCACAGAAGGGTAAGAGGGCTGACCAGTGTGTGGGGTGGGAGTGGGCGGCAGTCACGTCATTCACAGCTTGATTTCTGAGTTTGGTTATCTTTATCTAGGGTTTTTGAGATTTTCTTTGTCCTATTTGGTGTCTCTGTTTTGTCAAAATGTATTGATTTAATCCATCAATAGGCTAAATAGAGCTAGAGATGATAGGAAATGAGGATGTGTGTGTGTGTGTGTGTGTGTGTGTAAGGTATATTGTATTTGTTTCCAATGTAGAATAGACCCAAAGTTAGTTGTACCTAAGATGTTAAAACAAAACTCTTGTTTCCTCTTGAAGGGGCAAATATCCCCTTCCCAAATGCCAATGAAATTACATTTTTGACTTTGGTAGTAAAGATGTTTGTTCTTCCATCTTTAAATCTATAACTTAATGTCCTTTCCGTGATTTGTAAATTCATCTTTTTACTTTTGTGATCAAAAGCATTTACAAATACATTTTGTGAAGTACTGAAAGAATAAACAAAGAAAAATACTCCTTGAGACCTCACAAGGATAAATAGGGCTGATAGGTAATAGCAAAAAAAAAAAAGAATGTGATTATTGAGATGAATTATAAAGTAACTTTTTCAAACTGAATTAAATTTGATTTTATTTCCTTAACCATATCTTTTAAATAGAATAGAAATTTTTTTAAAAAAATCACTTGAGGTCATTAACATTCCTATGGATTAGTTTAAGAGTTTAAACAATGTTTAACTAGCATGTCCTGTTTTCCAGTTTAGGCCCTTGTATTTGGAGCATAATATTTGCCTGGCTGAAATGATTCAGATCAGTGGTTTTCAAACTCTGTTTCTTGGAGGTTTCTTTAAAATGCCTTAGGGGCCAGCATGAGAGGCAAAGGAAACAAAGGAGACGGCATTCCTGGCTCCCTTGTTTCAACCCAGGCAACCTCACATTTATCTCTTTTGTACATCAAGAGTTCTGCTTAAGATTTCAATTAAAAGGAATTCCATTCCTGAAGAGAAACAAAAAAACCTTGAAAATCCCTGGCTTAAAATCTAAGCCCTATTGACTCCTAGAATTTCTTCTACACGGAATCTAAACTGTACATTTTTGTAAACTAGTTTTCATATCATAATATGAAAATGAGTGGGTGAATGTGTGTCAGTGAACATGCACGTTACATTAATCTTTTTAAGTATCTTCATTTTTGTATGTGTTCATTCAAACGTTGTATGCTTACTGCTAGGGGTACTATACAAAATAGGAACATTCTTATTGTTAAGGCACTTTGGGGCAATTAAATATTAAGTGAGGAGAAGTACAGTGAGAACATGTGTATGAAAGCATGCTGAATGGTAACCTAATTGGGGAAGGAATGCCTGGAGAGGACAGAGGCATAGAAGAGGTGGTACTTGAGATGTTACTTTCTAAATTAAAAGTAATAAGTTAAATATTTTAATTAACATTCCTTGTGGGATACTTTAAATTATGGGAGTAACAAGAGGCCACTCTAACAAATTTTGGGTTGAGTTTGCAAGGATAAATGAGGGCTAGTTGGCGGCAAGAGGTCACAGAGGCCATGGTGGTGGTGGTTCCGTTTCAAGCAGTGCAGGGAGGGCTCCATATAGGAGCTAGGTATGTTGGGTTGGACTTCTGCACCACACTAAGAAACTTGAAACTTAATTCACAGGTAGGTATAAGGAAATAATGAAATGTGTTCATTTGAATGACATAGTCAGATTTGTGCCTTGGAGGATCATCTGGCTGCAGTGTGCACAGTAAGTGATGAGGAAACAAGAACGGGAATGAGGAAACAATTCAGACCAGTTGCAAAAACCCAAATGAGAAATGGTGATGGCTTCCACCAAGGCAGCAGTAGAGATGGGGAGATGTGAACAGATTCACAGGAGACTGAGGAGACTCATGAAGGGTTCCCAAGTGATTGGATGTGGGGACTGAATGAGGGGGGAGAGTCAGTGAGGATTTCTGTACTTTTGACTTGTCCAGCTGGTGGATAGCCAGTGTCATTTCCTGGAAGTTGGAGGGAGGAGCACGGACTTGGCACAGTGACTGAAGATGGTGATACATGTTGTTCTGTGAGTGTGTACATGTGATCTAGACCTGGATCTGAAAGTGTACAGGTTATAGGCATGCAGCCAGGAGTCCCTGTGTTCACATCTTTATCTACCACTTCCTAGCTATGTAGCCTTGAACCTCGGCCTACTTCCTCATCTGTAAATTGGGAAAAATAATATTGATACCTACCTCCTTGTGTTCTCATGAGATAAAATTTAACAGGTAGCAGAAACTCCCTGAATCTTATCAAATATTGTTATTATTCATCTTTCTCAGACCTCGGTTTCCTCATCCATAAACTTGTGAGGGTTGGGGGACCATGTTTGTGCTGGATTAGATGATTTCTGGGGTCCTTTCTAGCTATGAAGTTTTTCATTCTAATGTGCCTGCTCTCTGTTTACATGTGTGTGAATAAAAACAGTTTTACTAAAAAATGTTAATCATTTCTAGGAACTTGCCACATCAGACTCAGATTCCCCAACAGCAGACTACAGGTGAGTACTAAAAATAGTAAGTTGATGTTTATGAATGAAGCTAATAGATTAAAAGATTGTTTAGTAGTAGATAATTTATGAAGCTTTAGCTCTACCAAGTAAGGCAAAACAGTCGTGTCATTCTTTAATCAGAGTTAGAACCTCAGGATAATAGCTTAGATTATTGCATAGATTGGCATCAGAGTGATAAACACAGCGTAAATGATCTTAAAGCAAAAGCATCCATGGAGGTCCTGTCTAATTAAGGAAGGCTGAATAAAATCCCCTTCCTTCAGCAAAGCTCCCTATTCTTCCCCTTGGTATGAAAGATTCTTAGCTTGGATGCTTCCAGGATTTGTCTCAGTAAGTGAGCAGCTTGAAACTGACTCTTACAAAAGAAAACCATTGTGGCTAATCAGTGAGGCTTCAGGGGGATAAAGGAAAAATGGTTGGCCTGGTTTTAATGCAGCTTTAAAAAGCTGTTATAACATGACCAATAACAAGATGGCGGACAATTCTCCCTGTTTCCCTAAGACTTGCTTTCTTTAAGTTTATTTCTTTCAAGTGTCCCTAAAAATATTCCACAGCCAATTATTTCATTCATCTCTGTACCAAGTAGATAACTTATTCATGATTGTCTTCTAATTAGTGGTTGATTCCTAGTTCTAATTGCCAAGCAACCAGTAATGCCTTTGTAGCTCTTTTGGAAAAGCAAGAGAAGTTTTAAAACTGTAAGTTGGATGTGGAATTCTGAGTATGAATAGTGGTATTGTGGTGGGGAAGCTATTAAGTAAGTCTCGTTAAAACTTTAGGCACATATAGAAAATCTGTGCATATTTTCATTCAAAAAATTATCTTCTCTATTAATGCTTTCGGGGAATTTAAGGAGATTTTCGTTTGACAACTTTTCAAAGATTTGAGGCAAGTATAATGAAGTTGTTCATCAGATTTTAAGTATGAGATAACGTTTATACGAATTTTCCCCAGAGTTTTGATTGCTATGTTTTAATTAAATGTTAACATGTTTCAACAAGACTGTTCAATATATTGATGCAGTGATTCTATTGTGTGAGTGTTCAGGTGATTGATGAAGGAACAAACTGCTATAAATGTGCCTAAAGAGCAAAGAAATAAATGAGTCCTTACTACCACTAATTTCATGACTTTTTTTCAAGAGATAAAATTTTAAAAGGGTATTTCTACAGTGAAAATGCTAGAACTTCTTCCTCATAGGCTTCAATCTCTCCTAAGATGTCTTTCCTCTGTTTCTTAATTATTTCAGACAAGGAATGAAGGAAGATAATATCTAGAAAAATAGTAAATATTCTTTTGAATATATACAAAATCTAGATTTTACTTCTCTCCCCTCCCATTGGGGGAAATAAAGAAACCTAAGTATATGATGTTAGAGAGATTTATTTAATAGTTGCATAAATTCTTAGCAAGTAGACTTGTTAGCTTGCTACATTTTAGTAATAGGCACCATTTCCAAATTAAAAGACAATTTATGCCTGAGCAAGTGTTATAAGAGCCAATGAATTTCCCTAGGGGGATTTTAGGTTGTTCAGCCTAATTTTCTAAGTTATTTTTCTAAAACAGGTTTTGGGAAACAAGCATTTTGCTTGAGTCAGGAAAGCTTTCATCTCCTTTTTAGTTAACACTATAGCCTATTACCTTCTTGTTTTCTTATATTTTTCTGTTATTTGGGGTATATTATTGCACCATCTCTTCTTGGTTATTTTCGACTCGTTCTCGTTTTCAGTGAGTCCCCAAAGTACCTAAATGCTAAAGGGAGAGAAACCACCCTAGCATCTTTTATAATTGTGATAGATTGTTGTGTTTCTTCCTCTGATAAATGTAACACCAAATAGACTTGTGACTCCTGGAGAGAAGAGCTAAATGGGCACGTTACACTCCTTACTCCCTTTCTATTCATTTGAATGAAAAAATAAAGTTTGTTTATCAATTTTATTCCATTCTGTGTGCACATGTGTAGATTCAGTGCTATGGATGTGTCAAAATTTCCATGGGCACAACTTTGCTGTCCCTCCATCCTGGTTATCTTAGTATCACAAGGAGGCAACAACATTTGTGCAGGGTTTACATAATTTGCTTTTTGCAAGTACCTCAAAGCATTATGTTGGTATCACAGTTTTCTTTATGAAGGTGATTTAAGCACAGTGTTTGTCTCTTGGATATCAAGATATTTTATTTGAGCTTCCTCTATGGAATTTGCCAATGGAGAGTATATTTTGAAGTTTGTTTTCTTTAGTTAGTTGTTTTCTCTTAAAAGATCATCAGAACTTTAAGAAATGAACTAACTGCTGGGGTTGTAATCCTGCACTTACGCACTGGCTCAGATAATAGAGCAGTTAAGAGCTGACAGTAAGTAGTAATACCATTTAGACCAGCCGAAGCCATCAGTTCTGACATCCCTTCAGATTCTCTCATTTTCTCTGTCCTTTCTACCCACATGATTTTTTCTAAAGAGCTGTGATTAAACAATGCAGTCATACATCCCACAGTCAGAACCCATTCTTTTTGTTTATTGTGGGAGGAATTTTCAGACCATACCTTTTGAGAAATATAAAACATTATAACTTTGACCCAAGAGTGAAAGTCGTTCAGTCATGTCTGACTCTTTGCAACCCCGTGGACTATACAGTCCATGGAATTGTCTAGGACAGAATACTGGAGTGGGTAGTCTTTTCCTTCTCCAGGAAGGAGAGGACTAATTTAGACTTTCCTCTTTTTTTTCTTGTTGTTGTTGAAAACCAAATGCAAAGAAATAATGCAACATAATTATGTTAAGAAGATAGAAAATTACACCTTGCTATAATTTGTTTTGCTCAAAGTCTAAAAGTTGTCCATGTCTAACTCACACTCATATTCATTCTTACATATTGCAGGTAAATGGTATTCCTGAAGAAAGAAAACTAACCGAAGCAATGAATTTGTAATCAGATAATATAGCACTTTTGCGTGTGTGAGTGCTCAGTCACTCAATTGTGTCCAACTCTTTGGGACCCCATGGAATGTAGCCCACCAGGTTCCTCTGTCCATGGGGTTTTCCAGGCAAGAATACTGGAGTGGGTTGCCATACCCTCCTCCAGGAAATCTTCCTGACCCAGGAATTGAACCCATATCTCCTGCATTGCAAGTGGATTCTTTACCACTTAAGCCACCTGGGAAGTCTTAATATAGCACTTTCATTTTTTTCTCTCTTCCAATAATGCATGAGCTTTTCTGACATATGGTATGCATGTTGACAGTATTAAGTATATACCAAATAATATACAATATAACATTCATTTTACTAATTTTTTTTGTACTTAAGGCATTTTTGACAATTTGTAAAACATTGATGACTTTATATTTGTTACGATAAAAAGTGATCTTTAAAATAAATATTATTAATGAAGCCTGATGTGTGGCAAAATTTACTTCAGAAACTATTTGATAGCCTCCTGTATAAGTAGGAATCTTTTATTGCTAAGAACAGGTTCACCTATTTATTCTTTATTTAATGAGATTTTTATTAAGCACTTCCTGTAATATATGAATGTATGCTTTTGTGTTCCAAGTAAGTAACACATTTACTTAAATAGCATTGTGGCCCATAAAGCTTATTCTTTCATATACTGCTTCTTGGAGTGTTGTAGGGTAAACGCGGTTCTTTGGATCTGACAGTTCAGATCTACAGTTCATGAAGGGCCGCCCAGACTGCATATTTACCCTGACTCTGTAATCACATATTTGGTTTTAGAAGCATGCCAGGAGTTGTTGCTCAAAAAGAGAACAGTTGCCTGCTGATGATGACATGAAGTAGCTCCAAAACCCCAGGATCTCCTGTGGTAACACTACTTTCAAGGCTTAGCAGAGTGTCTTGATAACATATTGGCCTGCTTCCTGCATCATGGACACTATCAGATCAGTGCGTCCATCAGACAAGCTCAGAGGCTGTCTGGGAAACCTTGTGGTCTAGACCATCTGGAAAATCTCCTCTTAATCTGCTCTGGGCAGATTTCTGTATTACCTATTAATTAATTGCTCAGAGGTACACAAATGCTATGTAAATCTGATTCGAGAATCCAAAAAGATTCCCCATCAGTGTTGTGTGCCACGACTTGTCTTCCACTTAGGGGGGCATACTCTATCATGTCCTTGACATTGAAACTTCTCCTCCCAGGCACACCTTCCTGGGACTTAACAGAGAATGTGGTGTTGGTGGTTTAGTCACGAATCACGTCTGACTCTTACAACTCTATATAGACTATAGCCTGCCAGGCTACTCTGTCCATGGGATTTCCAGGCAAGAATGCTGGAGTGGGTTGCCATTCCCTTCTCTAGGGGATTTTCCCTACCCAGGGATTGAACCTGCATCTCCTGTGTCCCCTTCATTGGCAGGTGGATTCTTTACCACTAGCACCACCTAGGAAGCCCTGAGCACTCATGAGTCAGCTACAGTTTGTGTTACAGTTTTCCCTCCAATGGCTAGCAAAAGGGTAGGGTACATAAGGTTGAGTGTTCGCCACAACCTAATGGACAGAAAAAGGCAGGGATGGTATCTTATTCACATTTCACAAAATTAAAATGTTATTTATGTTTTATTGAAACCTTACCACGTTATTAACAAATCTCATGTTTTAAAAGATTGTACATGGGCAACAAGGATTTCCGTGGTTAGATCATCTCACTTTATGTTCCATTAATAGGCTGCAGTTCATCATAGGTAATTTATCACGTAGTTTTCATATTGATGTTTATATTTGTTAATATCGTGGCAGCGATGGTGGCGTGCTGCTTGGATCTTCTTTCAGGAAAGAATTTGCCATTCAGCTGCGAGGAGAGTGGTTAGCTGAGAGCTTCCAGTTGTTAGCACCTTCAGGATCCGCTTTTGGCCTTTGAAGAAAGGCAGAGCCTTCCTGGGCAGTTGCCCTCTAGCCATGACTGAGCACGGTCTGAGTCCTAGGGCCTGGTGTGTGTGTGTGTGTGTGTGTGTGTATGTGTGTGTGTGCACGTGTGCTCAGTCATATCTGACTCTTTGCGACCCCATGGACTGTTGCCTGCCAGGCTCCTCTGTCCATGGGATTCTCCAGACAAGAATACTGGAGTGGGAAATCTTTATTTTGAAGCTTTCTATTGGATTGCCTGTGACTGTCAGATGTATGTTGTGGTCAGATGACCTCCTTCCCAATCCTGCTTCCTCTCCACCCCCTTTCCTTTCAGAGATGTCAGATTCCCATCATTGGGTTGAAGATTTTCCCTGAGGTTGAAGATTTTCCTTGCCCATTTCTGCTTCCATCCCCTCTTAACTGTCACAGCTTTGGTCCTAATAAACATTTGAACTCGCAATTCCATTTCAGCATCTACTTTCCAGAGGCTCCAACTGATCATTATGATACTTCTTTACATTCCCAATGTAAAGACCCACAAATGTAATGTAGGTCTTTGTAATGACCCACAAATGTGGATCAATGGTTCAAAAATGGCTCACTGAAGGAAAAAAGTGATAAAAAAATAAGCACCTTATATAAGTACACAAACTATAATTCAAAACAATGCCATGGACATAAGAAATGATTCGGGCTCCCATTTAAAATATAGACTATAAATCTCTACGTACTGGAATACATGATTTTTGGTGTGGATTTTACATCAAAGAAGCCCAAACAGAAAAGTGCCAGCCTTAAAAGTGGATTTTATTGGGTCAGAAATCTGTTCCCTCAATAACTAGTTTGTTGTCTGTTTTGACTAATGTCTGTTTTTGCATCCTTTTCAAACAATACATAATTCCTTTTTAATAAACCAATTGGGAATGAAACTGATTGAATTTATAGATAAATTCAGCACAGAAGTAGTGAATTAGCTTGGTTCTCCCCAGAACAGGCCATTCATTTTGGGAGGTAATCCCAGGAAGCCAGAGTATAGAAGCAGAAAGGGTTGAGGAGGTTAGGAAGACAATGAAGGGTATGTCATTGACTCTGGCTATTCTGGAAAGCATAACTCAGTCCTACTGGGATCCTCTAGTGAACTGTGTAGCATGAACCTCGGAATTTTCCCACCATGTGACAGAGGTTTAGACATTTCATTCACCGATTCACCATCTTGTAGATGAGTTGCTCGGTGGGGCATTAACTCCCCTGCACTGGTGGGCTCTGGCTGGGTGAGATGCTGGTGCTCTGGAGAAAAACCTGGGGTAGAGCAGCTCACAGATGCTATGGACACTGGAGGTGAGAAACTCAGAAAGCTGAATGAGCTTTTAGCAAAATGTCTTGATCAAGGATTGTTGACAGTCAGGGTTTAAAGGCAATTATTATCACTAGTACTTATTAGCTGACATTTCAGTCCACAGCCTTGCACGACATGCCAATTAACTTGTGGTATACATGAGAGTCATATGTAAGGGAGAATTGCCTGATCAGTTTTTGCTCTATCTTTGAGGTCTCATGCCTCGATTTTCACATAGGATTGATTTTCATGTAGGGAAAAGATTACGTTGTGAATTGTGTTGATGTGACAAACACATCCCAAAATCTGTGTCTTAACACTGTGAAAGTTTACTGTTCAGTCACATGAGAGCCCACCACCCCTATGTCAGCCTTGCTCTGTGCATGTATGATTTGGAACACGTGATATCCAGGACTTCTATGGAATAGGAAATTAAAGCCGAAAGGTCTCGTGGATTGTTTGTAAGAGATGGGCTTCGAAATGGCTTCTATCCCTCTTATCTGTACTCTACTGGCTGGTAATATCTTATTACCCAGACATAATCGTCATGGACGCTGGGAAATGCAGTCTTCCTGTTTACTCAGGAAGAAAAGCTGGTGTGGTGAACACAAGCGCTGTCCCACAGATGTGGACTGGACACAGCATGTGACCAGTGCTCATGGATTAACAGCTACGTGTGAAAA
Source organism: Bos javanicus (assembly GCF_032452875.1). Taxonomy (NCBI): domain Eukaryota; kingdom Metazoa; phylum Chordata; class Mammalia; order Artiodactyla; family Bovidae; genus Bos; species Bos javanicus. The sequence continues at coordinate 12,566,934 of NC_083871.1, read as the reverse complement.
TGAAGGACATACGCAGGGAAGTAATTCTGCCATCCCGGTGACCTAATTTGTCAAATAGCGTTTTTAGTTCAGTGGGATTAAAGACAAGAAAGAAACTGCCTAGGTATAAAAATCAAGCTAAAAAAAACACATTTTGGAGAAATACTGCATTGAATTATTATAGAAAAATACGTGATTTTAAGTTCACAGTCCTTATCTGCTATTTCCAAATCCAAAGGTATCAATTTTTTAAATAGCTTCATAGAAAATCCATTTAATGATAGAACTTGACCTGAACAAAAAGGAATGCTTATCCTTCTCAATCCTATTTGGTATGAGTCTTTGCTATAGGAAGTTTAACATTTATTATAGGGTATTGCCCTTACCCTATTGACTATGTTACATAATATAAGGAACATACCTTATATTAATTGCACTTAAAGAATCTTAATATTAAAATATACCTCTTCTCAAGAGTTTTCAGTAATGTACTGTGGACTTAAGTCAGTAATTTTATAAATAATATATTTAATGACTTTTGTATGACAAGTTTATTTTTATTGCCTAAATTTGGGGGTCCATGTATGTGTCTAAAGCAAATTAAGTACTAAAACAATAAGGCAAGATTGAGATAAATTTGTCTAACAATAATATATTTTCCTGTTCCTTTTTTCCCCCTCAAATCATCTCAAAATTTCTTATTGGATTTAGTATCAGGTCATTTCATTCATTCATTCAGTGAGTATTTATTTAGGATCTGTTATGTTCTGGGCATGGACTTACGCTTGGTAAATAAGATGGACATAATGTTACGAAAGACAATAAACAAAGTCTAGTACACTGGCGCTAGTTGGTGTTAAATAAATATTTGTTGACGGAATTAATCTAATGTTAATAAGTAAAGGCTATGAAGGTTAAAGCAGTGTTGCAATAGGGAATGAAGAAGGGAGGTGCTTAGATTAAATGATGAAAATAGGTCTATCTTAAGGGAAAACATTTAAGATAAAATTGGAAAGATGATCACATGCCAGTCATGGTTAGCATTTGTATCAGATGAAATAGCATGAAAATGGACCCAGAACACCTTCTTATGCCAGAAAATTTTTAAGGGTCCAAAGAATAATGGAGGTTTACCCAAGAGAATTCAGGAGCCAGCTGGAAGGGGCTCACACTGCCCGTATATAGGACCATTTGGGTAACAAAATTAGTATAGTAATATATTATAAACTATAGATCAGAGTCCCTGAATCTACACTGATAAAAAATGAGTGAATGCGTGCATGCATGAATGAATAAATGCCTCATTACAGTAGAATATCAGCTAATGTAGAAGATAATGATGGCATTAGCAAATCATCATTTTGGAACCACCACAGAGGTAACTGTTTAACACAAGAATCATAGATAATTAAGTAGAAACCAAGATCTGGATACTAGCTATTCTAGGGTGTCATTGCTTCTGAGTCCTCCCAATGAACACAGCTAGAAAATATGAAGATGTATATATGTACACACACACATCTTCTCTATCTCCGCAGTAAAATAGGATGTTTACATAGTCTCAAAATATCTCCCTATAATGTAATGATTAAGTACTATATTAGTTTCCTGAAGCTGCTCTAATATAGTATCAAAATCTGGGTGGCTTAAGACAACAGAATTTTCTGTCTCACAGTTCCGCAGGCTAGCAGCTGAAATCCACATGCCAGCAGGGCCATGCTCCTTCCACAACCTTAGGGGAGAATCCTTTCCTGCTTCTTTCTAGTTTCTGGTGGTTTGCTGGCCATCTTGGCATTCCTTCCTTGCACTGCATCCCTTCACTCTCTATCGTCACATGGCATTCTCTCCTTCTGAGTCTGTGTCTTTTCTGTTCTCATAAGGACACCAAATCGGATTAAGGGCTGACTCTATTTCAGTGTGACTTCTTAACTATTACATCTGCAACAACCTTATTTCCAAATAAATTCACTTCTGAGGTGCTGGGAGTTAGGACTTCACTGTAACTTTTTATTTCCCCACATTTAATGTATTAATTGTCAAAATGCTTTCAAGAAGGTAAGACCAAACTGTGTTTCTTATTTAGTTGCTAAGTTGTGTCCCACTCTCTTCAACTCCATGAGTTGTAGCTCACCAGGCTCCTCTGTCCTTGGGATTTCTCAGGCAAGAATACTGGAATGGGTTGCCATTTCCTTCTCCAGGAGATCTTTCTGACCCAGGGATCAAACCTGTGTTTCCTGCATTGGCAGGCAGATTCTTTGCTGCTGAGCCACCAGGGAAACACAGCCCAATACCAAGCTATACTCCAATAAGAAAACAAAAAGATTATAATGTCAATTTACACCCTAATCCATGCAAAGGCTGGTTGGCAAAGATGACAATAATGATAATATTCATTGCTACTATTGGTTCTAATTAATATATATAATTTTTACACATAAGATTGTTTATTGCAGCAAAATTTTGCAAGTATTTTTAATACCACAAATGAGAGAGTGAATAAATTGTGGTACTTTCCTACAACCATTTAAAATGAATGTAGATTTACAAAGCCATCTTCTTAAAAAATTCTTTTTAATTTTGTATTGGAGTATAGCAGATTATCAGCATTGTGATATTTTCAGGTGGACAGCAAAGGGACTAAGCCATACATATGCATGTATCCATTCTCCCCCAAACTCCCCTCCCACCCAGGCTGCCACCTAACATTGAACAGAGTTCCTGTGCTATTAGGTCCTGTTGGTTATCCATTTTAAATATGGTAGTGTGTACATGTTGATTCCAAGTTATCTAACAATTCCTTCCACCCATCCTTCCCCCCAGCAACCTGTAAGTTTGTTTGCTAATTAATATTTGTTTGATTACCATTAAAGACGAACATTTTTTACACAGTGTTCTGGCCATCTTGTTTTTTCTTCTTACTGTATAACAAAAACCACACATAGTATTAAATTTGCAATCTTAACTGTTTCTAACTGTACAGTTCAATCATGTTAACTGTATTCAGGTTGTAGAGCAACAGATTTCTGGAACTTTGTCATCTTCCAAAATTGAAACTGTATAATCATTAAAGACTAATTTCTCCTCCCCCTTGTCTCAGTCTTTGGCAACTACCTTTCTACTTTCTATTATGATTTTTGACTATTTCATGTGAATGGAATAATATAGTATCTGTCCTTTTATGACTGGCTTATTTCAGGTAGCCTAATGTCCTGAAGTTCCTTCTTGGTGTAGCATATGACAGGATTTCCTTCTTTTTTTAAGATAGCCTAATATTTCATTGTATATCTATATCACATTTTCTTTATCCATTCATCTGTTGATAGACATTTGATTTGCTTCAACCCCTTGGCTATTGAAAATAATAGAGCAGTGAATAAGTGAATATGGATATGTAAATATCTCTTCAATATCCTGCTTTGATCAATATATCTTAACAATAACCTTGGCAAAAAGCAGTAACTTTACTGTAAAAAAAAAGTATGAAAGACACTTTGAACCAAGCTATTAAAGTTACCATCAGCAGTAATTAATGGGACAAGTTGATACCACATGCTTCCAGAAAGAACGCAACAAAAGAACCACCATTTCTGTGATATTCTTGCCAAAAATGCCTATCCTAAATCTAGACAAGAAGAAATATCTGATAACACCGAAATGAGGGATGTTCTATGAAATAACTGGCCTTATTGTTCAAAAGTATCAAGCTCATTGATATATATATCTGAGGAACTCGAGATTAAAAGAGACTAACCAAATGCAATGTGTATCTTGAGCTGGAATTCTCAGCTCTTTTAGAAAATAAATTTTATAGCTAGAGAAATAGATATATACGTAGAAATAAAAATTCAAGTGTGATAAAATATTAATGTTTCATAAATTTGAGTATGTGGTAAAGTTATACTGTATTTAAAATGCTTTGCAAATCTGAAATTATCTCAAAATAAAATTCTTAAAGATAGCACTAACTAAAATGTTAAGAACGGATAAAAGAACAAGGGGTTAAATGTAGAGGAAAGAGGAGCAACTTTTGAGAATGCAGATGAGGAAGCAAAAACAGAACTATTTGTCTTTGAGAAATATTTTGTATACAGAACTGATGAGATTTGTTGAAGACTTGAAAATGTGGGGAAAGGAGGAACAAAAATAATTTCTGGAGCTTTGTCCTAGTTCTTGGGTATATTTTTTTATTTACTGAGTTTGAAAAGGTTGAGCAAAGAATATATGTCAAGGATAAAACCAAGAGTTCAGTTTTGAATGTTTTTTTCCTAATTACAAAGGACAGACAGCTCTTACCAGTGCAAAGAGCAAGGTTAGACATGCTGTCTCAGGAATTTTCTATGCCATTTGCCAAATTTTTGTGTATATAAGTTGGTGGTAAGCCCCTGAAACAAATTCTATTGGCTATCACAGATAGTGAAACGTTAACTGGACATGTATGCTGAAGTGTGGTAATGTCTATTTCAGTCCAAAGTGTTCAAAGGTTCTGTTATTGATATAGATAATGAAGTCCAGGGGTCCTGTTTCAGGTGAATGTGTAACACGGGGCTATCTTAGACAAACCTAAAGCAGAACAAACACATTTCAAAAGTAAATAGTTATGGCTTCATTTGTCTGTGGGGATTCCTCATCTGTGAAAATTATTGAAAAATTGAAGTGAATAATTAAAATGGATTCCTGTTAGTGTTCAGGGATCTGAATATTGAGATCATGAACCACAGGCCAAGCTAGGTAGTTAGGGTCATCTCAATGAATTCTTTATTGACTGTACATGGAATTTCTGGTGAGACATACCAGTGTCTTTGGTGCTACAGCTATCAGATAATCATGGATTAGATATACACATGAGATGTTTCTTAAAACAGCTTGGATCTATCATGATGACAGATTCTACATCAGGGTGACTCAAGCCTATTTTGTGAGAAATGACAAGTGCTTAAATTTTTAAAAATGGGTTGGAAGTTGTATGCTTCAACTAGATTATGCTAAGTATCTTATTTCTTGATGTGTCATTTATCTACTGCTACAGTTCTGCTGTGTAACAAATTACCCTCAAAATGATAAGATTTTTGGGCTCACTTTGAGCCAACCATTTAGGCTGGGTTTTATTAGAAGTTTCTTCTAGTCTCAGTTAAATTTCCTCATGTGTTGTGGTGCTGACTGACTACTGATCTAGGATGGCCTCAACTGGTACGGTGGGAAAGCTTGGTTTCCTCCAAGTTTATTTCATTTAATTGGGCATTTTTATTCATGGGCATTTTCTCATAGCATGGCAGAAACACAAAAAGGTTAGCAGAAAATGTACTTCTTTCAAGCCACACTTTGGGAAACAGTTTCTAATATGTCATTTGTCAAAGCAAGTAAACTGATGGAGCCCTAAATCAGAGTAGGAGAAGAATATGATTACCCCTATAAGATCACAGGCATACTAAATACAGTACAGTTATTAACTGGGGCCATTAATATAATCAGTCTACCATAGTCTGCACACTGACCCTGAATGTTTATGTTCCTTTCACATGCAAACTATACTAAGCCCCTTTCCAGGCTCCAAATTCTCACCCTAATACAGCAACAGAACTTAAAGTACACGATTTGATGATCTACATCAGATGTAGATGCTTCTCCTTGAGTGTGGCCCTTCTTGATATGAAGATATACTAAACTGAGTAATTGCTCTCATTTCCATAATTTCTCATAGAATGATGAGATAGAGACTTGATAAATACAATGGGTACTTCTTTTTAAAAGACGGAAGCATTGGAGACGTAGAATAATCAATGGTTTGTTTTCAATCACTATGTAGAAATTATCATACACTTAACAGCTTAGAACAACACAATGATCTCACAGTTTCCATGAGTCAAGAGTCTGGGTATGGATTAGATGAGGCCTCTGCCCAGGGTCTCACCAGGCTGAACTCAGGGTACTGGCCTGGCTATGATCTCGTTTGAGACTCAGGGTGCTCTTCCAAGCTCATGGGTTGCTGGAAGAATTCAGTTCCTTGTGGTTGTAGTACTGAAATCCCTGCTCTCTTGGTGGGTATAGGTTGGAGACCCTCTCACTTCCTCAGTTTTACTCCCAGTTCCTTGTCCCTTGCATAGTTATTCACAATGTGGTATTTCCTTTTTCAAGGTCAGCAGGAGAACCTCTCTCATTTTGAATCTCTCTCTTTAGGAATGGCTCAGACATTATTTTAAGGGCTTACTTAATTAGGTCAAACTTGAGGACAAACACTTTTTCAATGAACTAAAAGTCAACTGGTTAGTTACCAAATCACACCCTTTCCTTAGTCCCCTCTATACTCAATGAGAAGGGATTATACAGGGTATAATTATATCAAGTATGAATAATGGAAGTTATCTTAAAATTCTACCTGTTATGGTCCTTCCACTAGTTCCCAAAGATTCATGTCCTTTCCAAACATTTGCTCCTTTCCTAGGGGCAATATTCCCAGGAATATCATCCTATTATAAAATCTGTTTAAAGTAAAAAAACAGTAAAGTAAAAAAAAAGAAAAGAAAAGAAAAAATCTCATCATCTAAGTTTGAATTTCATGATGTTATCAGCTCCAAGTCCAAAACTTCATGATAAAGCATTATTTTAAAAAGATGCAAATAAGGCTCCTGGATGTCATCTATTAAGTGAAGTTCTTGAAGTCTGATTTCTCTTAACCTATGACCCTGTGAAACCCTGTTATTTTCCCCCAACACACCTTGGCTACAATGGTGAGAGAACTGTAGGATAACAGTTATCAACATTCTGGCTCAAAAGAGTGAGAAAACAGTAGATTAAAAGGAAACATTGGTCCATTAACAGTCCTGAAATCCAGCTGGGCAAATGTTTTTTCTTATATTAGGTCTCAAGAATTGGGAAAAATCGTATGTGACTCTTGCTTTCATTTGAAGACACTCATTTGAGTCACTCATTCTAATTTCGTGAAAGATATTTGAATCACTTATTCTAATGTCATGAAAGCTAGCATGTATTATCCAGAGAAGGCAATGGCAACCCACTCCAGTACTCTTACCTGGAAAATCCCATGGATGGAGAAGCTTGGTAGGCTGCAGTCCACGAGGTCGCTAGGAGCCAGACACTACTGAGCAACTTCACTTTCACTTTTCACTTTCATGCATTAGAGAAGGAAATGGCAACCCACTCCAGTATTCTTTCCTGGAGAATCCCAGGGACGGGGGAGCCTGGTGGGCTGCCGTCTATGGGGCTGCACAGAGTCGGACACGATTGAAGCGACTTAGCAGCAGCAGCAGCAGCAGCAGCATGTGTTATTAGCCTGCTTCTTGCCAGTAGAATTTGGGAGTGTATGGGAGGTACTAAACAATTTCCTTTAAATTTTATCTTTACCTTTTCTCAAGAACTTAATGGACTTTTCCATGGATCTCATGGAGATCAACTTCAGTAAACAAAAGCCAGATCCCTAGACTTTTTTGAGCTAATTCCTTCTCTGTCTTTGATAAAGATATCCTCTCTATCTCATTTCCTGCTGAGATGGCCAAGGGACAGCGCTTTTATGTCTCTTTGAGGCCCTGTGGTTTGATTGGAAAGATCTGGGAGGCACACCCTTAGTCTCTTGCAGTGGTCATTTATGTGACTGAATACATTTAAAATTTTTAAAGTTTTTTCTTTTTTAGGAAAGCAAAGGGTGGTGTACAGTATAGGACAGCACAAGACTTGGAAGTAGACACATGAGTTTAACTGTTTTTACTCTCCTCACTAGCTGTGTGAGGTTCCATGAAATAGGGGTCTCTGTTCCCTTAGCCGTAAAAAGGGCAGGACGAGCATCCTCTGGGGTGGGGAGAGGATGCTTGTCATGCGGTGGTAAAGAGTATAGAAACTGGTTCCCTGAGTTCAAATCCCAGCTCAGCCACCTATTAGCTATGGGACCTCAGTGTCATTTTTTTTTTCCTTTGCCATCTTTAAAAGAAAAAAATTAAAAAAAAAAAAAGTTGGCTGAGCTGAGTCTTACTGCTGTGCATAAGCGTCCTCTAGTTGTGGTGCATGGGGGCTGCTCTCTGGATGAGGTGGCTTCTATCGTTGTGGAGCATGGGCTCCAGGGTGCATGGTTACAGGGTACAGGCTTAGTTGCCCCATGGCGGTGGAACCTTTCTGGACCAGGGACTTAACGTCTGTCCCCGGCATTGGCAGGTGGATTCTTAACCACTGGACTACCAGGAAGTCCTGTGACCTCAGTGTTCTTACTTGAAGGGACAGGAGGATATGCAAGCAATACCAACTTTAGAGGTCCAATTGTGTGAATCAGAGACGTTTGACCATTTGGCTCATCCACCTTTTTCCTTATGCCACACTTGGTAACCATTTCTGTCTCTAGGCTTTTTTTGTCACCTAGAGAGGCCAGAATTTCAAAAGTTAACTTTTAGTATATATTGTATATAATATTTCTTCCCTCAATTTCTCTTTGCTGTCATATTTAAGGCAAATCAGGAGTATCTTCAACAATTTTTCTTGAAAGTCTCCTTGTCTATATATGCAAATTTATTGCTTGTGAGTTCTGTTTTCCACATTAGTGCAGGACACAATTTTTCTAAGCTTTCTGACACTACACAACAAGAATATATCTTCCTATAATTTCAAATAATCGATTCCTTATTATTGTTTTGAGCTCTCTGTAAACCCAGATTTACAGTATCTGTAAATAGTAGTATTTGTAAATCCAGATTTCTACTAAAAATCAGTTCCAGGAAATTGAGTCTTTTCCTATCATGTTCCTCATAATTCTTTCTGCTTAGAAAAAAACTTTAAACAGAGTTCTATACCCAGTTTTTAAAAAATGAGGATGTAATTAACATATTTCCAGATAAACAATAGCTGAGGGAGGCCTTTTTTTCCTAACCATTAAATATGCTTCCCTGGTGACTCAGTGGTAAAGAACACTCCTGCCAATATAGGAGACATGGAGTTCAATCCCTGGGTTGGGAAGATCCCCTGGAGAAGGAAATGGCACACCACTCCAGTATTCTTGCCTGGGAAATCCCATGGACAGAGGAGCCTGGCGGGCCACAGTCCATTTGGTCACAAAGAGTCAGACACAACTTAGCAAGTGAACATGCACACACGTAAGAATGCTAAAAGGAATCCTTTGGGGTGTAATGAAAGGACATTCAACAGTAACTTGAAGCCGTATAAAGAAATAAAGATCTCCAATAAAGATAAATACATGGGAAAATTTAAAAGCCAGTGTTACTGGAATTTTGGTTTGTAACATAACTACACTTTTTCTTTTTTACATGATCTAAAGACAAATGCATAAAAATAATTATATAAATCTGTTATGTGACATAATAGATAAAAACACAGTTTGTCTCATCAATAACATAAAGGAGGGTACTGCTATATAGCAGCAGAATTTTTGTATGCTATTGAAGGTGGTATCAATTCAAATTTAAATGTTAGATGTGAGTCCTCTGGGGTGTGTGTATGTGTGTATGAGTGTGTGTGTGCTTGTCTGTGTTAGGAGTTTAGTCCTATCTGACTCTTTGCAACCCCATGGACTGTAGCCCGCCATACTTTTCTGTCCATGGAATTTTCCAGGCAAGTATACTGGAGGGGGTTGCCATGCCCTTCTTCAGGGGATCTACCCAACACAGGTATCAAATCCAGGTCTTCTGCATTGTGGACAGATTCTTTACTGTCTGAGTCACTAGGAAAGTCATGAGTCCTATGGTAACCACAAGGAAATATTTATACAATGTACACAAAGGAAATGAGAAAGAAATTAAAGAATTTTCACTTCAAAAAATCAACTAAGCACTGAAGAAGGCAGTGATGGAAGAATGAGGAGATAAAAGGTACATGATATGTTTAAAATAGTCCCTGCTAAAGGAAATAAATCCTAAATATTCATTGGAAGGACTGATGCTGTAGCTGAACCTCCAATACTTTGGCCACCTGATACGAAGAGCTGACTTATTAGAAAAGACCCTGTTGCTGGGAAAGATTGAAGGCAAGGGGAGAAGGGGTGACAGAGGTTGAGGTGGTTGGATGACATCACTGACTCAATGCACATGAGTTTGAGCAAGCTCTGGGAGTTGGTGATGGACACGGAAGCTTGGTGTGCTGCAGTCCATGGGGTCGCAAAGAGTTGGACACTACTGAGCGACTGAACAACAACAAATATCTAAAACAGTGAACAAAATGTCAGAAGTAAGTCCTTTTATAAGTAATCACTTTAAAAGTTAAATGGATTAAACTCTTCAATCAAAAGTCAGAGATTGGCAGAATGAAAAACATTATTAACTCTATACTGTATACAAAAAACTCACTTCAGATCTAATGACACACATAGGTTGAAAGTTGTCAACTGATTTGCAGTCCGGGTGCCAAGAATGTTTAATGGGGAAAAGGACAGTCTTTGCAATAAATTGTGCTGGGAAAACTGGATGTTCACGTGCAGAAGAATGAAGTTGAACTCTTACTTTATACCACATACAAAAATTACTTCAAAATGGATCAAAGACCTGTAACAGGAAGTGTACTTTCATTAGATTTAGCACTATATTATTTTATAACATATTATGACGTAATATTGGAGAAGGAAATGGCAACCCACTCCAGCGTTCTTGCCTGGAGAATCCCAGGGATGAAGATGCCTGGTGGGCTGCTGTCCATGGGGTCACACAGAGTCGGACACGACTGAAGTGACTTAGCAGCAGCAGCAGCATGACATAATATAACATATAATAGAGCCTCTATAATTAAAACTATATAGGGCTGTTGCATAAGTAGCTAGTAATACAGAGTAAAAAGTACATAAATTGTTACATTCACATGAATGAATTTAGTATACATTATAGATAACATTCAGAAAACTAAGATCATGGCATCTGGTCCCATCACTTCATGGGAAATAGATGGGGAAACAGTGGAAACAGTGTCAGACTTTATTTTCTTTGGGGGGTGGGCTCCAAAATCACTGCAGATGGTGATTGCAACCATGAAATTAAAAGACGCTTACTCCTTTGGAAGGAAAGTTATGACCAACCTAGACAGCATATTAAAAAGCAGAGACATTACTTTGCCAACAAAGGTCCATCTAGTCAAGGCTATGGTTTTTCCAATGGTCATGTATGGACGTGAGAGTTGGACTGTGAAGAAAGCTGAGTGCCAAAGAATTGATGCTTTTGTTTTTTTTTTAATAAATAAATATTTTATTTTTATTTATTTTTTATTTTTATATTTTATTTTATTTTTAACTTTACAATATTGTATTTGTTTTGCCATATATCAACATGAATCTGCCATAGGTATACATGTGTTCCCCATCCTAAACTCTCCTCCCTCCTCCCTCCCCATACCATCCCTCTGGATTGTCCCAGTGCACCAGCCCCAAGCATCCAGTATCGTGCATCGAACCTGGACTGGCCACTCGTTTCATATATGATATTATACATGTTTCAATGCCATTCTCCCAAATCATCCCACCCTCTCCCTCTCCCACAGAGTCCATAAGACTGATCTATACATCAATGTCTCTTTTGCTGTCTCGTATACAGGGTTATTGTTACCATCTCTCTAAATTCCATATATATGTGTTAGTATACTCTATTGGTGTTTTTCTTTCTGGCTTACTTCACTCTGTATAATAGGCTCCAGTTTCATCCACCTCATTAGAACTGATTCAAATGTATTCTTTTTAATGGCTGAGTAATACTCCATTGTGTATATGTACCACAGCTTTCTTATTCATTCATCTGCTGATGGACATCTAGGTTGCTTCCATGTCCTGGCTATTATAAACAGTGCTGTGATGAACATTGGGGTACACGTGTCTCTTTCAATTCTGGTTTCCTCAGTGTGTATGCCCAGCAGTGGGATTGCTGGGTCATAAGGCAGTTCTATTTCCAGTTTTTTTAAGGAATCTCCACACTGTTCTCCATAGTGGCTGTACTAGTTTGCATTCCCACCAACAGTGTAAGAGGGTTCCCTTTTCTCCACACCCTCTTCAGCATTTATTGCTTGTAGACTTTTGGATCACAGCCATTCTGACTGGTGTGAAATGGTACCTCATAGTGGTTTTGATTTGCATTTCTCTGATAATGAGTGATGTTGAGCATCTTTTCATGTGTTTGTTATCCATCTGTATGTCTTCTTTGGAGAAATGTCTATTTAGTTCTTTGGCCCATTTTTTGATTGGGTCATTTATTTTTCTGGAATTGAGCTGCAGGAGTTGCTTGTATATTTTTGAGATTAGTTGTTTGTCAGTTGCTTCATTTGCTATTATTTTCTCCCATTCTGAAGGCTGTCTTTTCACCTTGCTTATAATTTCCTTTGTTGTGAAGAAGCTTTTAAGTTTAATTAGGTCCCATTTGTTTATTTTTGCTTTTATTTCCAATATTCTGGGAGGTGGGTCATAGAGGATCCTGCTGTGATGTATGTTAGAGAGTGTTTTGCTTATGTTCTCCTCTAGGAGTTTTATAGTTTCTGGTCTTATGTTTAGATCCTTAATCCATTTTGAGTTTATTTTTGTGTATGGTGTTAGAAAGTGTTCTAGTTTCATTCTTTTACAAGTGGTTGACCAGTTTTCCCAGCACCATTTGTTAAAGAGATTGTCTTTAATTCATTGTATATTCTTGCCTCCTTTGTCAAAGATAAGGTATCCATAGGTGCGTGGATTTATCTCTGGGCTTTCTATTTTGTTCCATTGATCTATATTTCTGTCTTTGTGCCAGTACCATACTGTCTTGATGACTGTGGCTTTGTAGTAGAGCCTGAAGTCAGGCAGGTTGATTCCTTCAGTTCCATTCTTCTTTCTCAAGATTGCTTTGCCTATTCGAGGTTTTTTGTATTTCCATACAAATTGTGAAATTATTTGTTCTAGCTCTGTGAAGAATACCATTGGTAGCTTGATAGGGATTGCATTGAATCTATAAATTGCTTTGGGTAGTATACTCATTTTCACTATATTGATTCTTCCAATCCATGAACATGGTATATTTCTCCATCTATTAGTGTCCTCTTTGATTTCTTTCATCAGCGTTTTATAGTTTTCTATATATAGGTCTTTAGTTTCTTTAGGTAGATATATTCCTAAGTATTTTATTATTTTTGTTGGTGAATGGAATTGTTTCCTTAATTTCTGTTTCTTTTTTCTCATTATTAGTGTATAGGAAAGCAAGGGATTTCTGTGTGTTGATTTTATATCCTGCAACTTTACTATAGTCATTGATTAGTTCTAGTAATTTTCTGGTGGAGTCTTTAGGGTTTTCTATGTAGAGGATCATGTCATCTGCAAACAGTGAGAGTTTTACTTCTTGTTTTCCAATTTGGATTCCTTTTATATCTTTTTCTGCTCTGATTGCTGTGGCCAAAACTTCCAAAACTATGTTGAATAGTAGTGGTGAGAGTGGGCACTCTTGTCTTGTTCCTGACTTTAGGGGAAATGCTTTCAATTTTTCACAATTGAGGATAATGTTTGCTGTGGGTTTATCATATATAGCTTTTATTATGTTGAGGTATGTTCCTTCTATTCCTGCTTTCTGGAGAGCTTTTATCATAAATGAATGTTGAATTTTGTCAAAGGCTTTCTCTGTATCTACTGAGATAATCATATGGTTTTTATTTTTCAACTTGTTAATGTGGTGTATTACATTGATTGATTTGCAGATATTGAAGAATCCTTGCATCCCTGGGATAAAGCCCACTTGGTCATGGTGTATGATCTTTTCAATGTGTTGTTGGATTCTGATTGCTAGAATTTTGTTAAGGATTTTTTGCATCTATGTTCATCAGTGATATTGGCCTGTAGTTTTATTTTTTTGTGGCATCTTTGTCAGGTTTTGGTATTAGGGTGATGGTGGCCTCATAGAATGAGTTTGGAAGTTTACCTTCCTCTGCAATTTTCTGGAAGAGTTTGAGTAGGATAGGTGTTAGCTCTTCTCTAAGTTTTTGGTAGAATTCAGCTGTGAAGCCATCTGGACCTGGGCTTTTGTTTGCTGGAAGATTTCTGATTACAGTTTCAATTTCCGTGCTTGTGATGGGTCTGTTAAGATTTTCTATTTCTTCCTGGTTCAGTTTTGGAAAGTTGTACTTTTCTAAGAATTTGTCCGTTTCTTCCACGTTGTCCATTTTATTCGCATATAATTGCTGATAGTAGTCTCTTATGATCCTTTGTATTTCTGTGTTGTCTGTTGTGATCTCTCCATTTTCATTTCTAATTTTATTGATTTGAGTTTTCTCCCTTTGTTTCTTGATGAGTCTGGCTAATGGTTTGTCAATTTTATTTATCCTTTCAAAGAACCAACTTTTGGCTTTGTTGATTTTTGCTATGGTCTCTTTTGTTTCTTTTGCATTTATTTCTGCCCTAATTTTTAAGATTTCTTTCCTTCTACTAACCCTAGAGTTCTTCATTTCCTCCTTTTCTAGTTGCTTTAGGTGTAGAGTTAGGTTATTTATTTGACTTTTTTCTTGTTTCTTGAGGTATGCCTGTATTGCTATGAACTTTTCCCTTAGGACTGCTTTAACAGTGTCCCACAGGTTTTGGGTTGTTGTGTTTTCATTTTCATGTTTCTGTGCAAATTTTGATCTCTTTTTTGATTTCTTCTGTGATTTGTTGGTTATTCAGCAACCAATTTGTTGGTTCTTCAGCCTCCATATGTTGGAATTTTTAATAGTTTTTCTCCTGTAATTGAGATCTAATCTTACTGCACTGTGGTCAGAAAAGATGCTTGGAATGATTTAAATTTTTTTGAATTTACCAAGGCTAGATTTATGGCCCAGGATGTGATCTATCCTGGAGAAGGTTCCATGTGTGCTTGAGAAAAAGGTGAAATTCATTATTTTGGGGTGAAATGTCCTATAGATATCAATTAGGTCTAACTGGTCTATTGTATCATTTAAAGTTTGTGTTTCCTTGTTAATTTTCTGTTTAGTTGATCTACCCATAGGTGTGAGTGGGGTATTAAAGTTTCCCACTATTATTGTGTTATTGTTAATTTCCCATTTCATACTTGTTAGCATTTGTCTTACATATTGCGGTGCTCCTATGTTGGGTGCATATATATTTATAATTGTTATATCTTCTTCTTGGATTGATCCTTTGATCATTATGTAGTGACCTTCTTTGTCTCTTTTCACAGCCTTTGTTTTAAAGTCTATTTTATCTGATATGAGTATTACTACTCCTGCTTTCTTTTGGTCTCTATTTGCATGGAAAATCTTTTTCTAGCCCTTCACTTTCAGTCTGTATGTGTCCCCTGTTTTGAGGTGGGTCTCTTGTAGACAACATATATAGGGGTTTTGTTTTTGTATCCATTCAGCCAGTCTTTGTCTTTTGGTTGGGGCATTCAACCCATTTACATTTAAGGTAATTATTGATAAGTATGATCCAGTTGCCATTTACTTTATTGTTTTGGGTTCGAGTTTATACACCCTTTTTGTGTTTCCTGTCTAGAAAATATCCTTTAGTATTTGTTGGATAGCTGGTTTGGTGGTGCTGAATTCTCTCAGCTTTTGCTTGTCTGTAAAGCTTTTGATTTCTCCTTCATATTTGAATGAGATCCTTGCTGGGTACAGTAATCTGGGCTGTAGGTTATTTTCTTTCATCACTTTAAGTATGTCTTGCCATTCCCTCCTGGCTTGAAGAGTTTCTATTGAAAGATCAGCTGTTATCCTTATGGGAATTCCCTTGTGTGTTATTTGTTGTTTTTCCCTTGCTGCTTTTAATATTTGTTCTTTGTGTTTGATCTTTGTTAATTTGATTAATATGTGTCTTGGGGTGTTTTGCCTTGGGTTTATCCTGTTTGGGACTCTCTGGGTTTCTTGGACTTGGGTGATTATTTCCTCCCCCATTTTAGGGAAGTTTTCAACTATTATCTCCTCAAGTATTTTCTCATGGTCTTTCTTTTTGTCTTCTTCTTCTGGGACTCCTATGATTCGAATGTTGTAGCATTTAATATTGTCCTGGAGGTCTCTGAGATTGTCCTCATTTCTTTTAATTCATTTTTCTTTTTTCCTCTCTGATTCATTTACTTCTACCACTCTATCTTCTAATTCACTAATCCTATCTTCTGCCTCTGTTATTCTACTATTTGTTGCCTCCAGAGTGTTTTTTATCTCATTTATTGCATTATTCATTATATATTGACTCTTTTTTATTTCTTCTAGGTCCTTGTTAAAACTTTTTTGCATCTTCTCAATCCTTGTCTCCAGGCTATTTATCTGTGATTCCATTTTCATTTCAAGATTTTGGATCATTTTCACTATCATTATTCAGAATTCTTTATCAGGTAGATTCCCTATCTCTTCCTCTTTTGTTTGGTTTGGTGGGCATTTATCCTGTTCCTTTACCTGTTGGGAATTCATCTGTCTCTTCATCTTCTTTATATTGCTGAGTTTGGGGTGTCCTTTCTGTATTCTGGCAGTTTGTGGAGTTCTCTTTATTGTGGAGTTTCCTCGCTGTGTGTGGGTTTGTATAGGTGGCTTGGTTAGGGAAGCTTGTGTCGGTGTTCTGGTGGGTGGAGCTGGGTCTCTTCTCTCTGGAGTGCCAATGAAGTGTCCAGTAATGAGTCATGAGATGTCAATGGATTTGTAGTAACTTTGGGCAGCCTGTATATTGGAGCTCAGGGCTGTGTTCCTGTGTTGCTGGAGAATTTGCGTGGTATGTCTTGTTCTGGAACTTGTTGGCCCTTGTGTGGTGCTTGGTTTCAGTGTAGGTATGGAGGCATTTGATCAGCTCCTGTCAATTAATTTCCCCTGGAGTCAGGAGTTCCCTGGAGTCAGGGTTTGGACTTAAGCCTCCTGCTTCTGGTTTTCAGTCTTATTTTTACAGTAGTCTCAAAACTTCTCCTTCTATATAGCACCATTGATAAAACATCTCCTTTTGAAGACAATGGACTGCTTTTCTGGGTGCCTGATGTCCTCTGCTGGCTTTCAAAGTTGTTTTGTGGAATTTACTCGGCGTTTAAATGTTCTTTTGATGAATTTGTGGGGGAGAAAGTGGTCTCCCCGTCGTATTCCTCTGCCATCTTAGCTCCTCCGGCCGTAGGTCTTAGCAACCTCCTCGTAGGACTTCTTTCTTCTTAAGTCACCTTTTCACTTGGAGGAAGCACTTCACGACTTCTTTTTGGCATACCCCAATTGCCAAATCATTACTCTAGAGTTTTGGCGTCATTATTAAGTAAGGGTCATTTGAACACAAACCCTGCTAATATTAAGACTGCGGGCCTAGAATTGATGCTTTTGAACTGTGGTGTGGAGAAGACTCTTGAGTGACTCTTGGTGATGGACAGGGAGGCCTGGTGTGCTGCTATTCATGGGGTCGCAAAGAGTCAGACACAGCTGAGCGACTGAACTGAAGCCTAAATCATGCTTATATCCCTTTGCCATGGAACTGGGCACTATCCTAAGTTGTAGTAACATAATAATACAGTGTGGCTGTCTTTGAGATATCAATAATTTAAGATCAGGTATGGATGTGAGAGTTGCACTATAAAGAAGAAAGCTGAGCACCAAAGAATTGATGCTTTTGAACTGTGGTGTTGGATAAGACTCTTGAGAGTCCCTTGGACTGCAAGAATATCCAACCAGTCCATTCTAAAGGAGATCAGTCCTGGGTGTTCATTGGAAGGACTGGTGTTGAAGCTGAAACTCCAGTACTTTGGCCACCTCATGCAAAGAGTTGACTCATTGGAAAAGACCCTGATGCTTGGAAAGATTGAGGGCAGGAGGAAAAGGGGACGACAGAAGATAAGATGGTTGGATGGCATCACCGACTCAATGGACATGGGTTTGGGTGGACTCCGGGAGTTGGTGATGGACAGGGAGGCCTGCCGTGCTATGATTCATGGGGTCACAAAGAGTCAGACATGACTGAGCGACTGAACTGATAGATAACATATAAAGTCAATGATGGAAAAAGTGGACTATTCAACAAATAGTACTGGCAAGTAGGTAGTCATTTGAAACAAAATTAAGTTGGAGCCCCTTTTCATGTCATCAGTTCAGTTCAGTTTAGTTCAGTCGCTCAGTAATGTCCGACTCTTTGTGTCCCTATGAATTGAAGCAAGCCAGGCCTCCCTGTCCATCACCAACTCCCGGAGTTCACCCAAACTCATGTCCATCGAGTCGGTGATACCATCCAGCCATCTCATCCTCTGTCGTCCCCTTCTCCTCCTGCCCCCAATCCCTCCCAGCATCAGAGTCTTTTCCAATGAGTCAACTCTTCGCATGAGGTGGCCAAAGTACTGGAGTTTCAGCTTCAGCATCAGTCCCTCCAGTGAAAACCCAGGACTGATCTCCTTTAGAATGGACTGGTTGGATCTCCTTGCAGTCCAAGGGACTCTCAAGAGTCTTCTCCAACACCACAGTTCAAAAGCATCAATTTTTCGGCGCTCAGCTTTCTTCACAGTCCAACTCTCACATCCATACATGACCACTGGGAAAACCATAGCCTTGACTAGACGAACCTTTGTTGGCAAAGTAATGTCTCTGCTTTTGAATATGCTATCTAGGTTGGTCATAACTTTCCTTCCAAGGAGTAAGCGTCTTTTAATTTCATGGCTGCAGTCACCATCTGTAGTGATTTGGGAGCCCCCCAAAATAAAGTCTGACACTGTTTCCACTCTTTCCCCATCTATTTCCCATGAAGTGATGAGACCT
The DNA here is from genome assembly GCF_032452875.1 of Bos javanicus. Taxonomy (NCBI): domain Eukaryota; kingdom Metazoa; phylum Chordata; class Mammalia; order Artiodactyla; family Bovidae; genus Bos; species Bos javanicus. Next base: position 12,548,328 of record NC_083871.1, on the reverse strand, counting down.
AGGAAAAAAATACAAGGGATTTCCTTTATTAGTTTGGAGTGGATAAATCTTTAACTATTCAAAATCCAAAACTCACAAAAGAAAAGACTGACAAAACTTTATATGCTTATAAAACATCTACAAAGCAAAAACACCAAAAGCAAAGCAAAAGACAGACTTGAGAAAATTATCTGTATTTTACATCATATGAGCATGTGAAGAATTCCTTGAAGTTGATAAGAAAAAGACCTACAATACATAAATGAGCAAACAGTATAATCAAAGTAGTCACAGCAATTGAACTAGATATTGCTTTTAAATATATGACTAGATGGGACTTCCCTGGTGACTCAGACTGTAAAGAATCTGTCTGCAAATCAGGAGACCCAGGTTCAATCCCTGAGTTGGGAATATCCTCTGGATAAGGGAATGGCTACCCACCTCAGTATTCTTGCCTGGAGAATTCCATGGACAGAGGAGCCTGGAGGGCAACAGTCCTGGGGTTGCAGAGTTGGACACGACTAAGTGACTAACATTTTCACTTTTTTTTTCAACATTGTATCTGGGGTGTAGGCTGTGAGAGACAAGCATTGATTTGTTGTTGGTTGTAAGTGTAAATTGTGAGGGTCCTTAAGGAAAGCAATCTTGCTATAAATATCAAAATTGAAAATGCATATATCCTGTGACCCAGTTATCCCATATCTGTGAACTTAACTTTTATACATAGATTCCTATTGGTAGAATCAGCTCAGTTCAGTCACTCAGTTGTGTCCAACTCTTTGCAACCCCACGGTCTGCACCATGCCAAGCTTCCCTGTCCATCACCATCTCCTGGAGCTTGCTCAAACTCATGTCCATTTAGTTGGTGATGCATTCCAACCATCTCATCCTCTGTCATCCCCTTCTCCTCCTGCCTTCAATCTTTTCCACCATCAGGGTCTTTTCCATGAGTAGAATATGACATATAAATTAGTCTATTCACTATAAGTATTATTTGTAATAGCAGTTTGTTGGAACTAATTAATAAGAGGATGGTGGGAGTCAATAAAGGAATGGTAGATTGCTGTTGCCATACAACCCTACTGAGGGGTTACAAATAGTGGGAAAACTATACATGAATAGGGAGGGATCTGTAAGGAATATTGCTAAGTGGGAAAAAAAAGTACAGAAACCTGGATAGTATATTTTATGTTAAAGAAATGGAAATATGTATTTCCTTGTGCTATATAAAGGGATTTTGAAAGAACACAGGAAAAGCTAGTGAAAGTGGCTACATGTAATGGGGGATAATTAGATGAGGAAGAGTGGAGTTAAAAACATTGGGTTGGCCAAAAAGTTTGTTTGGATTTTTGTGCAGTCTCACCAAAAACCCTGAGCGAACTTTTCAACCAACCCTAGAAAACTTTCCTTTTAATATATTTATTTTTGAGCCATCTAAATGTATTCTCTATTCAAAAATAAATTAATTAAAATAAACAGTGCAGGAAGTTGACCTTGAGGGAAGATGCTAGGGACATGGCTGGCGCCAGTATACATTCCTATTTTGGTTATCACCACATATCTCCCCTGGTATTTTAAAGATGAGCAGAATGCTGAGAGAGAGGCTTACCAATCCTCTGGTGTCTTCTTTCTGATATCCCCTTATAACTCCATTGGTATTTTCAAAGCTAGCGCCTTGCCAAAGATGAAGTGTACACATGTTTCATGCGGGAAGTGATGGCAATTTTAATTTTTGTTCCAATAATATGCCTGTTCCTTTTACATGTCTCCACTCAGATAAAATTAGAACTCTGAGAAAAGAATTAAAGATAATTTTGGTCTGGTAAAAAGTAGATATCAAAGGTTTAAATCTGTAGAAAAGAAAAAAATTTGGACAACTGTAATATGTTAGAGGAAAATAAATCACAGCAATAGAAAGTAATCAAATAATATAAAACAGGATGGAAGTAATAAGACTAAAAAAATACAGTTAGCAGTATAAATAGGACAGTGTAAAACCCCTCTGGCAATATCTGGCCTACAGCTATTCTGTTTGGTTGATTCAGAGTGCAAATTTAAACAGAACCTGGCAGGGGACCAGGGTTAAGGAGACATTTTCTCTGTGTCTTGAAAACCAAAAGAACCATCATTCTGGTTCGAGCGCCAGGAGTGGCTCGGGGGAGTAAAGACCACGCCAAGATGCTCCTCAGGAACAAACTTGGAATTTGCTCGTAATCACAAAAAAGTGGGCCATTGAGGACCCAAGTTTCTGCTCTATATAGCACAGACTCAATAGTTTTATTCTGTAAAATGTTTAAAGAAGGTGTAACCAAAAGCCCACTGTGGCACATTGGGGAAAAAAAGAAAAAGGAAAAACTCAATAAAGCTCCCATAGAATGACCAGCGTTGAGCACTGTTGCTTCCTGTTAAACTGTTTATGTAATGTAGCCAAAGTAACGGAATGAAGTGATTTGGAATCGCAAACTACACACCCGTCATAAGTGGGAGAAAATCTTGCTTTAAAAAGTAAAACTGTAAGAGTTTTTTTATATAAGAATATGGAAAGCAGGTCTATTTATTTTTATAATACTTTTAGATTTGCCTTTTAAGTTATTTATGGCATTTCTTTTGACCAAGAGAAATCCTGTTCTTTTTTTAAAAAATAAATTAGTATCCCAATTGTGATGGGATACTTCGATGCTGGGAAAGATTGAAGGCAGAAGGAGAAGAGGGTTACAGAGAATGAGATGGTTGGATGGCATCACCGATTCAATGGACATGCACTTGGGCAAACTCCGGGAGATGGTGAGGGACAGGGAAGCCTGGCTTGCTGCAGTCCATGGGGTCTCAAAGAGTTGGACATGACTTGGCGACTGAACAACAACAATCTCAATAATGGGCTTCCAAGGTGTCTCAGGGGTAAAGGATCTGCTTGCCAATGCAGGAGACTCAGGTTTGATCCCTGGGTTGGGGAGATCCCCTGGAGAAGGAAATGATCCACTCCATTATTTTGCCTGGGAAAAATCCCATGGGCAGAGGAGCCTGATGGGCTACAGTCCATGGGGTAGAAAAAGAGTCAGACATAACTTAGTGACTAAACAACATTAATAATCCTAATCCTTTGCATTTTGCTTTCTTCTTTTGGGTGTATGTTTAAGCTATTCTTTCTGTATTAGAGATTACATTAAAACTAAGTTGTATTTTTTCCCCTCCTTCCCTTGCTTATGTAAAATTCTATGTTCACTATATTAAGAATTATCTTGTATAAGACTTGATTTCCAACTTTTTCTTCCACTCTTTTGCATGTAGCACATGAATTTAATTGTAATCTTCTGGGTTTCTTCATTCCTGTTGACTTCAAATACTTCCCTTATTATTTGCTGTGGTTGCCCTGGAGGTGTGCTGTTCAAGTCTCCTCTCAAAACATATATGGGATAAGCCAGTACACAAGAAGAGGAGTTGCCATTTTGGAAGGGGCAAAAGAACCTGATCAACAGTAGGAGGTAGGGCTACTTTTCCATGATGGCAGATGGAAAGGACGTATGTGAAGCCAAGGTGATCCACTAGGGTTCCACTCGTTACTCCCTTGTCCTACTGGAACTGCAAAGGAACAAGTGTATCAGTGGTAATGCACTAATAAGAGTAGGATTGCCAAGAACTCAGACCCTGCTAGAAGGGGAGTTTGGATCACAACTCCAGGTGAGGCATCGAGAACTGCATGGCTAAGGGCAAAAGAGATTTAGAATTGATGGTGGAGAGGGGAGATGTGAGTGTAAGCTGTGGCCCAAAGGCTAACTGCAGACACAAGGACTGTAATGTGTCCTGTTCACTTCTGTTTTGAAAATTCATCATCAGAAAAAGTGGCCCATCGAAATTATGCAGGACACATGTGTGGGTGTGGAGGGTTCGTGTCCACCACCAGCAGTGACTGTGGTGGCTGTGGAGGTCCCCTGTTCACATCTCCCTTCAAGAGAACCTGATGTGAAGAAAGTCGTAGTGGATGGTCTGCAAGTACAGCACATACGTACCTGCCTCATTGTTCAGGCTGAGGTCTTCATTTCCCTGGGCTGCCCCAAGCCAATAGTGAGAATGATGGGGGTCCACTGGCCAAGCTATTCACCCCGAAGGCAGAATTCCTCTGAATGGGGGATCTTTGACCCAGGGCACCTCAAAATAGCCCAGTTGAGACTTTCTTAGTATTTCATACACGCTAACACTCCTCGTACTCAAATTTCTATCCCTTCCCCTTTCCTTTCACAAATATCACAAATACATCATTATTTGAGGGAAGGAGAGTAATAAAAATGGTATAAATTAGATTACTGAAAGAAAGGCAAACCTTTAGTCCCATATGGATAAAGGAAATGAGTAAGCATTTTATTAAGAAAAAAATTGAAAAATGAAGATAAATAATTGTGACTTAAAGGCAAAACACACCTTCTTTTGAAGAATTCTTCAGCTATGTATGAATTTGTGTGCCAAGTCCTTTCAGTTGTATCCCACTCTTTGTGACTCTGTGAACTGTAGCCTGTCAGGCTCCTCTGTCCATGGGATTTCCCAGGAAAGAATGCTAGAGTGGGTTGCCATTTCCTTCTCCAGGGCATCTTCCCAACCCAGGGATAGAACCTGTGTCTCTTACGTCTCCTGCATTAGTAGGTGGGTTCTTTACCACTAGCTCCACATGGGAAGCCCATGTACGAGTTTCCCAGAGTCTAAATATGATCTTCTCAGAGAGCCCTTTTCTGACCTTTGCGTGGAAGAGACCTCTGTAATATTGCCTCTTTTTAAAAAATATGGAAAAGGGAATGAGGAGGGAAGCAGTATACCCTCCTCCAAGTGGCATGTTCTTCTTTTCCTTTCTCTCTGTCAAGGGTCACTTCTTACTGGGATATAGATCGGGAATTCATGAGTTAGAGTCCCTCTGATTTCTCTCAAGGTCCCTATGTGTAAGTAGGGGTTGGGCATGGGGCAGATCCTACTCTCCTTTCAGTCAACCACATATCAGGTTGTTGTTGCATATTTAATTGCTCAGTCATGTCTGGCTCTTGTGAACTCACGGACTGTAGCCCATCAGGCTCCTCTGTCCTTGGGATTCTCCATGCGAGAATACTGGAGTGGGTTGCCGTTTCCTTTTGCAGGGGATCTCCCCCACCCAGCGATCGAACACATTTGTGGGATATTTTATGAGCTACTCTGGGGATGGCTCTGTCGCGATGCTGGCTGGCGTGATCTGAAGACGCTTTATGACTGCCACTTTGCCTTGTTCCAACAAAGGCTGTAAGATGGCTTACAGCACTAGGCAAAATGGAGCCAGATAATATCAAGGGAATGGCTACCCACTGCAGTATTCTTGCTGGAGAATCCCATAGACAGAGGCGTCTGATAGGCTACAGTCCACGGGGTTGCAAAGAGTTGGACACGACTGAGTGACTAACACTTTCACTTTTAACATCATTTGAAATAGGTGAGAGGGGGATAAAGGGGCCAAGAATGAGGCTGGCATACGTAACGAAGACCAAAGTGCCCTGTATTCTGGGATGGAGCACAGACTTAACTCTGGTTTTTATCAGCAAGTTTGAAAAGCCAACTCTCAGGGTCCATAAGATAGTGGCAAGTGAACTAACTGTTCAGGAGACGCACAAATATCCAGTGAGAAGGGCAGAATGAAATAACTCTTGAGAGTCCACATAAAGAGGCCATTGTGCAATGTAATCAACAACATTCTTACAGGAGCACAATGATAAATTTCATGTAACCATTTTGCAGAATGTCCTGCAATGCTGACCAAGGACGATGCAAACCAAGGATGAATCCTGAGGGTACGAAAAGAATTTTCTGGGTGCCTGCCTGATTTTAATTCTGAGGTACATTTTAAAGGATCTGAGGAAATAGTAAAAACCAAATCCTTAATGTTCCTTTATACATTTGGCCCAAGGTATCAACCCATAGCTGATAGATTATTAGGTAGCTGGAAGTTCAAAACTGGATATCTTCCATGTGGAGTTCTACTATTTCAGAGATCTAGGGGGAAGTAGCAACACAATGGAACATTGAGTAAGTGTAGGAGTGACACCTTTTGGGTAAATTCAGCAGTCTCAATAATCAGGAGTTTCTGAGGGAGTACTCTAGTGTTTGGCCAAGATTCTCTTTAGGGAAAAAAAAAAAAAGTGGAATATGTACTCTCAGACAGATGGGCCATTTAGGTTCCAAATTTCTGCTCAGTATAACCTAGTCTTAATTAATATTAGTCTGGAAAATGTGTAAGAAAGGCAAACTAAACACTGTGGCCATTAAAATTAATCCTCCCCTCCCCTAACTCCTGACAAACATCCATAGAAAGCCTGGCTTTGAGTCCTGTGATTTCCTGATGTTCTTCCAAGTTAAATGATTTTTGTAATGTACATCAGGGTATCTGAATGAAGTGGCTTCTGTATAGAATTAATCAGGAGCCAACTGAAATTCAGAAAATACCTTAGTTCACATTTTTGTCCAGTACTCATGTTCTAAAATTTTCTGGCTTGTAGTTTTCCTATATAATATCTTCTGGCATATTGGTTTGACATTTCTATGTAATGGACTATAACAATTCTGGTTTTATCTTTTGCCTAGATCTTAGTAGATCTTTTCTCATCTTGAGATATTTACTTGCAATAGGGAATAACCTCTGTCTTCGGTTACAAGTTAATCACTAAAAGGGTATTGCCTATAAGTTTAAAATATACATAATGGCCCATCTCTGGGAACGCTGCCTACCAGGTAATGAGAATTTAGCTAAAGTACCTTTCATTGGCTCACAGGAAACATCCTGACCAGGCCCACCTGTGAACAGTTAAAGGAAGGGGAAGTTAACACGTCCCCTCTGGGGTTTGGGCGGAACCAGGACTTTAACTCCACCCCCTTCAGTATAAAAGAAGCCTGAGTTCTCACCAGGAAGATGGCTTTTTGGGATACTAGCCCACCATGTTCTTAGTCTGCTGGTTTTCCAAATAAAGTCACTATAACGTGACCAGCAACTCTCGATTTACTTGCCTGGCTTTGGTGGGAAGTATGAACTTGGATTTGGTTAACAAATTGACAAAGCCAGTCGGGAGTCTTGCTGCTGGTGGGCAGTCAGTCTCAGTTGGGGAATTTTCAGGTAAGACCTTAATCAGGGCTGCTTGCCCTGAGGGTCTTCCCTTCAAGATTACCAAAATGGAACTGGTGGCCCCAGGGCGTGGCAACGGGAGCCGGGAATCGATATCCAGGAAATATGGACTCAGTACAGTAGGGTAAGTCACTCTGGTATGTGAAAATGCGAGAAGTTCTTTCTCTTCCATTTTGGGTTTTCTCCTCTGGAATAAACCAAACTTGTTTTCTATTTGAGTAGGGTGTGTGTGTGCTGAGTCACCTCAGTTATGTCCAGCTTTTTGCGACCCTATGGATTGTAGCCCAGCAGGCTCATCTGTCCATGGGATTCTCCAGGCAAGAATACTGGAGTGGGTTGCCACGCCCTCCTCCAGGGGATCTACCTCACCCAGGTTTTGAACCTGCATCTCTTTCTTCTCCTGCATTGGCAGGCATGTTCTTTACCACTAGGGCCACTGGGAAGCATCCTGTTGGAAAGAGAAAATAGTTCTTGGACTTTTACCTGATTTGTGAACAGGTGTTTTGTTTCTTTGGATGCTAGCATGTGCGTGCTGTTTATTTTGTTTGTTGCATTTCTGTGTTTTAAAAATGGGGAATATTTCCACGATTCCTAGAGCACGTTCTCTGAAGCACATTTTGGGTAAGTGATTACAGCTATGAACCCACGACTGAGAGGAAGGTTTCTGGTTGTAACAATGGGTGGCAACAATCCCTGGTAGGCTCTCAACAAGGGCTTGAGGCATGGTTACCTTGGGATCCTGTGCACCTCGTATTCTCACCCTTGCTGGTCAAGCACATCATTTGTGGCTTCTTGTGTCATTGGTGTGGATCCAGCAGCTCTCTGAAGAGTCATGTTGCCGTGGGGTTAATGTTTCTTGCATTATGTAAAACCCTGAGACCAAATTTGAGGGTTTATTTAGGGTTTTCTGTTTGGTCTTCAGGTTTTTCATTTTGTCTTGATACCATTTTTTATTTACAGACTAATGTCAAATGGAGGAAAGGAACAACAGCAACAACAAAAAACCTATCTGTTTTTGTCTGAAAGCGGGATATTCTCAGGGAGAAGATAAAGTTTCCACTTGGTTCCTAAAATCACCCAAAATCCCATCCCAGAATTTAGCCTGGCTGGCTAATGTCAAGGGAAAAAGGCATTCTTTTAATGGTTAGAGATGATCAATTGCTGTTTATGGTTTTATAGTGGCCTTTGAATGGCTCTATAGCTATTCTTTGAAGAAACAGGGAAGAAGAATGATGAAATCCTCTATGTGTGGCATTTGTGTTACTACATCAGAAAAGCCAGACAGTCATCACCTTTATGGTAAAAGAAGTGAAGTGAAATCACTCAGTCATGTCTGACTCTTTGCAACCCCTTGGACTGTATCCTACAAGGCTCCTCTGTCCATGGAATTTTCCAGGCAAGAATACTGGAGTGGGTTGCTATTTCCTTCTCCAGGGGATCTTCCCGACCCAGGGATTGAACCCAGGTCTCCTGCATTGCAGGCAGATGCTTTACCATCTGAGCCACCAGGGAAGCCCCAAGGGAAAACCTGTCATATATGAAAAAAAAAAAGTGGGGGGATGAGGGTGAGGATATGTTGCTCCAAGCTCTGGCTGAGCTGACCGTCCCAGCTCCTCCAGCTGTTATGCCAATATACCCACCACTTCCAGTGCCTCTTGTTCTTTGTTTTGTCATTTAGTTGTTCAGTTGTGTCTGACTGTTTGCGACACCATTAACTGTAGCCCTGTCAGGCTCCCCCATCAATGGGTTTTCCCAGGCAAGAATACTGGAGTGGGTTTCACCTCCTTTTCATGGGGATCTTCCCGACCTAGGTGTTGAACTTGCATCTCCTACATTGGCAGGCAGACTCTTTACCACTGAGCCACAGACGAAGCCCTGCCTCCCAATCCTGTCCAGTCCCAGTTCCCTACACTGGGGATTAGGAAGTGGTCAGACTGGCTCCACCTTCTCAGAGAGTCAACTGGAAAATCTGTGTTAGTTCCTGGGGCACAGAGACCTAGTCTGGCACCAGCTTTAACTGCACAAGGCACTCAGTCTGGGCCAGGAGCCATCTTGGACCAGGGCAATCTCCCTGGTGCCGATATTCTGTAGGAGGTTTTAATACAAATGGCAGGCACCCGGGTTTCTATGAATCCACGGTCCTTTCTCAGACTTGTTTAATTGGAAAGATGGCAGCCCTCCTTAGAGGGAAGATATGCTAACAGGAACTGAAAGGTCATTGATAAGGCCAGGGAAGAAGCGTACCAGCTCTGCCTAATAGACCCAAAAGGCACACAGGAAGCACACGTGCCAGTGCCCACGACTGAGCCAAATCGGAACCCCAGTGAGTGAGGAATGCCCTTATTGGAGCTCTGTCATAAGTTCATCTTGGCAGGGCTTTGAAACGAGGTACCAGAGCAAAATGGTTTGAACAAAATTTAGGAAATTCAGCAAAAAACAAAGATACCTCGTTTTTTTTTTTTTTTTAAGCCAGCATAAACCGTTTTTATTGCTATAATAAAACTTGAAACTCATATGTGTGTGTGCACGTGTGCACTCGTGCATATTCAGTCATGTCCGACTCTCTGCAATCCCATGGACTGTATCCTGCCAGCCTCCTCTGTCCATGGGATTCTCCAGGCGAGAATATTGGAGTGGGTTGCCATCTTCCCGAATCAGGGATTGAACCTGCGGGGGCAGGTGGATTCTTTACCAAGGTGCCACCTGGGAAGCCTCTGGGGACAGGGGGAGTAGACAGCAATTGCTCTCACCAAATCACTACACAGGACAGCGAAAGGGTGGGGGGCAAGGAGGAGCCAGGGAACTCTGAGATCAGTAGGGGTTGCCGAGCATAAAAACCAGGAGATGCTGAAGCTGTGATGACCGTCATTTTCTTGAGGCAACAGGATTTGTCATGATGGCTGGGCTTTCTTGGGTGTTAAGTGTCTACAACAGCACCCTCAATTTAACTTTCAATTAAAGTTTTTAAAATTTAAGAAGTGGTGCCTGGATGGTTATGAGATTATAAGAGTCATGAATATCCGTTAGAAAAACCAGGCTGTGAAGAAGGCTTCAGAGGTCCCTGCTGGCTTGGGGACAGATACAGGGGATGGTAGGGGTGGGACAGTAGAGGCAAAGACTCTCCCCCTTCCCATTTTAGTTTTGGGTTGGGCTTCTAATTCAACCCAAAGACATCTCTAAACTTAGAGAATAACTTGGCCCTCAAAAGCACCTCAGATCTACTTTGCAGTGCGCTTTGAAGTGCAACAGCAACAAGAATGTTTAGTATGTAATAAAACTGTCATCCAAAAAAATAAGATACAGATTCTTGCATCACCTCCCCCCAGCCCCACACACACACATATACCAATTCCTGTTCTAAAGTTAACCCATAACTTGTGCTGTTAATACTTGACTAAAACCCTAACTGGAAACAAAAAAGACTGAAACTCAATCTTCACCTCAAAATGAAGACAAACTAAAATGAGCAACGAGATTTATGGCCCGTGGTTCAGGTCAACACCCATGTGAGGAGAAAAGGGATGAGCAAAGCCGGTGACAGAACAGAGTCAGCCAGGGAAGATGTTTCTACAAAGAGTAGTGGAACATCAGGAAAAGCTACCTGCAGATTCGCTGTGCATAGCTGGAGGAACCAGATCCTTCTAAGGCACATCCAAGAATGGGGAGCCCAGGAAGGAGACCATTCCAGTCATTCCAGTTTTAGAAGCTCCCACAGAGACCAGGATGATGCCTGGATTCTCAGCAGCACAGTAGGCATAGTTTGGGGAAATGGCTTAGCCTTGTGACCCAAAGGCATCTGAGCAACCCTTTCATTTCAGCCTCAGATCACTTCCTGCTCACTCAGCACCCAGGACAAACTTAAAGGGCTTATTTCTCTCTTGGGAGGAATCAGATTTCTTTCCATCCTCAAGTGCCTCATGTAGTGCAACACGCAGGCCTGGCTGCTTTTGGGGAAGGAGGGCCGGGCTCCAGGAAGATGGGGTCTCCACTTCCACTCCCGTGGTGTCGGGGCTCAGGCACACTGGGTGGGTTGGTGCTGCAAAGGGCCACGTGGCCCAAGAACGGACCTGCAGGCAGTTCTGCTGCTCTGCCTCACCTCTGAATTTTTGAAAAATATTGATCAGGTTACAGACACTATCCTGATATAGATCCTGAGACTCCTGAAAATACGAGAAGGGTAAATTTGACTGATTTTTTGGGGAAAGAGTGTCAGATATCAGGAGAAAGTTGCAAACATTAAATGGTGCATTTGGAGTGAACCTTTCTCAGTTGGTAGATGTTGCTTTTAAAATGTTCAACAACAGGGAACAATGACTGCATAAAGAAGATGCAAAGCTAAATGCCATTTTTTCCTTTCATTACTTTCTAAAAGTGAAACGTACTTTGAGTTACAATGTTGTGTTGGTTTCAGGTGTATAGCAGTAAGTCAGTTATACACACACACAGTCACACACACACATGTATTCTTTTTCAGATTCTTTTCCCTTACAGGTTAGTACAAAATAATAAGTATAGTTCCCTGTGCTATACAGTAGGTCCTTGTTGGTTATCTATTTTATATAAAGTAGTGATTATATGTTAATTAGGATTAACATATAATCCTAATTTATCCTTCCCCCTCCCCGTTCGCTTTGGTAACCATGTTTGTTTTCTATGTCTGCAGGTCTATTTCTGTTTTGTATATAAGTTCATTTGTATCTTTTTTCCAAATTCCATATATAGGTTATAATATTTGTCTTTCTCTATCTGTTATAGGTCACTTAGTGTGATAATCTCTAGACCCATTCTTGTTGCTGCAAATGGCATTATTTCATTGTTGTTTCATGGCTGAGTAATATTCTGCTGGGCTTCCCTGGTGGCTCAAAGTTAGAGAATCTGCCTGCAAATGCAGGAGATGTGGGTTCAGTCCTGGGGTTGGGAAGATGCCCTGGAGAAGGAAATAGCAACCTGCTCCAGTGTTCTTGCCTGGGAAATCCCATGGGCAGAGGAAACTGGCTGGCTATAGTGCATAGGGTTGCAAAGAATCAAACATGATGGAAAGACAGCAACCTACAAAAGACCATTCAGGAAGTCACTCAGAATTGCATGAAATGTGCTTAAAAATAACTGAAGACTGCTGTCAGACCTCCCCAGATGAGGGCTCAACACAAAGGAATCTGCCCCACTGGGGACTGGCAAGTAGACTTTACTCAAATGCCTTCAGCTGCAGGAAATTTCATAGACTTGCCAGTGTTTGGGGTACTTTTTCAGGCTGGTGGAGGCATATCCCATCCAGACAGAAAAAGGCTCTGAAGTGGTTAAAGTCCTGCTTAGGGAAATTATTCCCTGATTTGGATTGCCTCATGCCCTTCATAACGACGGTGGGACTGCGTTTGTCTCCAGTATAATCAAACAGCTGTCTAAAGTGCTGCAAATTAATTGGAAACTATGTTCATCTCGGAGACCACAATCAATAGAAAAAAACCAAGAAAATGAGTCATCTGTTAAAAAGGAACATTGCTAAAATGTCAGGAGACTAATTTAACTTGGGATAAGGCCTCAAGAGTGGCCCTGCTACGGATCAGAGTGGCTCCTAGAAGTGGGCTTAAACTAAGCCCCTTTGGAATATGGTGTGGTCAGCCATTCCAGGTGTTTGCCTGGGTGGGAGAATCTCTAAATGCTCTAAAGACCTAGAAATTGCCAATTATGTTAAAACCTTGGACCCTACAACAACCCCTGCTTATGAATTTGCTTCCACCGGAAGTAGCCTTTCCAACTGAAGTTGCTTTACATCCTTTCTGACCTGGAGACTGAGTCCTTCCTAACGTCCAGAGAGAATAAGGGCCTGGATATCAGTTGATTGCAAGGTGGACAGGGCCACACATGCTACTGTTTACCATGCATTCATCTGTCAGGCTGGCTGGAGTGAGCCATGGATTCATCACACTGGGATAAAAAGCAATACCACTATCGTCCAAAAATGACCCTATTTCTGAGAGGCCTGGAGAGCAGTGGGTTTGTGAACTCTTAGACTTTACCTTGCTCTCTCAAAAAAAAAAAAAAAAAAAAAAGCCAAATGTTCATTATAATTTCACTGTAGCTAGAGAAGGGTCAGCATATTTAATTTTGTCCAAATAAATGGCATAGGAATTTATATGTGTTGGGACCAGGAACCAAAACCCCAAGTTCAATTAAATTAGACAATAAAGTGCTAAGGGCTTAAACTAGATTCAGATAGTTGTGGATGAAAAAGGAAATATGATGGTACTACTGGTCATGTATGGATGTGAGAGTTGGACTGTGAAGAAAGCTAAGCGCCGAAGAATTGATGCTTTTGAACTGTGGTGATGGAGAAGACTCTTGAGAGTCTCTTGAACTGCAAGGAGATCCAACCAGTCCATTCTAAAGGAGATCAGCCCTGGGTGTTCTTTGGAAGGAATGATGCTAAAGCTGAAACTCCAGTACTTTGGCCACCTCATGCAAAGAGTTGAGTCATTGGAAAAGACTCTGATGCTGGGACAGATTGGGGGCAGGAGGAGAAGGGGACAACAGAGGATGAGATGGCTGGATGGCATCACTGACTTGATGGATGTGAGTTTGAGTGAACTCTGGGAGTTGGTGATGGACAGGGAGGCCTGGTGTGCTGCGGTTCATGGGGCTGCAGAGTCGGACACGACTGAGTGACTGAACTGAACTGATCAAAAGATTCTAAGAAACATTTTCTGTTCAAGGTTGACCAATTGCATTTTGTAATCACCTTTTTGTCATCCCTTTTCAGCTGGAATTAGGGAGATCTTTGTCCCTTTTCCCACAGGAGTCTGAAATGGATCATTGACAGTGGAAACTGTAATAGGGAAGAAACTCGGTATTCAATTACAAATTAACCACTAAAGGGATATTGCTTATAAGCCTAAATTATACATAATGCCGCATCTCTGGGAACCCTGCTTCCCAGGAAGTGAGTGTTGAGTTAAAATAGTTTTGTCTAGCTCACAGGAAACATGCTGACCAGGCCCACCTGTGAACAGTCTTAGGCAGTAAGAAATTAACACATCCTGTCTACGATTTTACCTCCCCCACCCTGTTTTAATATAAAAGAAGCCTGAATTCTTTTTTTTTTTTTTTTAACATTTCTTGGAACTTTAATGGGTTACAGAATGGAGCAGAGGGTTGTTCGTAGGGGAATGGACTATGCAGGTTTCAGTGAGGCATGGAGACCCTGGGAACTCACCCTCTCTCTGTCACAATGTGAATACCTTCTCTTCCTGATGATCCCAGTATTCCTTTTCACCTCTCTCTGAACTTAAAAAAAAACAAAAAAACAAAAAAAACCACACTTTTATATTGGAGTATAGTTGACCAACAATGTTGTGATGGTTTCAGGTGAACAGCGAAGGGACTCAGCCATGTATATACATGTGTATCCACTCTCCCTCAAACCCCACTCCCATCCAGGCTGCTGCATAACATTGAGCAGAGTTTCCTGTGCTATAGAGTAGGTGCTTGTTGGTTATCCATTTTAAATACAGCAGTGTATACCTGTCCATCCCAATTCCCTAACTATCCCTTCCCCCTATCAAAGAAGCCTGAGTTCTAAACCAGAAAAGATGGTTTTTTTGTGACATTGGTTCATTGAACAATAGTTTATCATCTTCTCACTCTGCTGGCTTTCCAAATAAAGTCACTATTCCTTACCCTAGCAACTCATCTCTTAATTAATTGACCTGTTGGGTGGTGAGCAGTATGAGCTCGGACTTTTTAATGTACATTTTCTACTTCTTCTTTTGTATGTCTTTAAATCCTTTAATCACCTTAAATATCTTTTGATATATGGAGTTGTTATTCAGTCACTCAATCATGTTCGACAGTTTGCAACCCCATGTACTGCATCATGCCAGGCCTCCTGTCCATCACTAACTCCCAGAGCTTGCTCAAACTCATGTCCATTGAGTTGGTGATTCCATCCAACCATTTCATCCCCTGTCATCCCCTTCTCCTCCTGCCCTCAATCTTTCTCAGCATCAGGGTTTTTTCCAATGAACTGGCTCTTTGCATCAGGTGGCCAAAGTACTGGAGCTTAAGCATCAGTCCTTCCAACAAATATTCAGGGTTGATTTCCTTTAGGATTGACTGGTTTGATCTCCTTGCAATCCAAGGGACTCTCAAGAGTCTTCTCCAGCACCACAGTTCGAATACATCTGTTCTTTGGTGCTCACCCTTCTTTATGGTCCAACTTTCATGTCTGTACATGACAACTGGAAAAACCATAGCTTTGACTATATGGACCTTTGTTGGCAAAGTGATATCTCTGCTTTTTAATAGGCTGTCTAGGAGCAAGCATCTTTTATTTTCATGGCTGCAGTCACCATCTACAGTGATTTTGGAGTCCAAGAAAATAAAGTCTATCACTGTTTCCATTTTTTCCTTGTCTATTTGCCATGAAGCGATGGGATTGTATCCCATGATCTTAGTTTTTTTGAACGAGTTTTAAGCCAGCTTTTTCACTCTCCTTTAACCTTCATCAACAGGCTCTTTAGTTCCTCTTTGCTTTCTGCCATTGGGGTGGTATCATCTGCATATTTGAGGTTACTAATATTTCTCCTGGCAATCTTGATTCCAGTTTGTGCTTCATCCAGCCCAGCATTTTGCTTCCAGTCCGGCATTTCGCACCCAGCCCAATACTCTGCATATAAGTTAAATAAACAGAGTGACAATATACAGTCTTGAGTAAGAAAGGGAATTTATTGCCCCCATTCAGACTCAGGTTCAATCCCTGGGTTTGGTAAGATCCCCTGGAGTAGGAAATGGCAACTCACTCCAGTATTCTTACCTGGAGAATCCCATGGATAGAGGAGCCTAGTGGGCTACAGTCCATAGGGTTGCAAAGAGTCAGACACGACTGAGTGATTACCCATGCATGTATACACTCCCACAATTAAGCAGTTGTCTCAGGACTATTTAAAGACTATGTCTATCTTTCCTTAGCAATGTGAATCAAATATTACCTTATTCTAATATTTTCTGAATTAAAATATTTGTTTTATATTCTATTAATCTATATATTCCACATTAACACCTAGAGCTTAATGTGTCTATACAGCCAATTGTTTCAACACAATTCCTACTCCTTCCATTGTATGTGTGTGTTCCTTCCATTATTCTATTAAAATTCTTCTTTGGATAGCCATGCCCACACATTACTTTTCTACAGTTTCCCTTTAAAATTTCACAATCTCTAAGTGCTCCAGCTGTTTCCCTTGTGTGTGAATGTGTTTTGAAAGTGCTGGACCTTTTGGTCTTCAAGTAAATGTTTTTCCATGATTTTTTCTTAGTGATAGTGTCCTGAGGTGAGGCTGAGATGGAAGGAGGTGAGGTGGGTTCTTAATTCTAGTTTACCCTCTCTACCTCAGAGATGGCTGTCACTATTTTTCTCCTGAATCACTTAGGAAAAAATTCATCTTGCTACCCCAAACCTATCTAGTCTAGTCTCACAGAGTACAGTATGATCCTCTTAATTAGGGCTTCCCTGGTGGCTCAGATGGTAAAGAGTCTGCCTGCAATGCAGGAGACCCAGGTTCAATCTCTGAGTCAGGAAGATCCCCTGGAGAAGGAAATGACAAACTATCTTGAAGATAATGAAGACTTTGTACAAAGACTGGCAAAGACTTCTGAAATTTCTCCGACACTGATTGTCAGCCTAGCCACATTCTACAATATGTGGCTGCAGAACATATAAGAAATACTAATCTTCATCTACCCTATGAGATTTTAATTTCATTGACCTCATTGGCCAGAATCTGATTTAATATGCAACACTGAAAGAGAAAGGAAGAAGAAAATGATCTAGGTAAAGATAAAAGCAAAACCAGATATTTCCAAATTCTAGAGGAGAAATAATAAGAGCCTGAACAGAGGCGGTGGCAACGAGAGAAGAGAAATGTGAAGACTGAAAAGGATTTAAGAAATGGATTGCATGGAATGTATGAGAAAGGTACAAGAGTTGAGAATGATTCCTAGATTTTCCACTGGGGAGAAAGAAGGATGGTGCTACCTTCCACTGAAGGAGGAAACACAGGAGAAAGTGTTGGCTGCTGTTTTCTGAGGGGAGGTGAGGAGAACATAGAAGATGCTCTCAGTTTTATTTACCTTGTCTGGAGAATCCCATGGACAGAGGAGCCTGGCGGGCCACAGTTCATGGGGTCAGAGTGTCAGACATGACTGAGCGACTCACACTGATCCTATGATTTATGAGACAAAACAAAACATACTGACCTAGTTATGAAAAAACTATGGTCAAAAATCAAGTACTTTGATTAGAGAGTCAAGAAAGCTAAGAATTAAAGAAAAAAAGACCCACAACTACCAGAAAACCTTTTTATTTTTAATGTAAGATGCTGTAAGCATTTAATATAACATGTTTATAATATTGGAGATATTTTAAATTTGAAAATAAAAAATGCAAAAGTTTTCTTTGTTGGTTTACCTTGAATTTGGAAAAAGAATCTTGGTACCATTTTTTCTTAAGATGTAAAAATGTCAGATTTTTTCCATTATGATGTTTAGTAAAATTTTATCTTTGAATCCTTTAAAGACAAAGCATTTCATTTTGTCCTGTTTCATAGTTCCCCAAATTCTTCATAATGGATAAGATACCTGTATAATGTTTATATTTTAAAACAACTATTCCTGGTGTTACCTAGGACTCAGGTCTTGCAATTTTGTCAAATTTAGGTTTGGGGACCATATTGAATGGCAGCCATATAACTTGCACTTTCCCCTCATAGTTCACTTGTACTGTCACTATTAATATAAAAAGGAAAACAAATAGTGCTTTTACATTTTATAAAATTTGAAACAAGAAAAAGTTTTCTAGAATTTAGTCTTCCACCCTATAATTTTGGAAACGTAGGTGCCAACTGTTCCTTCTGTAGAAACCATTTTTAGTGTAAGAAAATGAACCAGAATAAATGTTACCAAATACATTTCTCTGAATCTCAGCTATCCTGAGAATGAACAAATCGAGTCATATATTCAATCAGTTTTGAATGTCTTTGCAGAGAAATATTCAAACTGGTAAGATGAGTTGAAGAGCCAATCAAAACAGGCCATCTTTATTTCAGTCTTTGAAACCAGGCTAACGGTCATTTTCTCTTGACTTATGAAAAAATTTTAATCTCTTTCAAAAGTTTTAAAGAACTCTAAGTACAATGCCATGTTACCTCTTTTTATATAGCAGGCTCCCATATGGTACAATCCAATTTATCAAAGAAAATACTGACTTGTCCATAAAATAAGCCACCAAACATTCCCAGTTTGTGGTATCAATGACTGTATTCATCCTATATCAAACTTTAGGATCTCCTCAATCAATCAGTATATCATTTTCTTATAATGAATAGGACATTGGTATATTTCTGAGTTGGTTACATTAGAATTCTCAACGTAAGCACAAATATAATTAGGTGGCCATATCTTGATATACTGAGGGAGATAAGTTTTCCTCATTAGCCTTCTATTTTCAAAGCTTATTTTTTTGGCATGCAATTTCTGCTACATTCAATAGATATGATTTAAAAACTTACCATCTGTTACATATTCTGATGTAATTTTTTCAGTTAATATATACCTGAATTTCACAGCATTTATTATTTAATAAGTTTTCATTAAAGTCCTGTTAAAATTTCAGGCTTTCATTTAATTCATTAATCTGAGTTTTACTTATACTGGCACCCACATATACATTTTTATGTACTGGCAATAGTTTTTCGTAGAGTTGATTTCATAATGGTTTTTGAAGTAGTATTTTTAAGTAGTTTTATGACACAGTCACATTTTGTCTGAACACAGAAGAATATTTTTTACTTCCACAAAAAGCACAATCTCTTTTTAAAATATATAGCCTTCCTAGTTTATCTGTTCATTTTCCACTTTTGGTGGAGATAGGATTCCAAATAATTCCTGCTACTACAACAAATATAATAGCATAAGTACAATGACAAATTGCAATTGACATTTTTCCCAGCGTAAAGCAAGAAGATGAAAAATAGTAGAATGCACAGCAAGTAAGAGCCTGTTCTGCCTAGCATGGCTAGCACTCAGGCATGCAAGTGGCTTCCATCAAGGCTGTAAAAACCCTTAGGCTCACTTGTTCAGTCCTGTCAGACTCTTTGCAGCCCCATGGACAGTAGCCCCCCAGACTTCCCTGCACATGGGATTCTCCAGGCAAGGATACTGGAGTGGGTTGCCGTCTCCTACTCCAGGCGATCTTCCTGACCCAGGGATCGAACCTAGGTTTCTTGGATCTCCTGCTTTGGCAGGCAGATTCTTCACCTCTAGTGCCACCTGGGAAGCCACACAAAAACCCTTCTTTGCTGCAGAGTCACAGGTTAGGTGCCATGTGACTATTTGCACTCATTCTTTATCTGACCACGTAAGTGGGTTAATTTTTTTATAACAGTATTCAAATCAATATTCTAAAACTCAAATAAAGCATATTTTTAGCCTCTTGTCCAAATCACTAAGGCGGCAGCTGGGAAAA